>NC_138342.1:10359053-10959053 GCF_046562875.1 Panthera onca
TCGTTACTGTGTATCGTGGATCCGAGTACCTAATAGTGTGTGGTGTGCTTCTTCAGAAAGGAGCACCAGAGAACGTGTGTGGATGATTTTGTAGTGCTCGACGGGGAGATGAATTTGAGGCACTAAAATGTCCAGGGTCCTTTTCTATCATAGAGAAAACACAATCTGTGGAAAGGAAGTATTCAGTCCTCCTCATCTGAAGCAGTGGAGGTGAAGAATTGTCTTCTTTCTCTATTTAGGACTGATTGACTCAGGAACAGGGCAATGTGGATAGGTGGGTGGGGTCCACCAGGCTTTCCGGTGAGAGAGGTCTGGTAAAAACAACGGCAGGAGAAGGCAGGTTGTCTGGGCGTCTCTCATTATTCATTCCGCAGATAGTTGTTGGGCCCCTGCTACATGCCAGGTAGTGTCCTAGGCACCAGGGCACAGTGTGTCCAGCAGAGACCAAAAGGACAATTTAGAAGGAGCAGAAGTTTGGGGATAAGAAAATCCCAGCATTGTCACCGACTAGCTAAGTGACCTTGGACATGTTACTTAACCCCTCTCAGCCTCTGCCCCTACCTGATATGGTCTTAATGAAGCCCAGCTCTGAGGGTTAATGTGAGGAGTAGTAAGATAATGCATGTAAGATGCCTGGCTCATGGTAGATGCATATTTAAATAGTAACGCTATTTCTATGCATTATTAAGGATTTCATTCTCCTTAGAAATCATGCGTTTTCTTCATGATGTGATAAGGTACCATCTTCCTCTGTGTCTCCTAAAATTCACAGAATCTAGCTATTTCATCTCGTTTCCTGGAAGATGCTAAATATGAAGAAACCTGGATTTCTTGAGTTTTCAATTCTGTATTTCTGGGCTCTACCTTACCCTTCTCCTCCTCTCTTTTCAAGAAAGGTATGGTTGATGTGATGGTTAATTCCGTGTGCCAACTTGAGTGGGCCACATGGTGCCCAAACACGTAATCGAATGCTATTCTGGGTGTGTCTGTGAGGGTGTTTTTGGATGAGAGTAACATTTGAATCAGTAACTGAGGGAAGCAGATTGCCCTCCCAGTGTGGGTGGGCCACAGCTAATCAGTTGAAAGCCTAAATAGAAGGAAAAGATTGACCTCAAAGTTCCAGGTAAGTCCACTTGACTCTCTTTGGAGATGGGACATCAGTTTTTTTCCTGCTTTTGGACTTGAACTAAAATATCCATTTTTGGTTCTCAAGCCTGTTGGCCTTTGGACTAGAACTTACACCATTGGCTTTCCTGTTTCTCAGGCCTCCAGGCTTGAACTAGAACTCAGTCTCATGAATTGTCAGTCTCCAGCTTGCTGACTGCAGATCTCGGGACTTCTCAGCCACCATCTTACGTGAACCAATTCTTTACAATATGTATCTATATATAACACACACGAAAAATATATATCTCATCATAATTATATATAGATAATTACATTCTAGTTACATATATAATGATATATATATATATACTTGTATATAATATATACTATAATCATGGAATGAAGCCATATAACTGTAATGTACTAGAAAAATTCTACTTATATATCTGTCTTAAAATAATTATATTAAGGTATATAATTGTGTGTCAATCATTACTTAAATTGTACATTCATGATTAATCATATATTAATATAAATTAATCACTATATTACTATAGTTATATAATAACTTTTGACTCCTGAAAATCTTAACTACTATTGGCCAACTGTTGACCAGAAGCTGTACCGATAACCGAAACAGTTAACACATATTTTGTGTGTTGTATGTATTATGTGCAGTATCCTTACGGTAAAGTAAACTAGAGAAAAGAAAATGTTATCATGAAAATCATAGGAAAGAGAAAATACATGATTAGTATTGTACTGTATTTATCAAAACAATAAAAACCCATGCAGTTCAAAAATCTAGTTACAGAACATATATTATATATTATAGTTATACAGCATATAGTAAAACCAGTTCTCGATCTCTGGAGAATCCCCAAAACAGAGTTGAGGATGCTCAAGTACAGTCATGGCATCTCTCCAAGGTTATGTTAGTGCCCAAGGGCATAGACAAGTAATTTCCAGCTCTCCTGGCTCCTGGTTCCAAGCCCCTCCTGCAGAATTCTTCACTCCACCTGCCTCCCAGTAATAAACACTAACTTCATAGGTAAGAAGAAGGAAATGCAGTTCGGGGTCTTTTTTTTTTTTACAAGATGGGGTGGGCTCTAACTTCGGCAGCCATGACCCTTCCTAGACAGAGGAGGGAAAAGTGTCCCCACAATAACGGAGGGAAGGGGCGTGGCCTGCCAGGTGCTCAGCAAGGCGTACCGCGCATGCTCGCACATCTTTCTTTCTTCCAATTCTCTCAGAAATCTACCCTGGCCCTCATTTTTAGATGAGAACACCGAGACCCAATACGACCAATGCCATAGAGCTGGTGAATAATGGGCTCCCTTCTGCCCGAATCTAGAGCTCACATTCTCACCGGGACAATAAACAACACACCCTCAAATTGAGCCCAGGTGTGGATGAAATGCACTCGGAGGAGAGGGTCCGAGAGAGCCTGAGGATGTGCTAGAAGGCTGGGTTCTGCTTCCCGCCCTGATTCTAGCCTTGCGTTTCCTGTCCTGTCGCTATTTATGCCCCATATGCCTGTGTGGTACACATGAGTCTGGGAAGATGCCAGGGCCTGGCAGGCAATGCTTGTTTTACAGCCAAGCACACCTGCTCTCGCAGTCTGCCAAACCCTTTAGCTGCTGGCTGCTGGGCTGCGCGATTATCTCCCTTCAGACCCCATGCCTTCATGCTCCATTCTCTTTCCATGGAAAGAAGAACATCTCTCTCTCTCTCTCTCTCTCTCTCTCTCTCTCTCTCTCTCCTCTTCCACCTTTGGTCTTTCGCTTTCTCTCTCCCTCCCACCTCCTCTCTTTCTCTCTCCCTCACCTTTCTTTCCCTCTCTCTTTTTGGGTGGACTTTGTCCTCATTTTATAAAAAGTAATAATAATAATAAAAAAGAAACAAAAACTCTTTTGGGTGCTTTTTGCTGAAACTTGTAGACAGGGCTCGTTCTATGCAAAAGTCTTGTGCCTCTGGCTTCCATTTTTCAGCCCTAATTTGGTACTCGTTGTCCTTTGCTGCTTTTTCTTCCTGCGGAATTTTTACCAAGTCCTAAACACTGGTGTTTGTTCTGACGGATGCTCTGCTCTTTGTCATGCAAATAGGATTTCGCTTCAAACATGATTTTAATTTGATGGATGTTCTGGTTGTTTGTCATGCAAGCAAGATCTTGCTGGCAGAATATTTTTCTAGCCAACTCTGGTAACTCCCACGTTCCCACAGTTACTATAGTCATTTAGTCTTGTTATGTAAAGCCCAGGATTTGGGGGAAGTAAAACCACTTTGATTACATTCATTAAATTTGTAAGCTATAACATTTTCACATACCCATGCGAATGCATCTCTATGACAAATTCTTAAATGTTAAAAATAGCAGTGATGTTTGGTTTTTTATGTATATACATACATGTGTACACATAGGTAGGCAAGTACATGTATATACATGAGGGTACCTATGTGTGTGTATTTCAATGATATACTTCTGCAATTTATTCATGTTTATGAAAATAATGATGTCCTTTGCTTATTCTAGAAAGGGGAGATCTAGATCCTGGTGCCCAGCTTCATTTGCTGAGAGGAGCATTGATAGTCAGGGTCTGGGGTTATTAGGATGCTGTGTACCCAGGTGGAAAGGTGCACGGAGTCCATAAATAGAAGTAAGGTAGGGGCCACAGGTGAAGTAGGGACAGGGACATTCCAAGGAGGTCAGAAGTCATCTCCAGGGCAGCAGGCGGGGAAAGCCTCATTATCTCAGGACACTTTCATAATGAGATAAGACCACTTAAAGTGAATCCACAAAAATGGGACACATATTTTGGAGAAAATAAAAAAATCAGTTAGACTGGGATAATGTATGACAAATGAAACTTAACAATTATAAAAAATAAGTTCATTTTACCTTCTTCTAAAAAAATTTTTTTTACATTTATTTATTTTTGATAGAGACAGAGCACAAGTGGGGGAGGGGCAGAGAGAGAGGGAAACACAGAATCGGAAGCAGGCTCCAGGCTCAGAGCTGTCCTCACAGAGGCTGTCGCAGGGCTCGAACTCACAAACCGCGAGATCATGACCTGAGGTGAAGTCGGGCGCCCAACCGACTGAGCCACCCAGGTGCCTCAGTTCATTTTATCTTCTATTTAACAATATTAGCTAAAATGTAATTGTGATCTAATTCTTAGAATGAACAAAAAAAAATGGATCAAGTGGATTTCATCGTTTTGGTGGTGGGTGCATGGTTTTTATTATAAACGTATGGCATCAGGACGATATATCCTTCACTTTCCAATAGTCCTTCATAGCCTGACCTTAAAGAAAGTACTGTTTTGCAAAATATATATTATTTTGTTCATTGTCCAAGTGTTCTTCTGGCTTTTTTGATAATCAAATGATTCACTCTTGAAATGCAATAGGGTATTTTAAGTTTGTCTTTTCTTTAATTGTTAACCGATTTAACTGCCACCTTCTGGACCATCAGCGGTTTTCCAGGAGAATTTGGACCTTCTCCGAGATGGGTCTTATAACTTCCATCAATTTAATGAAATTGTTTGGAAATGTTGCAGTTCCTGTGCAATTACTTTGCGTTGTATTCTTCAAGCTGGGAATACGACAACAAAGCAATGGATGCATTTATACCAGTCCGGCACTCCGTGAAAGTCTAACCAACAGGGCACTGATACAATACATCAAAATGAATGCTCGTGTTAGAGCAGTGACGTGTGTACAGCGACTCACTGTATACACGGCTATTTCATTAATGAACATTTTTTTTCTATTATATTCATAGAAACAAACTGTGGGGACAGGAACAGAAATAAATTCTGGACATTGTTGGTCCAGAATCATGCCTAAGTTCTGTGTTGTGGATCGGAAGCAGGAGGGAAGGCCGTTCCCAAGGTACAAAGATGTAGGAAATAGGCCAGAAAGCAGAACGTGAGGGTAAGTGGCTTATGCCGTCGGCCTTGGCTGAGGTTTACATTTTCTAAACCTGGTTTCTGCTGGCGGCTGACGTAAAAGTGATGGACACCTTGGCAGTATAACGATGCCCCACGTTGGATCCCCCAAGAAGCAGACTGAGGTGGAGATTAGATACAGGAGATTTTATCAGGTGTGCTGTTAGGGTCCACACCTGTGGCAAGTAGGGATGGAAGCAGAATTTGGCAGAGGGAGAAGATGGTTAGTGACGCAGTCCCATCAGAAGCCTGAGCCAACCTTCTGAGGCTGGGATGACCCTGCAGAGTTGCCCCAAGTTGAGAGTGAAGGGTCCCAAGTCCAGTTCATACCGTCATATTGAGTAGTCATGGGTGCAGACAGCCCCAGGAAGGTGATGTGAGTTTGGGCAGGTGCCCTCTCTAGTGGAGGCAATTCCTTTAGGGAGCCAGTGGGTGAGACTGCCTTCTGGGACAGTCTTGAAGCATGGCATGATGATGATTTTGAAAGCTCACTACGTGTTTGTATAGTCATGAATTCAAGTAACTTTGCCAGAATTCTCTTTTTCTTAAATTACCATAATTAACTTGCAACAAAGCTGTTATTATTAGCCCCACTTTAAAGATGATGAAATTGAAGTTCCATTGCTATGTGGAGGAACACTAAGCCTACAGTTTATAATCCACTGCTCTGCCAGAAGAATCTCCACTGCTTCAACTTGCAAGCTTCACATCTAGCACAGAGCCGCATCCTTCTTTCTTCTCCCTTGTTCAGGGTGCCTTACACAGTACCTCTCACCCCTCTTGTTTCCTATACAGAAGGGGTACATATTGATCCACATCACGGAGAGAAAAAATGAGGTTCACTTACTCATTGACTATGTCAAAAAGTAGCTAACTGGCACTGTTCTATTTCAGGAAAAGTACAAAATTTAGAGAGAGTTGGTAATAAGTCAGACAAAGACACCCCCCTTAACAAGGTTATGGCCCGATCATTTACAGAAGTTGGGTGACTTTTCCAAAGTCATTAACATAGTGATGGGCAAAATTGGGATTGAAGCTGGGGCCCATTGACTCCAGAATCTCTGCGCTTGCCCCTAGGCCACCTGCATCTTGGGTCTTTATTAAAACCTCCTCTCATCTGGACACAAATGGAGGAGATGCTCCAGGAAAATTTGCACCGGGGACTAGATCTAGTCCCCGCACTGAAGGCAGGGCAAAGTCACCCCCTCGGGAGTTCTGACCTAATGCTTGTGTCCTCACACCTCAATGCTCAATGCTCTCCATTGTCAGCCAACAAAATCAACAAAGACATAAAGGTAACTGGAAAGAAATAGTTTTGTTTAGAAAAGTGTGATTTGGATGTTGGATAGAGGACTTCAGTGCAATGCTTGCCCCCATGCAAAGGCATGACCCGAAATACCTTTAGCACTTGTATCCCACCCTTTGTAGGTACTGTGTCTCTTTGAGAAGGGAGAGGACTCACTAAAGGGAAAATCAAGGGAGAATGTAGGTGATACAGATTTTTAGACAGACCTGAAACAAGTTAATACAGAACTGTTGTCTCTAGAATGAATTTCCACAGGTCACTACTTTACGAAGTGGACGCCCCAAAAGGAGGGCTTTCTCTCTTTCCTGTATGAGCTTTTCTTGGTTAATGGAAGTCAGGTCATTCTAGAAGTAGTTTCCTTAATCTCTATGACTATATTTCGGCTATGACAATTATATAAATCTTTCTCCTCAACTGCCTGAGATAAATATATAAAAGCTATCAATACTTACATAGCAAATGCAAGAATATAGATATCCTGGGTCAGGAAGATAGGAAATAATTACTAATTCCAATACAGTTATACTTGTGGCTGTGTCATCATTTATGAATACCTTATTTCAATGCCTTATATTAATCCTTTTTTCATATATTAAGCAATTTTGAAATAACTGTGTAAACGATGTATTCCACTATTACTGATGTCCTATTATGTGCAAGGGGTTATGCAAAGAATTTTATATACATGTTTTAATCCACTCTTCTAAACCTGAAATCAGATCGTGTTACTCAAGGACACTTGGATTTTATGGGCAGAGCTACAATTTGACCACAAGTGTGTATGTGACTAAAGATTTCTATTTCCTTCAGTCACATTGGCTCACTGTAATCCTTATCAGTGTGGAGACAGTTAAAACATGGTTATATGTATCTTCATCTCATAGGTCTTCTTGAGTGTGGGAAAGGGCTCTTAGGGTTTGGTGTAAAGGTAACAACCATTACTTGAGCTCCTACCATTGTCAGGCATTGGATTTGCCGTTGTGAAGGAAAAAACAAAACAGACACAGATCCTGCCCCTTCAAGAGTTTTATAATGTGTAACGAGACCGCACTTTACCATGTACTAGTGCTATGCCAAAAAATACATGGAAAAAATATGGCCAAAAAATATGGCTTATACTATCAAATTTCATCGTCCCAACCACCTTGTGAGGTAGCCTAGAACAGGTGTTATCTGCCTACTTTGGAGATTCTCAGTTTCCTCATTTGGGAAGTGGATTCCCATTTGGTACAGTATCTGATACAAGATTGCCATATGCTATCATAAGTAGCAGAATTTACTTCTGGTCCAATGTAATATCATCTGTACATATGCCTAAATTACTATGATAAAGTTAAAAATACAATGAACACATGTAAAGTGCAATGGTAGTTGGAGGCAAGTTAAGGAAGAAAGGAAGGAAGAAAGAGATGAATTGCAAGTCTTGTACTCATGGAACATGTTGTTTGTTGTGACTTTGCAGAAAGAGAAGATGCAGAAAAGTAAAACCTTTTGCTCAAGATTTTATAGCTAGGAAGTGATACAGTCAGGAATGAAATTCAGGCTCTCTTTTTTCTAATGGTTTGTTTATTTAGTTATTTATTTATTTATTTATTTAGAAGGGGTGAGAGGGCAGAGAGAGGGAGAGAGAGAATCCCAAGCAGGCTCCACACTGTCAACATGAGCCTGACATGGGGCTCCATCTCATGACTATGAGATCATGACCTGAGCTGAAATCACGAGTCAGGTGCTTCACTAACTGAGCTACCCAGGTGCCCCCAAATTCGGGCTCTGTTAACCTTCATCCCACCACCCAACACAGCCAGCCCCGGAGAAGTTCATGCAGTACAAGAGGAAGTTGTTCCTGGGACTCAGGGAATACTGCAATGTCAGGTCTTAGGACAAAGACTAAATTCCCCTTTTCTCCCTAAATGTATGTCATTGTGCAGATTGATGGCAGGCAGCAGTGAAAACCAAGGGGTAAGCTTTATATAATTACAAAAGCTGGTCTTTTTCTTTTTGGTTCTGCTAATATCATTGATAATTGGATCAGACTCTGGATGGAATAGAAAATAAAGACAAGCGTGCTAGCAAAGATGTCTTATATTGCATTGCTAAATATAAATGTTAACAAAGAAAGACCACTTCCTTTCGTTTGCGGAACGAGTGCTGCCACACAAAAGCTTTAATTCAAATCAGAGGAGCAGTTTATTTATAGGTAAAAATGGAGTGTTCACAAAAGCAAAGCATGGAAGCTGTGGTAGGGTCTAGTTCTATTTTCTGGATATTTTTGGCTCTCTTCTTTTTGGGTACATGAAAGAATAGAACTTCTGTTGCCTTTGAATTTAGGTGGGAATAAATAAATATCTTTGGCCAATGGAGGGACAATGATTCGATTATTAGCGCGAGGCCCTCCAGCTCTTTCTTTCTATCCAGTTTGTTTACCAGTAATGTTTGAGATGGTGGCTGCTTATTGGCCCAAGATTTTGAGTGATTCCACATCCCCACCATGTTGATGTGCAGTGCAGTCAGTGTGAGTAAGAAACACATGTTTGTTATTTTAAGTATTGAGATTTGGTGGTCATTTGTTCTTGCCACATATTCCAGTCTAGCCTGGCTGGTATAGGCGAAGCCATGGGACACCCTTAGTACAAATGTTAATGTTGTTTCCTCCAATCCTCTTTAATATCAGCCTTTCTGTGCATTGTTTTGAGTGCTTCTTGAACTCAAAAATCTCAATCTTTGCAGCTAAAGACTGTGGCTCTTTCCTTTTCCTTAAACTATCTCTGTATCTATTTCTGACATAGTAGATTCAGAAATAGAGTGACAAATCTAAAGGTATTTGATTTTGCTTTCTGTATGGGAACAAACTGGGGATAAAGTATATTCCTACTATATGTGGAAAGCATGCTAGTCAAAGGTACCACTTAACACATGATCAGTTTAAGATTTTCAACTCTGTTCAATCACATGGGCCAACAGCCACATCAGTCGGTGGAATTACTATATAATTCTGACTTTGTAATGTCAAGTAATTTTGTTTATTCTGGATTTTTCCATCCTGGGGGGCATAAGAAAGCATAATGCGCTGAACTATGTTTACATTTTGATATGAAAGTGGACTACAAGATCATGATGCTTTTACATGATTTTAAACCAATTGTTCAAAACTGAGAAGAAAAGTTACACAAACAAAAAACACCTCAAAGCAGTTTAATCAAAAAAAAAAAAATCAGCATGGGGCACCTGGGTGGTTCAGTTGGTGAAGCATCCAACTCTTTATCTGGGCTCAGGTCATGATCTCCTAGTTTAAGAGATTGAGCTCCCTATTGGGCTCTGTGCAGACTGCGGGGAGCCTGCTTGGGATTCTTTGTCTTCTCTCCCTCTTGCCCCTCCTTTTGTGCTTTCTCTCTCAAAAGAAAAAGAAAAACTAACAAATGAAAAAGATAACACTTTGTTTTCAACAACTTTTAAGACTATGCAAGAAAATCTCAAAAATATATCTGTTCATCAATCACGTAACTGTTAAACATAAGTAATAGCCACCAGAGACTGAGAAACTGGGCTAAAGGCCTTTCTGAGAAATGGAATCCTTGGGTAATGACTCACAGGAGAAGCAATTCTTTAAAAAGAAACCTTGGGACACTTTAGGATTTGAAAATAACTTTCCTTAGGTTTAGGACAGTAATATTCAAGACTGATAGAAAACTTAAAAAAAAAATTCTGCTAAGGTTATCTGTGTAGCACCATTTATTTGCCATCAAGTTCAGACAGATAATTCCTTAAAATGCACACCAACATGTTAAAGAGCTGTTCATACACACACACTCTAGTCCTTCCTGACTGTGCCTTTTATTTTGCTATGCATTATCCCTTCTTTTAAATTTCTATTTATTACTTAAATATCTTGCTTTATTGGATCCATTATTATAAACTTCTTCAGTCTAACCTTTTATTTAATTATTTTTGTTTTCTTATTTAATTCTATTTTTCTGTACATGCACTTAAGTCCTTTTTTGCATATAAAAGGATATGTACTTTTAAAAGGATATGTATATCCAACCTTAAGTAATTTATAATAATATATATACCTTGAATGCTTATTGATATCTTTTCATTTATTTCCTATTTTTATCCTTTATGCTAAGATCACCTGTCAATGACTGTTTATAAAGATCTTGGTTATAAATGAGAAACATAGGAGGACTAAGACATTAACTCCTTCGTCTGGCCCTATGGGCATCCTGAGACTAAATAGCTTTTTAAAGAGTCTTATTGTGCTTTTTAACTGATGTTGAATTTTCAGTCTTTGTAAACCTATTTTCTCTCTCATTTGCAAAATGGAGATAGTGTTAGTACCCAGTTCATAGAACTGTGTTATTTTAAATAAGTGGCTACAAGACATAAGTGTTTAATCAATGCCGGTTATTATAATTGCTATCCTCCTTCTCTTCCTTGTCTTTCTCATCATCATCTATAATCTTTGCATCATTGGCTCCTTCATAATATTCAGGTTCCTAAAGAGACGGAGGGAGGGAGGCAGAGAGGGGAAGTGACAGAGAGAGAGAGAGAGAGAGAGAGAGAGAGAGAGATTTTTTTCTCAAGGAAGCCTTCGCTAATTACCTTTCTCTAAGCTATAATTCGGGCTTATTATATTCATAATATTTTAATTATATGCAAATATTAAACGTATTTTTTTTTATTTATTTGATTATTGTCTACCACCTCTGACTAGGGATTTGGTTCTTTGTAAGCAAAGACTTTCTATTCTTTCCATTTGTTCCAATGCTTATGAATGTGCCCAGACCTGATAGGACTTTAGTTAGTATTTGCTGAATAAATGAATATTTATTTGAAAGTCAAATCTTTTTAATTCCATGGTTCATTCTTCCTCCCAGTGTACATCAGTCCGTATTACATGCTGTAATTCTCCAGTCTATCCAAAAATGTTCACAATGTAGTGGAATTATCAATGAAAGAGTGTTTCTGATTGGTATCTTTTGAGATATTTTGATGTGTTTAGAGAATGAACAGACTTTTTAAATGTTTATTTATTTATTTATTTATTTATTTATTAGAAAGCCTGATGTGGGGCTCTATCTCACGCCCCCTGAAATCATGACCTGAGTCAAAATCAAGAGTCAGACACTTAACCAACTGAGCCACCAAGGAGCCCCAAGAACAGACTTTTGATTGGAGAAAACCAGGCAGGAGTTCATGAACATAGAAAACAGCATCAGCAAAGAAAGAGCTGGATATGTGAAAGGTATGGATGTTTTTGGAACCATAAGTAGACTAGAGTTGTTTGATCAGAGTAGTGACTGATAAGAATGTAACACAGATCTAGACCAAATTAAGTTGGACATTCTTTTCATTGTAAAGAATGTAACCTATATCCAATAGAAGAGATAGTTATATGTAGCTGAAATGATTGCAAGAAACAAATTCAATGGAAGGAGAAGTTGAAGATGACCTTTTGCTTTCTTGCCTGTGGTTGAAAATAATAGATGCTGGAAGCAGGACAATTTATTGATAACAATGCTCACAGAGCATCAGGCAGGAGGTGGAAGAAGAAAAGCCAGGATTCCTGATATACTCCATGCAAACATAAATAAGTTATAGATTTATAAGGAATTATAGAAATTAAGAATATGACAAAATTATCAAACTAAATAAAAATCACTGGCAAATATTATAAAACACAAGTCATGATTTAATATATTCTGCAATATGATAGAAAACATAACTTTAAAAAATCAAGATAGAAAATAAAAACAAAGAAAAACTTATCATTGGTGTTGTAACTTCAGTCTTGGTATCAGGCAGGCTGGGTTTTGTTGACACAAACACAGGTATTATTTTCTTGGTTCACATATTTCTTATTATATAGTTGTTTCACATTCAAATAATATTATTTTGTGGTTTCTTGCTCAGTAACCTTGGATTTCTTAATATG
This sequence comes from Panthera onca, assembly GCF_046562875.1. Taxonomy (NCBI): domain Eukaryota; kingdom Metazoa; phylum Chordata; class Mammalia; order Carnivora; family Felidae; genus Panthera; species Panthera onca. The sequence goes on from NC_138342.1 coordinate 10,371,352, forward strand.
ATGATAAAATAACAATATTTCTTTTTATTTTACTTAGCTTTCCCTCATTTATAAACTAGGGAATCAATACCTTGCATCACTGACAGTATCTACCCATTTTATCTGGTTAATAACTCTTGTCTTCCATTTATGGTTTCATCTGTAGCCAACTAGGAAATTTGGGGAGAAACTGGACAGGAATTTTTTGTTTCCCAAGTTTAATACATGGCCAGAACCATGGACAGCGCCACACTCCACTTCCCTGCCCTTGCATTTAGTTGTGTTGGGCCAGTTTACCTCACTCATCTCATTCTTTTCTTTGTTCAGTCTAGTTCTCTTCTTACACAAAATCTTAGTGTGTATGCCCTCAAGCTTACATCTTGAGACCACAAAAAATATAGTTTAATGCCATGTCTTATCAATTTCATTGCACATGTTTGCTTTTATTGTTTATGTTCTATAATTTAAAAAAGTTTGCTGGATCATAACTTGTTAGGTAAAAAATATGTACAAATCTTGGCAGGAAAACACTAAATGAGTTGGCCATAAGTAATATTATTTAATTAAATAGACATTATTGAGCCCTTGTGGTAAGTTCTAAGGGAAGATGATAAGAGGAGGAGGCTGAGGAGGAGAGGTGGAGAGGGAGAGTGAGAAGGGAAGAAGAAGAAGAAGAAGAAGAAGAAGAAGAAGAAGAAGAAGAAGAAAGAAGGAGAATGAGGAGAAGGAGAAGGAAGAGGAGGAGGAGAGGAAGAAGGAGATGGAGGAAGTGGGGAAAGAGGAAAAGAAAAGGGAGCAGGAAAAGAAGAGGAAAGAAGGAAAGAAGAAGGATAGAGAGAGAGGAAGGAAGAAAGGAAGGAAGGAAGGAAAACATGGAAGAGGGAGGGAGCTAATGAGGGATGGAGGAAGAGAGAGAGAAGAGAAATAAGATTCAATCTCCACTGACAGCAGGAAACTTATTACAAAGATAAGATTGAAATATGTAGAATTATCTATCATACTGGATAATCTGTGATTAGTGGTAGAAAAGCACTCATGTAGGGGCACCTGGGTAGTTCAGTTAAGCATCCAACTTTGGGTCATGTCATGATCTCACAGTTGGTGCGTTCAAGTCCCAAGTCTGGCTCTTCTGACAGCTTGGAGCCTGGAGCCTGCTTCGGATTCTTTCTCCCTCTTTCTCTGCCCCTCTCTCGCTCACATTCTGTTTCTCACTCTCAAAAATAAAATACACACACACACACACACACACACACACACACACACAGAGAGAGAGAGAGAGAGAGAGAGAGAGAGAGAAAATCACTCATTTAGATAAGTTAGAAAAGCAGTGAAGTTGCTAACTAGGAATCTTTTACAATTTTATATCATGTTAAAGCTTACATGTTATTTTCACCTATACTTTCAACTTAATTTTAAATCTTTATAATGGCTCTGTAAGGTGTATATTCTAGATATCATACACTATTTTACAAATAGGAGACACTGACACTCAGTGAGATCAAATAAGTTATCTCAGTTCTCAGAGTTAGTAAATAAGAGATTTAGTTCTGAAAACTAAGTTTTACTATCTGCATTTCCCACTCTATACCTTCTTTTTTTATATGGCCCTGCTGTAATATTTTGTCTACACCTTAGCTTAAAATGTTTGGCTTATTAATTTATCACCAGCAATGTTTCCCATCCCCTGCCAAGAATGAAAGAATACAGTAGTATTGGTCTTGGTTTATGAACATTGTGTAATAAAAACCTGTGTAAAAATACAAAAATCAAACCAAAACAAAAATTTACCTGTGAGACAACATGCTTCCATTAAACAAACTTCTAGTTAGCATCTACAATGTGCTAAAAGTCTTCAGAATATAGTGTTAAACAAGATAGAGTTATCTTGGGGCGTCTGGGTGGCTCAGTCGGTTAAGCATCCAACTTCAGTTCAGGTCATAATCTCACCATCCGTGGGTTCGAGCCCCATGTCAGGCTCTGTGCTGACAGCTCAGAGCCTGGAGCCTGCTTTAGATTCTGTGTCTCCATCTCTCTCTGCCCCTCCCCTGCTCATGCTCTGTCTCTCTCTGTCTCAAAAATAAATAAAAACATTTAAAAATTTTTAAAATAAAAAAAAAGATTGTGAACTTTAAAATAAAAGATAGAGTTATCTTTAAGAGCTCAAATACATGTAAGGAGACAAAGGATATGATCAGTCTATTATAGAAGTTAAGCGTTGGACATGTATCAGGAAAGACACAGCAGGAACTATAATTCAATCCAGATGGCACCCTAACATGCACACCCTTGAGAGTGAGTAACTCCTTGATTTTGTAACTTAGGAAACCCTTTTCTCAATGTTGTCCTAGTTCTGGTGGCAGTGATGCCCATCTTGTCATACTGAATCCTTATAAATGCATATAAATCATCAGCACTAGTTTTCAAAAGAAAAGATATCCTAAGGGGTAAGGTAGAAGAAATAATATAATAAGTTATGCATAAACATATATAATCATGATTTCCTTTTCAGACCACAGTCCATGTTACCCCTGTTCTCTGTGAACCCTGTGGATAAATCTTTTGTACTGAGACCTAAATGTTTATTCCCCAATATTCTATCTTCATTGAGCTGTCTTTTCCATTGACTAGGACCATTGTCAAGAGAGTGATAAAGTTACCCTAACGACTTCATTGATTACTAATAGATTACTTATTTCCTCCATTGGGTAGAAGCAACCTAATTTCTTTTTAGTAAATGAAATCAAGGCCCTGTAGTCATCACTTCTCTGTCTTTCAGTGCAGTAGCAGAGGAACCCAAATGACCAGGGTATTTTCTTGTCTTGTAAGTTAATAGAAGTGTTGCTATTCTCCCTAAGGGAAACATTATTTTCTTAAGAAATATAATCACTGGAATTTAGAAATCCTCTAAGTGAGTTATGTGACATAGCAGTGAGATTGTTCCCTTCTACTTCTGCTTCTTTATTCCCAGACCCATGTATCTGGCTTTGAGGGAAATGATACCATGGGCTGGTTGTTGGTTTAAATTACATATTACTCCATGTAAGACAACATTAATACTTGAGGGTGTTTTCTTCTAGCCAATGCTGTAAATAAGCTTTAAATAGTAGCCTTGGCAGCAGGGAATGAAGCTGTGTTTGATTTCCACAATTCTATTGAACTATACATTTATGGATGAAGGATTACTGATAAGAAAAACACATTGCATATACAAAAGCTTTGTTTTATTTGATTTCCCATATAGTTTCTTACTTGGAAGAGATGCTGTATAGGACACTGAGATGATGACAGTGGTATTCTGTAAGTCCACAAATGGTTGTTCTGACAGAGTATGGTAGGCAGTCATCGTTATCCAGAATAGGATTCTCAAATATCTATTCCCAAGAATACAAATTACTGTCATCTCATGATGGAAGGTATCCAATGTATTAACTAGCCATTGGTTTTATTATATTTGGTTTTAATATTAGAATCCACTTTTGTCAAGATAGGAATTCAGTTGTTTCAGTACCTGGATCAGCCTTGGTGGGGCTTAAGTCATGTATTTGTGCTCGTGCATGGGTTTCTTCCTGCCAAGACTGAATAAGAAGACACAGGAAAAGTATCAGTATATCTTGGGAAAGGGGCTGACATCCACAGTATGGATGATTTCATCATGCTAAAAACCCCTTCCAGAGTGGATGACTTCCTGTGGGCATTTATGTAGTACAAAATACATACTACATATTATCCAAAATGTACTACAAAATCCAAGAAATCTATGCACACACCTTTTCCACAGACCTTCTTGTTACTAATCTTGCAGTTTTGGTCTTTTACATTACCTGAAAGTAGCAAGCCAACCAACTGGCCACTACCCATAAGGTGATGTAGACTCATCACATCATATCTCTTAATGGAAAAAGTGGGGAAAAAACAGATGTGTTGCTCACAATTTTGCCTACAAAGAGGATTTCCATTCATCGTTGACTTAATAGCCACTTGTATTATTTGCTTCTTATGATCATTTTTATAGTCTCTTGGTCACACCTATTTCTGGGACCCTTGCTTTATTCCAGACTCTATGGCAAGTGATTCATATAGGCACAGCCTGCAGGCACACCATCTCATGATAGCACCGGACGCTTTTTACCTTCTGACCTGAGGTTTCCATGTTCCTGCTGAGATGTCAGAGATGACTCAATGCCCACCCAAACTGGAAGTGCAGAACAATTAAAACTCTATGAGTATAATTTTGACCAATGGAAGTTAATGGAGAGTGACAAAGGCTAACATCAACTAACGCAACAAACAATGATTGTTTTTCACCCAGTTTCCATATGGAAGTTGGTTCATAGGCCCAAAACCAACTGATTGAAATCAGAGCTGGAGCCCTTTAAGACAAGACCCTATGATGCTATCAAAAATATATAGTAAATATTTGTCTCATAATTTCACAAAAGCCCTTTTAACTTCCAAGGAAACTGTTCTCTGAGAATATTCAGATTTTTAAGACTATAGGGTATAGAGTTTGCATGATATTTGTGCTCACCCAATCTGGAAGTGTCCTCATGTTCCTCTGGTTAGATTGGGAACTTATAGAAACCAAGCAAAAATGGAATTTGCTCCATTAATCCATTTCCTATTGTGTTTAATGAGTCTGCAGACTTAGCTGTGTTATATCCCTGGATTCTGAGTGCATAGTAAGAGTGGTAAATTTAATAGCCAACAGTCTTCATATTAGTTCTCTGTCCTGCAGAGTGAGGGTCATTATTAAAATGCTATATATCTATGTTGATTCTTAATATTGAACAGATGACTTAGCTAGTGATACAGGAGACTGGATAGGGAAATAATGGGATATTATAAGTAAAGAGTTCTAGGCAAGTGGTATATACATGAATAAATGAGATTTTAGCATAGGGTGTAAGCCAGGGATTTTTTTCTTAGTGGGTGTACTTTTTTCCAACTCCAACTATTGAACAGTTCTATTATTCATCACTAATGTGCCATATTACGTCTGTCATATACTAAGTTTCAATATATAAATAAACGTGTGTTCCTGGACCCCCAGTCTATTTCATTGGTCAAATTTCTTAGAAAAAATATTTTTTAAAAGTTTATTTATCCCGAGAGAGAGAGAGAGTACAAGCAGGACGGGGTAGAGAGAGAGGGGTTGAGAGAGAGAGAGAATCTCAAGCAGGCTCTGCACTATCAGCACAGAGACTGGTGCGGGGCTCAAACTCATCAACTGCAGTATCATGACCTGAGCAGAATTCGGATGCTTAACTGACTGAGCCACCCAGGTGCTCCTCACTGGTCAAATTTCTCCACCTGCATCAGTACCACATGCTGTCTTAATTGGAACTTTACACATACAGTGCTTAATTGGAGCTTTAGAGTACTGATATTATGTCTCCTCTTCCAGTTCTCTCTTCCTGTTATATTTTTTCATTTGAATGCTTTGTATGTGTCAATCAACTTGGATTTTATTTGATTATTTATGGTATTAAGTCTTCCTTCACATTAAAATGCATATATACCCATTTGGGAGCAATCAGGAGTAGGCAGACCACACAGTGAGTTGTACATTTTACAAGTAAGAAAATCAAGGCTTCAATCAAAAGATTGCTAGAAGAGTGTGGAAACCCAAGTTACACACTGAGAGAAGATAGAAATATTTTTAACTATAACAAAGGATTTGTATCATGATTATACAGTAAGAATGCTGATTACCCAAAGAAAAAAAATATGCAAGAGACACGAGGATGTATTTCATAGATGAGGAAACACATATCTAGTAAATATGTGAAAAAAAGAACAGAGATGGAAGAAGCCTTTGTGAACAAATCAGTATTACAACTTTAATTTTTTAAATGTGCATGTGTATGTTTTGCATATAAAATTTTGGAATCCAGGCAAGTGGGGTTATATAAAAAGGAGAGCAAGGGAATTACTAATACAGGATTCCTACTGATATTTATATCTTGTTAGTAGAAGCAGAGATCTGGGCTTATGGGAGAACCTTGCCCTGAGTTGTAAGTTACTGTCAAGGTTCCAGTTTGTTTTTCCATTTGGGGTTGTCATTAGGTAGTTAGATTATTAAAAATAGCTAAGTAAATATCTAAATATAATTGGAGTAAATAGAAAGGATAGTCACCCAATCTAGCGTAGGAACCAGGCAAGGATTTATGTATTTATATACATTTATATATAAGTGTATTCTGGGATCAAGTTCATAGGATTATAATAAAATGCCAGTATATAACATGATATTTAAGGACTTAGGCTCTGGCATATTCAAAGCTTAAAATGATCACTTATTTGGTAAGTTTCCTAACCTCTCTTGGATTCAGTTTATAGATAGTACTTGTCTATTACCGATGGGAATGATAATAATATCAAACTCATAAGATTATTGTAAGGATTACATAAGTGAAAACTCATAGAGTACTTGGTAAATGCTCATAGTCAGAACATCGTGAGCCAAAGGGTGCCTGGGTGGCTCAGTTGATTAAGCGTCTGACTCTTGATTTTGGCTCAGGTCATGATCTCATGTTTCGTGAGATTGAGCCCCACGTTGGGCTCTGCATTGACAGTGTGGAGCCTGCTTGGGATTTTCTCTCCTTCTCTCTCTGCCCCTCCCCAACTCGTGTGCACACGCATGCTCTCACTCTCTCTCTCTCTCTCTCCCTCAAAATAAATAAATAAACATTAAAAATAAATGTAATATGTATATGTATTAGGTACATACATATTTTTTTCAGCTTGGACTTTAATTATTGAAGATGCCAGAGTTACACTGAACACATTTTATATGATTGTGTCATTTAACGTAGGAGGAGTGAGTTATACTTGACCCAGGGAAGCTCAACCTGGAGAAGTGAAATATTTCATCAATAGGAGGTAGGGGAGAAATGTTAAGATTTTGCTTAAATTATCACTACTTTTGATTGTAAGCTATGTTGCCTGAGAACACTTTCCAAGCATTGGCAATTGGCTGAGACTTCTCCCCATGCCCTGCTGAGTTCTGAGAAACATGAATCAATAGTCAATCGTTCAAATTAATCAAATTCTACCTGAAAATGTTGTAAAATGCAGCTCAATGTGAAATACCATATCTTGTAGAGTGGAACCATTTTCAGATTTAATCTTTTTATTACCTGCCGAACTGGGAGTGCACACACACATATACACACACCTTTACTCAGAGGAACAGAAGTCAACATTTTCCCAGTTAACAGACTTCACTTTCAACAGCCAACAGAACAAAATGCCAGTTTCACTGGGTCCCTTGAGTGCCAAGATGAGCATTTATAGAACTCTGTGATGGCATTTTTAAAACTTAGGATGAAAATGATCACTATAATGGAACAAACAAAAAGCCATTTGTTTCTTTAATAGACTGGGGAATTTTGGAATCTAGAATTTTGTTGATCCAACCTAAGTGGATGCATGGAATGCCTGATGGGATAATTCTGGATTAGGCATGCCACTTGGCTTAAAATGCCTATGTGTTATTTGGAGTCTCATAGATGATCAAGAATCAATTGTTTCTAGATGTGAGCTTGCCTAGAAGAACTGCTTCCTCTAGGAACATCCAAAGGGGGGAAAGGGCTATCCATTTTGTCCTCTAAAGATGAACCATAGTATTCTTCCGTCCAATACTCTCATTTTGCAAGATAAGATAGAGAAACTCAGAAAATTCTGAAAATTTCTAGACTCTGCCTGTGGCAGAATCAGATCTTCTGACTCTGAATATAATGCCTCTTCCACTTCACCAGAGTGGTAGCAATGACTATGCGCATTCATGGTCTTCAGGCCTTTGGAAGTACTGTCTATGCTACCACTTGGCCTCTCACTTCCTGACAATTGCTCCCACATGGAAGAAAATGTGGAAGAAATTATCTGATGGTCCAGTCAGCAGATTTAGGGCCTTTGTTCCTGACCTCTCACAACTCTGTGGCATTGTTAGCATCTCTCTCTTCAGTGAGTTCTTGCCTTTATCTCACATATACGTTCAGTTTTCATTTTCCTTCACCAAGACCTTCCACAGGCTCTATTTCCTGCATGAAGTCAGCACTCCTTCCCTTTCTTATGCTTTCAAGCTGTTAGGATTTCCTCTTCCTGGGTTGCTACATAGATACTTGCCACTATTTTATTTTTCTTTTGCTTTTGTTTGTTTGCTTCTCTATCCCCCCTCCCCCAGCCAGGTTTCAGAGTTATTTCAGAGGTGATTCCATTTTTTTCCAGTGGTGCTTTTGCCTTAAGACTTTTCACCTCACCTTCTTGTACATGTACATTTCCTGAGCTTTCTCCCCTTGGCTGGAGCAGGAGTCTGGCCCCCCCCCCCCCCCTCACCCACTATGGCCTCTAGCGTTGCAAACGTGCTGTGATTGCTTGCATGGGCACCCATATCCCTCTTGTACACTTGAGCTTCTTTTTTTTTTAAATGTTTATTTATTATTGAGAGACAGAGAGAGACAGAGCATGAGCATGGTGGGGGGGGACAGAGAGAGGGGGAGACACAGAATCTGAAGCAGGCTCCAGGCCTCCAAACTGTCAGCACAGAGTCCGACACGGGGCTCGAACTCATGAACCGTGAGATCATGACCTGAGCCGAAGTCAGACGCTTAACCGACTGAGCCACCCAGGTGCCCCGTACCCTGAGCTTCTTGCAGGCAGTATCTTCATTGTCTGCAAAGTTTCTGGTACATACGTGAGTTTCTTGAAAGAACCAGTTAATTTGCTTCCTTTTAAGAGAGCTAGGCTGCATGACCTAGAAGCTATAAGGCCTTCTTCATTTCTTTCCTGAAGCCCAGAGCAGAGGCAGCCATATTCATCTAGAACATTCTCTTGCCATTTCTCTTGGGCCACAACTACCTGAGGTTCCCTTACCATATGAGATGGCTTAGGGGATGGGTACTGGGTTACAATCTGGAATGAAGTATCTTGGACTCTGGGTGTGGTATGGGTATAGCACATCAGTGTTTAGTAGGCTGTGGAGAGGTTTGGAGGGGTAGCAATCAAGACATTCTGAGTCTGAAGTCAGATAAACAATCTAAAGGGTTCATTAGCTCACATGAAGGGAAAAGGGAGGGTGATGCTTCAGATTCTGTGTCTTCCTCTCTCTCTGCCCCTTCTTCACTCACACACTCTCTCTCCCTGAAGAATAAAAATAAACATTAAAACATTCTTTAAAAAATAAATAAATAAAGTAAAAGGGAAGGTGAGGTTAAAAGGCAATTAAGTAGAAGCTGATGGCTGTCAGAGGCTGAGAGTTTGGAACTGACCGATGGGAAAAAGTCCCGAGAAATTCGGGAGACTGAGGGAGGTCCTGCTTTTGCATACTTTAGAGATCTTGAAGTCCTATGTATAGCAGAGGAGGGGTCTTTGGGGCTCTGGCCAGTTCTGCTGGCTACCTCGTTTCTCTCAAATCTTCTGTGTCAAAGCACTTCCAATCAAAGATTCCACCAGCCCTAGATCCCAGGCTTGTATTTTGTTTCTTGATTTCTTTTTTTCATTTCATTTTTCTTTCTTTGTTGTTTATTCTTTTCCTTCAAGGGCCACTCCCCAAATGGGCGAAGAAACATAAATGCACAAGGAGATGAAGTACGCATGTTGTACTTTCTTTGTTCCTCCCACACCACATCCTACTTTTAGTCCTGTCATATCTTCTTCCCGTGGGGGCAAATCATTGCTGTTCTCTGAGAAGTCGTCAGTGTCTCACAGAGTTCTTCCTCAAACACAGAGAAAGTCAAGTTTCCAGTGATAATGTCAAGAGGACTATGTGACATGCCTCTGGCAATGACAAAATTTGACAACCCAAAAAAAAATCTTGTCTCCTTCTTCCTTGCGCCTTACCCATCTCTCCTGAAATATATGTCCAATTGCTAAACCCAGTGGACTCTTCCAAATCCTCCTCCTGATATTGTGTCTTTATGAGTCAACACTGAAGTCGCACAGTGCCTGGTACATAGTAGGGATTTAATAAGTAGACTCTTCCCTTGGCTTGCAGAACATGAAAAAGATATTAGGCCTTTTTCCACTTGTCAGATTTTCCCTTTACTATCTTTCTTTGTCCTCCAATCTCCAAATTTAGGACTTCTTTCACATCCCACCTTAACCAGTTATGAGACAGGGCACAGTCTTGCGTACCAATTCCATTCTTTTCCTGGGCAAGAACACTACATTTCCAAGCTTTCATTGAAACTGATTTGGGGATGGACACATGCCTAAGTTCTGGCCTCTCAAACTGTGTCTGAGAGTTGTGTGGGCTCCTTTCAGACCTAGCTATTAATTCTTGGCTTGATCATCCTCCTTGCTCTCTTCTTCTGACATGAATGACCATACAGGACAAGTATTAAAGATGGGTCTGGGACACCTGGGTGGGTTCAGTTTGTTGTGTTTGACTTTGTCTCAGGTCATGATCACAGTTCGTGAGTTCGAGCCCCACAGGGCTCTGCACTGACAGTGTGGAGCTTGCTGAGGATTCTCTCTCTCTCTCTCTCTCTCTCTCTCTCTGTCTCTCTCTGCTGCTATGGCATTTGGGCTCTCTCTGTCTCTATCTCTGTCTGTCTGTCTGTCTCTCTCAAAATAAATAAATAAACTTCAAAAAATAAAGATCAGGCTATCACATGCTGGAAAGAGCCTGAATCTCCAATTCTCTCCCTGGAAAACACTTACCCGGAAGTGCTGCTCCAACAATGTTGTCTGTCACTTGTGCAAGAAATAAAATTTTGTTGTGCTATGTGGCTGAGATTTGGGGGTTGCTCATTATACCTATTAGTTACATTGAGTAGAGACAAGTGAACCTAATTTCGGAACCTAAATTTCTCCAAACAATGTGATGGAGACAAACATGTGATGGAGGCAATCACATGAATCCTATATCTACTGTTGTAGTAAGGATTAGAAGAAGAAATATATACAGCATGCAGGTACAGTGGTTTCCAAGCACCAGTAAAACCAATAGTTGGTTTTCACACCAACATTGTATTAGCTGGTGTTTCTGGGGTCTGCAATGGGCTATCTGCTATGTTGGGTCCTTCCCACACTCGTTCAATAACTTCTCACAACGACCCCAGGAGATTGAGCTGACTTTACTAAAGGGAAAGCTGAGCTGTGAAAAGTAAAGAAACCTCCCCAGTCACAGAGCCAAAAAGTGCTGAAGCCATGATCCAAACCCAGCTGTGGTTTTATCTCTGCAGCTCTGGATTGTTCTATGCTCTTAATATGAGATCAGGTACTCCCATAGTGATGGCTATTTTATGGCACTTGTCCTTGGGTTTCTCCTGTTTCTACACACTCTACCTTGGTGACTTCACTCTCAAGCTGCATTTTCAATGACCACATCAACAAGAATGGGTCTCACATCAGTGTCTTCCTTCCCACGCTCTTTCCCAGTCCATAGGCCTCATTGCCTGTGCCCGCGTCAGGCTTGACACATACACGTGGGTGTCCAGTCAGTGCCTCAAACTGAACATCAGCCTTTCTATTCCCTTTCTTTTTCTGTTTCTTGACATGCTCATTTTTTCAGACTCTCAGACTCAAAATTTCAGAAGCCTCTGACTTTTTGCACGGTCTTGTCTTTTTCTAAGTGGTCCCTAAGTCCTGTTGCTTCTGACCTTGCATATTTTCCCTTTTTTTTGGTCCCATAAGTACCAATAGAATACAGACTGTTTTAAACTGAACTTGGACTATTGCAGTAGCCTCACAGCTAGTACTGGTTTCTTCATCCCTGAACCTTCTCCCTCTTTAACACCAGGCGATCAACTCACCTCCCTGCCTTTACGGTCCAACTAACATGACAATAACATGGCACATAATGCCAAGAACTTAGGATGTTTAGCTCCTATGAGCTATGGAGGAGGCTTAATTGCAGAGCTACTCAATTGGTTGTAAAACAATGAGCCGAAGAAGAATGGAGCAACATTAGAAGGTAGGAAAGCCATTCTCAAAACAGGCAGGCAGTCCCACAACATGGCTAATCTGAGAGGCTCAGCTTGGAAAAGGCAGCTGGAATGAGGGAGTGGGATAGAGGTATGGTGTAGGGGTTGAAGTTAGTATCCTTGAATCAGATCTGAGGTTGAATGATCATTTTGAAAGAACAGCCACTGATCTGTCTTCAATGTGAACCCTTCAGTGTATCTGCCAACAAAGGGAGGATCCTTTACCTTGGTGCCCAAGGCCCCCCATCCATGCTCTGAGTCTCATTGCCTCCAGTCCCCTGCCTTGCTACACACACATTTTGCGGTAGCACTCACCCTATACTTCCCTCATACTAAATTTCTGTAGCTTCTTGCACATAGTTTGCTGTTCATGCTTTCATTTATTCATTGATTCACTCAGTCATGAGAAGTAGCTTGGCATCTACATCCGAGCACTGACTCTCCAGTTAGACCACCTGATTTAATTCCAGCCCTGCTACTTACCACTATGGAGACTTGATCAAGTTACTTACTGCCTGTGTGCTTTAATTTCTTTATCTATAGAATGGGGGTTACCTTAGTATCTATCTCCTCCTAAAGCTAAGAGAAATAGTGGAGGTAACAATTTGTAAAATCCTTAGAACATTGCCTAGCACATAGTAGGCACTCAATAAATGTCAACTGACAATGAATTCATCCACTCACATTACATGTTCCGGAAGGACATTGATAAAAATGGCTGATCTCATAATATATTCATTCAAATATTTTAGTGAGAATTGATCATGTGCATAGCATGTACGGTAATGAGCCAGACAGATGTGACCTATGCTCTCAGGAGCTTATTACAGCTCATTGATGGAGATGGGCATTGAAAATCACCCATTTTGAAACTAACATTAAACATTGTGTTTAGAACACAGAAATGTATTTTCATGTGAGAGAAGTAAAGGCGGGTGTTATTTAAGACTGGGAGTAGTTGCAGCAGGCTTCCTTGTGAACCTTGCATTGAAGGTCAAGGATGGACAATGAGGAAATGGTCGTGTGAGAGGAAGTAGGAACGTTTTTAGTGGAGGGACCAGCATGAGTGAAGGTGAGGGCTACAGGAAAATGTACATGTTAAGGAGCTAGAAGTAGAAAGTAGAAAGTGAGGTGGGAAATGGGGTGAAGGGTTTCTTCCACATGATCGCCCTTCTCTCTGTAATACCCCTCCGAAATGCCCTCCTGTGCCTCCATACTTATGCAGCATCCTGACTCAAACATAGAAACACAGATCATGAATCATCCTAGAATGAATAACCTGACATCCTTCCTCCTTAGGTGAACGAAGAAGATTCTTTCTTTAAAAAAAATATATACATTTATTTATTTTTTGGAGAGCACTTGCAGCGGGAGGGGCAGAGAGAAAGGAACAGAGGATCTGAAGCAGGTTCCGCCCTGATAGGCTGACAGCAGTGAGCCTGTGGTGGGGCTCGAACTCATCAACCGCGAGATCACGACCTGCACGTCTTTGCATCTCCCTTTGTTTGATTAATCTCCCTTGTCCACTAGAGAGTGGACTTCCAGAGCCCTATTCAGTCCTCAGCACCTACTGAATCCTGGCATATGAGTGTTTAATGAGAAACAGGGTTGCTTCTTAGAAAAAAATACACACACACAAGGAGACACACAGACCTGGTAGGCAAGGAGTGCCATTTTCTGGGTTTGGTTCTGTTGTGTGGTTGACAAGCCCAGCTCATCTCTTCCGATTTCAGATTTTTCATTCAATATAATGATATGGTTTTTCATTCAATATAATGATATGGCAAACCATGTTCTCTGTGCTTTCTCTCCCTAATCAAGCATCATATAATTTCATGAAAATCCAAGAATGCCATTAAAATGCAAGATGCCACTTAGAGAGCTCACGTTTTTGAGTTCACACTGCAAGCTGGAGACAGCGCCGGCACCAGCTTCTGAGCCCCTCACGCTCCCAGAATGAGCCACGTCCCAGTCTGGCCCTTAGCCTCTCACAAGCTTGTGCGATTCGGCGACATTTTAAAATGTCAGAGTAAATTCTTGAAGTGTTTTGCAATAATTTTTCTAAACATTAACAAGATAGTTCAAGTTCCAGAGCCCCAAAGTTATGTATCAAATTAACTTACAGCGTCCTCACTTATTAACATTTATTTATATGTATTTTTAAGTGCTCTCTAAATGCTGGGCTTTGAGCTAGCTACAGGGAACACAGTAATAATAAGAGTAGGCTCTTCATTTTTCCACTTCTCAGGAGTTTTGAGTGTGAGGTTTGCGAAGCTCAGAAAAAACAAGTGACATTCACAGCATGACACTCACTGTGGTGAGTATTCTCTGGAGCACTGAGGGCAAAGTTCATGGGGATGAAGAGAAAGCCCATCCTATTCTAAGAATAAAGGAGTGCCTTTATAAAAAAATGGGTTAGATAAGTAGGAGTGGGAATCTATTGCCATCTGTTTTTGTAGCGAAAACTCTAAGACTTAAATCATGCCTGCTTAGAAGAACGTTCTAAAGATAAAGATTTTGCTCAATACCTTTCCCCTTGGAATTTCAGAATCAATTCAGACACATACGTAGGAGTTAAATAGGGGTGAGAATATCAGCTTTACTGTTGGTTGAGATGTGGAGAATTTGGCTTGTCCAAATCTGCCTTTGGGCTCCCTACTCCTGAATCTCAGCAGTGGGGCCCCCGTGTGAGAAGACTCGGGTTTGTCGACCGGATGTCTGCCCAACCTGCCGCACAAAAGCCATGATGTGCTCGCCTCCGTTCCTCAAAGAAGCTAAAAGTGGGCACGGAAGTGAGCCTCCTGATCTGTCTTTGGAAGGCGTTCCTGGTCTCCTCGTCAGGCGTGCCTCCCTAACGGGTGAGGGACTGGAAAAGAAGGCCTCTATTCTGTGGGTACACTGGGCAAAAAGAGAGCCTGCAAGGGCCACCCCAAGCATTCTGGGTCCTCCATCCAATCTTGGCAACAGGACAAACCACTCCTCATCCGATAGGAAGGATGAAGTGAAAGGCAGAAGGCAGGCAGGATGCTTCCACTTGATACTCGTAAGGCAGCTCAGGCCTCTACTTGTGGCACGTGGGAAGCAGTGACAGGGAGGTCGTGAGTCTCCCAAGCAGACATCACATGCTCCGGAGATTGTTAAATGCAATTCACTTGAGGTAAGGGTCACATGTTGCACTGTCTTCATTCATTTTTAGTCATTCATTTACTAGAAGCTTACTCAACTCTTAAAATATATAAGCCCTGTGGTCGGCACAGGGATACAAAGGTGAATAAGATGTAGCCCATGCTTCAAGTTGCTCACACATACTATGGGGAGAGAATAGACACTGATGTTGTTTGTTACACGAAGGAAGATCTTTGGGGAAGAGTCAACATGGCCTTTTGCTAAAGAATAATCCAGAAGGGGTAGAGGATGCGCATATTCCTATACCCGCATTCCAAAGGTAGGTTATTTTTTAAAATAATTTTTAAGTTTATTTACTTGTTTTGAGAGAGAGAGAGAGAGAGAGAGAGAGAGAGAAGGTGAGTGGGGGAGGAGGAGGAGAGAGAGAAAGAAACAGAGAGAGAAAGAGAGAGAATCCCAAACAGACTCCATGCTGTGAGCCCAGAGCCCGATGCAGAGCTCAAACTCACGAACCATGAGTTCATGACCTGAGCCGAAATCAAGAGTCAGATACTCACCTGACTGAGCCACCCAGGCTCCCCCCAAAGGTAATTTAATTTAAGGGGAGATGGCATTGATTATTTGTGGGGTCTTGAAGCAGACTACCTGGGTTCATATTCCAATACCACTCTGGCTTTATGAAATCACCTTGAGTGTGGCACAGACTTCCCTGCTTCATGCAGAAAGTAGCATTAACTCTTGATTACGTCATTTGAACATCAAAGAAAATAGAGCATAAAAGGCACTTGGCCAAAGGCCTTGAATATAACATGTAGTCCACCCATGTGTGACTTAAAAATAAATGAGTAAAATAGAAAGGAAGAAGCTCAAAGTGAGCTCTGTTTTCTCTTTCAGTATAAGAATTGACCATTGCAAGTTGGCACTTGGTCTAAGCATTTGTGGCTTCCCCATATTTGTCATCTTACCGTGTACTGCTCTTCCCTTATAATGGTAAAGGGTGGTCTTGATGGGCTTCTATTTAGGGACTTTAGTAAGGCAGGTAGATGAGGCTGCATCACCCTATTTTGTAGTGAGTTTGGGGAAGGTGGACCTCCGGGATCTGGTGCAATGGTAAAATGGAGGCCCATACCTTCTCTTTTTGTGCAGTAATTATGTCTTAATTTAGTAAAGATCACAACATTGCATTGATATCCTCTGACTTGTTCAGGTTGTAGGTCTGATGACAGTAATTTCCTTATTCCTTTCTCATTGTTTTGATTAACAATTAAAGCTTTACATCAAGAATTTGTAATGCAATAGTTACTAATCCTATGTGAGTCCTATCAAATGCAACGTATTTGCTTTTATTATTTCTAGTTCTAGGCAGACTTGCTTTTTGAAAAATGTTCTTTTTTTTCAGCCCTTTTCTTCTTTGTGCTAAATTTTCAACCTCCTGGATTATAATGCCATATCAATTTGTACTTATTCTAAATGATTTAAAGGCTTGGAAGGTAACATATAATTGGGTTCAAAGTCTCCAAAACTTTAATAAGTGTTCGTCAAAGATGTAGATTGAATGTAAATAGGCAAAAGATGAAAATTATTTTTATTTTTCGGAGTTCATCTAAAACTTGCAAAAATAAGTTAAAATTTGAAAAATTCAAATAACAATTATGTCAAAGTATCAAAAATTTCATTTACATTATTTAAATAGGGGCGGCTGGGTGGCTCAGTCGGTTAAGCGTCTGACTTCAGTTCATGAGTTCATTCATGAGTTCGAGCCCCGCATTGGGCTCTGCACTGACAGCTCAGAGCTTGATGCCTGCTTCGGATCCTGTATCTCCCTCTCTCTTTGCCCCTCCCCTGCTCACGCTCTGTCTGTCTGTCTGTCTCTCTCAAAAACAAACATTAAAAAAATTTAAATTATTTAAATAAAGCTGAAACATTTTACTTGGTTGTTTGCAAGTTTAATTCAGCCTTACTCATTTTGTTAGCAATAACACTGTTTATGATTCTAGTGTGTAATGTCCACCTAGCATGAATTGGCATCATGCTTCATGCCTGTGATGCCCACAACGCAGAAATATGAAACTCCCAGAGCAAGATGAATTGTTTAACATAGGAACATGTTCCTTCGCTGTCCCGGGGAAGTGATGTGAATACCTTGCATGTTCATGCCTACCTCTGGAGCCGCGAGGTGCAATATCAAAGCAAGAAAATGGGTGCTTTGTATTACCAGCCTTTTCCATTGTACTATTTGCAAGGAAAGATCTCATAAGTTAATCAGTTCGTCTGCTCTGTTGCCTAACTTCCTCTGGCTGCTCAAATCCCACAGCATCTATGTCTGACATTGGCAACAGCCCACCTGCAAACCCCCAAGGTATTTGAATGCACTTTATCTTTCATTTCGAGCACCGGGGGCAGGAGATGTAGAGACGCATTTTTCCCGGGGGGGCTTGGACACTCACAGGAGTGGAGGTTCAGGGTTAAGGATCATGCTGTGTCAGAGCTGAGAGTGACGCCAACGAGCAGGGATGATCGCATATTCTTTAATAGATGCATTTTCTTTTTTTATTTATTTATGCATTAATAAATGCATTTTCTTTAAATAATAAATTATAGTTTATTTATTTATTTACAATTTATTTATTCGTTAATATAATAAATATTAATTTATGCATTAATAAATGCATATTCTTTAATAAATGCATTTTCTTTTTTTATTTATTTATGCATTAATCAATGCATTTTATTTATTTATTTATTTATTTATTTATTTATTTATTGAGAGAGAGAGCATGAATGGGGGAGGGAGAGAGAGAGAGAGAGAGAGAGAGAGAGAGAGAATCCCAAGCAGGCTCAATCCTGTCAGCAAAAAGCCCAATGCAGGGCTTGATCCCATGACCCTGGGATCATGACCTGAGCCAAAATTAAGAGTCAGACACTTAACCACCTGAGCTCCCCAGGTGCCCTGGTAAATGCATATTCTAATGTGTTTGTAATATAAGGCCCCTCTAAAGCATGAGGCCCAAAATGGAGGCTTTGTTGCCTAGATCTAAGGGTGGTGCCACCTAGGGGTCAGGTTGGATGGCGGCCATACTTAGCATGCAACAGGTGCTAATCTTCAATTTCATCTTGAGTGCCGCCAGGGAGAAAAGAAGGAGGAAAACCAGCGGGAAGCCATCTTGTCTTGAGAAGTGTCCCAATATGAAAATAGTTTTATGACCCCACTTAACTGAGGTTTTTGGTTAAAATAATGCCACAGAAGCTACACACACACACACACACACACACACACACCATGCACATGCGATGCAGGATTTACAGCATTGCCTTGCCTGTGAACAGATTGTACTCTGCTGCATAAATGGTGGGAGAACTAGATCTCATTGCTTTGCACCCTCACCTAAGTGGAACATAAAAGTACCTGCCAAAAGCCCATCCAAAATGATCACTAACAACATCCCTTGGAGACAGCTAGAGTCAGCAGTTTCTCAGAATCACCATGTTTTAGAGACCTTCAGATTTTCAGGATGATTTACCAGGTCATTAAGGTAATGCTTAGAATTGCTAAATAATGAAGATTACTCGCCTTCCGCCACTGAGAACTATCCAGTTAGATTTTCCAGGCTTCTCCCGGAAGAGACACTGGACTGGCAATCAGGGACTCTGGGCCCCTGCATCTTTCATTCAGGAGCTCAGTTCACATGCCTTGCAACCAGGGGGGTCACCTCTGCCCCATTTGGTCAGTGTTCAATCAGAGAAGACACCTGCCCATAGTTCTTTTACTCATTCATCACTGGAAAATATTAATGAAAGTCCTTCCGTGTATCAAGCACATTTCTTACTGCCACTGAACAAGCCAATCTCTGACTTCCTGGAGCCTACATTCTGTTGGGACAGTTGACAATACGCAATTATCAGTATAAATCCGTAGCATGTTAGATCATAAGGAAAATAAAGAAGGGTCAGGGTGATGGGATGTCCTGGGTGTTATTTGCTACCTAGGTCAATTGTGTTAGGCAAGGTCTTCCTGCTAACGAGACATTTGGACAGAAACTTGCATGAAGTTGAATGGATTGATCGAGAATATATCTGGGCAAGAACCTTCTGGCAGAGAGAACTTCAAGGAAAAACACACCGATGGATGTGCTGTGTCAGAGGAACACCATGTCAGGCTGGGGAGGAAGAGGCAGTGTGAACAAGCAGGGCAGTGGGAAATAAGGTCTGAGCGATAAGGGGGTCCAGGCCAATATGAAGCCTTTGCTTTTGCTCTGAATGAGATGGGAAGCCATTGGAGGGTGACATGATTTACTTATTGAATGCCTTACCCTGGCTGCTGTGTGAAAATATCCAAGGAGACGGGATAGAAGCAGAGAGGGCAAGTAAGAGTCTGCTACCCCAGCAATCCAGACGCAAGATGGTAATAATAAGGACCACTTACTTAGCACTCGCCATGAGCTACAGTCTACGCATCTTTTAAAGTACTTTTCATGTGTATTAATCCATAAGTACTCCCAAAAGCACTGTGAGGTAGTCACTAACAATGTATCCATTTCACAGATAAGAAAACTGAGGTGTTTTCAAACAGTTGGCCAAGGCCACATAGGTTGCTGGAGATTGTTAGATGTTTGGATGCACAATGCATCTGAAGGTAGAGCCAATGGAATGCACTGGTGGGATATTTTCAGTATTTCAAAAATCATAATTCCCATTGATTAAACACAATATGCCAGTCTTCAGGGCTAAGCTCTTTAAGAAGATTATCTCATGCCAAGGTTCACAACTACTTGATAAGTTAGCTGCTTTTGTTCTCCACGATTTATAATTACGGAAATCGAGACTTAGAAGATTTGAATGATTTGTTCATGGTCATAGCTGCAGGTGCCTGAAGTCTATCTGCCTCCATAGCCTGAGCTCAGGAGCTGGGATTTCCTGCCTTTCTTCTTGCCTGCTGAACTGTTCATTTACTGACTCAGGGCCTTTTTCATCAGTCTGTGGTCTCTGGCTCTTTTTCCCTTTGAACTCGATGACACACTTGGCTGTAGGTGTTACTGCCTGCAAGAACCTTTCTGCAGCCTTTTCCTTCCTCTTTCGGTTCTTAGTCTGTATTTTTTAAATTGTATGTCATACAATATCAGACATCATATCATATTTAGTTATACGTAGGGACTTGATTGTGACCCCTTTCATATTTTGAAACCCTTACCTCCAGTGTGATAGTATTTAGAGATGGGCCTTTGGGAGATAATTAGACTTAGATAAGATCATGAAGTGGCTCCTCATGATGGGATCAGCCTGATAGGAAGAAATGACAGAGATCTCTCTCCACTGTGAGGGCACAGTGAGTAGGTGGCTGCCTGCAAGCCAGAAAGAGGGCTTTCACCAGAACCTGACCATTCTAGCACCCTAATCTCCTACGTTTAACCTCCAGAACAGTGACAGCATAAATTTCTGCTGTTTAAGCCACCAAGACTATGGTATTTTGTTGTGCTAAGCCAAGCCAACTAAGACAATATATATCGTATAATATCACATCTAACATAATTATGTATGATCTTCTGTTTAATACTATATTATATGATCTCTATATTCTGCTAGCCTATTTGCTCTGTTCTTGTCTTCCTGCTCTATCACTTACCACGCAAAACTTGTGCAATTCCTAGAACGCTGTAGGCATATAGTAGTATTCGGTGGATGTATAAATAAATGAACAAATGTAATTTTAATCACCCTGAGTAACTACCACTGTCAATGAAAAGATTCCCAATATGGCTCCAGCCTACTTGATCAACGTCTCTAGGGAGCTTCCTTTGGGTCCATGGGAGATCCAGTGCATTGTTTGCTCAGTCCAACCAATGCCTTCAGTCCATCAACAGTTCCCCAGTGAATCCTAGCCCTGCAGCCACTTCTCCCAGGGATCTTGGGCAAGTCATTTCCCCTCCCTGAGCTTTAGCTGCCTCATCGAGTATCGACTATCAGTCTGGGCCCCAGAATCTCTGACAAAAGAGGATTGCAAAGATCATCGTCTGAGACAAAATGAAAGTTGCAGAATCAAGGTTGCGTCAGGAAATCTTCCACGTAAGTCATCCTGGGACTGGAGAAGCAATTCTCCATGTCCAGAGCTGTGGGTGGTGGGGACAGAGAAGCCCGCCTGATTGTCTCCAGCTGCCAAACCCCAAGTCTGGGAAACTTGTCAAGCCCGGAGCTGTGTTTTGTAATCTCTTTTAACAGCCTGCTCACATAGAGGCGCTGTGGATCGATTTACTGCGCTGAAGAGCCTGTGGCCTTTCCGGAGGGGCAGTGCCCGTGAATATTTAACAAGGCAGGTAGAAGTCCTTAATGGGGGTGGAATGGAGTTGGGTGGTTTGGGTCAGCCACGGCCTGGATTATAAAACTGAAAAGAGAGGACGGACTATTTTTATTGATTCAGGGCCAATTTTTTCTTACTTTATTTGCTGCATTAAATCTATGTACTTTGCTCCCAGCGGCTTCCTGTCTGGATAATAGAAAACACTTTCTGTAAGTGGTTAACTTGACAGGCTTTCATTTGTACCTGCGCTGCCAGGACTCACTTGTAACTCCCATCCTTCATGCTTACAGTTCTTTCTGTATCTAGGATTCATTAGTCCGTTCACCCATCCATCCATGCGTCCATCCATCCAATCAGTCAGCTTTGATTGTATTCTTGCTATGTGAATGGAAAAATGCTCTTTGCAAAAAAACAAAACAAAACAAAACAAAAACAACAACAATAAAAAAAAAAAAAACCAGTGAGTGGGACTGTTTTTGCTCTGAAGCAGCTCCCAGTCTAATAGAATCGGCATTTGAGGCAGGATACATTGGCAATACAATGTGTGATGTGTTACGATGAGGGACGCGTGGGGCCTTCTAGAAAGAATGGAAACAGCATGGCCTGGCTTGGACAAGCTGTCAAAGAAGCCATTTCCTCATTTGAGTCTCTGGGTTGATCTTCCTTGCTTTCATCTCAAGGAGGCAAATCATTGAGTATCTTGGGGATTCTGTTTCTGAAAGTGAGTTGGCAAGACTAGATTTTAACAGGTTTAATGTGCTGTCTGACCTGCCTGCTATTCCCTGGCATCCTTGCACAGCTATCTTCTAGGAGTCTGGGCTTTTCTTCACAGGGGAGGTAACATTTCAGAGTGTCTAAGAGATTGACTTTGAGACAGATGGCTTGGATTCAAATTCTGGATCCACTCAGTAGGAAAAGTGTCTAATTTTCCATAAGCCTAATTTTCTTCTCTATAAAATGGTACTCATAGCAGAAATGCCTTCATAGGAAAAATATTAGAGGCTCCATGAAAGCCTATCGCATTTACAAGACAAGACCATTGGTATATAAACTACACTAACCCAAACGTGGAATCAGGTCAATGGCTTTCAAACAAGGCTGATTTTGTCCCAGAGGGAATATTTAGTAACATCAGGAGACATTTTTGGTTTTCGCAATTCAGGGAGCGGGGTGCTTATGACGTAGTGGGTAGAAGCCAGAAATGCTGATAAACATCCTGCAACCTCCACAACAAAGAATCATTTGATCCCTATTGTTAAAGTTGAGGTTGAGAACCGTTGAATGAGTGAAGGCGTCTGTTTAGGATGACTGAAGACATTTTAGCAACAAGAGCTACTTTGATCACCTCAAAGCATAGTTGATAATATTTATTCATTGATTCAGAAGTTACTTATTTTATAAAAACTGAGCACTACTTCCTGACCCTGCCCTGTCTGCTCAGGACACCTGATCCTGCAGCATGTGAAAAGTGACTTGTGGGTCCCCCAGATTAGAAGTAACTTGAGCATGACATCTTTGGGTTGATTTGAAGGGGAAAAAGGAGTCAAGGGAGATCCCATGAAAGATTGAGGGTGCTGTATGTAGGCGTGATAAAAGGAAAGCTAGGATCAAGGATTCTTCTGGGCACTGTGATATGGGAGGGCTCGTGAAAAGCTTCTGTGATTTGACTACGCGCCTAGTTTAACCAGCCCCGACCCAACTGCTCATATACACCCTGCAACTAGACACAGTAAAATCCCTCCTGGAGTCTCTGACTGTGCTGCTCTCTCTACCTTCAATCCCTCCGCCACCCCTGCGCATCAAAATAGAGTGAAACAGTTTTTAAGATGTCACTTCTGGGCCATGTTCTCTGACTCCTCTGCAGAAAAAAACTCCTAAGTTCATCTCCCCTCCACTATGCCCTGAATAGGCATCCACTATGTTCCTGTAGCCCCTGTAATGTACGTTCTGACCTCCCTGCTCTTCCTCACTGAGCTGCAAGCCACCTAAGGACAGGGCCCCATCCTGTGTCATCTTTGTTTCTCAGGTGCCTCACACACTTCTGGCGTGAACTGGATGCTCAGTAAATATCGGTTGAATGGATTAAGGCTATGGAAGCCATTTCTGCTTCTAAAATCTTGTGGTTTGCAAGCTGGAAAGAACCTTGCTGGTATGGAGACCAGGTGGGAAGAAACGAACTAAAATGGGTGTAGCCTTATATATATGGATCCACCTCATCACGTTGGAGATGACGTCCCTCATGGTGTGGATAACCTCCAAGGCCCCGGGGATGGTTGTTAGGTTTGTGTCGGCTTGACAAGATAGTTGCTGGCTACACTCACATAATGACATATATGAATTCATTCAATGGTTCATTCATTCCTCAGATATTTGCTGACTGCTGTCCTGTGCAGGCACTGTGCCAGTGATGGGGATATCATGATAGACATGAGACAGATACGGTACCTGCCCCTCAGAGAACACGTACTTTCCTGGGGAAGGCTGGCACGAATGCATGAGGGATTTGATTCTGTGACACGTGCGGTGAAAGACAAGTACTGAGAGATGTGACGTGGCATCTCTGATGCGTTTATGCATTTATGATGCAACCACTTGGCTGGGCTGTATGACCCTCCCCAGAATTCCCCTTCTGCTGTGTGTTTTGAGGCAGGTTGGGCTCCAATGAGTATTAGAATTAGGAAGTGGGAAGCAAGCGTGCATACTTTTTCTGAATTACTCAATCAAACACTCATCTCTGTGCTTCTGTGAAGGGTTTTATCAATGAGATATAAAGTTCCAAATATGTTGAATTTTTTTAGATCATCAAAAGTGGGATCACCTGGGTGGCTTAGTTGGTTAAGCATCTGACTCTTGATTTTGGTTCAGGTCATGATCTCATGATTGTGAGATCGAGCCCCAAAACAGGTTCAGCACTGAGAGAGGAGTTGGCTTAAGATTCTCTCTCCCTGTCTTACTGCCCCTCCACTGCTTGCTCATGGGCACACTTCATCTCTCTGTCTCTCTGTCTCTCTGTCTCTCTCTCTGTCTCTCTCTTTCTGTGTCACTCCCTCCCTCTCAAAAAATAAATAATAGAGAGAGATTATGCTGGATGAGAGTGATTTAGTCAGGTGGAAGGCATTGAAAAAGACACTGGGTGTTCTTTTTTTTAAAGTTTTTATTTAAATTCCAGTTAGTTAACATAGAGCGTAATATTACTTTCAGGTGTACGATTTAGTGATTCAACACTTCCATACGTCACCCTGCACTCATCACAACAAGGGCCCTCCTTAATCTCCATCATCTATTTAACCCGTCCCCTCATCCATCTCCTCTCTGGAAACCATCAGTTTGTTCTCTATAGTTAAGAGAGTTCTCTATTTCTTGGTCTGCCTCTCTCTTTTCCCCCCTATGATCATATTTTTTGCTTCTTAAATTCCATATATGAGTGAAATTAGATGGTATTTGTCTTTCTCTGACGGCTTATTTTGCTTAGCATAATACTATCTAGCTCCATCTACATTGTAGAAAATCGTAAGATTTCATTCCATTCTTTTTTGTAGCTTAGTAATACTCCTATATATATATATATATATATATATATACACCATATCTTCTTTATCCATTCATAGAGACTGGGCGTTCTTAATAACCAAGTACTCCAAGCATTCTGTGGGCCTATAATTGCTTTTCCCTTCCCCTGAATCTTTCCTTCTTGCCCACCTGCCAAGACTTGCTTAGCCGGCCCTATAATCGTGTAAACCACTCCCCTGTGTGTGTATGTATATATGAATATGTACAGATTTATGTCATGTAAAACACATACATACATGTCATAAATGCACGTGTGTGTATGTATACATACTACATGTATCTGGTTATGGACATGCATTGTAGTTCAGTGGTTCAGAGGAGGCTTAGTGGGGAAATGAACTGAAATATGAAGGTTGAATAGGAATAAGAATGAGCTAGAAGAACGCTGTGTATGTTTTGCAACGAGAGTGGGTGTGTCTGGATAGTAAGGGTAGAAGGTGAGTTTGGGGATTTGGGCAGGGACAAACGATGCAAGTCCATATAGACAGGACCCAAAATTATGGCGTTTCCTATTTTGTTTGTTTCTTTGTTTTGATAAGGCTGACCGAGCAATTAAGACAGATAGGAAATAATTTCAGCAGCCATACAACAGGTGCCACAGAGAACTGGGTATTGCCATGCAGAGTACAAGTGAAATTCTGATAGTCTAATATTCATATAATTTAGTTCTTCCACTTCTGCTACCCGCTACCTGCTATTTCTTCCCAATATGTTACCCATTAGCATAGCTACAACTCAAGAATTCTGTTTACCTTAGGTATTTCTCTATAACTTCTGGTGTGCACCATAAAGATTAACAGGTAATATATAATTTCTGGTCATGGCTTATCAATCTCTATTGGATTTAAGACTTTTGGATAAGAGTCTTATTTCAACTATTTCCCTTGAAACTCACCAAAGTTCTGCAAATGGTCTTGCTGAAAGTACTAGGGAGATGTACAAAATTAACCGAAGACCACTGTTGAAACAGCTTGGCCAATGTCACGACAGAGCTGTCCTTGCTCAGTGTGAGTTCATTGCCATCCTCTGGTCTCAGCCCTGCTTAACCACAAATGCTTCATCAAGACTTGCCTTAATCCAGACTTCGATTAGAATTTATGCATAAACAAAAACATATTCTCGGTGCTGCTTATGTCAACAACTATTCCCGGGTTCATTTTCATTGGGAGAGTATTTAGTAGAAGTAAAACCTTTAAAAGCCAACTGTGACTCAATGGGCTATTTATATGCCTCTGTTCATTTGGGACTGAATATTAAAGATGAACTCAGAGAGTTACTCACTTTGGGTAATCACTGATGATGAAATCCTGAGCTCGTTACCTTGGGACTTATGAAGACCCAACATTAAGGTTTTTGTTGAAAATGTAGGTACTTTGGAATGAAAATGTTATAACTTTTTCTTTGTGGTTAGTAACCAGCATGTAATCAATATATAATTGTAAGTATTAGCCAATGGAAGTATAATTGAAGTATTAGCCAATGGAAACATCTAGCTCTCCATTAGAAACTGTTAAAAAACCTTTACGAAGATTTTGCCTTTGTGCTATTATGTTCTCTTCTCTGGAGAAGGGGGAACGTTTCAACTCTGTTCTGTGCATTTCTTGTATTAGGACACTCAGTCCTTACAACTTCTGTGCCCAGTACTCAATTGTCCTTCTACTGAAGCGTTTTTTGTTTCTAAGCACCCTTCTCCCAATTGTCCCCAGTAAACATGTCGCTCTTATTTTACTTACGCTTCTGAAAATAGTGCCTCTCTTGTTTGTTCAGTGCTCTAGCTTTGGAAGTTTTAAGTCCATTTTGAGAAAGGATCATACCTTCATTGGAGTGCACACTGAGACATGGGTTTCATTGTTCTTCCTGTGTAATGCCATTAAATCACTTTCTTGGGCTGTAGAAAATCTGGAGTTTTACTTAGTGTACAGGTTGGAAAATACAGGAAGAGACCAATGTGGGTGTTGGCCTTAAGAAAAGCTTTGCATAGTTTCAAATTTTAAAATCATTGGTATGGAAGCGCTTCACTGCCCAACCATGAAGGTGTTTCTCCTCAGTGTCTTTGCCAATTACAGAGCCAATAAAAGAATCCTTTCCCCTGCAAACATCACAGAGTTGTTTCAGCCATAACCCTGCAGACCCAGCAGAGCTACGGTGTGAATGAATGGAACATTTTTCTCTAAAAATGGCAAATATGGGGCTGTTACTCTATACGTCTCTCATACTGCAAAAGTATGTTGAAATCATACTATATCATCTCAACAGAAGAGCATTCTTCTCCAGGTAAAGTGTGTGGTAGAAAACCATTCACAGTTTTATTCCTCTTAAGTATTTGTACTTTTCTGCTGTAAAGTATTAGCTTAAAGACTGACCAGATTTTAAACTTTATGCCCTGTCAAAAAGTTTTGTTTCCACCAACCAACATTTACATCTTAGTTTTAGCCGTAGTTTCTCAGTGGTAACTAAAGGAACTTCGGATCATGCACCCTAGCTTACATTTGTGTAGCATGAGGAGTTGAACCAAAGAAGATTCCTCGAATTCTAAAATTCATGATAATCCTGAACAACCCTGGAACTCGTTAAAAACAAAACAATACACTTAGCATCACACTCTCCAGTTCCATCCACGTTGCTACAAAGGGCCATATTTCATTCTTTCTCATTGCCACGTAGTACTCCAGAGAAAGACAGATACCATATGTTTTCACTCTTAGGTGGATCCTGAGAAACTTAACAGAAACCCATGCGGGAGGGGAAGGAAAAAAAAAAGAGGTTAGAGTGGGAGAGAGCCAAAGCATAAGAGACTCTTAAAAACTGGGAACAAACTGAGGGTTAATGGGGGGTGGGAGGGAGGGCAGGGTGGGTGATGGGTACTGAAGAGGGCATCTTTTGGGATGAGCACTGGGTGTTGTATAGAAACCAATTTGACAATAAATTTCATGTATTAAAAAAAAAAACAATACATTAAAAAATGAAGAACAAAAATCATTCTTATTGACTCCCAATAGAAAGCCTTACATCCATCAATAGCTAAAATTTTATTGAGTGATTGATTTATGCCAGGTATTGAAGTAAGCTCCTTACGTCCAAACTTTTAATTTTCAAACAAACCCTGGGAAGTATGATTCCCATCTGACACCCAAGTCAACAGAGGCTCACTGATACAACTTGCCTGAGGTTACATGGCTAGAATTCTTAATAAGAGTTTCGACCAGAGCCTAGAACTCTCTGACCCTAAAGGCTTTGTTATTTACCAATATTATCTGCAGGCTCCCTGTCTTTTATGTCTCTTTAAACGGAATGTCTCGTGGCTGTGTAGCACCTGCCCAGAGTTGAGACATGGTGGTCTTCCCTTAAAGAAATTAAAATTTCCTAACAGCGCGAAATGTTGTATCTGGAGACACCTGAAAGTCCTTCCGTTTGTCATCCTACCTTGCCTCTTTTCCGTGTCTCTGACACCTTTTAGATCTTATAAATAGCAATGCTGAGCAATTTTAGAAATGGAGTGGCTTGGGATGTTAAGCACAGAAATTCATCCTAAATTTTTTTACAGTTTGTTTGAAAGTCTCTGTGTCCCCTCTGGAAACAGTGGATAAAGAGAAAATGTATACACTCAGATCTGTGTAACTCCATTATGAATTATCCAGGGCCATTCGGAGAACTTCAAGTGTTTCCTTTGCCTCACCTTGTCAATATTTGATACTTGTAAGAGGCGAGGGTGGGGAGAAAGCCACCCTCATCTGCACGATTGCTGGAACCCACCTTGGTAATTACCAAGTAATGGAAGTAAAACCAAAGGCTAGTGAAGCATGGAAGCTGCTGGGGGGCTGAATGTAATGGCTGATTCAGTGGCCAAAGTGTGGCGAGGAAGAAAGGAGTATCGATTATGACCAAGATCATTAAAAGGTACCTATTGAAAATATTTGAGGCTGGAATTAAAAACAAACAAACAAACAAACAAACAAACAAACAAAGAAGCAAACAAAAAACAGATGTAGAACTGCTGACCCAGGCTCCAGAAGCCTGGTTCTAATGGCAAAGGTCCTAATTGCATAGAAATCTTAAGGTAGCCATTAATTGTCGACCAAGTTATGGTTCCCATGACTTTATTACACATGTTTTCACACAGGTTTGATATGAAAAGCCCTTCAGAATTGTTTTTTTAAATATAATTTATTGTCAAATTTGTTTCCATACAACACCCAGTGCTCATCCTAACAAGTGCCCTCCTCCCTGCCCATCACTCACTTCCCCCACCCTCATCAACCCTTAGTTTGTTCTCAGTCCTTAAGAGTCTCTTATGGCTTGCCTTCCTCCCTGTCTGTAACTTTTTTTTCCCCCTTCCTCTCCTCCATGGTCTTCGGTTAAGTTTCTCAAGATTCACATATGAGTGAAAACATATGGTATCTGTCTTTCTCCGCCTGACTTATTTCACTTAGCCTAATACCCTCCAGTTCCATCCATGTTGCTGCAAATGGCCAGATTTCACTCTTTCTCATTGCCAAGTAGTATTCCATTGTGTATATAAACCACATCTTCTTTATCCATTCATCAGTTGATGGACATTTAAAGCCCCTCAGAATTGTAAGCAAGTAGAGTGACCATAATAACGTAAGGCGGAAAACAAAATTATCCTTAGGCTTGATGTAGAGGAACTGGTCTACCATTTTGACTGTACAAACTTGGAACAAGTTCTGTAAGCCACGCATTTCTCACTTGTCAATAGGAAAATTAAAACCTGTCCAGAAAAATTATTAAGGGCATTAAGGGAAACAACGCTGGTTAATGAAATTCATATTTTAGATGCTGTATTTGAAAGAATGGAGGTGGCTCAAGGGCCTGACTGTTTGTATGAACCATTGTTTTTGTTTTCTGTATTCTGAGGCTCTGACATATGGGGCCTTCCTAGCCCTGGAAGGACTGCCCTCCCTGGGCTAGCCAACTCTTAGGGAGAGTAAACGCTGGAGCACTGAGCACACTTCACAAATGCAAACCAACCAATCTAGAGTCTACACCCCATCAACCTCCTTTACAGGGGTCTCTCTATTGGGGGCCAGTATTACCTGTCTAATCTCTCCAGGGGCAGACACCAGAGAACCAGGGGCAACCCCTATGCCCCAGAGCCCGCTGCAAGTATTCAAACTGGCCAATCCTAAACCTGTTGAGCCTGCTTTGCCTGTTCCTTTCCATAGAAACCACAGCACAAAGGCTCTTCCTATGGTTTCCCCCTCTCTGTTGCCTCCTGATACAATTCATTGTTTCCCCCTGTGCCCCCAGCCCATGGCATGACACACCCTCTCCTCTTGGGATCTGTCAGTATAAAAGCTCTTTTTCAATGGCCACTGTCTCCCAGTCTGCTGGTCTACCATAACTAAGTAATAATAATAAGGCCTATATTACAACACTGCTCAGCCCTTCTGCATCTTAAGCTCCAACCACCACCTGACCCCTGCAGCCTCATCTGAAACCACAAAGGGAGTGCAAAGTGATGTGCAGACGCAAGGACCCACACCAGGCCCAGCAGTCGGGAGTTTTGTCTTCCTTGCTTTATCGCCCGTGACTTGCCGGAACCACTATGGTTAACGGAATCTATTTCTCTTCACCTTTGTCTGTATTCATGCCATTATTCCCAATGGGCTCCCTATAGACAGGTCAAGATATCCTGCTATGAAATCGTTTTTCTGGGTCATTTTATTCTTTCACTCTATATGGGCCAATGTGAAACGTGAAAGAACCCGTTATAGAGGCACACTTCTCACTTCCTGTGACGTTCTGTCAGTCAAAGTGATCCCTGTGGATGCCTCTTCTGAAGGGAGCTCATTTAATCCGAGACTGACAGTCCACATCTACAGTCCAGAGGGACATGGCAGCGAGATGCTGGCAGGCGTCGTGTAGCAAGCAGTTAGCTTTGTTGACCTTTTCTATTAGCTGTTTCCCTCCTATCTCCTTAGCATATACTATTTTAGAAAAATCACTCACTCACTTCAATAAGTCATGCTTCCGTGCCAGGCATTGTGCCCAGTACTAAAAATGCATATACAAGTGAGTTACAACTATCACAGTCCAGACTGGTTGTTCAAATGAATAGCCATGTGCACAAATGTTCCCCCATCAATTCCCAAATATTAAGACCTGCATTTGGCACTGTATGGGGTCAGAGTCAGACCATCCATTAAGCTCTCCACTGTCTATTAAAAGAGGGAAAAAAATACACATGGTATATGATATGAAGTGGGAGATAAGTGCCATGAGAAAAATAAAAGCTAAGTATAATGGATGTTTGAAGGAATAGAGTACATTTAGTTGGGAGACAGGGGATATCAGGAGAGAACACTTTTTAAAGAAGCTTGCATTGAACGACTGGTATGAGTTCAAAGTCATCAAAGAAAAAACAGAGAAAGGAAGTTTGGGGAATAGGGAAAAGTAAGCAAGTAAAAATATAATGTGTTGGGGCACCTGGGTGGCTCAGTAGGCTAAGTCACCTGGGTGGTTTAGGTCATGATCTCACAGTTCATGGGTTCAAGCCCTGCATCAGGCTCTGTGCTGACAGCTCAGGGCCCAGAGACTGCTTTGGATTCGGTGTCTCCCTCTCTCTCTGCCCCTCTCCTGCTCATGCTCTCTCTTTTTATCTCTCAAAAATAAACATTAAAAAGGTTTTTTTTTTTTTTTTAATATAATGTTTTGGTTTAAACTGTGTCCTTCTCCACTTCCCCAAATACATATGCTGAAGTCCTAACCTTAATACCTCAGAATGTGACCTTATGTGGAGATAGATCTTTTCAGAGGTAATTGAGTTAAAACACAGTCCTTGATATGGACCCTAATCCAACATGACTGCTGACTTTATACACAGGGGAAATTTGCACACAGAGGCATAGAGGAAAGACAATTTGAGGACAGCCAGGAAGAAGGTGGCCATCTGTAGGCTGTATAGAGAGGCCTGTGACAGATGGCTCCATCACAGCCATCAGA
The DNA here is from genome assembly GCF_046562875.1 of Panthera onca. Classification (NCBI taxonomy): domain Eukaryota; kingdom Metazoa; phylum Chordata; class Mammalia; order Carnivora; family Felidae; genus Panthera; species Panthera onca. The sequence goes on from NC_138342.1 coordinate 10,403,209, forward strand.
AGGAACCAATCCTGCTGATATCTTGACTATGGACTTCAACCTTCTAGAACTGAGAAGAAGAATTTCTGTTGTTTTGGCCATCCAGTTTGTGTTAGTTTTTAATGTCAGCCCTAGCAAAGAGATTGTGAAACACAGATTGGGAGGAGAGAAGTGGAGCTTGGAACACGTACAGAGAAGAACATGAATACAGCTGAAGAGCTGGGTTGGGGCCATGTTGGGAATACCAGAAAGGGAGAGTTAGGATTTAATTCAGTGGGAAGATGGTATTTTAAGACCACTTTTGAGCAGGAAAGAGGCATGTTAGAAAAAGTTTCCAGTGTTAGAGCCACTACCAGAGGTTGAAATTACTACTCAGGATTTTTCAGGCAAGTGTAAATGGTCTATTGAGGTTTATACTTAGATACTGTCTTAGCTTTGGCTACCATTACATAATACCATGGGATAAGTGACTTAAACAAATAGATATTTGTTTTCTCTCAGTTCTGGAGGCTACAGGTTTGAGACCAAGGTGCCAGCATGGCTGATTTCTGTGAGAGCTCTCTCTTCCTGGCCCTAGAGACAGCCACCTTCTATCTGGGTCCTCACATAGCAAGGAGAGCGAGAGAGAGAGAGAGAGAGCAAGAGAGAGCACAGATCTCTCCCTCTTATCTCTTCTTATTAGAGCCCTGATACCTTCACAAAGGCTCTACCCTCGTGATCTCATCTAACTCTGATTATCCCCCAAAGGACTCATCTCCAAATCTACACTGTAGGTTAGGCTTCAACCTACTAATTTTGGAGGGACACAAGTGAGTCCACAGCAGTTACCTGTAAGCATGAAATGGCACTCTATATTTCCGGCCACTGATTTCACTGTGTTATATTAAATTTTTCTTTATAGATCTTGAGGTCATTTTGGTATTTGTATAATTTTATGGACATTTTTCAGTAATGTTATTAAAACTCAGCCCTATCTAATAAAATGCTTATTGTCATGTCTGGTTTCAAGCATTCTTCTCCAACATCATGGCCTGGTGAATTATGGAATAAAGGCCTGGACAAAGGGTGAGATAATGGTCTTGTTCTTATAGTTCTCCTCCCCTCTTCTTCAGATTTGAAGCAAGTAGGATGTAAAGGGAGGACTTGGGGTGTTCAAGTAACTGGCTCTATGTCAGTGATAGGGAAGCCTCTGGTGTTTGGCTCGATCTACCCTTAGTTTACTGAGTTCCATCAGAAGCTGGTGGACTTTGCCAATGTTCTGGCCAAAGTATAGATGTTGGTTCTATTTAGAAGCAGTCTTTCTTCTCATTCCAGGGTCTTCCCTTCTGTCAAGCCTGAACCCGAATCCTAACCCTAACCCTAATCTTCTGTCACTGAGGACTTACCATCTTTTATGTATCAGCTGTTTTGATCTATGAACTCAGGTAGGCTAAGGGTATAATGGAGCAGACTAGAAATAGCATTTAGTGTCTTGGCAAGGTAGTATTTATGCTAGGTTGGAAATTAGAAAACCTGGGAACGAATCCCAACTCTATACTTAATTAAATATGACCCATTTGCTCATTTACTCAAAAGATATTAATTAAGCATCTACTAAACTCCATATAATGTTCTAGGCAGTAGGCAGTAAGAACAGAATGATAAACAAAACAGTGCAGCATGGGGAATGTAGCCAAGGATATTGTAATACCGTTGTATGGTGACACATGGTGACTATACTTATTGTGGTGATCAATGAACAATGTGCTGAGTTGTTGAATCAATATGTTGTACACCTGAAATTAACACAACATTGTACATTAATTATATTTCAATGAGAAAAAAGAGACACTTTCCAACCTACTCTCTCAGCAACCACCTCCAGTGCCCATTTTTTTCTTTTCCCTGATGATGGTTTTCTTCTGTGAACAAAAAGGCACAACCCAGAAGTGCGTACCCCACGAATGTTCCAGAAGCAACTGTCAACGCATGGGGGGATGGAAGCCAAGGGATAAATGTTCTCGTCTTTGCACCCTGAGATGTGCAATTCTGAGGTGGGCTTCATGTTGCATCTCAGAGGGTCTGGGCACAGTTTTCCACAACAGTTCCATGTTTAGGGAAGTTTGAGGGAAACTTTAATCTAACATGTGCTTTATCCCTAAAGCTTATGTGATTCCAGCTTTCCAGAGTGGAAAGATACAGCTATTCCAAAATATTTATATATATTTAAGCCTCACAAGTCCTCACGAAATAAGTGCCATTATTCTTACTTTAGAGGTGAGGAAACTTAAAGTCAGAGAGGTTAACCAATTTATCCAGTTAAATAACCCACAGGTAGTGCTGCAGTCAGGATGTCTATCCAGTTCATTCAAAGCACACATGCGATGTGCTTTCAGCTATAACGTGGTACATTCCTGCATTTCTGGGTTAGGGTGGTCAAAAGATGTAAATTAAATTCTTGGTTCAATGGTTGATTTAAAATCTCAATTTCAACCAGTTCATTAGCAAGCATCTTTTTTTTTTTTTTTTTTTTTTTTTTTTTTTTTTTTTTTTTAACATTCTGGTTCTTGTACTGAAGATGAGATTTATACACTATAAATCACAGCTTCTTGTCTCTTCCCCATTCCTCTTAAGTTCTTAAGGGGCAAGATGATGGAAAATGAAAAAGAAAAAAAAACATAGGAAAAAGAAAGAAAGATAAGATCAAGTCTTTCAACAGTTTCAGATCTCACAGCTATTTTGAAGATAAACGGCATATCGAAGGGACAGAGTTAATCTCGGACTTAAGACAAGCCCCTGGTGGGATTTTCTGCTTATTTGTTTTACTTATTTGATTTTTGCCTGACAGTGTTTGGCACCATCAGACACATTTTCAAATCTATGATCTAATACTGGCGTTAACCATGTGTGCCTTTTTGTTGTTGTTGTTCTAGAGTAATATTGAACAATTGAAGGAAATGTTAACACAACGATTAGGGACCCCGCTGTAGAGGAGGATCAGAAGTGATGGGGAGAGTGGGGGCAAGGGAAGAGGGAGCCTAGGAGGGGCTTCCTCCACGGGAAGATGTGAGACTCCTGGGGTCTGTGAAATGGCACAGGGTCAGGAAGGCTGGGCTCCAGCCATGTTAATGCTTGCATCCATTCTGTTTGTCATTTCAACACCATTTTGGGCCAGGAAGCAGGTGATTCTTGAGGAATGGCACGGTCTTTTAATAACTTCCATTGTAAACTGGAAGCATGATTCTCCCACCTCCTCCTTTTAACTGGAGCTCCTTCCTCTTTATCTACAGTAGCTGTTCTAAAAGTTACCCACACTCTCCAAGCCTCCTCTCTTCTCCTGAGCTCTTTCATGCATGCTTGGCAAGTTAGGGGTGGTTGCCTCTTGTCCAGAACTAACCAATGTTGGTTCTTTCAAAATAAGCAAAGGTATAGAACAAGGGGATAGGAGGTTTGCATTACGCCAGGAGAGTAATCAGAAGTCTTCCCATGTTTCCTTTATTTCTACTAAATTTACACTGGTTTCAAGATTCTCCTTGTGAGACTGGTCTTCTTTTATAAATACCTGAGAAGAACTCCTCCCACTTGATCAGGGGGCACAGAGTCTTTAACTCCTTGACAAATTTATTAATTTGATCCATCTTGAAATCCATCCTGGGGGAAAAATGATCACGTGGGTGCTAACTGCTCACCAGGAGCACATTTCCACATTTGAGGTATGTCATGGGCAGGACAATTTCAGTAGCAATATTAAATAACAGTACAGAAGTATGATTTTGTCAGAATAATTTCTTGCTGGAATGCTGCTGGTTTCTGTTAACATCCTTGTCGTTGTAGCTTTAGTGTTCCTACTGGTTTATTTAGTGTATGGGATAATGACTAAGGCAACTGAGGATCTCCCTCATCTCTGTGCAACTCCAGAACTCTCCTATCCGAAATATACAATATGCAACATGTGGGAGGCACTCCAATAGAAGAGTTATCTCAAGAGACATTGAATAAATCATTGGAGACGAGATATAGCATACACATGGTTGGGGTGCCTGGGCGGCTCCATTGATTAAGCATCCGACTTCGGCTCAGGTCATGATCTCCTGGTTCATGACTTTGGGCCCCATTTTAGGCTCTATGCTGACAGCTCAGAGCCTGGAGCCTGCTTCGGATTCTGTGTCTCCCTCTCTCTGTTCCTCCCCCGCTCGCACTCTGTCTCTCTCTCTCAAAAATAAAATAAACATTAAAAAACATTTAAAAATATACACATGGTTTGTATTTAATTGGAAGTCAAACTTGTAGATTCTTCAAAACGGATATTCAAAGTGTGTACACCTTCAAGTGACTAAAGGGACAGAGCATCTTCTTTGGTTATTTCCTCTGGGTTCCAGTTTCGGGTCCCTTCCTTTATCTTCTATAATTTAGAGCTATTCTGTCACTTACTACCCATCTTTCAATGTGCACTTCCACTGTGAGCTTCCTAGGTGTCTTTCTCTTATTTCTTTATGATTTTCACATGATAAAGTACATAAATATTAAGCATGTGATTCCATGTATTTCGACAAATACACAGATACAACCAGGTATTTCCAGGTCAAAATCTAAAATATTGCCAGCACTCCAGAAAGTTTTTTTGTGCCATTTTCACTAAATTCTTAGAAATCCTTAGGCTTCTAGAAAAAAAAGGAAAAAGGAGTGAATTTGCCTTGGGATGCCTGTTAATGTCATGCATTGTTAAAGTAATTTTAAGCTTTCCTTGCATTTCCTTTGACTCCATTTTATTTCTGTTGAAGATCTTTCTGTAGAATAAATCTTATGGCCCCCACTAGACACTTCCGGTAGGCAGAATTCTGCGATATCCCTCAAGATTTCCTGATCCTGGTGTTAATATGCCCCGCATAATCCCCAGGACTGTGATTATGATAGATTTTACTCCTGGTATTAGGTTGTATTTTATGGCACAGTTGACTTCAATATGTGGAGATGACCTGGGTGGGCCTTCCCTAATCACATGAGCCCCTTAAAAGCAGGGCTGCTCATAGAAGATGAAGTCTGAGAGATTCAAGGCTTGAGGGGGGTTTAATAAGAATGACATTCTCCATTGCCAAGACAGAAAGGGCCACATGGCGAAGACCTGTGAGCAGCCTGAGGGCGGCCCCTTGCTGACAGCCAGGCAGGATATGGGGATCTTATAGCCCAACTGGAAAGAACTGAATTCTGCCAACAACAAGAATCAGCTTGGGAGTGGATTTTTCTTAAGAGCCTTCAGATGAGAGCTCAGCAAGGCAGACACTGATTTCATCCTTGCAATACCTTGAGCAGAGAGCCCAACTCTACCATGGGGAGCTTCTCACCCGCAGAACTATGTGCTAATATATAGGCGTTGTCTCAAGTCATTGAATCTGTGGTAACTTCCTATGCAGTTATAGAAAATAAATACCACACTATGGTAACAGTAAATGAGTGTGTTACAGATATATTATCTGCCAGAAACTAGATACTCATATATGTTTATTATCTCTTATTCCTGGACTTAGCTGAGTCAGATTTAGAGGCCCCTGAAATCCACATGGCAAAGAAAATGATCACAGCCATGATGAATTGGGGAAATTTTTGCAATCTACCAAAATACAGAAGGCGTGGTTCTAAGAATTTTGTATATATTTGCCTTCTCTTAGAACCTAGATACTGCTTGGCTCAAAATAGAAAATATTTATGGAATCATTTTGATTTCCTTGATATAATTACATATGCATTTGGGAGCTCCCCTACTTTTCTTTCTTATAAAATGGCTAAAGTCTCAAATAATCAAGAGTTGATTGTCCCTCGGTTTCTGTGAACACACATCTTATTTTTATATGTTTGCTTCCTTGATTGCTGGAACAGCAGCTATTTTTGCTGTACCTGTTGCTCAAAGAACTCCACTCCTTATATGGCAAATAAAAAGCAATCTCAGAGATACCAGAAGAAAGAGGAAAAAGTACTTATGCCACTAACTAATCTGGAAACCTACCACTTCCTTCATTTAAAAGGTGCATTTCAAAAGGAGACATTTTCTCGGACTAAAATTTTCTCAAGAACCTCTCACGTAATATTACATTTTGATGTAAACGGTCTCATTTGATGAACATGAAAAGTTCAGATTATGACAACATTTTAAAGACGACGAGACCAATGCACCAAGAATTAAAGCTGTTTTTCCACGTGAGACACCAGGGGAGAACTCAAATGGAGGCCTGGGCTTTTTCTAGGGCGCAGGGTTGCTATAGCTTATCAAAGCTTTTTCTCCCTCCCACTGAGGTTGGATGATTTCTCTATTAAAGCTCAATACAAGACAAGGGCACAATATGTTAAAAACTCAAACTGAACTCCGGGATAGCGCTGTTGCCTCTACGAGGCAGAGATATCCATCTGGGAAGAATAAAATGTAGGACAGAGGTCAAATTTTGAGTTTAACATTTTTTTTTTTTTTTTTGAAAAGAGAGAGCTTGTGAGCTGGGGAGAGGGACAGAGGGGAAAAAGAGAATCTTAAACGGGCTCCCCTCAAGTGCCACCTGAGTTTAATTTTCCTAAAAATATGTTTTGAGAGATTAGGCAAGGAAACGTATTCTGTAAACTCCTGGTGTTATTCCTATTCTGACTTGGAATTAAATGTTCGTTAGCCAGCTTTAAAAATGTATTGAACTATGGAAACCAATTTGACAATAAATTTCATGAAAAAAAAAAATAAAAATAAAAATGTATTGAACTCAAGTGAGGTATTTTAATTTTTAGAGTGCCCCCTCCTTTGCGCATCCAACAAAAATTGATCATGTACCAACTAAAGACTGGATGTAGTTTTTTGATGACAAAAATAAAAAGAGGAATGAGATGAGCTCCCTTTCTTAATAAAAATGTGTGAAACTGCCGTGAATAATGGCTAGCCTTTACTTAATACTATATTCTCACTTTAGTTTAGATTGCTTGTATATGGTAACTCATTTAATCTTTATAGTCTTACGAAATGTGTACTATAATGCTTCACATTTTATATATTTATATAAATGGGACGCAGAGAGGTCAGTTGACCTTCCAGAATTCACTCGGTGTGTAAGTGGGACAGCTGGGATGCAAACCAAAGCAGCCTGGTTCCTGGGCCTGTACGTCACTATCTGCTTCGCACACTGTTTCAGCTTGAACACAATTATCCCGTATTAGGCGATATTTGACTACAATTAATTAGGGAGGCGTCAGCTACTAATGTGACAGAGACATTCTCAGCCTTCATTTTCTTCACCCTCTTTAATGACATGAAACAGATGGGTGCCGGTTGCCAAACTGTGTGTCCTCTCTCATTCTTGCCTTTACTCCCCACTCCCCTTTTCAAGATCTCTTCTTTGTATTGCTTCGGTGAAAGAGCCATTTTCTTATTCATTCCATAGAATGGAGGCCCGTTTGGGATTGAGATTTCCAGCCCCTCTCTCAGAGTCTAGTCTGAGTCCTGATTATTCGGCAAGAAAGATCGCTGGATTTATGCGGTGCGTTTGGCCAAGATACTCGGATGGCAAATGGCGACTCTCAAAAGCTACTGTGCCTTGTGGTTCTTAGGATTTTCCACAGTTCACAGAAAGCTGGTGATGGGATTGCTCAGTGGAAGCAGCTCTTTTAATTATTGGAGGATTTGCATTAATGACATGACTGTCCAGCTGTCGAGAAAAAGTGCACTCTTCGGTGCTCCTTTTCAGTGCCCTTGGACCAGCTCTAGAACTAAGCCCCTCACTCCCAGAGTGCCACATTACACATGCACCGTGTCTCCCGCAGCACTGTTGCTTGGCAACAGAGGTACTCGTTCCACTTGCAAGATGGGAAAGAGACAAATGGATAACCGAGAAAACCCCAGCCTTGTAATTTCTCATACCATTGTGGAAATGTACAAAGTGAGGGCTGGGCTTTGATGCTATCTCAAAATTGCAGCCCGAAGATATTTTTGTTACAAGAAAGGAACTATTAGTATCCACCACACTTAAAATCGAGGCCCCCTCTGTAGCTCTTAAAGCTGCAGTGGTTGAGGTAATGATCTGTGTTTATAAACCTGATTATGTTGCTAACTACTAGGGCAACACTAGTAGTAAATGATCTGATAGTTAAGGAACAGGTAAATTGATGCAGAGAAATCAATCAATCACTCATGCAAACTTTATTGAGGACTTATTAGCGACACGAAGAGCTATCATTTAATGAGCACGTTCTTTGTGTGCAGCTTCATGTTAAATGCTCTATACATCACCTTGTTTAATGCTATGACACTCTTGTGAGATAGAATCTATTATTCTTGCCTTAGAGAGAAAGAAATTACTGCTCCAACAGGTTAAATAAATTGTGCCGTGTCATGCAGAGTGTCAGATTTGAGCCTTAGGCGGTTTGATTCCAAAGTCTCTTAACCTCTAAGACCATTTGTCTTCTCTACTCGCTACTCACCAACCCCTGTGCCAGTCTCAGATGCACTTGACGATGGTAACCATTCCAAAAGTTCTTATCACACACCTATTTTATGGCAGAATACAGCTGACCGATTGAGGGTGTCTGCCTGTTTTATTAATTCTATTTAACTCCTTTATACCTTCTTTGATGGTTTGGAAGTCAGTTAGACCTTCGTTCAAACGTTGACCTTACCACTTATAAGTCTGCATGAACCCTGGTGACTCAAGTAGTATTGTCTGCATCTATCATCCCATAACTATTTTATCAGTCGTATTTATCAAAAGCTGTGAAGGATCTAAGCTTTCTTCTTTGGCAAACTAGCAAGTACATTTGTCACACGTAGGTGCTGGGGGGAGATATGAGACTTCTTGGTCAGAGATAATGGACTTTATTGCTCACGGAATAATAGAAGACATCATAAGCTTCGTGTTCACATTGGTTTTGTCCGCAAGTCTCATGGAGTGATGTGGAGTGGCCCGGATAGATGTTACATATTCACTGAGCCTGCATCACAGCTGAGGAACTCCAAACTTAGAACACTCCGATCTCTTAGAAGGGATTGCTAACAAATGGACTCAACATTCACCCCAGCGGGAGAAATTGTCTCTATCACCCTGGCCAGAAAAGAAATATTCCCTCTGCTCTGGAAGAAGACACTGTCTCTATCTTCCAAGGATTGTCTGTCATACGGACACCCTTGAAAAGCTAATCTAGAATAATGGCTGACACAAGACATGCAGAAATGTGAGAGTCACGGAAAACTGTCTTCAAAAATTGTGAGAAAATTGCCTGCATACCATCTGCCATGGAGAAGAAAACTAACAGGTGTTTCTTGAATGAATGAATGAATGAATGAATGAGTGAATGAAGGGATGAACAATTGACTGATGCCGGGATCCAAATGAATGAGGGTGGTAAACATAGCAAAATAAGTAAAAAACCTGCTCTTAAGCATAAAAAAAATATTTCAATTTCATCGTCAGCTCCTTGGTTTTTATCTGTGAGATGTTGGATGTGTTATATCACTTCTATGAGTCTCATGTTTCTCATCTGTAAAATGGAAATCATGACACAAACACTTCAGAGTTATGGGGATAAGGACATGAGACTATGTATGTGTGTACACACCCACACACTCATATGTGCATAAAGACATACACACATATATATTCATGTATATATTATGTATGTGCACATGTAATATATATCCATATTATGTGTTGCATAAAAAGCAAACAACACATTATAATGGACTCTTACTGTAATGTAATGAAAATAAAATTGAGTAGACTTAAGCAGACAAAAAGGAGGGAGGCATACAGATGTTTAATGGAGCACAGGTGCGAACATGCTTCCAGCTATCAGGAAAGACGGGACGGGACCAGAAGGATATGAAAATACCTTCTGTTTCTTATTACTGTTGTTATTATTTATTTGATTTTTTTTTCCGTGTGTCTAATTCCTTATTTTTCTTTCTCTGTCTAGATTGTTTTTCTCTGCTCCTGGCAGAAGATGTAGTCATCCTACCACACTGGAGATTGTTCTGGGTCTTGCCAAAGGTAAAGACACATTGCCTGAAATTCCGATTTCCTGGGAAACGGGAGTTCTTGGTTCAGTGGGTTAGATGTTCACCTGGGATCCACGTACTGTGGCCCAGGGCTGGCAGGTGTGGGGGAGGGATCATACATAGGAAACCCAGCTCCATGAGTCCACCACTGTTGTAGAAGCGTGGGTGGTAGACAACTGCCTGAGAAAAGGGGCATGCAATTACTTTAATATGATGCTATTACTTTTACTATGCTTTGAGATGGATTTCTAGGGCTTACAAATCAAAGAGTCTTGACCAATATACAGAATTAACAGGGAAAGAAGGTTTGTGTGTGTGGTGGCGGAGGAGTCATGCTTACGAAGAGAAACCGATCTGTGCCGTGGTATAGACAGGAAGGGAGCAGGAATGAACACATTCTTTAATAGTAGTTACTTTTCATATATGAAAACAAGTAAAGTAATCAAAGTTAGCACATTTTCATTGGTCGAATCTTGTTATGTTTCTAAGTCTGTGTGAAGGGCAGGCAGTAAGCGAGGGAGAGAAGAACTAAGGTTGGAGAAACAAGCAGTAACCAGATGACGCACACAGTTTATAACTTGATATAAGCTGTTTCAACTTGATCTAAGAGCAATTAGAAACGACTGGATGGCCTTACTCGCGAGCACGCATGATCACATGCAAACTTCAGAAATAACACCCTTGGCTACAGTGTAGAAAAGGGTTGAAAGGGAGAAAGAAGACATGAAAGCCAGTTAAGAGTTGTGGTGGGTGAGAAGTAATACAACATGGGCCAAAATGGTGGCAACATATTTGTAACAACATGGATGGAAGCTAGAGTGTATCAGGCTAAGCGAAGTAAGTCCCTCAAGGAAAGGCAAGTACCAAATGATTTCACTCATATATGGAATGCAAGAAACAAAACAGATGAACAAAGGGGAAAAAGAAGGAGACAAATCAAGGAACAGACTCTTAATTGCAGAGAAGAAACTGATGCTTACCAGAGGGGAGGGGCATGGGAGGTTGGGTTAAATAGGTGAAGGGGGAAAAAATGGCGACAGTAACAAAGAGAGGAATGAGTGGACTTCACGGTTGGCTGAAAGGGTAATTGGGCCTGAGGGGAATGGGGCAAAGAAGGAGGTAAGGACAATGCCTAGTTTCAGTCTTTAGTAACTAAAAAACGCAGAAAACACATCTGCTGTGATGAGAAACCCAGAAGAAGGAGATGGGGTGTGAGGACTGATGGACTTAGTTATGGGTGAGCAAATAGCAAGACTGAAGCACGAATGTTTAGCTGGTAAATTCAAACCGCAAAGATGCTTATTCACATCCAGAAAGTGAAGATCAGGGCAAACAAATTATAGAAAGTGTAAGAAAGAAGAAGACAAAAGGCCAAAAAAGTAAAATGGGGATTGAGACTTAATATGGAACTGTGAACATAGGGCCAAACTTTAAGGGACTGGTGTGAATCTTATTCCTGTTTCCTTTTCAGTGTAAAAACACCTCTGAAGTCTCAAACTCAGGCGTAAATTTAGAAAGCATAATAAACAGATGAGAAGCGCTGACTCTAGGGAGTCCGGTTGGTGAGCCTTGGTTTTGCCAATGGAAGCCATTGATATCTGAGACCCGGATGAAGGACAGTAGGCCTCCATTCTGGCCGCTTATTATTCCAAGCATGCCAATGGGCTATTTTATGCTGTTTTGTAGGATTCCGTATCATTTGTGCCTTCTTTGGAGAGGGTGAAACATTCGGAGCCTTCCCTGTCCTTCCTTGCTTGTTTGGAGGACGCTTCTACCTTTCTTGTGCTGATCTGAGCTTGCTACTGTGCCAATAGAATACAATGAATGCAATAAGGTTATATACTAATGCCTTGCTCACAGATCACATGGTCTTTATTTTCTAGAATGCATACTCACAATAGACAGCATCGCACGCAATGCTGCAAGAGCATTGCTCGTAAAAGCACAATAGGAGTTCAGCGGAGGGCAAGACTAGCGCAGTGGAGACAGCTACATTATGGGTATTGAAAGGTGCAGTGGCTGCTGTCCCATAACCCAAAGGAGTGCTGTAGAATTCAGGGCCTCCACAAAGCTTTCTAGAACATACTATTTCTAGGCAAATGCATATGAAGCTCAGTTAATCGCCAATATTTTAAAAACAAGGAAAATAAAATAACAGAAAGGTTTTCTCCTGAGGCAGCAGGACTCTCAGGAAAGTACATGGGGGTGAAAAATGGAGGAGAGGCCGTATGGCTAGCGAGGTCATGGAACAGCCTTGCCATTTTTATCTCTCTGGAATGAGGCATTTACTCATTTTTCAGGAAAAAAAAAAAAAAAGAACACAAAAGCTGGACAAAAACTTCATAGGATTTATGCAGGTAAAAGAACAAAGCGTTGGAAAATGATTGTTTTGTTATTTTCCAGTTGTATGAACCTGGGAAGGCTATTCAAGGATTTTATTTTTCTTTACTTTTATAATCGAGATAGTATTACACACCTTGTATTGAATCCTATTAGCTACAATTAGAAGTATCAAGGATGTAATAGTAAGGGCTTGATAAATGTTAGCTATGAGTATTATCCTGTTTCCATTATGAATGAGGAAATGAAAATTTAGCACATTTAAGAAATGTTTTACAGTCTCCTGAGTGGGAACGAGAAATGTTAGGGTTTAATCTCAGATCAATCAGAAGCCTTTCTCTCCAACACCGCGCAGACAGTCTTTTTCCAGAATTCAACCAGAGCAGCAGAGACAATGGCCATGCAACAACCTGCTCGTCACCAGTAGATTGCCGTATTTAGATGTCTCCCACTGATACTCTCCTGCCCATACTGGTCTCCTTGGGACTTTTATTTATCTTGTGCTCATCAAGTATAGAAAATACATGATATTAATTAAAGCCATTATACATGCAGTTCAGAGGCATCAAGGTGGGAACAATTTATTTGTCAGCTAGAGAGAAAGCGGTTTCAACACTGGCGCAGGCTTCCATGCATGGGTGATAGAATGGAAATTAATGATTACCTACTGCCTAGTTCATTTACCCAAAAACCTCCAGGCAGTCTTTTGGATCAAGTATATAGAAAATGTTAATCTGGCCTCTAATCTGATGGCAATGATTATTCATGAGGCACAAGAAAAGGGTAATTTTTGAAGTAAATTTCTATCTATCTGAGCAATGGGGAAAATGTCATGCATTCAAGTGAGTTCAGGATTCAAGGAAATTTTTCATCAAAGGAAGAACACCAGATTCCCTCCTTTAGTTAGCCTAACCTCTACGTGGACTCCAATCATATTATGCCCAAGTGGAGTGCTTTGGTAGAAAGAGTGTCGGGATAGATACACAGACATCTAGATCTCCACCTTGGTTCTCTAAATTGTGTGACCTTGGACAAATCATATTTGCTCTGTGTGTCTCAGCCTCATGTTGCACCACAGGAAGTAGTCGGACTTGATTGGAGGATTTTGAACTTCTCACTCACAGACCGCGTGCCTTGCAAGAGTTTTGTTCAAGTAAATGACGCTGACTAGCATAATTAATTAATATATTTTTAATAATTGTATAATCAAAAATAATATTTTTTTTAATCGTTTGCGTAAGTAAAACTGCCAATTTGGACTTCTGGTCATAGTGAGATAACCCGCATTATTTGCATTGGGTCTTTTTTTCTTCTTTTAATCATTCTGGGCAAGCGCAAAGCAACTCTGTGTTTGGAGAGGCCAAGAATCCTTAGGGTGTGTGAACAGGAGAATCCTTTTTCAGATGTATTACCTCTTCCTCACAGCCTGAAGAGCTCTATGGGTTATGACTTTGTGGTCTAAGTGCCTGACATTAGCCCTTTAAAATTTTTTTTTTTTTTTTTCAACTTTTTTTTATTTATTTTTGGGACAGAGAGAGACAGAGCATGAACCGGGGAGAGGCAGAGAGAGAGGGAGACACAGAATCAGAAACAGGCTCCAGGCTCCGAGCCATCAGCCCAGAGCCTGACGCGGGGCTCGAACTCACGGACCGCGAGATCGTGACCTGGCTGAAGTCGGACGCTTAACCGACTGCGCCACCCAGGCGCCCCTGACATTAGCCCTTTAACTGTGGTCTAAGTGCCTGACATTACGCTTCTGATTGATGAGGCATCCATTTCAAAAGATACCTGTCCTGAAGAAACATACTGCCAGAAATATGACACAGCCGCTCACAAAACAACCCCATAAGGAGCAGGCAGTCGTGAAGGTCCCCTTCCAGAAGACCACTTGAGTGACCCCACTTCTCCCTTCCCACCACCCTCATTCCTGCTCTCTGCTTTAAATTTCCCAGTGAAATGTGAACCCACAAAACCCTAGACATCCCACCCTCAGATATTAATGAAGGCAGGGCCCTAGGTACAAGTACAAGTTTTTTATCCACCTGTGACCTCGCTAGGCGTCCTTTAGGAACTGCAAATAGCAAATCGTGTTCCTCAGAGTTCCCTGGGGCTCTTGGCTGAAGTGTCACGGAGTCATAATCAGAACCACCACGACTGGTCCTGCCACAATATTGGCCCTGGTGGGGAAAGGTCTGTGGCGCCTGCTATGAGGAATATGGGCCCAGGTGAGGAGCGGGGGTGTTCCAAGCTGGAGCATCACCATCAATAGCCCGGGACAGACCCAGCAGGCTTCTTTCTGTACCTCCCATCGGGCATGCTGTTACTCCCCCCTCACGCATCGCCCCCTAATCACACTGGCTTCCTTTCAACTCTTTAGTCATCAAATCCTTTCCTGTCCTAAGACTTCATTCACACTCTTTTCTCTGCTTAATATGCTCTTCCTCCAGCTTTGGTTTAAATGCTACCTCTTCAGTGTGGAGAAAAAGGAACTGTCCTGTACCGTTGGTGGGGATGCAAACTGGTACAGCCTCTGTGGAAAACAGTATGGAAGTTCCTCAAAAAGTTAAAAATAGAACTACCATACGGTCCAGCAATTCTCCTGCTGGGTATTTATGCAAAGAATGCAAAAACACTAATTTGAAAAAAAAAATATATGTGTCCTTATGCTTATTGTGCCATTATTTACAAATTAAGGAAGGAGCCCAAGGGTCTAGATGAATGGATAAAGAAGATGTGGTATATGTATAGGCAATGAAATAGTACTCAGCCATTAAAAGAATGAAATTATATCATTTGCAACAGCATGGATGGACCTAGAGAGTGTCATGCTAAGTGAAATAAATCAGTCAGAGAAAGGCAAATATCATATGATTTCACTCATATGTGGAATTTAAGAAACTCAACAAACGAACAATGACAAAGAAGAGACAAACAAATAAACTCTTAAATACAGACAGCAGGTTGGTGGTAGCCAGAGGAGAGGTGGGTGGGGGATGGGTGACATAGGTACTGGGGATTAAGGAATGCACTTGTGATGAGCACTGAGAAATGTGTAAAATTGTTCAATCATTATATTTTACACCTGAAGCTATTATAACACTGAATGTTGATTATACTCGAATTAAAAATAAAGAAAGATAAAAAAATGCTACCTCCTCAGAGAAGCTTCCATGATCACGTTCTCCAAGCTGATTTTCCCTTGATAATTTCTAATGCTTGATTCTGCTTTTTCTGCTTTAGTATCTTTCTAATAGTTTATGTCTGTGTATTTATCTATTCATTTATTTATTTGTTGTCCGTCTTCTCCATTTCTATGCAAAATCCTCAAAACTAGCACCAGTGTGCTGTTTTGTTTGGTTTTGTGCATTTGTTTTTGAACCTGTTTACCTAGTGTGGTACCGGGTATAAATAACTGGCAGTTAATTATTAGCCGGATGGAGGAAGATTTAAAGGTGAAAGACTTTATAAAACATGAAAAGGAGTTGGGGCATCTCCCTCTACTAACTGCACGAATCTCTAAGAGGTTTTCATTTTTGTTTTGAAGATGAAACTTTAATATTTCAAGGACATCCCAGATGAGTTGCTGGTGAGGTTACAGAAGCTTCCATTTATGCCACCACGGTGAGAATAAAATATTCTGAAAGTTAAAGCAATTACCTCCGTGGATACGTAAAAAACAACACCATAAAGCATATCACAAAGTGCAAAGTAAGGAGGCAGTCGGCAGAGCAAACACAAGCAACAGGCTGATTGTCCTGACAGGAGGAAAGAGAAGCTCCTTCTGGAATTCACAGTCCCAGAAACTAGAGCTGCCCAGCCACGGAATTAGTTGGCCTTAAGGTCCATTGAAACTCAAATGATCTAAGGCAGGGTTCTTGAACCTTCACATTATTGACCTTGTGGGCCAGATAATTCGTTGTCATTGAGGCTGTCCTACGTATTGTGGGATGTTTGCCAGCGTCTCTGACTCCTACTCGCTAGATGACAATAGCGAACTTGCTCAGATGTCCCCTGGGGGATGCAATGGCCCTGGCTGAAAATCACTGATCTCAGATGACAAATTGAGCCAAGCACATTATAACTTACGTTGATGCTGAGACCATCTCTTCTTGCCTATTTTATGAATAGATTTCACTGACAATATTTATAATAATTGTTTTACAAATGTCCCTTATCTTGCTATGTGGGGGAGGGAGTTTATCAGCAAAGAATTGTAATAACGACAGAGACTTTTGACAGATGTAAGAAGAAGACTTTATTAAGAGGCTGTTAGGCTGTTACAAAATTGCCAAGTTTGGCTGGAGAACCAGAGGCAGAAGGTGACCCAGAACAAGGAAGGCTGGGCCACCAGAACCCCAGCCAAATGCACGTTCGCTATGAGTTTGACCGGGGACTGCTGCTGTTGTCCGCAATTGCTCAATGTCCCTGTTTAGTCCCTCCTGTGGTCATCCTGGGTACTGCTATCCTTGCATATAGAAATGTCTACCACCGTTGTCCCCCGAAAGCATTCTCTGAGGCTCCTGCTTCGTGATATTCCTTTCTCCCAATTCACAATTAGTGTTGGATGCGTGTGGTTAGTTGAGACATGAGTCAAGTCCTAAGATGCAGGAGAAGCTAGAAAAGTGTGAGCTGATCTTTGGGCTCCTAAGATGGGAGGAAGGTTCTGCTTTTCACCAGGACCATGTAGTAGGGAACTCACAAAGCAGAAGAAAGGAGTTTAGATTCCAGAAGGCCCCAAAGCAACTCATATGCACTAATCAGGAGATAAAAGATAACAATGATCAAAAAATGTTCACAGTGGAATGGAGCCAGTATGAGATTCCTCTTGTGTGTTGAAGGACTAAACATCTGATGTGATGCGGTGTATTTATCCCTTTCCAAGAGGCCCTTGGTAGTCTTTTCATCTGAAAGTAGCATTCCGCAAACTCAGCTTCGCCGTCTCTCTGTCTTTCCTTCCCATGGCTGTCTCTGGGTAGACATGGTGAGAGACAGGGTACAGCAACTCTACGAATATCCAGTAAGCCCTGAATGTGCACTGCAAGGCCCATTTCCTTGACTCTATTCCCCAAGGGGCATGAAGATGGCTCCTGAACTTGGCTAGGCACGTGATGCTCTGGCTGCCAAAGTGCAGCAGTGTTTGCTGGGCCTCCGATTTGACCTCACTGCATCTCAATGTGTAAACCCGCCCTCAGTGGGCCAGCTGCATGACGAATAGGCAGTGCCTTCATGGATAATTCAAGCTCCAGTGGCTTCTCAGCTCAGATGGAACAGCACCGGCTTCGCGAGAGTGGAAAATAGATTGTAAACGGCAAACTCATTTATCCTACAAATGTTTGCTGTACTTAGAGAAAGCAGTTTTCCATAATTTTCTTCATTTCCTTCTAGAGTCAAATTGGCTTTCTTTGAACACTTGCTAGTAAAATAGCTCCAGTGAATGTTAGGGCTGGAGACGATAGCAGATCTGTGCTTTGCTCTGTGTCAGCTGAGTGGGGATCTAACTTTTCCATGCCTCATTCCTCATTTGGAACATGCTAATCGCAGTTTATTCAGAATGAGCCAGGTTGTGCGGGGGTGACAATTCACCCCTCCCCGAATCTCAATCACTTACCATCACAAAAGGTTACTTCTCACTCACATGACATGTCCAACGTGTTTTGCCAAGAGATTTTGCTTTATACCATTCAAAGTCACAAATGTCTGTACTCTATGAGCACAAAGGAATGGTGTCTACCCCAGATTGAGCAAGGATGTGGGGACTTGCAGGAGGAGGTGAGGCCTGACAAAAGAGTGCAAAGATGAGGAGGAATTAGCTAGGGTTTGCTTCACTTTCCTTCAGCAAAGTGCCAAAGCAAGAAAGAACAGAATATGTGCAAAACAGCAATACTGCTAATCGTGGAGTTAGAGACACAGAGAGGAAGGGGTCAAATTTTGGAAAATCCAAGACATCTGAAAGTGCTTTGATCTTACCTGGTATACAATTGGGTGTGTTTTGAAGGAGTTTAAATGGAAGTATGAAATGGTCAGATGGTTGCTTCTGAAAACGTCAGTGTGGCAGCAGTGTGGGGAATGGGTTTAGCTGGAAGGAATCTGGTGGCAAGGAGATTGATGGATTTTCATAATCCAGGGTGGAGAAATGAGTAAGAAAACTAGTAAAGATGGAGAGGAGAAGGAGGAGACAAGTGTAAGGATAGGACCTGTTTAGTGGTTGATGGAATAGAGAATGATAAAGGAAAAGGGATAGGGCTCTTTGGTTTTTAGTGGCCTTGGCCCTGACATAACAGAATATCTTGGGGAGTAATGAAATCGTTTAAGATCAGTTGAGTTGGAGATGTCAATAAGACATTTTGATGGTGATATTTGGCAGACTGTTTGGACCCAAATTGTGTAACTCCGGGCAGAAGTCTAGGATTGCTATATACTTTGGAAGGTGCCAGCAGACGGTGGCAGTAGAAATATCCAAAGTGGATACTACCCTTTTAGCAATATGAGTACTGAGGGGATCAGCAGCCTAAGTTAAATCTCTGAAGAGAACCTCCACTTGAGGGGCGCAAAGTGGAATATGAAGCAGACAATGAAGTAGACTGAAAAGGACTCATCACAGAGGTAGGAAAAATACTAAGAGTTGGATGGGTCAAGGACATCAAGGGATTAGATTATTTAAAGAACATAGATCACCCATTGGTATGAAATGCAATAGAATAATCCATAAAAGTAAAGTCAGCCATGTATCCATTATATTTAATAATGATAATGTAATTGATGTAATTAAATCACCAAATATTTATTTACTTATTTATTTATTTTGAATCACCAAATATTAACGAAGCAGGTACCGGGTACCAGGCTCTAGGCTTAACACTGAGAATCAGGGTGAATAAAAAATAAGTAGTCATGTCCTTGTAGAGTTTCTAGTTGAGTGCAGGATACAGGTAGTAAATGGTCACACACAGTAATACATTATTAAATTTTGTTAAGCATTATGAAGACAAATATTTAGAAATAAATTGGAAGGGAGTATGTGTTATTCTTTGAAGATTATAATGAAAGGTAAATGTAGAGACTGAACTGTAGTTATAGATGAGGTACAATCTGACTGTCAAGACAGGGTTTAGGATGAAAAAGATTTCAATGAATTTATAGACTAAAGAAACAAAAACGCATGGGAGTAAAGACATAGGCAACAGAGGCAATAATTAATAGATCAAAATCTGGAAGAAGCAAAGGAGTTCAATGCTTCATAGACAGGATTTGGCTTTATATAAGAGGACCCCTGTCTCTCTGAAAGGAGAAAAACCAGCTAACAAGGAGAGTGCCAAATCCGCCTGGTGGTGTTGATATTCTCAATGAAGCAGAAATCAAGTCTATTTGATGAGGGTGGGGCAGGTGGTGTATAAGGAGAAACAGAGTTTGGGAAAGCATAAAAATGCATAAAAATTTAAAAGCCAAGGGGCTGTTTGTTTGCTTGTTTGTTTTTAAATAAGCTAATAGCCGGGCACCAGGGTGGCTCAGCTGGTTAAGCATCTGACTCTTGATTTCAGCTCAGGTCCTGATCTCAGAGTCAGTCATGAGATTGAGCCCTGTGTAGGACTCTGCACTGGGTATGGAGCCTGCTTGGGATTTTCTCTGTCTCTTCCTCTGCCTCTCTCCCATGCTTGCACTCCCTCTCTCTCTGTGTCTCAAAGTAAATAAATAAAAACTAAAAAAAAAAAATAAATAAATAAGACAGCTTGCCGATGCATATAGGCTGCACTTATTTCATGACCTCTGATTCAGAGACAAGGTTATGTGTTCCTCACACTTGGGTTTATAACAAAGCAAACATATGCCAGTATCTCTTATAGTTGAGTTGTGGACCATGTGACTGATTTCTTGGAAATGGAAGGTGGACAGAAGTAACGTAAATTACTTCCAGGCTGGGGAAGTATGCTACATGACTCTCTAGCCCTTGGAGAACACAAGCTCCAGATACTGGGTCCCTGAGTTACCATCAGGAAGACAACCTCCAAGAAGAGCTACAGTTACTCATGTGAGCTATGACATGAGTGAGAAAGCTCTTTTTTGAATTTTATCATTGATATTTATTGGTGTATTTGTTATTGTCACATAATCTGGCTCGTCCTAATATAAACACTGTTAAGATGTATACATTTATTCGCAATATATTCATCCAACAGTTATTGTTATTTTTGACTTTTTTTAAAGATGCTTATTTATTATTGAGGGAGAGAGAGACACACACAGAGCATGAGCAGGAGAGGGCAGAGAGAGGGGGAGACCGAATCTGAAGCAGGCTCCAGGCTCTGAGCTGTCAGCACAGAGCCTGACATGGGGCTCGAACTCACAAACTGCAAGATCATGACCTGAGCCAAAGTTGCTCAACCAACTTAGCCATCCAGGTGCCCCAGTTATTGTTATTTTTGTATGATTATTATTATTTGCCTTATAGTCGTCGCTTCTGTTTTTTTTTTTTTTTTTTAATAAGGAAACTATTTAACAAGACACTATTGTGCTTATTACTTGCATGTCTTGGTATGTCTTTTAGAAAACAATGGAGAGGGGTACCGAGGCGGCTCAGTCGGTTAAGTGTTCAACTCTTGGTTTTGGCTCAGGTCATGATCTCACGATTTTGTGAGTTCAAGCCCCCCCTCCACACACCGCCACCCCCCCCCCCCCCGCCTTGGGCTCTGTATTGACAGTGCTAAGCCTGCTTGGGATTCTCTTTCTCTCTTTCTCTCTGCCTCTCTCCACACTCTCTCAAAATAATTAAATAAACTTTAAAAAAAGAAAACAATGGGTAAAAATCTTGTGCATAAGATTTGTTCAGACAAAGACAACACTTCTTAAAAACACAATTTGTCCTATTAATAAAATACTACACTCCACTGCATGGACTCATTTCCCAACCTATTTATTATTTTCAAGAGCAAATTGCTCTTCTCTACATGTTCATCAGAATATAGGTCTCCTTGGGGTGCCTGGGTGGCTCAGTAGGTTAAGCATCCAACTTTGGCTCGGGTCATGATCTTGCCAGTTCATCAGTTTGAGCCCTGCATCAGGCTCTTTGCTATCTCTCTCTCTCTGCCTCTCCCCCTACTCACACTATCTCTGTCTCTGTCTCTGTCTCAAAAATAAACATTAAAAAGAAATAAGAACATAGGTCTCCTCAAAGAGGCAGGTATTGATTGCCAAAGACAAAAAAAAAAAAAAAAAAAAAGAAAAGAAAAGAAAAGAAAAGAATTCTATTTCTTGCAGTGAGTAACTATACTTCCCAATTTCCTCTGACAGAATAGAACATGTAATATGGAGCCTTTCAGAACCCAAGAGTCCAAGATCATAGAACTTAGAGGTTATCTACTTTAGCCCTTGTTTTCTTTACATGCAAGGGCATTCCCTACCCTGTTCTTTTCTTTCCTGCCTGAAACCCTTGAGATTGTCTATCCTCCCTTTGACCAAAGCTGGGGGTTTCCACGGTTCTCAGTGCAGATAAGAGCACACTGCCAGGCACAGAACCTACAGGTTAGTGGTCAGGCAAATGTGTGTTTGAAACCCATTTCTAAACTATTCCCCCTGTGATTCTGAAGACATTCTAAACAGGATAGCTTTATAATCTTTGTAATCGTGGGAAATTATTTCAACTTTTTAAGCCTCGATTCCTCCTCTGTAGAATGAGTATCCCCATTCTCATCCCCAATGAGAGTTAAAAAAATTGCATTAAATAGTACTTGTAATGCACTTTGTTCGGATTTTGACACATAGTCTTAAAGATTACTATCATTAACAAAAGGTTAGTTATCATATATGAGTACCTCATATAAAATGATAACTTTTGGATTTGTTTTTAGAGATTATATCTAATCTTTCAAAAAGTGCTATCAAATAGAACATTTTGTGATGGTAAGAATGTTCTACACCTTTTTGGCTCAATAGGATAGCCACCAGCATGTGCTTGGGGCACTTCCAATGTGGCTAACTTAATTGAAGAGTTGATGTTTAATGTTATTTAGTTTCAAATAACTTAAATTTCAACAGCCACACATGGTTATCGCCACCTATATTGGCCAACATAGCCTTACAGTGAGAATCAAAACGGACATCATCTTCCTTTTGCAAAATAGAAAATGATGTCAGAAATGTTAGCTAAGTTGTTTAGGGTTATTGAGCTAATAAATAAATGAGCTGGGCTATGAGTCTACCCGTTCCTTGTCATTGCTTTGGTCTATTTACTTTACTGCTTCTGAGAACCTTAACATTTATGAACACTACGGTTCCCTCCCATGCAACCTTTCTGCATCTATTTTCAGTAGCCTCCCTTCCCTGAGACCATAACCATTGAATCCAGGAAAAGACTTGAGGAGTAGCTTAGTTCAATGTCCTTCCGACTAACTCAGGGATGTTCTCTTTAGTTTCCCATAGGTGAGCTTCCGACCTCTTCCCAAATACTGCCAGTGTCAGGTGACACGTGACCTCATCGTGTCACCTATGCTGTTATTGAAGTGCTTCCTCATCCGTGTGTCACAAGATAAATAGCCAAGGTCAGATGAAGCCACTAAGGCTGTGCCTCCTCAGCTCATCAACACCACTGTCTAACGGTCAAAAGCACGTACAAGCCTGTCTTATGTTGTAGCTGCTGAGAAGGATACAATGGGGAAGAAGTGATGGCCGTGGGGAGGGTCAGTGCCACTGGCAGCCACCCAGGAAATTCATGATTATGGTGTGTGCTCATCCTATGACATTTCATCAGGGCAGAATTCACTCACTCATACGAATGTGTTCCTGCTGGGACTAACACAGTTGGCCGAAAATAGAGTCACAGGCTTATTCAAATAATGGGCGTGGGAGTGAGCAGAGAAAGTGATTAGGGCTGGAAAAATAGTTATGTGGTGGTTCAGTAAAAGAACCAGCACATTCTTCTTTACAAACAAAAGAACTATTCTATCTTCATTTGGAGGGTGCCGCTTTCCTTTCCACCATGGTTCTGCAAGAGGTCACCTAGGAGACCATGGTTCAGTAAACAGAGTTCAGCACTAGAGTCAGAAAATGCAGCTCTGCCCGACACTTCTAGATTCCCATGCTCAGTCTCTCTCCATCACAGCTGTTTCAACCCTTGCCGATTCTCAAGCGTTGGAATTCTGTCATCTTGCCCCCTCACACTTAACAGGTGCTATTGTCTTGACATCAGAGAGAGATTAGAAACTCTTGAAGCTGCTAGGAGTTCTTCTAGTATTTGTCACTAAATATACAAACCCACTCTCTTAGACTTCCTTCTTGCTTCCTGTTAAAATGATGATGCTTACCTCTTGCTTTATAAGGAAAATCCCTCCAGCCTTATCAGGGTCCTCACTGTGCTGATTTGACCTCCTCTCACTCTCACTAACGTCACCAAACACCGTGCACTTCTGGTCCTTTTTCTGAATGAACACTTACAGGCGTATACCCTGTTTGTATGCCTTGTTTGCTATCTTTTCCTCTAGGAAATTCTCCCCTTTGTGAACTCACACGCTCTTCTTTGTCTTGCCTTCTTAGCTGTCCCTCTGTGGTCTCCTCTGTGAGGCCCTACTTATCTAACTAGACCTACTGTCAGGACAGTGAGAGATCTTGGTTCAATTTTCCAGGTAAGTGCTGTTGTTGTATGGAACTTTATGCTTTTTTTTTTTTTACCTTTTACCTGATTTATCCTATTTTTAAGGCTTTAATTTACTATTCCAAGCTTCTTTTCAAAATTTTTTTAATGTTTATTTTATTTTTGAGACAGAGAGATACAGAGCATAAGCGGGGGTGGGGCAGAGGGAGAGACACAGAGAATCTGAAGCAGGCTCCAGGCTCTAAGCTGTCAGCACAGAGCCCGACGGAGGGCTCGAACTCATCAACCTCAAGATTGTGACCTGGGCCAAAGTCGGACACTCAACCGACTGAGCCACCCAGGCGCCCCTATTCTAAGCTTTCTACGTCGGCGTCTTTTCCATGTCTAGATCCAATCCAATTTCTCCTGAGTTCTATATCCGTAAATCAAATGATGAGTAGACATCTTCTTTTACTTCAAAAGTTTGAATGTCTGAAAGGAAACTCATCATCTTTTGAGCCATCAGAAAACAGTCTCACTTTCTATCCAGTTGCCCAAGCCTGAAATTTGGAGAAGATTTTGTTCTTTCTTATATCTACATTCAGTCGGCTGCCAAATTTTCTTGATTCTGCCTCTTAAATATTTCATAAATCTCCATTTCATTCCCCATTTCCATCTTAGTCTAGACTACTGTCATCAGTCTTCATCTGGTCTATTGCAACCATCTATCAACTTTTCTTTGTTTTGTTTATTCTCTTTCTTCCAATCTGTTCTCCACATTGTTTTCAGAGTGATTTTGTAAAGCAGAACGGAGCATGTCAGTCCTTCTGTAAAATGCTTCAATAACTTCCCATTGCCATATTGTACAATTTAAATTTGTTGACCAGTCTTAAATGGCATCCTGAAATCTATCCTGGTTCCTTCATGATAGCTTCAAGTCCTTTCTCCTACATGTACTCTAAATTCCAAACACCCACAAAGCTTTAATTTCCTCTAGCACAGGTTGACTCTAATTTCTTAAGCCTTAGTCACTTCTAAGAGAAGGCCACACTTAAGAGGAATTCAGCAGGAATATCACAGGACTTAATAGTTCTAGGCTCCTACTTGTGGAGGAAACCCACCAATTTGCACCATCCTCCTTTATTCCACTGATGCACAGTTGGTGAGTTCAGGTACTCCTTTTATGCAATCAAACACAAAAAGAACTCAGAGTCTGGTGCTCTGGTAGTGAGGTGACCTAGAGGTATCCTTGACCCTGACAGCACTTTGTTTCTCAGAGGCAATTGTATAGCATTGACAGAATAGGAAGGTAATGGCTCAAAATGGCATTTGGCCACTTACTCATTGGACAAACTGAACTAAATATGGACCCTTCAAGTCCTTGCTAGATAAGAGAAAGTAATGATGCTAGTTTTGGGCTGGGTTTCAGAAAGGAGGTTAAAAATCTGGTTTGATTGCCGATATTACCATTGGTGCTATCAGTTGACACAGGAAAGAGGAACTATGGATAACTAAAGGAGAGAAGGGACTAGGAGACAAATGTGTCCTTGACTCTTTTTTTTTTTTTAATATGAAATTTATTGTCAAATTGGTTTCCATACAACACCCAGTGCTCATCCCAAAAGGTGCCCTCCTCAATACCCATCACCCCCGTCCCCGCCCACCCACCTCCCATCAACCTTCAGTTTGTCTCAGTTTTTAAGAGTCTCTTATGTTTTGGCTCCCTCCCTCTCTAACCATTTTTTTTCCCCCTTCCCCTCCCCCATGGTCTTCTGTTAAGTTTCTCAGGATCCACATAAGAGTGAAAACGTATGGTATCTGTCTTTCTCTGTAGGACTTATTTCACTTAGCGCCACACTCTCCAGTTCCATCCACGTTGCTACATAGGGCCATATTTCATTCTTTCTCATTGCCATGCAGTATTCCATTGTGTATATAAACCACAATCTCTTTGTGCATTCATCAGTTGATGGACATCTAGGCTCTTTCCATAATTTGGCTATTGTTGAAAGCCATTTATGAAAAGCCCACAGCTAATATCATCCTCAATGGGGAAAAACTGAGAGCTTTCCTCCTGAGATCAGGAACACGACAGGGATGTCCACTGTCACTACTGTTGTTTAACATAGTGTTGGAAGTGTTAGCATCAGCAATCAGACAACAAAAGGAAATCAAAGGCATCAAAATTGGCAAAGATGAAGTCAAGCTTTCACTTTTTGCAGATGACATATTATACATGGAAAGTATAATCCACCAAAAGTCTGCTAGAACTGATACACGAATTCAGCAAAGTCGCAGGATACAAAATCAATGTACAGAAATCAGTTGCATTCTTATACACTAATAATGAAGCAACAGAAAGACAAAGAAACTGATCCCATTCACAATTGCACCAAGAAGCATAAAATACCTAGGAATAAACCTAACCAAAGATGTAAAAGATCTGTATGCTGAAAACTATAGAAAGCTTATGAAGGAAATTGAAGAAGATATAAAGAAATGGAAAAACATTCCATGCTCATGGGTTGGAAGAATAAATATTGTTAAAATGTCAATACTACCCAAAGCCATCTACACATTCAGTGCAACCCCAATCAAAATTGTACCAGCATTCTTCTTGAAGCTAGAACAAATAATCCTAAAATTTTTATGGAACCACAAAAGACCCCGAATAGCCAAAGTAATTTTGAAGAAGAAGACCAAAGCGGGAGGCATCACAATCCCAGACTTTAGCCTCTACTACAAAGCTATAATCATCAAGATAGCTTGGTATTGGCACAAAAACAGACGCATAGACCAATGGAATAGAATAGAAATCCTAGAATTAGACCCACAAAAGTATGGCCAACTAATCTTTGACAAAGCAGGAAAGAATATCCAGTGGAAAAAAGACAGTTTCTTTAACAAATGGTGCTGGGAGAACTGGACAGCAACATGCAGAAGGATGAAACTAGATCACTTTCTCACACCATTCACACACAAAAAAATTCAAAATGGATAAAGGACCTGAATGTGAGACAGGAAACCATCAAAACCCTAGAGGAGAAAGCAGGAAAAAACCTCTCTGACCTCAGCGGCAGCAATTTCTTACTGGACACATCCCCAAAGACAAGGGAATTAAAAGCAAAAATGAACTATTGGGACCTCATGAAGACAAAACGCTTCTGCACTGCAAAGGAAACAACAACAAAAAGCCTAAAAGGCAACCAACGGAATGGGAAAAGATATTTGCAGATGACATATCGGACAAAGGGCTAGTATGCAAAATCTATAAAGGGCTCACCAAACACTACACCCGAAAAACAAATAATCCAGTGAAGAAATGGGCAGAAGACATGAATAGACACTTCTCTAAAGAAGACATCCAGATGGCCAACAGGCACATGAAAAGATGCTCAACGTCGCTCCTCATCAGGGAAATACAAATCAAAACCACACTGAGATATCACCTCATGCCAGTCAGAGTGGCTAAAATGAACAAATCAGGAGACTATAGATGCTGGAGAGGATGTGGAGAAACGGGAACCCTCTTGCACTGTTGGTGGGAATGCAAACTGGTGCAGCCACTCTGGAAAACAGTGTGGAGGTTCCTCGAAAAAGTAAAAATAGATCTACCCTATGACCCAGCAATAACACTGCTAGGAATTTATCCAAGGGATACAGGAGTGCTGATGCACAGGGGCACTTGTACCCCAATGTTTATAGCAGCACCTTCAACAATAGCGTCCTTGACTCAATCTCCAGCTGAGCTATTCCCTCATCCCTTGACTCATTTCCACGATAATCAAGGCAGTGGGAATGCACAGCAGGATTCGAGTTTTTCACTACACCATATTGTTCCCCATCAGGTAAGGGTTTTAATGAGTTGTTTCCTTCCTTTTTGAGTATCTCCTATAATTGATCTTGGCAGAGAAATGCCGCCAAAAGAGCTCAAAAAACAAACTAGGTCGAATAAATTTGAAGCCAGTTTGGATGGACTAGTGTTCTACGAAACAAGGTTGTTTTATTCTGTAATCTGCGCCTTCTGGCAGTCTGCAACCACTTTAAACATATATAACCAACAAGCAGGATGCAGCTAAAGGATGGCATGTAAGAAAATTTTCTCTTGAGCCTAGATAAACTGTGATTTAAGCATGGCTGGGTATGTTGTCGTAACTGGGGGATGGACGTCCAGGAGGTTTTTGTATTTGAAGGAAGGGACTTGAGCAGGCACCTGACGACAGAGAGAAGGACGAGCACGGCAGGTGCCGTCACCTTATGCCAGTCCTCTGAACTCCTCCCTGAGATCTCGGGAAAGGCAGTATAGGACAGTGGTCATAAATGGGTTACAAATTGGGTACCTGGTCATTTGCTGGTTGTGAATTCTAGGGCAAGTGGTTTACACCTCCTGAGTTTTGTTCCTTGTCTACTAAATAGAGCTACTGTATCATAGGGGCATTGCGAGGCTGAAGCAAAATCTTCCATATGTAGAATGTAGCACAGAGCTTACAACAGGGTATGCACATAGTAGACGTTAGCAATTAGTATTAGGGATTATGGAGAGAGAAGCTTTAGGCACAAACCAAAGAAGTGGTTCCTAAGAGAATCTCAAAGAGGCAGATGGATGGCAGAGACTGCTTTAGTAGTAAAGTGTGATATTATGTGAGATGAGAATTTTCAACACCTGTTCCTGGAAACTTTATCTCAATTCTTCTATCACAGGGGGAGACATCATTAGAAATACCAGGAGAAGCCCCTTCCCAGGGGGTAGATTTTGGGGGTAGATTTTCTCAGAGACCCCTGTACGTATCGGCAGGGATGAGCACTCTGAACTATTTGTGGTCAAATAACACCAGTAAGGGGAAAGGGAAAGAGGATTCAGATTCATGTGGGCATTCCCTCTTGATTCCCTGGTGGATTGGGGGGGAGTCGTTAACAATCCTGGGTAAACCACTGTGGTGAGAATCAAAGGAATTTGAGTTACTATTGAAGTTTCTCCGTTTATCCCCATAGGTGAGAGGTTTGGAAAACAAAAACTAGAAAACTGGTGGGACATGACTTACCATGTTGCAATGTCCTCTCTACCAGATGATCCCGTGTCTCCAGGTGAGGTTTCTGAACCAAATGGCTGCTTATTCCCTTGCAGCAAAACCTACATAATTTAACACACAGATTCTTCTGGATTTAGAACCCTGCCTTCACAGCTTTATATTGTAACACCTCTCCCCAACAATTTGTGGAGTAGCCACATGTATCCACAGGGCAATTATGGGGAACTGTCTTGCTTTTGTGTATCTCTCTCTAAGGTCTCTGCACATGCTATGTTCTCTGGAATACTTACTCTCTCCCTGCACTTCAGGCATCAATACAGGAGAGACTCAACACAGAAGTGCATTCTTTCTGCCAACTCCCTCGACCTTCACTCCAGGGCAGCTGGATCACGAGCTGTGTCCTTTGTCCCCATCCATTACATATACAAACTACGTAATACTTAGAAGCTATTTCCTCGTGAACAAGTTATTTGCATGTTTATGAGCTCTGTCTTGGGAACTTTGCATTTGCTATTACTTCTACTAAAATGGCATTCCTCCAGAGGCTCCATATGGTTGCCTCCTTCTCACCATGCAGGTATCAGATCCAATGTTACTTTTATATAAACGTCTTTTACAATTTAAAATAAAGCAGACCTGCCCCACACCCAGTCGCTCCCAGTCGCTTCTCACACTACCTTATTTTACTTGTGCTCGAAATCGTCTTATTTATTTGGTTACCAATCTATTGTCTTTCTGCCACCAGAAAGTGCCTTGAGGGTAGTGATTGTCAGCTTTATTTATCATTGCACCTCCAACACCTAGACCATGCCTAATGCGTAGTAGCTGCTCAATAAACATTTGTTGCCTGTCATCCCCACTAGACAGTGAATCTTTAGGACAGAAGCTGTACCTTTACATGCTGAGCTCCTGATACAAGGTTTGGCACATGTTATGTGCTAAAATATATTTCGATCAAATGCATGACATCTTTAATTAGCCAATACAGAACTGGTTGTGCATTGGGAGGTCAACAAGACAAGCAAGTCAGTGGAGTGTAATTACTGGGGAGGGTGTCCAGTAGAGACTGGCCAGAAGAAAGCAAAGAATTGATTAAGATACCAAAGAAAAGAAACCTGGTGCTTCGCACATAGTACAAGCTCAACATATGTTCATAACATTGACTTAACAAAATGGGTTTTATACTTCAACGCTAATTCACTTTTTAAAAACTACCATTTGAAACCTGTCGTAGAATCACCTGCTGCTTCATTCAAGTGGGGGGTGAGTTGCTCTGTGACAGGTGTCCAACAACATGCTAATAGCCAAATCTATTCAATGCACAATGTTGACTTTCAGGAATGCTTTCTTTTTCTTCCTCACCCCACCCCCACTTCATAAAAAGAATGCCACTCTCCTGAGAGCATCACAATGGCAGTCCACAAATGAACGCTCTTCCTTTGAGAGAGACTAACTGTAGGGGAAAAGATAATTACTTAGTTCCTTTATCTCCAAATTATTTGTAATAAAATCTGAAATCACACCACAAGGTCTTTCATGAGGATGTCATAAATTAAGATGCATTGGCGTATCTGGTGCATCTGTTCCAATCTCTGGCCCTTTGTCTTCCGCAAAGAGCACACCAACCTCAATACCCAGCAGACAGCATTTACGCAAATGATGTCGTGGTCTATAGCATTAATATTCAGTGATTGTCTGTCATAGACACCTTACTGTACATCTGTTATGCAAATGTATGTTAATTCCGACTCCCTGACAGCTGCCTAGCTTCCCTCCCTAAAATGATCTTTTCCATTTTGAAGTTTGCAATCTGTTCCCAAAAATGTTAATCCAACAATTAGCTGAAATTGCTAAACAGAAATTGTACATGTTCAGTTGAAAATAGAAGGTAGCATTTTAAAATAGATGGTGAACCTTCTTCCCACGTCGTTGATTTCATATGTGCTTCCAGACAGCGTAAACATTGATCTCTACACAGCTTGGCTTGGGGCAAGTGGCAGGTTTACCTACCCCAACCCTAGGAGTTTGACAAAAAAGAATGGTGTCATCATTCCTGTCATTCAAAGCACTTTGTCCTCAAAGATGCTTCTAGTGATGCACAGTGTTTCTCTGTCTGAAACATCTCTGTTTCCCCACCAAAATAATTTGTATCGAGCACTTGGATATTAATAAACGACAACACAAACACATAAAGTGATGAATGACTGAGGAAAGAGACCTAAGAGAACATCCCATGAGACACAGAACACGTTAGATACATTTTGAGGAACAGGTGAAGGGCTTTGGGACCATAACAGAAATATTCATTAAGACCTTGAAAGGGGGGGGGCGCCTGGGTGGCTCAGTCAGTTGAGTGATTGACTTCAGCTCAGGTCATGATCTCATGGTTTGTGAGTTCGAGCCCCGCATCGGGCTCTGTGCTGACAGCTCAGAGCCTGGAGCCTGCTTCTGATTCTGGGTCTCCCTCTGTCTCTGCCCCTTCCCCACTCATGCTCTGTCTCTCTCTGTCTGAGAAATAAATAAACATTAAAAAAAAAGACCTTGAAAGGGATTATGGTGCTTTAGAGGATGAAACAAGGTAGGTCACATTAAATATTAAGTGAAAATCAAGACCAAATAAAAACTTACGTTGGACCTATTATGTGCTAGCCACCATGTTGCCATTGTGAGTTGACATTTAAAAAAAAAATTAATGTTTATTTATTTTTGAGAGAGAGAGAGAGAGAGAGAGCAGGGGAGGGGCAGAGAGAGAGGGAGACACAGAATCTGAAGCAGACACAGAATCTGTCCGCACAGAGCCTGCGCGGGGCTCAAACTCACCAATTGCAAGATGATGACGTGAGCCGAAGTTGGAAGCTCAATGTACTGAGCCACCCAGGTGCCCCTGAATTGAATTTTAACAACATTCTTGGGAGGTGAGTATCATTATACAGCCTATTTTATTTTATTATTTTATTTTATTATTTTATTTTCTAGTTTACTTATTTATTTTGAGAGAGAGAAAGAGCACAAGTAGGG
This sequence comes from Panthera onca, assembly GCF_046562875.1. NCBI lineage: Eukaryota > Metazoa > Chordata > Mammalia > Carnivora > Felidae > Panthera > Panthera onca. Next base: position 10,435,130 of record NC_138342.1, read on the forward strand.
AAGGGACAGAGATAGAGGGAGAGAGAGAATGCCAAGCAGGCTCTGAGGAGCGGAACGTGGGGCTTGAACTCAAGAAGAACCATGAGATCATAACCTGAGCCAGAATCAAGAGTCAGATGCTTAATGCACTGAGCCACTGGTGCCCCTATACAGCCCATTTTAATAATGAGGATCAGAATGAGGAGTGACTTCCACAAGCCCATGAAGCTGTCATGACCTTCATCCAGTATTATTGTCCAGGTCTCTATAGTGAGGAAGAACCCAAGCAAATGAGAAACACAGAATGTATGCAGTGAAAGAAGTCCCAGGCTTCTGCTTTAATGGGGCTATTGATGACTCTGTTCTGAATGGATGCCTGATGCTTGGCCTTCTGGAAAATCTAAACCCCAACCAAGGAATATGAACTTGAGTCTTCTCTGCTCAGAGATCTTGAGGATAAATTTCATCGAGGATATTTACAGATGGGTTTCCTCTCTCACCACAGGAGTCCTTATCTAAAACAATTGTGTTAAACCAGGTGATTCCCCGGGTTCTATTCTAGTCTAACACTTTTTATTTGCATTTATTTCTGCATTAGTATTCAGGCAATGGGTAAATAAAATACATTAAAGATATCTTGGCTATTATGACACAACTTCACTGATTTTTAGTGACTCTATCATTAAGATGGATATGGTAAGACATTCATTAGTTCTAACACAGATCTTTTACTGTTACTATTATTTTAAGAGATTCCAAGATTTTTCAATGTTATAACTCCATTTTATTTCCACTTCATCCTAATAAGCTTGGTCTTAGATTCCATAATTTGTAGTTATAATTTCTCACTTAATGCTATCATTTGAGTAGGATAGGGTGGAAAATCTCATAAATTATTCTGAAGGACCAAATGCTGCTTTAGGTAACTGTATTTAGCTGCTGAATTTTTTTTATTATATGAAATTTATTGTCAAATTAGTTTCCATACAACACCCAGTGCTCATCCCAAAAGATACCTTCTTCAATGCCCATCACCTACCCTCCCCTCCCTCCCACCCCCCATCAACCCTCAGTTTGTTCTCAGTTTTTTTTTTTTTTCAATATATGAAGTTTATTGTCAAATTGGTTTCCATACAACACCCAGTGCTCATCCCAAAACGTGCCTTCCTCAACACCCATCACCCACCCTCCCCGCCCTCCCACCCCCATCAACCCTCAGTTTATTCTCAGTTTTTAAGAGTCTCTTATGCTTTGGCTCTCTCTCCCACTCTAACCTCTTTTTTTTCTTTTTTTTTCCTTCCCCTCCCCCATGGGTTCCTGTTAAGTTTCTCAGGATCCACATAAGAGTGAAAACATATGGTATCTGTCTTTCTCTGTATGGCTTATTTCACTTAGCATAACACTCTCCAGTTCCATCCACGTTGCTATAAAGGGCCATATTTCATTCTTTCTCATTGCCACGTAGTACTCCATTGTGTATATAAACCACAATTTCTTTATCCACTCATCAGTTGATGGACATTTAGGCTTTTTCCACAATTTGGCTATTGTTGAGAGTGCTGCTATAAACATTGGGGTACAAGTGTCCCTATGTAGATGCTGAATTTTTTAAAGCTAACATATGTAGAGAACTTACTATAAGGCATATCCAATTAAATACTAGTATTATATATGTGGGGAAAAAAAGGGACATAAAGAAGGTAAATACATTGTTGGAGTTTATTTGGCTAGTAAGCAGGACAGCTGAGATTTGACCCTTGGCCAAATCTCTCACTTCCTTTTTATGTTGCCATGTCATTTTCTATCTTCTCAATTTTCTTTCAAAGAGGAAAAATATATAATAAATTGTCAAATGTACCCTCCAAATATTAAGTGCTATGGTAAAGTGTGTGTGTGTGTGTGTGAGTGTGTGTGTGTTATCTTGACCCAGTTTGGAGGTTCTGGCTGGAGGCTGGTCAGCTGTTCTTACTGAACAGCCAGTTGAGAACCCAATTGTCTTCCTTTATCAGGAGGTCATACTTCAGACCATGATATGCCTGCCTTAACTGCCCCAAGGCCAAGTGCCAGGCAACCAAGGGAAGACCCTAGGCCCTAGAGCCTGCTGAATTTATTTACATTGTTCACATCATCCAATCTTAAAGCTGTTAGCGTTGCCCATTCCTTCCTGCAGGAGCCACAACGCAAGTGCGTGCTCACGGTTCCAATCTCTCTGCCTTGGGACTGATGCTGGTCCTTCTCCATGTGGACCCTCATGGTGCACTCTGTTCTCTCCAGGACACGATGAATATAATAAAACTTCAAACTCCTCTATTGGTCTACATCTAGCTCCACCATATGCCACACAAGGTGATTTGGTTAAAACAGGTGGTAGGGGGTTTAAGGATAACAACCCACACAACTTTACTCATTACAACTCAGTCAGTAGCTCTGAAAAATGGCCACATCGGGCCCTATGCCCATTGAAGAGCATCCCCCCCAAGCCTTATATTTCTTATCTGTAAGAGATGGCAATAATTCTTATCTCAAACGAGTTGGTGTGAGGTTTCCATGAAAGAACACGTGCTACACAAATGTTACAGTGTGTTTGGCTCGTATCAGGTGCTCGAAAAGCATGCTTAAAGAGGGGTGCCTGGGTGGCTCAGTTGGTTAAGCATCCAACTTGGCTCAGGTCATGATCACACGGTTGGTGGCTTTGAGCCCTACATCAGGCTCTGTGCTGACAGCTCAGAGCCTGGAGCCTGCTTTAGATTCTGTGTCTTGCTCTCATCTGCCCCTACCCTGCTTGTGCTGTCTCTCACAAATGAATAAATGTTAAAAAAAAATTAAAATAAATAAATAAATAAACAAGCATAAAAATTTTCTTCTAAGAAGCATGCTTAAAGAAAGGGACAGGGTCACATATCCTGTCCCAAAAATTACAATAATAATAATTTTAAAAAAAGGTGTCTGGGTGGCTCAGTTGGTTAAGTGTCCAACTTCAGCTCAGGTCATGATCTCCCAGTTCATGAGTTCAAGCCTGAGTTCGAACCCTGCATTGGGCTCTGTGCTAACAACTCAGAGCCTGGAGCTGGCTTCAGATTTTGTTTCTCTCTCTCTGCCCCTCCCCAGTTTGTACACTCTCTCTCTCATTATCTCTCTCTTAAAAAATGAATAAATTATAAAAAAAAATTTACTTATAATGTGTGTGTGTATATATATATATATATATATATATATATATATGCATTTTGTATATGTGTGTGTGCCTGTGTATGTATATATTTTTATGTGCATTTCTGCTTTGTGCTTTACAAAGAACTTTCCTAGTTATTATCTCACTGTTCCACCAAACTCCTTGCTGAAGCAAGAACTTCTCCAGTGAAGTCTACTTTTACAGTTGGGGAAATGGAGGCATAAGCAACTGAATTTTGTTGTCTGAGATATTTTGCTTGAACAACAACAATAACAAAACAGAACACCTCATATTTGGTCAATAAAAAGCATAGTGGTCATCTAAGCCATGCTGTACTCTTGGTGAAAGTGAGATACAACTTTTCAGGGGTCAAACAGGGTCAAGGTCACAGTTCCGCATTTCTACAAGAAACTGATGTCTCCTCCTTTCCCTTTGCAACAGTTGATGACTCTGAAATAGTTATATTTATCATGTGTATCTTGTTATTCTGTTTTGTATGTAATCAATTATTTCATAAGGCATTTATTTCTGATCTTGACTGTTAGAGGTTTGGATTGTTTTTGATTGTTGTCTGGTCTTTTTTTAAGTTTATTTATTTACTTGGAGAAAGAGAGAGAGAGAGAGCATGAGTTGGCAAGGGGCAGAGAGAGATGGAGAGAGAGAAAATTCTGAGCAGACTCTACACTGTTAATGCAGAGCCCGACGCGGGGCTGGAACCCATGAAGCGTGAGATCATGACCTGAGCCGAACCCAAGAGTCGGTTGCTTAGCAGACTGAGCCACCCAGGCACCCCTGATCATTTAACTTCTATTATCCTTTATGTTTCTGACCAAAGCTGTTATACGAACCATGAATAATCAGATGGCATATAAAGTGCATAGTATTGATAGTTGGTCTTTTATTTCATGATTCAAGGATCCACATATAATGGAATGTAGAATGTGGTTTGGAGCTGGAATCTATTGCCTTATACCTTATCCTCAGTAGATAGAAATGTCAGGGCCCCAAATGAGGCCACAGAAAGCTGCCTTTATAAGGAGGAAAATTCTAAGTCAATTTACCACCAGCAAGGATGATGAACACATGTAGATATTGATATTTAAGTCCCACTAGTAAAATATGATTCAGTAAATATCCCACATTGACAAATTAGCACCTCCACATCATTTCGAAGCAGCTTTTAATGGAAGAGTATAGAGAGACAAAAGCGTGGGGAGACGGGCAGAAGCTTCCCTTTAGAAGAGAAGCAGGGAAGGTCTCTGTTTCCTATATTCACAAAAAACATCTGAGGCAGACAGAGTGGAATTGTTATCTTCCTTTTAATTTACAGGTGAAGGAAATTCAGGTCCAGAGCAATTTTGTGACTCGTCTAGAAAATTCCTGTTGGAAAGAGTCACAGCCAAGCTTCAAAGCCAATTTTTCTGACTCTGGCTTCACAGGCTCTTTCCACTTCCCCAGATGGTGTCTGTGGGTGGGGCTCTCACTTTCAAGCTTCACTGACCCTGGATGATGGACGAGGCTTTGCTCTGGACATCTGGGCCTGGGCTGAGGCACAGGTGCCAGACTCACTGTGCGCCTTCCAGCCACTCTTGCTGCTACGCAGTGGACCCTCCAATGCACCTGCCTATAGTGGAATTATGGCTTTTCCAAGAAACAAAGAGCACAGTTCTTCTCTGTGAAGAAGGTCTCACAGGGCAAGATCCCTCTGCACCCAGCTGATGTGGGTAGCATTCTGGAGTCCTTGGCATGAGAAAGCACCTGGGAAGGGGGCACCAAATGGAAGACTCCAGTGAATGCATCATATCCCAGACCTCATGGTGTATCTGTCCTCCTTGCAGACTTGACTGTACCTCTCTTTCTTTTGGCACCATTTTTGAAGATTTTTTTTTACATTGTGGTAGAAATCCTTTTATTTGAGACCAGCCCATTGATTGACTAATCAGGAGGGTTAATTAAATGTAAGCATCCTAATAAATTATATATGCATCCCTTAAATATTTCATTTACACATAAAATAATGTGCAACCGTTCAGCAGTGTTTTGATGTAAAGGCAAGATATTTTACTTAAATACAAGTCTTTGGATTGGATTTCCACACTGTATTTCCTGTGTAAACCTCACCCCTGATAAATTCTTTATGGCTTCCCATTTCATTTTCCTTAAAATGGACTAAGATTTAAAGACATTTGTGAGGTAATCTGAGTTCAGACTCTTTCCAGATTAATGCTATTTATTTCTACTTTTTAAAAGTTTATTTATTTTGAGAGGGAGAGAGTGATAGCAAGTGGGGGAAAGGCAGAGAGAGAGAGAGACACAGACAGACAGACAGACCTAGAAAATCCCAAGCAAGCTCTGCACTGTTAGTGTGGAGGCCGATGAGGGGCTTGAACCCATGTACCATGAGATCATGACCTGAGCCCAAATCAAGACTTGGACGCTTAACCAACTAAGCCATCCAGGCGTCCCTATTTTATACCTTTTTATTGCAGTCTTTCCACAATTTAATCTGATATGGTTTTAGTGACTTTCCATTATCCATTCTAGGCAAAGCATTAACTTAACTGGGTTTTAATAGAAACAATAGAATTAGACACAACAAACTTGTTTTTCCTGAGAAGAACGTGGGGTGGGATTGATAAGTCTTTGAAAGAGTTGGCTTCACTATTTTCCAACCGAGCATGCTTTGGCAAGGTGCTTTATGTAATGGAACCTTAGTTTCTGGGTGACAATGACAATGAGGAGGAATTGCCTTGCCAAGCCATTATATAGCCTCATCAGTGAGTTGGTGACTGTGAAGTAATTTGGATGATTGAAAGACAAAAAATTGTATAAATGTGGGAGCTGAAGAGGACAATGCAGGAAGCATATTTCTCTCTCCTGCAGATCGCTGCAGATGTCTCTCTTGCACTAGTGAGGAGGCCAGAGGTAACGACATGCAGACCACTAGCTAGCCATGACCATTGGTGCATGCCAAATACCAGCACATGCTGCCGAGGTTCAATGCCAGAGACTTCAATAAAATCAAACCTTGGGCCACTGGACAGAGTGAGGCCACTGTGCTCTGTTAGGAGCTCGTTTCTTAATTTAGATTGCACCAGGAAGGGGAATCGGTATCGTAGACTGAAGGAAATCTGTGGAGACTTCCTGAAAGAGGGGACTCATGACTATGGCCATGAAGCATGGGTAGATATGGCTGAGACGAGGGGACCGATGGATGGTACTTCAGGCAATCATGAGGAAGCAAACAAGGACACTGTACCACACATCTGATCGAGAACCACTAAACACAACTGTGACAATACCCCTGAAAAGCTTTTCCTTTCTGTGCAAACTCAGCCTTTGATTTAATCTATTTGTCTCCCAGCTCTCCATGGGGTATAGACAAACATGAGTCTGACTCACAGGACGGGTTGTTTTTCTAACACAAGAGATTGCTGTGGAGAATAAAATGAACACTTACGGAACTGGGGGGTGTCACTGGCGTTTTAGAGTTTTCATGTAAATTGACAAGAGCCTAATTCATCTCATGTTCCTATTCTCCAAAGCACACCTTGGTATCAAAAAGGCAAATAAATGTTCCCAAAGAAAACCAGCATCTTGCTTGTTGTCTAGCAGAGGGATCTGGAAAGAAAAGAAGGAGATATCACCAGATCCCCTTCTAATCGTGTGTCTCACTCTTTTGACCCAGGGAGTGCAAATTCTTGATAAATAAACTCACTATTCGAAGAAGCAGAAAAATTTCTTCAGAGATTGTTCCTTGAGGTCCCAGTTCTGAGGAACTGAGTCACTTTTCTGTTCCAAAATGATCGATAGTTTTAAACAAGCCACAGCAGAAACACTTGAGCCTACCGAAAATTGTGAAATTGAGGGAACAGATTTTTGGAAACTTCAGCCTCCATGTTTCATGCTTCTTACTATTTTCATGACCCCTTATGTGCACCTGGTAGCCATTGTCAGCCCCTTGCCTCCCACAAAACTGGGTTCTTAGGCAAAGAAGTCTATCAGTAAGCTTGCTGATTTCTCAATTCTCATAAAAATGTTTTCATTTGACTTTGACACCTACAAACAAGTGGGAAAGGTATTTTGTCAGGGAACGCAAATGATCCCAGATTTCCTGATGTCATAGTGTTTACCCACTAGTTCTTCTTGGAAGAATGTTTGAGATGTGCTTTGGCCCAAAGCATATATTTTAAGTTACACAGTTGGGGGCAATATATTCACATATATTGCCCAAAGGTTATTAACCAGGGAGTTGAGAGGAAGGGATACTATGCCAATAATCACAAGAATAGCTATAAGGACAGAATACTTTCTCTTTGCCAGATGAAATATATACATTTTTTCTATAAAGGCTTTCCCAAAATGTGCTCTGAGAACTATCTTTAGATATGAATAAATATTTCAAAACAGTATATACCATTGGAGAATAGGTCTTTTATCATGGAGAATACTCTGCATATTTCATACTGATTACTCTTCCCTTCCTTCTTGCAAAGCTACATGGGGGTCTTTGTCAGATCTTCACTGTTAGAACTTGTTGGGATTCCTGGAGGGAACACTCATGAAACTATGGGCTTCCCTCTAATTCTGAGGCCCTCAAGAGTTTCTATCTCATATTAATCTACCCTTAGTTCTAGCAATTAGTCAAAATCATTATTTAAGTTTCTCTTCCACTTTATAGCTCTGGTTTACAGTGGCTTCTGCTCCAGACAAAGAGGTCTCAGCTGTGTATCCCTAAATTTGTCCATCTCTCCAAATTTTGGGGTAGTAGTGTGATCTCTGTTCAGTGATAGATTTTAAAAAAAGTCATTGAAACACAGTTTGTTCAGGTTTTTCTTGATGGAAGTCACAGTTTCCCAAGTTCTTTATATGTTGGAGGTGAACCCAAAAGTCAATTTTTTCAAAGACACTTGAATTTTTTAAATTCTTTCAAAGATATTTCAAAGGCATTTCCACTGAATATAAAATTCAGGGCCGACTTTTTTTTTTCTTCCATTATTTTAAATGTGTCACTCCACTGCCTTCCTGCTTACATTGATTTCTAATGAGAAGTCTGCTGTAACTCTTACAAATATATATACATATATTTTTTCAGTAATATGTCTTTCCTCCCACCCCCAACTACCATCAAGGTTCTCTTTGTCTTTGAATTTCAGCAAAAACAATAGATCCAGGTGTAGTTTTATTGCTACTGATTCTACTTTATGTTCTGTGACCTTGAATTTGTGGTTTGGTGTCTGCTATTAATTTTGGAAAATTCTAAGTTATTATTTCATCAAATATTTATTCTTTATTTTATCTATCTCTTATTCCAAGTATGTAGACCATTTTATGTTGTCCCTCACCTCTCTAATGCTTTGAACGGTTCTGGTTTGTTGTTTTGTTTTTTTTTTTTTCACTTTTTTTCTCTTTCTATTTCAATTGTAATTATTTCTATTAATTTATTTTAAGCTGACTGATTCTTTCCTGTCTGTGTTGAGTTTACTGGTAAACCCATGGGAGTCATTCTCCGTATCTGTTACTCTGACTTTTGTTTAGTATCACAATTTATTTTTTCTTATGGCCTCTATCTCTGAGGACGACTTATCTGATCTAGTATTTTGCCTTCTGGCGTTTTTTTTTTTTTTTTTTTTTTTCCCAATAGAGGGTTTAACACACTATTAATAGTTATTTTAAATTTCTTATCTGATAATTTCAACATCTGTGAATATGTGAGTCTGGTTCTGTTGCTTGCTTTTGTCTTTTCAGACTATACTCAATCTCCGTGTATGCCTCATATGTTTTGCTGTTGTTGTTTAGGTTTTTGTTTGTTTGTTTTATTTTGTTTATGTTGTTGTTGTTGTTGTTGTTGTTAAAAACCTGGCAAATTGTGTAGGACAGTGGGTACTGACAAATAATTTTTATGCTTGGAGATAATCATGCCTTTTCTTCTTGTAGCCTTTTACATGGTGATTTTTGCTAATCTACTTAGGAGTTGGACTGGGTTTGAAGTTTTCTCCCACCTTGGTTTTGGATCCTTCCATGCCACCGAATTTCCATTTACTCTGCTCTCCAGAGAAAATCTGTCTCTTGCACTCTCTCTGCTGCATTTCAATGTTCTTTTCATTCAAAGCTTTTAAGTGTGTGGGAAGGAGTCCTGGGGGCATTCTCTGGTGTTTTAATTAAAATTTAGGCACTGTGAGCCTGAGCCTCCAGGGTATGGACTTTTCAAGTGTCCCTGCCCCCCTGCCACACTGGATCTTGCATTTACTTCCTCATTTCTCAGGCATGGACTTTGTTTTTCTATTCCTAACTCCTAGCTGTGGTTAAAGTTTGGTTACTTTTCCTTACACAGGTCAAGTGTTGTGTTTCCTACGGGAGGTAATGGGTTTGGAGCTGGGCAGAGTATCAACGGTAATTCTTATTTCTCTGTCCTAGCCAGTATCATGGTGAAAGCTTTCTTGGGATTTTCCCGCATCTTCCTTATGAGCACCTAGAAGAAAATCCTGGAAGAGTGTATGAATATCCCTATGTCCATGGCCCAAAGAAATTTTGTGGTAGGGTCCCCAACCTAAGGAGAGAAAAAAAGAGAGAGAGAGAGAGAGAGAAAAGAAAAAACTTCAAGGTAACCTGGCTATGCACCTAGGTGACAACATCCCTCATGACCTTGTAAACTGAGACTACTTAATCAGACTGCATGTTTGTGTGTTACCATATATGGGAGACAAAGAAATAGAAAATGTATTAAAAAACTATGTCACGGGGCGTTTGGGAGCTCAGTTCTTCGGGTATGAACCCAACTGAGCGGTGCTGGCAGGAATAAAGTGGCTTCCTGGAAAGAAAAGCCTCGATGTCACGACTCTCTGTGTGAGAATCCTGCTACAATTTCATACCCTTTCACTAATCTATACTTAGCTGTTAGCAACTCATTAAAACTTTCTGGTTGATTCTTCTTACCAGCTTATGTGGAATTCAGTGGCAACATCCCAGGTAAGCAAATACTGAAGTCTTACTTTTCACTGCTGGTGTGTGTGTCTCTCCATATTTTAGGTCAATTATTTGTCCTTGTGACCTCATAAAATTCTCTCATAAAATTTTAAAATTCTATTTTCCCAGAAATTTTTTTTGTTGTAAGAGTGGGAAAGATGCACATTTTAGTGATTTCTATGAACTGAATTGCTATGAGCTGAAATGAACCGAAACTGAAATTCACATTTGATGTGACTTTCACCCTAAAATTTGACTTTTCTGTTCTCTATTCAATCTGCCCAGTTTTATTCGCTTGCCCATATGATGTCTAGCTGGTCCTTTAATCCAGATCCTTGGTTTCCTACATGTGTCAACTCATTCCCAAGGCAGAGTAAAAACATCTGGAGTTTCTGAGGTCTGTTTTCTTTTTGGCATCTATAATTCCTATATTTCCATTGCTCACCTTGATTTCTAGATTAAAAATTCATAACTCCATAGATTTTGTATACTTAACTATATTCCAGGAATCAAGGCAAAGCAGAGTGCAGAAATCATAAAGTAGGTTGCTACAGTTCTCGTTCCTAACGAGGCCACATTCTAATCGGGAATATAATGCATACATCACCTGAAGCAGATAACTTACTATGCAGGCTTCAAATGAGAGAAACAACAATGTTATAGGAACCCAGTTTTATAAGTATATAACAAAATATGTGCTTTTAAATATATGTATATATGCATTTAAAATAAAAGTACATAGTATACCATGAATATATGTTAATATAAACTATACTAACATGCATGTCATATATTTGTTTTAAATTGTACATTTTTTTTTTTTTTTTTTTGCATATCTGATCATGTAGCTATGATTTTTTCCTATTTGTTCCACATAAGGGTACTCGTGGAGATATCCAAGACTCCTTCAGGGGGCAAATCTGAACTGGAAGCAAGCTGGACACTCTATACCTAGAATAAAGTCATTTTGAAACATAGCTGTGATTATGTGAGAGAACTTTGGGGCAGAAAAGAAACTCAAAGAACACTGGACTTTGAAAACATAAAACTAGTTTGAAAGTGTTCTCTAAAAGTATTTTCTTTGAGGAGACAAGCAAGATGAGGGAAGGGAGAACAGGTGTTGGATTGCCTAAGGAGCTCCTCCCAAAGAGGGAGGACATTTCTGACAGTCCCACTAATATTGGAGAGACTATTTTTGGAAATTCTTTCTAGAAACAGGCTGGAGATGTTTCTGGCAGGAAGAATGATACAACAATAACTCCTACAGGATCAGAGTTGCACACAGCCATATATTTCCATCAGGATTTAGTAGCACCAGGAATGTGTGTGACTACCCACACATTCACAGAATAACTCTTCTTCCTGGGAATACATATTACCTTCATGTATCTATAATACATATATAATAGTTGTATCTGAAAAAGAAGGAAAGGGATGGGTTCCAGTAGGGGCACAAAAATAGCTGTAACTATGCAAATCTTGTTAAAAGGATCCACAATAAACATCTCAAAATTGTGATCGCATATTAAATCTCCATGTCGGGTACATTATATTACCTTATATGATTCTCTATGTGTCTGAAAATTTTTGTAGTAAACATGGAGAGTCCGGACCTATTTCTGGTTTCTGATCCTGCTCGTATGTGGAAGACAGGTTTTCTGGTGAGCTACTAATTGGCGTGAAGAAAACACAGGCTCACACAAACACGTGGAAATACACAGAAGCATGATTAGATTAAACATCCATTCTAGTTACCCTGAAATACAAGATCCTATCAGCAACGATGTGGCCACACAGGGCAGGAGCATATGTAGCACGAATTCAGCCATGAATTGCCTGGGTTCCCATGGTCCCTAGTGGGTGCCAAAACGGTCCGCATCACTCTCTTGCAAGGATGGGCATTACAGTATGTAGAAAGTTCAACTCTTATCGCACCGTTGCCCTTTTTGTACATGACCTCACATCCAGGTAATACTTTAAGTAAGATGGCATGTGCTTCTTTTTGAGAGATTTTCTCCAGTGTTGAGCTTTCTTCGTCTAAAACCAAGCTCTCAGTCTACAAGTTCTTCAGGAGCTAAAACTGGGACAGTGGCCAATGTTCCAGAATAATTTTACCTCCAGGTTTTTAGTAGTTTGGGAAACTCCTTTTAGAATCTTTCAAGCTGAGAGTTAACAGAGAAAGTCATAGACTTTTTCCCAAGAAATTTTGCCTGAGAAATTGGGGAAATGATGGTGTCATTTGAGATTTGTGGCAGATTAGGTTTGAAAAGAGAGAGCCTCAAAATTGCATTTCGGTCATAAGTTTGAGAAGCCTCCTTAACATCCAAGAATCAGAGTTGCAGATTTCAAGTACCGTTAGAGATACCCAGTGATATGTGGAAACAAATACTACTGTTTCAAAAGAGCAAATACCACAATGGTGCCTTGAAAACTGGCCATGCGTTGGGTTCCTTGGTGCCAAAAATTCATCAAATACTACAAATCAGTCTTTTTCTTTTTTAGGTCTGGACAGAAATTAGGAGTATAAGGTACAGAGAGCTGCGATGAAGTACAACAAGGATGTCAGACTGAAGATTAAGACTTAATAGTCAGCTGTTTATATGTAGCGTTTAAATTGGATGAGGTTACCTTGGGAGCAAATGTAGACAGAGAGAAGATGAAGCTTCAGAAACTGACGTCTGGGTCCCTCCAGCATCCAGACGATGGAAAATTGAGAATCAGCAGTCATTTAACTAAGAAGAGGACCAGGAGAACCATCTTGAAAGTTCAATGAAGAGAGTGTACATAGCCCAACAACTGTGTCTAATCCTGGTAAGAAGCTGAGTAAAATAGTGGCTGAACATTGACTGTTCGTTTTTGGTAACGTGGAGTCATGGGTGACATTGATTACAGTCGTCGCCTTAGATGGATAGAGTGTAGGCCTCATTGGAATATGTCCAGAAGAGAATGACAGCTTTCTCCTCCCTCAGTTCACTTTATTACTTCCCATTTTTCTAACGTGTAGGCTTTGCTAGGCTCTTTAATTAATTAATTAGTTAATACTCTATTTACTTTTCTTATTTTATTCACTAACTTTTGTACTTTTTTTAAAACATTTCACTTCATCATGTGAGGAAGATATGAGTGAAGTATGACACATTTAAGTAATAGGAGCCCTTGATGTAGCCCTGTGGGAAGAATGGCTGAGATAATGCTGTAGCATACTCTGCTTCCTTCTGCCCAGACTTGCAAACAACAGAAGTGAGTGTATGTGTGACAAATTTGTTAGACTAGGTTTTCGGTTTGGATGGTGAGTTTTTGATGAAAGATTTTTGCAGATCGTTAAAGCAAATATTTGGATAGTGAAAGCTCAGATAGTGAGGGAGACATGTAAAAACAAACAAAGATAATAATGTTTCATGTTTGCAAATATCCTTAAATGGAGACAAGGCAAGGCAATGGAGTGGCAGTGGAGTCTTTGGAGTTTGAAAATATAACTTTGAAGCTTGGTTCTGCTCCTAGATGCTTGAGACTACCTGTGTGATCTCAGCTAGAAGCTTAGCCTCTCTAAGTCTTAATTTTCTCTATTGTAAACTGGGGTTATAATACTAGTATCTCAGGATTGTCGTATGGATTAAATGGGATAATATAGAGACGGGGTTAATATAATATGTAGGCAGCTCATAAGTGTCCTGTAAATGCTAACTAGAATAAAAAGGAAGAGAGCAGGGTTTTTTCACATACTAGTGATTTCATCAGAAGACATGTTTGTGTTAACTCTGAGAAGTTGTTGGTTGATGAAAGGAGATCACATTGAGGATGCTAGAGTCCCTGTCACTGCTCATGGTTAGATACACCCTGAGAAATGCTGCAGTTCCCAGATCTCTTTCTTTTTCTCTAATTTTCTGTTCTCTTACTCTGTACTCATTGGAATGATGAAGACTGGCTGGCTTAGAAAGGAGAAAGAGCAGAAAAAATGTGCCCTAAATATTTAGGCCAATCGCTTTTGGTCGGGACAGTGTTTATTCAATATATAAATAAAATCATTAACTAACCAAGACCAATAAGTTTTCCAACATCAAGATATTCAACCTCATTTATCTTGAGCTCATCAACAATGTGTCTTATTTAAAATGTACTCAGGGTATCTAGTTCAATTCCTTTGTTCTACAATTGAGACCTCTCAAGACCCAAAGAGAAAAGGACTTAGCTAGATTTCTAAGCCAGTTTGTTTCTGAGTGTAAACCAGATAATCTATGTGACCTGCTTTATGCAGTTCAATATAAAGAATGGAGTCGCTTGAATCACTCTTAAGGATCTTTATTTCTTTCAATGTATAGAATCCTAGTATGTGAAGCCCGAAGGCATTATAGAGATTATCTACATCAAAGACCTTATTTTTCAGGGGAAGAAATGAATGCATGCAGAGAAGAAATGGATTGCCCCAAGATCTGCTAATGGGACTGCTGAGATTGGAATCTATGCCTTCCTAACTTTCAGACCAGTTCTCTGTCCACTAAAATAGAACACTTGGAGGCTGCTAAGACTCCAAAGGACATTTAATTGGATTCTGAGATGTTGTCAAATATTGAGAATAAATAGTTGCAAGTTCTTCATTGAGCAATGGCAAAGACACTCACTCATCTTGCTTTTCCTCTGAGAAATATCAGTCTACAGACTAGTTTTGCAAATTTTGTTTCTAAGATACAAACTCCTTGGACATGTAATCTTTTCTTTTTCTTCTGTAAATTGGTCTAATGCCTAGAGCTTCCATTAAGTTTCCAGCCACACTTCTCTGTTAATTTGATAAAGAGTGTATCTTTTTTATCCTGAAATGTTGTTGTCTTCTAGGAGATTTTGCTCATACTTACCACTGCTGAAAAATGTAATTTGGTTGTGTGGGTGGGATTCACTGAGACTTAGGTTATTAAATGTTTATTTCCTGGGGTAAGATGTTCCCTTCCCTTCAATGAATGTGGTTGCCATTACCTGACTAGTTTTGGAAGTTACGAGTGCTGCTGTATCTGAGAGAAGCCAACATCATCTGTGAGTTTTCAATCCTCAGTTTTTTGGCTCATAGCCCATTATGTGTGTTTTCTCTAGATTTTGGTCAGGCTTGAGTAAAATATACTGTATGATTCTGGAGTCATGATAAATTTGTCTTGTTTTCAATGTGATTTGTGACATTATTTACTCTTTCTCTTAGAAAGGTTATGAATTTCACCATTTCATTACTTCTTAGATGTATATATTGTTTTGTGAATGGGTTACACATTCACATGGTGTATCTATATCTATTTATAAAAGTATATAGTGAAAAGTTTTCTTCCTACACTCCACCTTCCATCCACTCAGTTTCTTTTCTCTCATACCTCGGTGAGCGTTCAGTATTACTAGTCTCTTCTGTATCTCCAGCTACATGTTATAATATTAGGTACAAATACATATTTCCTAGAATTCCCATTTTTTACTGACATTAACATCCTTAAACTTTTATCTGCAGATTTATCTTTTCACTTAATTAACAATATATCTTGGCTATTTTTCCATACCATTTGACAAAAAGCTCCATAATTATTTACATTAGCTTAATATTTTATTTTAGACTATAATCCTATTGATGGACATTTGGATTCATTCTAATCTTTTGCTATTAGATATGATGTTGTAACAAATACTCTTGTAATATGTCCTTCACTGGTATAAGTTCCCAGAAATATAATTTATGAATCAAAGAAAAAACATTTTGTAGTATTAAAATTTTTAAAAATGTTTATTCATTTTTGAGAGACAGAGAGACAGAGTGTGAGTGGAGGAGGGGCAGAGAGAGAGGGAGACACAGAATCTGAAGCAAGCTCCAGGCTCTGCGTTGTCAACATAGAGCCCAGTGTGGGGCTTGAACTCATAAACTGTGAAATCATGACCTGAGCCAAACAAAGTCGGATGTTTAACCAACTAAGCCAACCAGGTGCCCCTAACACATTTGTAATATTGATAGCTACAGGAAAATTATCCTTCATGCCCCTTGAACCAGCAATATATCAACATATCTGTCTCTCCACAGCTTTGCCAATGTAACAAATTATGAAAATTGTTAATTTTCTTAACAATTTGATGAACCAAAATAATGTCTCAGGCTCGTGCTCTTAGGAAAAATAAATCTGTTCATAATAGATCAATATTTTCAATATAAAAATTAGAGAAAAAAATAAATTTCAAAATTCACATTTTGAAGACAGTGGAGAGCTGTAGGGGCAACAAAGTCAAGAGAAAATAAAATTTCATAAAATAAAGATCAATTTATAAGTAAGCTGGTGATTTATGGCTGTTTTCTTCCCTGGATCATGTACTGATTCTGACTGTAGGCTGAGAATCATGTTTATAAAGGCAAAAGAGCCTCTACCAAAGGAAAGAAAATCCAAGAGGTGACTCTCTTGAAGGGAAGAGGAACCTGTGGAACGTTTCACAATTATACAGTGCTTGTGTGACAGATTGGAAACTAGAAGAAGTCCAAATTGATAGCAGTGATTCCTCTGGAACATTTGTTCCATTCTTGCACTCATGGGAAGCTGAGCCCAATGCTTCCAAAAAACAGAATCAAATCCCTTGCAGTCTCATGGAACAAGGGACAAAAGTCCTGATAGAGGGAGTATGCCTGCCACAGCACAGCTGTTTTCCTCCTTACACTTCTCAGCATATGAAACTGTGTGAGCCAGGAAGTGAAAACCCTCTGAAACAGAACTGCCTCTCCCAGTTTCTTTCAAAGATGAGAGAGATGCTTGTTGGGCTCTACCAATATCCCAGAAAGGCCACACCATATGGCCAATATGCCAGAAAGGCATAGAGATAAACTTGAGGTAGGCTGAATATTACTTGGAAGGTACCTGGCCGTAATTAAGATCAACTTCTCTTTGGATTGAGGTCATAAAGCCCTAGTCCATCTGCCTAATAGAAGGCAAGGAGAATCCCTCTGTAATGGAAGATATCATCAGGACCATTTATAATACCTGGGATCTTAAGTTGAGCAGATAGTAAAATTAAAAAAAAATGACTAGATACACAAAAATGTATGAACATGTGAATGATAATGAAGACATAAATACATAAATTAGAAAGAGATCACTCTATAAATCCGAATAGTGGAATTAATAGAGAAATATCTTAAAAAGCCTAGGTTTTTCTACTAAGATCAGGAACAAGGCAAGGATATTCCCTCTCACCACTCTTTCACAATATGGTACTGGAAGTGCTAGTTAATGCAATAACACAAGAATAAGGAATAAAAGGCATAGAGATTGAAAAGGAGAAATAAAACTGTCTTTGTTCACAGATAACATTATTGTCTATTTAGAAAATACAAAAGAATCAACAACAATACCACACACACACACACACACACACACACACACAACTCCTGGACTTAATAAACAATTATAGTAAGGTTACAGGATATAAAATTGATATAAAAAAAGTTAATTGCTTTCCTATATACTCACTATGAACAAATGGAATTTGAAAATAAAAACATAATGCCATTTATGCAAAACCCTCTCAAAATTGAAATCTTTAGATATGAATCTAACAAAATATGTACAGGATTTATATGAAGAAAACCACAAAACTGATGAACAAAATCAAGGAAGAACTAAATAAATGAAGAGAGTGTCTATGTTCATGGATAAGAAGACTCAATATTGTCAAATATTATGTTTTTCCCAACTTGATATGTAGATTCAATATAATCCCAATCAAAATGCCAACAAGTTATTTTATGGATATTTACAAATTTATTCTAAGTTTATAGAGAGAGGCAAAAGACCCAGAATAGTCAACACAATATTGAAGGAAAGAACAAAATGGAGGATTGACATTACCTAATTTCAAGACTTAAAATAAAGCCTTGGTAATCAAGATAGTATAGTATTGCCAAAACAGTAAACAAATAAATCAATGGAACAGAATAGAGAACCCAGGAATAGATTAAAATAAATACAGGCAACTATCTTTAACAAAAAGAGCAAAGGTAATACAATATAGCAAAGATAATCTTTGCTATAACAAATGGTATTGGAACAACTTGATATCCATATGAAAAACAAAATCTAAATACAGACCATGACCCTTTCACAAAAATTAACTAAAAGAGGGTCATTGATGTAAATGTAAAATGCAAAACTCTAAAACACCGAGACGATAACATAGGAAAAAACTTACATACCTTAGATATAACAATAACGTTTTAGATACAATCCCCAAAAATATGATCCATGAAAGAAATGATTGATAAGTTGGATTTCGTTAAAATTTAAAACTTCTGCTTTGTGAAAGGCAAGTCAAGAGAATACGAAGACAGGTCACAGACTGGGAAAAGTATATACAAAAGATAAATCTAATAAGGAACTTTTATCCAAAATATATAAAGAACTCCTAAGATTCAACAGTGAGATACTATTATGCACCTATTAGAATGGCTAAAATGCAGAACACAGACAACACCAAATGCTGGTGAGAATGTGTAGCAACAGGAACTGTTATGTTCTGCTCATGAGAAAGCAAAATGGCATCTCCTCTTTGGACGATAGCTTGGTAGTTTCTTACAAAACTAAACATACTCTTACTATAAGTTCCAACAATCGCACTCTTTGATATTTACTCAAAGGAGATCAAACACTTGTGTCCTCAGGAAAATCTGGGCAGACATGTTTATTGCAGCTCTACTCATAATTTCCAAAGTTGGGAGGCAAACAAGATGTTCTTCATCAGGTGAATGAACAATAACTGTGGTACATCCAAACGATGCAATATTATTCAGTGTTAAAAAGAAGTGAGCTATCAAGTCATGAAAAGACATGGAGAAATCTTAAATGCACATTGCTAAACAAAATAAGGCAATCTGAACAAGGCACATATTGTACGATTCTAACTACAGGATATCTGGAAAGACAAACTATAGAGATAGTAGTAAGATCAGTGATTGCCAGGTACTGAGGGTAGAGGAGAGGGATGAATAAGCAAAGCACAATGGACTTTTAGATATTTAGGGCAGTGAAAGTATTCTGTATTTTAATACATATTGAAATGCATAGTAGATACATGTCATTATCTATGATAATGTATGATAGGTTACATACATGTATGGATAATGATGTATAGATGTCATTATACAGGTGTCCAAACCCATAGAATGTACAACACCAAGAGTGAACTGTAATGTAAACTATGGGCCTGGGGTGATTATGATGTATCTGTGTAGGTTCATCAGTTTTAACAAATACACCAGTCTGGGGGACTATACATGTGTGAGGACAGGGCACATATGAGGAGAAAATCTGTCTACTTTCCACTCCATTTTGCTGTGAATCTAAAACTGCTTTAAAAAATAAACTCTTGTGGTGCCTGGGTAGCTCATTCAGTTAAATGTCCGACTCTTGGTTTCAGCTCAGGTTATGTTCCCACAATTTGTGGGATCGAGCCCCACACTGGTCTCTGTGCTATCAGCATGGAACCTGCTTGGGATTCTCTCCCTCCCTCTCTGCCCCTTCTCCGCTTGTCCCCTCCCTCTCAAAAATAAACAAATAAACATTAAAAAAAAATTAACTCTTAGTTTAAAAAAATACTAATAGAAATCAACTAAGAAAAAACATTTTTAAAACTAGAATTATTATGTTAAGGAAAATAAAGGTGAAGGTAGATAAATTTGATCAAAAGACAAAGAATTTCAACAGATGAATAAATCTATATAAAACCCAAATGGTTACCCTAGAACTGAGAAAATGCTAGCATTAAGAACTCATTGGATGATTTAACAGCAGGCAGGACAGTGAAAAAACCAGGATTGTTAACCTCTAAAATAAGTTCATAGAGAATATACCAAAACTAAAGCACAACATGAAAAAAAAAAAAAAAACAGGAAAAGGAAAAGCAAAACAAAGTGTAAGAGACACATGGGACACAACCAAAATATTATACATGTGTGGGAAGGGAGACATAGATGGAGAGGAGAGAATGGGTACTTAAAAAAGTAACAGAGTTTATAAAACTTATTAATATATTATCCCATAGATTCCAGTAGCTCAGCAAACCTGAAACGGGATATAGAAAATGAGTTTTGGGTACATTATGGCCCCAGACTTTTGAACACCAAAGACGAAGAGAAAAATTTTCAGTAAACAGAAGGGGGGGGAAAATCCACATTTTATCATCAAAAGAGGAAATAACATGACACTGAAGGGTAAAATTGCTGAGTCATGATATTAATGTGAGATCTCTCCAACAAATTTCCAAAACTTTTTTTAACAAAATGGCTGTACCTTTTTATATCTCTACCAGCAATATAAAGTAGCTCCACATTGAGGATGATACATGAGCTGAAACTCATATATGAACGTAGCCTTTTAAAGATCTGAGGGTAAGAGAATTCTGGGTAGAACAACACCAGGCTCAAAGAACCTGAGGCACTTCTATGTGGATATTTCCTTGAGCCATCAAATTTAATACAGTCTATATTTTTACACCATATGCCTCATTGGTACACCTTAAATTTGAGTCAAGTTTTATCAAGATATATTTTTTTGATGCAGCAGAAGAAGCTAGCCTTTCCACTATTTTAGGAAGCGGTAGGCAGGATTTACTAATTATTATTCAACACACTACTAAGTAAAATTGTCTTACTTTTCTATTGTATAAGTGGAACATAGCCAATACCATATTGATAGATATTTAAATCACCTCTACTATTTTGCTTTAAACCATAACACAAAAATTACCTGGTAATATCATCTTTAAAGTGTGTTAGTACAGAAATTAGATAAATTCTAGAAGTGTAATCACTGAATAAAAAAAGGAAACCCTTGCAATTTGATGGGCATTTTAAAAATGAACTTACCAATGTGTTCTGCAAATCATATTATCCAGATCTATTGAACAAGCTCTAATATGGTGAAACTCAACATGTGTTTAGAATGCACCACTCATTTTTTTAAATCTTTACCCAACATTCATTTTTTTAGACTTTGCTAGTATTTCAAAATATATTTGGAAATATCGTAGCAGTCTCTTCCTAAATCATCATAAACTCTCTCTTACTTCAGCTTTACAAGTTTTAAACACAAGGATAATTTGACAAAATCAATGTAAAATACTAAAATTTTTGGACCTTTACCAAAAAATAGGAACCTAATGACAGAAACCAAAAGAGCATATTAGCACCAATGTATCTTGAACACTTGAACACACAGTTTTCTCCTTGGTTTATGAGTCTTTAAAAAGGGATCCTATTCTTTAAAAAAAATAAAAATAAAAAATAAATAAATAAGTTTTGTGGGGCGCCTGGGTGGCTCAGTTGGTTGAGCATCCTACTTCAGCTCAGGTCATGATCTCACGGTTCGTGAGTTTGAGCCCCGCGTCGGGCTCTGTGCTGACAGCTTAGAGCCTGGAGCCTGCTTCGGATTCTGTGTCCCCCTCTCTCCGCCCCACCCTTGCTTGTGCTCTGTCTCTCTCTGTCTTTCAGAAGTGAATAAACATTAAAAAATTTTTTTAAAAAGGGATCCTATCCTTTGAAATTTCCATCATGTAGTTCATCTGTATTTTATTAATATAATTCTCAAACACTCCTAAATCTATGAATATTTGGCTTTATCTTAAGAGGTAACATCATTAAACATCAATAATGTGTCAGGCTAGACATCACAGTTTTCATATATAATTGTATGTACATACTGTGCATACATTTGTAAAGATATAATTCTAACCACAGTCCCGTGAAGTAGTTACTCTTTTCATACCTTGCATATGGGCAAAAAAGAAGTTCATTGAGAAAAAAATATATATAAATGTTATACAATTTTTGAGTTGTTGAAATAGGACTCAAGCCCACATATTCCTGAAAGAAATGACAGGCAGAATATATCATTGCTGATTCAAAAACCAAAGTTACAAGATTTGGGGAAGTGTAGCAATTTCCAAAGTGTTATATAAATAATTCACTATAAAAATTTCATAAGGCATATAACCATCAAAAGATCTAATAATTAAATTCTCTGCATGTTATATCAAAGGAGAAGGTTGGTGCAAATAAACAGCAGACAGGCTTTCAAATGACCCTTTAGTTGAATCTGTATCTGCTTATTTCTAAAGCAGAAATGGAATTAACGCAAATTCTATAGAGGTGTGTGGTTCTGAGAAAAAATGCACACGCTCTCTCTTTTCTTACTTAGTGACTTTGGAAGCACATTTTCCAGATGGGGGTGCTATCATGGCAGAACTTCTATAAACATGGGCCCCTGAGTGACTGTGTGCTTCAGAGTCCTTTGCCTAACCTTATTAAGCATGCAACACGAGTGAGAAATAAAGGTTTGTTATGTTACACTCTTGAGATATATTGAGTTAGTTACCATAGTCTAGTCTAGCCTCTTCTGACCAATGTTGTATGAGATAAAGCTTTTGGGAGAAGTAAATGAGTTTGTGCAATGCCTATCAATTAGTCGATGTTCAATACACGCTAGGTGTTAATATCAAAAAAAAAATCACACTTCCTTAAATTACTCTGTATGCTTTACAAAGACCTTTGAAAAAAAGTTTTGAAAATTTAATCTAAGATCAGAAAGATAGTTTTAAAATGTACAAAGTCTCCTTTTAGCATAGTGTTCTTATGAAAATGAAGATAAAAGGATAGATAATAATCTTACATTATTGAAACTCAACCCCCCAAATCCTAAGTTCTTCAAATTCCACCAAAATTGATAAGATTGATGAAGAATTCCTTTAGTCTAAGGATTTATCTTATGTGAGAATACATTTATTTTATTCATTCATTCATCTATTTATTGTATATGATTCCATAATTTAAAAATATATGTTGCGCTATGATTGGCTATTCCTACTTTGTCTTTAAGAGGGACTTCTGATGATGTTGGACATCTGAAGCTGATGGGATAAATGAGACATGTAAGCAAACTGATATGGGTGAAATGGTTGGAAAGGGAGGGCTGAGTGTCCTGAATACTGCATCTGAGAAAGCAAGAAATGCATAGCAGAAAATATGGGCAACTATGGTCTATAAAGGCCAACATCAAAACATATTCATGAGATTCCAAGGAAGAGGGTATGGTAAGGAAATATCTGTGGGTATGGAAAACTGTGATGATCATAGCTAAAGGGTAGGGGAAGCTGAGAAGTCAAAGGACCTGGGGTTGAGGGTCCAAAGCAGTAATGAGGTGGGGAATTTGTGAAAATAATGAAGACCAGCATTGCTGGTATCTGTGGAATCTCAGTAACTCTCATGGTTCTGGCACATTGGAGACTATGGCAGACCCATCTTAGATGCTCCTACTAAGGGCACCCTGGGTGGCTCAGTCGGTTGAGCATCTGACTCTTGACTTTGGCTCAAGTCGTGATTCCAGGGCTGTGGGATCGAGCTCCACATCAGGCTCTGCATTCAGCATGGAGCCTGCTTGAGATTCTCTCTCTCTCTCTCTCTCTCTCTCTCTCTCTCTCTCTCCTTCTGTCCCTCCCCTACACACTCTTACACTCTTTCTCTCTCTCTCTCTCCTTCTGCCCCTCCCCTACACACACTCTCTCTCTCTCTCTCTCTCAAATAAATAAATTATTTTCCAAAAAAATTAAGAAAGTAAAATAAAATAAGGTGCTCTTACCAGAGGCTGTACGTGTAGCAGACAGTGCATGAAATTAGGAATCAGCTACTCATACCATAAGGATACTGGAGAGATAAAGCGAAATTTTTTATTTATACAAGAAAGTATTTTGTTACATATACAAGGTATTTTACACTTATTTATTCATTTATATATTTAAAAGTACTTTTGACTACCTTTTCTATGTTAGGAACAGTTCTAGGTTTGGGAGATTCAATGATGAATAAAATGAATGAGACAGCACTGCCCTCTGGGAGCTGGTATTCTAGTCAGAAATAAACATAGTGCATAGTTGTAAACAAATAAACATATGATGTAGTGTCCGGTGGTGATAAATTCTGTGAAAAAGAAAAGAGCATGACCAAGAAATGAAGGGTGATGAGATGTAGGGAGTATTTTATAAATGGAGATTGTCTAAGGTTGAATGAATATTATATAAATGTATTTGATAAAGTAGAATGTTTTCAAGTTCAGATCTCTCATGATGAAGGGATATTTTGTAATGGAGAGAATCCTGAGGCAGGGAGAACAGGAGGCAGGGAGAACATTCCTATGAAATGGAGGAAATGTTCTCAAGCAGAATGTCTCTGGTACAGTCCCAGAGAGACCACAAACGGAATCAACAAGCCTCCTTCTGTCCTTCAAATTCTACCAACAAACAGTCGTCTGGAAACACTGCTTTGTAACACTTCTACCATTATTGTCTCTAAAGGTTATTCAAATCTTTGTTATTAAATTTGCTTGTTGACTTTTGGAGAGGAGAAACAAGTTTTACACTGCTTTGCAGTTAAGTGTCTATTTTCAAGGCTTTTCATCACAGAGAAAGGGCAGAAGATACAAATATACAAGATAATATGATTACATAGGTAATGACGCTCCCGTTAAGAGTAACAGTATTCAAAATTTGATATTGTGCTTTAACACGATATTTAATCAGAGAAGAAATGCTCAAAGATTAGTGTCAAGTGAAAAAATTAGATACGTTTTTGTGAACTTTTGGTTTCCGGTTTCACATATAAGGAACTTGCAATTTGCCACTGCGTCTTAACAAGTTCAATAGCCCAACCAGCTTCTCAGAGTAAATGTGGGAGAAAAATCCCCAAATCCCCTCATGTTCTGGCAGGGGGTGGGAAAAAGTACCCATTTTGAAATATACCAGAGTACTCTGTTTTTTTTTCTGAAGAAGGGCTGCCTTGAGGAGAAATTAATTACCCAGAGTCGAACCTACTGGGCTATTATCAAGAGTTTAACTGACCCAGTGGGAGAGTGGGGGGAGAATCCCCAATTCCAGTCAGGTTTAGTCTTCCATGTGGGGGAAGGGAAGTACCGATTACTGTCCACATTAGTCATCCTATGCCACCTAAGTGGGGAGAAAAAAAAACCTGAGAAATAGTTGTGGGGTTCATAGACTAAAGGCATAGGCTCACCAAAGGACTGAGATTTAATCAAAGGCTATAGAGCGCTTCTAACCACACAGTTTACCACCACATTAATAAAGGTCTATTTACAGTAGTTCCCTTTACCTTTATATCCAGCTATCAAGAAAAAAAAAAATTACAAGGCATGCCAAAAGGCAAAGCTGCAATTTGAAAAGACAGCACAAGCATCAAAATCAGACATGGCGGGGATGTTGGAATAATCAGACCAGGAATTAAAAATGGCTGTGATGAATATGCTAAGGGCTCTAATGAGTAAAGCAGACAACATGTAGGAAGAGACGGGCAATATAAGCAGAGATGGAAATTGTAGGAACCAAACCGAAATGCTGCAGATACCATCTTCAAACTACAGAAAATCAACGGTAAAAAAAATCCTGAAAAAAGCCGGAGGAACAAATAGACAAATTACATCTGACTTCTCAGAAGCCACACAAGCAAGAAAGGAATGGATGAGGGTAGCCTGGGTGGCTCAGTCGGGTGAGTGTCCCACTTCGGCTCATGTCATGATCTCATGGTTTGTGAGTTCAAGCCCCACTTTGGGCTCACTGCTGTCAGCCTGGAGCCTGCTTCAGATCCTCTGTCCCTCTCTCTCTGCCCCTCCTCTACTTGTGCTCTCTCAAAAATAAATAAAAAAAAAAAACATTAAAAAAAAAGAAAGGAGTGGATGAAATATTTACATTATTGAGAGAAAAAGAAACATAAAAAGCTACCTATCTATAATTCTGTGTTCTGTGAAATTATCCTCAAAAATGAAAGACAAATAAAGACTTTCTCAGGCCAAAAAAAAAAGGAAGGAATTTGTTACCAGCTGACCTGTCTTGCAAGAAATGTTAACAGGAGTTCTTTAGAGAGGCACCTGGGCAGCTTAATTGGTTAAGCGACTGACTTTTGATTTTGGCTTAGGTCATGATCTCACAGTCATGGGACTGAGCCCTGAGTTGGGCTCCGTGCTAGGTGTGGAACTTGCTTAAGATTCTCTCTCTCTCTTTCTCTCCCTCCTCTCCACTCCCACTATCTCCCTCTCAAAAAAATAAATAAATTTAAAAAAAAGGAGTTCTTCAGAGAGAAGGAAGATAGTCAGAAATATGGATCCATATAAAGAAAAAAAGAACATCAAAGAAGGAATAGGTGAAGGTAAGATAAAAACTTATGTTTCTTATCCTTCATTGCTCAAACAGACAACAACTTGTTCCAAATAATAAGAGCAAAAATGTATTTGATTCTGTATGTTTGTGTACATATCACATATATGCGTACATATATATTTTTTATGCCTATATACATACATAAGTGAAATGAATGATGGCAATGATACAAGCAAGGGGAAGGAAGGAAGAAAGGTTAGGGTTATTTTGTGATTATAAGGTACTCACCCTACCCATACAGCAGCATAGTGTGATTTGAAAGTACACTTGGATTAGTTGTAAACCTATACTGGAAACTCTAGTTCAACCACTGAAAAAAGTATCAAAAGAAATTTAACTGCTAGGCTATGAAAAGAGAGCAAATGGATACATGTAAAATGCTCAGTGAAAACCACAAAGGTAGAAAACGAGTGAATGATGAAAAGAAGAAAGGAGGAATGATGAAAAGAAGAAAGGGCAGTAAATAGACAACAGTAACAAGCGTGGTCGATATTAATCAAACTCCCTCAGTAATAATTTTGAACATCAGTGGTTTCAATGCACCATTGAAAAGACAGAAATTGTCAGAGTGGATCAAAGAAGAGCCCCAAACATACAGACACATATGGATTACAAGCAAATAAATGGAAGGGCACCCAGGTGGCTCAGGTGGTTGAGCACTGGCTCTTGATTTCGGCTCAGGTTATGATCTCATAGTTCATGGGTTCAATCCCCATGTTGGTCTGTGCTGAAAGTGTGGAGCCTGCTTGGGATTCTCTCCCTCTCTTTCTGCCTCTCCCCTGCTTGCATACTCTACCTCCAAATAAATAAAAACTTTTTTTAAAAAAAGTAAGTGGATGGAGATTAACTTTTACATACAGCATGATTATAGCGTTGTCAAGAATTGCATGTGTAAGAGAATGTATGTGTATGAGTGAGTGTTTATGTCATCAGACTGGGAAAATGTGAACTGCATATTAACAGCTGTCATTTTCATGTAGTAAGTTTACTGATGTTTTTATTGCTGACTTATTTTTATATTTTCTAAAACTATTCAATTAGTTATTTAATTATTATTGAATAAGTAATTCATGGTAGCTTTATAATCACACACTATAAAATGCTATTTAAAATTCTAGCACCCGGGTTGATAAATGAACAAAAACCTTGCAGCAGAAGAAATACAATTTATCCACAGACATATGAAAAAAAATGCTTTAACATCACTAGCAACCAAATAAATATGAATTAAATAATCATAAAATGTCATATTTTCTGTCAAAGTGGCAGTTTGAAGAAAATTAATAGTCACATTGAAGATTGTATTGACACAGGCCTCATTCATGACTGGTGAGAATGTGAAATTACATAACATTTTAAAAAACAATTTGGCGATACATGTCAATGTTTTACTTAGGATTTTTTTTGAGTTGTTAAAACTCCTTAAATTCCATCCCGAGGATTTGTTTGGAATTCAGACAAGTTATGTTACCAGAGTATGTTTACCAGAATATTTTTTAATAATAAGGAAGGGCAGTAAACAACCCACACATCCCACATTAGGGGAATAACTCAACAAATTATATTGTAGAGATATGGCAAATGGCAGGCAGTTTTTTTAATAGAGAATAAAGACCGCATGACTTAAAAAAATAAGATAATGTTCATTTTAGTCCAGTTTTGTAATATTTAATTGCACAGAAATACATCAACACCCTAAAAGTGGTTATCTCTGCATCATAGAATTACTGGAAACTTTACTAGTCTTTTGCAAGGTTTTTTGTTTGTTTTTGGATTTCCAAAAAGTATAAAACAGGGTTGTGGAACTGAGATCAAGGATGTTATGTGGCCTGTATGGAAAGCCTGTGGCTCTTTTGTCTAAAGCTTAGGCTTTCTCCCACAACACACTGCACCCACTATGTGATGCTGTGTCCCAAGGCTGGATGTGTTGCCTGCACAAAGACATGTGATTTGCTGGGACATCTGGAGTCAACACAAAACACCTAGGACTTAAACACTGAGTTTTTATGAAGATGGCAAATGTCTTCAACTTCTCCCTAGCCTTATTGAATTCCTGAGTGTCACTTGTTTCTAGCTTCCCACACTAAGAATGCTTGGGGATGAGGGGTATTATGATGTGAACTTTAGGGATAATTAAAGGGTTGGGGGAAATAACATGGATGGGTTTAGGTTAAGCATCATCTGGGAAATGGACCCCTGACCACCAGGATTCATGTCCATTAGGTCAGGATTATGAACATCTCAAGTGAAGGTATGTCATTGTCTACGAATCTACTTTAACTCCTAAGGACTATATCACATTGACGGGAGATTATAATTTAAAGTCACAATATGATACTTATTTATATTTAATTGATACATATATTTGACTGTTTGATAAAAATTTCTGTTTTATATCTGAAAGTCCCCCAAATGGCACCTCTACTCTTCATAAACTGTCTTACTAGTTCAGCCAAACTCAAATGGGCATATGAGGTTAAAAAAACAAAAAAAAATTACCTTTTAATTTAGTTCTAAACTATGCAGGCACTTCTCAAGAATTCTCAGGATCATTTCAGGACTCTCAGAAAGATGCAAACATCATATTTAATCAATATAGATCTTTCAACATAATTTACATGTGACATGATTTCAGTTTTGTCAAGAATTTTGCGTGCATGAATTTTGTGTATGTTGATAAGACTGAAAAAATCTGCACCAATATATTAACAGCTATTCTCTCTTTGTGGTAAGTTTATAGATACATTTTTATTGCTCGTGTTTTATTTTCTAAAATTATTAAATTATTGTATGTTTTATTATAAAAACAATTTTTATGGAAACATACAAACAATACAGGCGTTTAACAATATCTGATTTTTATAAAAACAGAAAAAATCTCTATATTTCTTCAATATCACGTAAGCAGAGTCAAATTTAGTAAAATAAAACATAAATGTCTCATAACCTGATTTGGAGACTGAGGAGGGGGTAGCATTTAGAAATAATCTGCCGTGTATACTTCATTATAAGCCCTGGAAGGTTTACATTTTAACCTCACTTTCATCATTTTTGGCTTTTTTTAAATTTCTATTTTTTCAAAATGGCAATATTAAAAAGCTCTGCATCCATTTTCTCCTTTGTCTTCAAGGCGACATTCTACAACACTGATTTCCTGCTGAAGTCCTGGAAGGGCGCACTGACATGCAAGGTCCTGAGAAGCGGAAGAAAGAGTGTGATCATCACCGCGTGAGCATGCGTGCCATCTGGATGGGACCAGGCTTCTCCGCAGACCAGTCGGCTCAGTCACCCCTTCGACGTGGATCCAGACCTGACAGATTTCTAATACAAACAGCCACCTGGAAGCAAAACTCTGCCCAAACCCAGCTGAGCTTTCATGCTGTGGTTTTTGTTTTTTGTTTTTTCTCTTCTATGTCCATGCCCATCGGCTCTTGTCTCTGATGTGAGCTTCTGAGTTCCCTGACTTCGGATCCGCACCGGAGAACTGCAACGATGGCTCAGAAGATTTCCCAAAACCCGCACGCGGCCGTGGGAGGCCTTCTCATCTTTCCCGGGTCCTTCGCTGATCATTACTTTTCCATTTCCTTTTCCGAACAAAACAAACCAGATTTACGTCCAAGCGTTTTCTCCCATTCATTCTCCAATCTTAGAATTTAAACTCTCAGGTATATCTGCGTTTAAATGACGTGCTGGGGTCTTTTGGTATTTGAAAAAGCTTTTGAGATTTTTAAATGAACTTCTCAAAGGTTCTCAGACTGAAGCTTTGGCAAGAGTGGGTTTCTTCTGAGCAATGGGAAGCCTAGATTCAATTTAGAATGAACTGGTCATCAATCCGGGATGAACTGGAACCTTCAAAAACCTCCAGTTGTTCCCTGGTTCCCCAGCCTTATATCCAAGGCCTTTGCTGATGGCTCTCTGCCTACTTTGTCAAGTTCATCTTTCATATGACCAGCCTGCCCACACCCCCTGCGCAGATTCACCACCACCAACACCCCCCCCCACACTGCCCCCCTTTCACCTTATCTTTGTCTTGTCTCTTACTTTCTCCTGGCCTGGAACATGTTCCCTCCACTCTTTATCAGCTACATTTTCAAACATTCAGGGGCTACATTCAATATAACTCCATTGCAAAACTTCTCTTTGTAACCTGTGGGTGATTTAGGGAAAGTTGCAAACATTAGCCCAAGAAATACCTGATTTGATGTTTTATACCAGCCTTCAAAAGCCAAGTAACCAAGGCACATGCATGGTAGGTCTGTGTTCAGTAAGATAAAGCTTATGATTTGTTTGCATGACTTCTGTGTAAACAAATTCATGTTTATGAAGCTCTTGGGATGCAATCAATGTCTCCATAGCTCTAGAAATTAGGGAGAGTTACTTTTGCTCTCTCTGTTTCAGAATCCTCACCTGGGCGACACATTCAGTAATAAAGCAATCCTGAAAAGATGTTGATGAATATTAAGTGACGAAATTCATGTAAAAATCTTACAATACCTGGCAAATCACAGCTTAGGAAAAAAGCTAATTATTCTCATGACAAGATGTTCTCTCCCTTGCCCCATCCTTGTTTGAATAAACTCTGTATGGTGTGGGGTCGCATGCCCCTGGGCAGGTTCTTTTCTGTCCCTGAACATTATATGCAACATGATAGAAAGGGCCAGATGCCCAGCAGGCCAAAGACCGTGCATGGTGCATTATAAGCTTTTAATACACTATGTGCAGTGCATTCAGATTCAGCCTGGAAAAATGTATATAATGTCTGCTCTATTTTCACTGGCTCCATCCTGGCTGTTATCTCCAAGCTTCAACAAATAAAACCACTAAAGAATGTGAATGCCAAATAATATGACTTTCCAACGAAAGTCACTTACTTCCCACTCCACTACCTCCTTTGGAAAATGGGAAAAGAACAAGAGCCTTCCCCCCAGATGACATGCTGGTCCCTTTAAGTTTGGGCTGCTTTGTTTTTCTAGGAAGGCAGGCCATGATAGGTTGTATGTTATAGACGGATGACATTTCTTTTTCTAATTTAGATGAAAGGACTATGAAATATTGGTATTTGGTTGGGTATAGTGGGCTGTTCTAAACAAAGACTTGTGATCCTGAATGTACACCTGCCAAGGACTCTGTACTTCAGATTGATGGATGATATTGCCAGCATCATATTTTCATTATTTTTCGCTCTCCTGTTCTATGTGCCAAACCACCACTAAATCACAGATACTAAATGTTGAACAAAGTAAAACATGTATGAATTAGAAATGAGTCCTTTCATTTTTTTATTCACTTTTCTCATCCCACACTACATTTTTCATCTTTCATCTGGTTTTCCTAATCTCTCAGCACATCCTTCTTTTTGACCTTTCTTTAGATTCCTTACATTTTAAAGGAGGCAGCATGGGGAACAGAAATGGCTTTGAGCTGAGAGCCACAAAACCTGGCCTTGGTCTCAAATGTTCTTTCAACTTGCTTTGTGACTTTCAAAACCCGTTTTCTCCTCTTTCAATAAGCAAAATGTCCACAGGGTGGAAATTTCTTGCAACCCTAGCTCTCCATGTTCCTGATGTTTATCTAGAGCTTTGCCCCCTTGATACTCCATTCTGAAAAATGAAGCTTTTCCCCACTTATTTTTCTTTTATTTTGACCAGTATTTGAATTGTGTCCCCTTCTCCTCTATGCTTTCTTTACCTTGGATTGTTTTGAAGATTCATCACATAATCTGCGTTAAACATCTAGAGGAATCTCCCTTCTTTTTTAATCCTCTCTCTTTATTCTGCCTTCTCCCCTTCCTCTAACTCATCCTTGTTTCTATTCTTCTTTCTATTCCAAAGCCTCCTTTGATGTTCCATTACTTTAAAACCTCAAGATTAATTACCTAATAAATTCTTTCATAAATTAGTGTGATAAATATATAGCTACAATGGGCCAGGCATCAGGTTATTGTGTGGTTTTAGAGGGTCCCATAAATAAAATTCCCATTTTCTGCCGATGGTTGAAACCAGCCGACAGATAGAGGAAAGAAACTGAGAGCTAAGGATTAAAATATCTTGATAAAGCTGTTGGAAGATGCTGCTTTGAGTCTATTAGCTAAGTGTCCAAAAGGGAAGGGTGACATTTCCCCAGATCCTTCTTCCAAATTCTTCACTCAGCTGAGTTTTTTTTCTGCCCCTGGGAAAGAGGGAGTGTGGAAGCTGCAGGGAGGATGGGGTAACAGAGAGGTCAGGGTGTTACTGATGTAGGTCCTGCCCCAGGGCAACCTAAGGACTGTGGGTAGAGAGAGTTCTACTGTCCATCACCACAAGGGACTGGACACACGACAGCGAATACGAACACTGTGACCATCACTCTTTTGGAATTACAGTTTGGTGAAGAAGATAGAACTCAAAATGGGGTTAAGTGTGTAATGAAAAACTAGGGAATACTATGGGAGTATAAGGCAGGGAACCTTACTTCCTCTGGGAAGTCAAATCAAACTTTTTCGAAGAAGGGATACGTGACCAGAGGCCTAAAGATCAAAAAAGAACAAGACAAAGAACGAGCTGGTGTTGGAGTGTGGGAGGCAATTGGAAAAGCTTGTAGCTCAATGGGAGAGCTGAAGTCGGGCCTGTCTGATGAGGATTCATGGCACTAGGTGAGGAGGAAGGATAGGGCAGAGACCAGGTGATGCAAGTTAGAAGACTATGCCCCAGTCATAAGGGGAAGGCTCTGAGCACTGTTTCTTTTTTCTGTATTAAAACAGTTTATCTTTATTGACATTGAAGAAAACTCCCCTTTAGTTTAACACGAGGAGATGTATTCCATACTTTATGGTACGGCGACACGGCTGAGTGTCATAGAGACTTTGACAGCAAGGCAGGGGAAGTCCCTCTAGGCTCTGAGCAATTTTAAACATCTGTAAGACATCCCAAGTGAAGACGATTGGTTGACAACTAGGTCTGGACATGTATGGGGTACGTGAACTTGAAAATCATTGGAAAATAGATTATAACTGAATCTCAAAAAATATATATAATTGTCTGCCAAGGAAGCATTGTGAGACCAGAAGGGAGTCTATGAGCGATCCCTGAGAATCTCCAACATTTCGGGCTGGGTATTGGAAACTAGTCAGCTAGGACCAAACCAAGAACCAGGGAACAGAGGGTTTGGAAATGGGAGAGACCACCACTGTCTAATGTTGCCAAGAGGTCAGGGAAGATGAGGACTTAATAAAGTACACACACTCACCTTAATCTGCCCCCATTTATCTTTTCGTTCATAACAGGAGAGACAGTTTTCCTTTTTGTCTTTTCTACATTCCATTTCTTTATGATTCATATATTTATTCATACTAAAATATTTAGGGTGAAAATGTTGTCCCATAAATATTCATGAACCTGGTCAAACTTTGGCTCCCTCACATCGATTGCTCTGTTAAAATTCTATCAGCAGTACTGAATAAGATGGGTTTGCGAGTTAATGATGGAAATTTCAAATATTTTAAATTTGATGACTTCTAATTGTTTATAAAGTAGAAGAAGGTGATTATCTACAAAGAGTGAGGTAAGAAGGGAGGGTCTACTCTACAAAGATTGGAAGAACAAGATAACTAGAAATACATGTTAAGGTACTTTTGGGCAGGGTTTAAATCTACTGAGATTAGGTTCATTGAATTTACTCTCGAAAACGTCAGCTGGTTGGAGGCTCCATAGATTAGATGAAGGTGGAGTATTAGAATTTATCTATCTTTAGAATTTTTCAAAAAAGATGTATATAATGAATAGACAAAATGGCAAAACCCTACCTGTAAAGTTTAGTGTGATCACAGGTATAAGGAAAGAGCTTTAAAATATAATCTGTAAAGAAAGCATAGTAGATGTAGTAGTTTCCTATGGATTTTAAAGTGTCAGATATTCTGACAAGGTAAAAAAGTAAATGTAGATTAGCAGGTACACTGTAAAGTTAGTAGATTATAAATAGAAAATGTGGGGTCTACATTAGCAAGTTCAGAGGCACAGCAGTTTCCAAGTATAATATGCTGCCAGATGGTCCTGGGGGATGATGTCTGAGACAGGATAGAAAGGAGAGTGAGACAGAAATGTATAAAGGGATGTTCATGTAGATATTCTTCTAAGTACTTTAGCTTTTGGAAGAGGTAAAATATGGCCGACCATTTGCCAAAGTCCTCAATGAATAGGGAGTTATAAACTTTTTCTTGATTCTCTCCATCAGGTGTTAGCAAATCCTCTGTCTCTCTCCATAGAAAGGGCATTGATATGAGTGCAAAGGAGCCCCTATTTTACCAGATGTTATGTCAGGAAGGGGGAAAGTAGCCTTGGTCATTGTCATTAGGATGGTGGTAACTTTCTCCTCACCATGGCAGCAGACAAATCCAATATGCCCTGTCCTTAAATTTTAGTCTCTTTCTCTTACCATAGCAGTGGAAATTTCCAGGGAAGGTTATCTAGAGGGTGAATTAGAGTGAATGCAACTAATGGCAACATGTATGAGGGTTTGTATCAGGGGCAAGGCAGAGATACTATGAATTCTTCCAGGTAGTTCTGCAGAGCACAAATGTGATGCAGGCTGTTAAGATTTACCTTGTATTCTTCTTTAGGACAGACAGAACGTGCTAGCTCCTGATATGTTACTTACATGTAAATAAAGCTAATGTAGTTTTGGGGTTGTGTGGTGAGGCTCATGGGTGTCATTGTGGTAATTAATTAATTAATTAATTGGTCAACCCAAAAAAAATATAATCAAAGAGAATCTTATAAGGTCTTATGATAATAGTGTGTTATGGAGTTATGATAACTCAGTCATGTGAACCTGATTGTCTAAAATATAAACAACTGAACAAAGATGCTGTTCATCACCTGCAAGACCGGCAAAGGGCCAAGAGTTTGGTAGCATACTATTTTGATATGACTATAGGGAAAAAGGCACATGTATCATCACAATCATGGAAATGCAAAAGGATACCTCAGTATGGCTATGGATTACATAGTCACTACAGTAAAAAAGCCCATATATTTTGATGCAGCCATTCCCTTATCCAGAAAATATTCCACCAGATGTTTGAAATTTTGTGTTTGTGTGTGAGAGTATCTATACACACAAATTCGCTGTTAGATTTCAGCAAATTGGAACAACTCAAGTGTCCATCAGTGAGATACTAGTTAAATAAATTAACAAAAATGCATTCAGTGGGATTCAAGGTAGTCATTAAAATTAAGGAAGCTGTTTATGCAGTGTTCAAGAATTTGAAGATGAATTTTGAGTGAAAAGAGGGCAATGCAGAAGAGTATGCATAGGTATGTGTGTATAATAAACTACCATTTCTATAAAAATGGGGGACAAAGGAAATATAGATGTGTTTGTATATTTATAAAATATCTCAGGCCCAATAAAGCTACATAAGAAATATGGTCTCATTGGTTGCCTCCACATGGCCATCTCTTTTGAATATTGATATATGGGGAGATTATCAATTAAACAAGAAATAGAACCTGTTCAGACATGACAAATCTCCACCAAAGTCAGCTTTGTGTGCTGATGAGTTTTTTTTTTTTTTCTCTTCATCTTTTATTCCTCCACTTTATTTCTCTCTCATTCCTTGTTCTTTCTTTTCCTTCTTTCTTCTGCTCCCTTTTGGCCTGCCTTCCTTGTCCCACACTCTTTCCTCCATCTCCCTATTTCTTTCCACCTTCATAGCTAGAGGATTATGACGCATTATTGGGGATTTGGGCAGCAGCTCAACTAACCTGATTTTAAGGAGTTGTTTTTTAGAAGCTCTGCTGGTTCTCAGAAAGTTTGTGCTTTAAGAGCTCACATACTGGAAACTTGGCGGCCGCCATTTTCTCCAGGTCATTGCCATCTCCCTGGCACCACCGCTCTCTATTCTCTCATGTGACACAGATCATTGAAGAGCTGGGGTCAGCCCCATCACTGCATCATTTATCTTTTGATCCTCTTTCCTCTTTTCTATTTTTCCCCTCTAAATATCCCCTTTGGTCCTCTACAATACTATATTCCCACTCCCCCCCCCCCAATCTCCTCCATCCTAATACCCTGAATCATTCTTTTTTTAGCACATTTCAGTCCTAACTTTCTATAAATACCTAATCTGAAACTAAGACTGTTAATATATATTGTATGTTTCATCCTCAAGTTACCAGGGGAGCCGTTAGAAACCTAGTTATTTATTGGAAGCTACTCTGCTCCAATGTATTATGCAAGGGAGTGACATAGACCAACAGGACACAACCTTGACTTCAGTGATGGCACTGAATCAAAGTGTGTGCAGAGGCAGGAGGGTATAGGTGGGTGTGAGCATGCAGAATCCTATAAACACAATGATGGGTAAATCCACTGAGTATGGAGAAGTACAAAGGAAACAACTATTAGTACTACTTATAAGCAGATAAGAAGGTTTCATAGAAAGATGACAGAAACAAGTAGAAAGATATTTCCATGCTCATGGATCAGAGGAAAAAATATTGTTAAAATTTCCCAAAGCAGTCTACAGATTTAATGCAATCTCTATCAAAATGCCAATAGCATTTTTCACAGAACTAGAACAAAGAATCCTAAAATTTTACGGAACCACAAAAGACTTCAAATAGCTAAGACAAGCTTGAAAAAGAAAAACAAAACCAGAGGGAACACAGATTTCAAGATATACTACAAAGTAGTAGTAATCAAAACAGTACTGTCACAAAAATAGACAGATAGATCAATGGAACAGAATAGGGAGCCCAGAAATAAATCCATGATTATATGGTCAATTAATCTAAGACAAAGGAGGCAAGAATATGTGATAGGAAAAACACAGTCACTTCAACAAATATGTTGGAAAATCTGGACAGCTAAATGCAAAAGAATGAAACTTTCTTATGCCATACACAAAAATAAACTCGAAATGGATTAAGGACTTAAATGTGAGACCTAAAACCAAAAACTCCCAGAAGAGAGCACAGACAGTAATTTCTTTGATATTGGCCTTTCCAACATTTTTTTTCTAGATGGGTTTCCTCAGGCAAGAAAAACAAAAGCAAAAATAAACTACTGGGACTATATCAAAATAAAAGCCCTCTGCACGGCAAAAGAAACAATAAAACTAAAAGACAACTTACTGAATGGGAGAAAATATATGCAAATAACAGGTATGAAAAATGGTTAGTATCCAAAATATATGAAGAACTATACAGAGGCGTCTGGGTGGCTCAGTTGGTTGAGCGTCTGACTTCAGCTCAGGTCATGATCTTGCTGTCCATGAGTTCGAGCCTGGTGTCGGGCTCTGTGCTGAAACCTCAGAGCCTGGAGCCTGTTTCAGATTCTGTGTCTCCCTCTCTCTCTGCCCCTCCCCTACTCATGCTCTGTCTCTCTCTCTCTCTGTCAATAATAAGTAAACATTAAAACAAATTTAAGAACTATACAATTCAACACTCCAAAAATAATCCAATTAAAAGTGGTCAGAAGACATAAATAGACACTTTTCCAAAGAAGACATCCAGATGGCCAACAGACACATGAAAAGATGTTCAACATCACTCATTATCAGGGAAATTTACATCAAAATCACAATGAGATATCACCTCACACTTGTTAGAATGGATAACACACACACACACACACACACACACACACACCTACGAAACAACATGTGTTGGCAAGCATGTGGATAAAAAGGAAGCTTCATGCACTGTTAATGGGAATGCAAACTGGTTCAGCCTCTGTGGAAAACAGTATGGGGGTTCTTCAAAATCCTTAAAAATAGAACTACCCTACAATCCAGTAATTACGCT
Organism: Panthera onca; assembly: GCF_046562875.1. Taxonomy (NCBI): domain Eukaryota; kingdom Metazoa; phylum Chordata; class Mammalia; order Carnivora; family Felidae; genus Panthera; species Panthera onca. Next base: position 10,473,245 of record NC_138342.1, read on the forward strand.
GCCGGGTACTTAGCTAAAGAATATAAAAACACTAATTCAAAGGGATATATACACCGCTGTGTTTATTTCAGCATTATTTACAACAGTCAAACTATGGAAGCAGCCCAAATGTCCATCGATAGATGAATGGATACAGAGCACGTGCTGTATACATACAAATGGAATATCATTCAGCCGCAAGAAAGAATGAAATCTTGCCATTTGCAAAAACATAGATCTGGAAAGTACAATATTAAGTGAAATAAGACAGAGAAAGACGTCATTTCACTCACATGTGGAATTTAAGAAACAAAACAAAGAAAAAAAATAAGACAAACCAAGAAACAGACATTTAACAGAGAACAAACTGATGGTTATCAGAGCAGAGGTGGGTGAAATAAGTGAAGGGGGTTGAGAGTACATTTATTATGATGAGCACTGAGTAATGTACAAATTTGTTGAATTACTACATTATACACCTGAAACTTATATAACACTGTATGTTAATATGCTGGAATTAAAATTTAAAAAATTTTAAACAAGAAGCATTCGTGGAAGAGGAAGCCCTTTGTTTGGGTATGTAAAAATGAGTGCTTGTTGTAGAGATGGAGGGAAGGCATCTGAGGTGAAGGGCCTAGCATGTGCAAAGCATAGAGATACATAATATAGTGACCTATTTGGAGGGAAATTTTAGTTTTTAAGTATGGATGAAACAAGGTTGATACGGGGGAAATAGGGTGGCGATGTTGGAGACGGTAACGCAAACTCAGTAAGTCGGAATGTAAAGGCTGTAATGTGTGGTGTTAACAGATTTGGCTTCTATCTTGTAGGTAGAATGAGGAGGGAATCACTAACATTCCCATCATTGTCCCTTAATCGTTTAAAACTCTTAACATCACATATTACAGGTCAATATACTACCAGTCCCCACCCCTAGTTTGGGGAAACTCCTCAATTTCACAAATTTAAGGGAGGATGTACTTGGAACAAAGTCTTGGTTGATACATGGGCAGAAATGCTAGTCATTTGCAGTCATACAACCACACAGATGAGTGGATGGTTGTGATACAGAAAATGGATAGGAAACTTGTTTAAAAAAATAAATACATAAATAAACGTTAAAAAAAATTAAAAAAAATAAATAAATAAAAATAAATACATGGGCACCATTAAAATGGTCTTTTTTAAAGACACGTCATATAAATTTCTGCTCATACAATGTGTGATGATGCACAGAAATTACATGTTCAAAATTACACGTTCTGATTGGGAAAAAGAGAGAGAGAGAGAGAGAGAGAGAGAGAGAGAAGGAGGGAACCAGTTTTAAATTGTAAGTCTTAGTTGCAGCAAAATGTTTAAAATCACACGAATAATTAAGAGACTAGAATGCTGCCCTGCTCATGGGCACTTCCCAAAAGGTCAGTTAACTTCTTGAATTTAATGGATCATTCACAGAGACAGTGGGTTGTTTGCACATTTTTCTTTTCTCTCCATCAACAATTGAAGACACCAGCTTTGGAGTATAATAAGGAGCTTAGCAGAGAACATTCCCAAGTCTGTCACTCTCTAGATTTTGTGTGTCATACTAAGAAATTCTGTATTTTCACTTTAGCTTGCCTCAGGAGAAATCATAAGCCTTCCAAACAGAGACAAACCCTATTTCTCTGAACATATCTGATAAAAGAAGGTTGGAAATTTCCTCGGCCTTGAACTGCTTTCGATCTCAAATGGAGTCACACACCAAGAATTAATGCCTTACCTCCCCCGGCCATCCTGTTCTTGTTTTTTTTCTGACTTAATTTTAGATCTTAGATTTGAGAAACAAAGGTGCTTTCAAGTTTGCAGAAGATTACACACGATCTAATTTAAAAAGTACAAATTTTAATAGCCTTTGATTCATTTAGAAAAACAGCTTTTATTTTGCAATGCTAAGGGACATTAGAGGTTTTAGTTCAACCCATGCGGTATGGAAAAGGAAACAGAAAACACTGTAAGTTCTGAGATGAGTCAGAAATGTGTTCTAATACTAGCCTTGCTGGTTATTATCTGTGTGACATTTGATAAATCGCTTGCCTTTCTGGATCTCAGTTGTCTTACAATGTAAAATCACGCGTTGGTTTAGATGTATTTTACTGTTCTTTTCTATGCTACCGCTCTGTGAGTCTAAGTACTTATTTGTTTGTTTATTGTCAGTTTCCAGGTTCTGCCTGGGTAAGCATGTTTATTTAGTGCTTCTCTGTGTCAAAACTTGGGTTAGGCCCTGTAAGACTCTTTAATTCCTGCTTTCAAGAAAGTCACCATCTATTCATTCAAATCTTCTTCTAGGATCCAAGAAACCTCTCTCTCTCTCTTTTTTAAAGTGTTTATTTTATTTTGAGAAAGAGAGAGAGAGAGAGAGAGGGAGGAAGAGAGAGAGAGGAGAGGAGGAGAGAGAAGGAAAGAGAGACTCCTAAGCAGGCTCTGCACCATCAGCTAAGAGCCCGACATGGGGCTCGATCTCACGAACCTCAAGATCATGGCTTGAGCCTAAATCAAGAGTTGGATGCTTAACCAACTGAGCCACTCAGGTGCCCTGGATCCACCAATCCTCTTAAACTTCATGCAGAAGTACATGAGTATATGCAGTTATCTGTAGCAAGAATGTATTGCCTACAGCAAATTCTTAAAAAAAAAAAACAAAAAAAACCCAGCCATCTCTTTTGGAATAATTATTATTACAGATTATTCTGTCTATTTTTTACGAATCAGGAAAACAAGGAGGCTTAATAATGTTAACTTGTTTGTCCAAAGTCCTGGTGCTTGTAAGTGGCAATATTCAGTCTACTTATAGGAGGATTTCATAAAATGGGTGGTTGTATTTACCATAATAACCATCAATGACTTAACCTCAAAGTCAGCAGGGAAGATACCATTGAGATAGGGGATAATATTCAAACTTCATGTCAACCAGACATCAGCTTGCTCTCCCTGCTCTTTGAGAAAAAACAGGATTGGCTCAAATGCCATTTTATTTTCTGTAGAATCTAACTCCATCCCCATGATTTTGGCAAGTTCCAGGGCCATACACATTAAATGTATCAACTCGATGAGTTTGGAGATAAGTATACACCCATGAAATCATCACCACAATCTATGCCATAAACATCCATCACCTCCCCCCATTTTTTTCCATCATCTTTATTTTATTTTTTGTGATAAAAACACAACACGAGATCTACACTCTCAGCACATTTGTAGGTATACAATACCGTATGGTTAACTGTAGGCACTGTGCTCTACAGTAGATCTCTAGGGCTTAATCACATTGCATGACTGAAACTTTGTACCCTTTACCAATCCACACCTCCCATTTCTCCCTGTCCTAGACTCTGGGACATCACAATTATACTCTCTGCTTCTAAGATTCTAATTCCCCATTTTTAAATGTATATGTCCTCCTTTGGCTATTTTCTGTCTTTGCCCCAGTTGGCCTCAGTCATGGGACACTGCTTCTTTGCTTAGATTTCAAAGCATCATTCGCAGAAGGGATTCACATGGATGAAAATTTTAAAGGAGATTCAGGAGCAATGGCAGAAACGAGGTATAAATCAGGAGGAGAGCCAATCATAATTGAATATTAAGTAGTAAATAGTACTACTATTTAAAAGATCTTTCATTCACAGTTGCCACAGGTAGTTCTCAATGCCCACCTTCTTTTTTATTGATTGATTGATTGATTGATTGATTTAATTTTCTAGCTTTAAATTTTCATCTTCATTTTCTTCTCTACCCCTGCACCTTCCTTCTCTTCTGGCACCTCTTAAACTATGAAATTTCTCTGTAGCTCTGATGCAGGTGACTGTGGTACATTTTGACTGTGTCCCCAAACATGCCTAATTAAGTGAACTCTTATATAAGAGAACTTTTTTGCCTCCAGCAGGAATCTTGCAATCAGCCTTGAACATTGTGAGTTTGCTCCCTCATATATCTCTTCTCACTGGTTTTACTTCCTTCCTTCCTCATTTACTGCCTCTTCTTATTATATATAATGTATAAGTAAAAGTATTTTGGGGGAAAAATTAAATAATGTCCTTTGATAAATGCCTTGAGACTGACCCTTTTGTTTCCATTGTCCCACCAACAAAGCTGAACTTTGTTCGATGCCTTTGACTAAACCTAGGAGCTCACTGTTCATCAAGTTGGCATAAAAATAAGCTTATAAAAGTCCTACAATTGCCTTGTGAACTACAGCAGTGTCAAACCAATGTGACTCAGCTGTCACGTTTAATGTACCAGATGGGGACAAGTCTGTCCTTTGATTTCATGCTATCCCAGGTAAGGGTGGCCCTAGCATTATATTTGTAGAGTGTTGTGTATGTCAAGGAAATGTCATCCCTCACCCTATTGGCTTGTGTCTATGGCTTCTCCACCTTCCAGCCTTTTCTATTTTCAGATACCAGATAAATCCTCCTTGGGCACAGCTATGATTTTCCCATTTCTGAATTCGAGACTTTTTCATAACACATCCACCGACCATGGACCCTAAGATCTGGCATCATATCTTGGGTCCTTCACCCAAGATCCATGTGACCTTGGGCAAGTCACTTACATTACCAAGTTTAGTGTTATTCGCTGTAAAATGTGCACACACGCTGAGTATCCTATATAGGTTTATCGTGAAGATCTACTCCGGAAGCATGTGAAAGCTTATAAAATCTAACATGCTACTCAACGTGTAAGTTGGTAATTCTTCTCATTAAATGAAATTCAAACGTCTAGTCTGCTGTTTAAGGCTGCACTTAGGTTACTACTTGTATCTTCTAATTTTCATCTTTTTACATTCATCAGAAAAAACTTTGTGTGGAGAGCAGACTACTGGCAACTGTCATTTCAATGACACTTACATTACATCATTACAATGATCCATTACAATGATAATGCGATTGTAAATGTAGTGTCATTTACAACGATCCATTACCATGGATCCTATTGTTCGTAAATGATGTGACCTTGGAAGAGTTGACCAACACCACTGAGCATCCTTCTCAACACCAATAAAATGCTGACTCTTATGAACATACCTACCTTCCCGTGTTATTTCTTAAATTACACAAGATAGTGGCAAATAATAAAAATCTAGCAAAAGACAAAAATAAGCTTTATATTTCCTTAAAGAGTTCCACTGTGCTTAGTGAAGTCTTGGATACATAATAACATCTCAAGTTCAATACATCCAAAGCAAGAACTCACTCTTTTCTTGCCAAACCACTATTATATTCTCAATTTCGGCAAATAAACTCAATCTCCTCACACTAGAAATATTTATGATGTTTTGCACTCTTTTCCCTCTCCTTTGCCACATTTTGTCAATCACCAAATCCCATTGATTCTACTGACTAAATATCTTTGAAATTCTCCCACTCTCTGCTGCTACTTTTTAAATTTAAATCTTCAAAATTTATTTTCTGGATGATTGCATCAGCTCTCCTTTCTGGACTTTCCCATTTCAATTTCTTTTCATTGTGTTATTGCATCCATCACCTAATTACTAGAATGAGTATTCTCAAATAGAAATCTAACACGACCTTTTCCTACTTGAAGGTGTACTGTATTTAAGATGAGTCTGGGACCAAATTGCCTGAGGCATACTGCCATTTTTTATCTCCATGACCTTAGTGGAATTATCTCTGAGTCCCTCAGTTTCTGCATGTGGTGGCCACAAGTATGCTTCTCTCAGATCTCTGACTGCAGGGAATGTCACATGGACCAATGGCTCCAAATGTGCTCTGAAATATATGGCCACATTCATGCTGTGGCCATGCTTCCCACAGGCTCTGGAGGAAATGCAGGGATGCTCTGGAAGACAGCAGGGATGCTAACACAGACCCCTTTCTGGGGCACACGGGACTTCTCTGATAGTTGCTTTCTCTGTCTCTGGCCTGAGGATTCTCCATTGGCCTTATGGAACTTCACCAAACTCAGTGTGGTTTTAAGCTCCTTTATTCAACACTTCTTCCTTCTTCTCTCCTTCCGAAAGGTTAAATGTGCACTGTGGTCTGACAGCTCTCCCTCCTCACCTCCCCTGGTTCCTTTCCATTTTCCTTTATGGGTGTGTCCCCTAATAAATCTCCTCCATCTTTAACTTTGTCGTGACATTTGCTTCTCAAAACATCTAAACTCATCTACCTCATCTCTAAGACAGATGTAATAAGAGTGCCCACTTTATAGGATTACTACTAAGATCAAACATACTATAGATATAAAGCACTTATAACAGTTTGCAGTATTTATTTGGTACTCAATAGTTTGCTCCTGTTGTCATCATTACTAGTTTGCTACTCATTCAACATAGCAAACTCTTTCATGGATCAATTTATGTATATATCCTTCTCAGAAAAGAAAGAAAGAAAGAAAGAAAGAAAGAAAGAAAGAAGAAAGAAAAAAGAAAAGAAAAGGAAAGGAAAGGAAAGGAAAGGAAAGGAAAGGAAAGAAAAGAAAAGAAAAGAAAAGAAAAGAAAAGAAAAGAAAAAAGAAAAGAAAAGAAAAAGAAAATCCCTTTTCATTCTAACCATGCAAAGCAATACTTATCCACCAGGGGCCAGCTCCTGGCTCTGGAATCATGAGGACTGCAATGCCTTCTTTAACTCCTCTCCAATCTCCCCCTACAGTCCCATGGATACCATCCACCCACTCCCTTTGATAAGTACTAATCTCATTTTGGGGTCACTGATTACTTATCTGTTGCTACCTCTAGGGCCTGAGGTCTTTAATGAATTGTATCTTGTCATGTCTATTTTTGGTGTCTTAGTGCTTTGTGCAATATCTGGCCAATTTCAGAGGTTAACATGGTAGGCTTTTAAAAATGTATCCAGTAAACGGATGTTTGTACATATGCATTATGTTGATTTGGTAGCAACACAAACATAAAAAAAGCCACAGTACTCACGCTGGGACATCTGAACTTCCTTTGCTTGACTAGAATCTGTAACCCCTGGAACTTCTTAAATTTTCTAAGTATCAACCAAGTTGAATAGCTGTCCTTGGTTTTAGTGAGAAGGCACCTCTAATGAAAAATAGATGTCATTCCTCCATAAATCACTTGGTCCTTCCACAAGTTCCTTCAGGCTGTAACAAGCTGTAATTCTAAGCTAATGCTGGGCAAAAGCTATGGAAAACTCAACATTACCCTTAGTGTTACATTTCAGCTTTAAGTTTTTGCCTTGTTCTCTCAGCAAGGAATTTAATGAAGAAAGTCTTGAGAAGATAAGGTCAAAACAGTGCAGTTCTTTTAAATCTATTCAAATCTTGTGCCCCATATCCATATCCGAGGGATCCTTTTTCGATCTGTGCATTTACAGACCTGTTTATTACCTTATAATATCAGCACTGTTGAGTAATGATGATAATAATGAAAATTTCCGTATTTGTTTACTCGTTAAACTAACGTTTGTTGAGCATTCCTATGTAGCAGGCACTGTTCTAAAGACTGAGGAAATAGTAATAACCAAACAGACTAAAATGAAACAAAATGAATACCCAAACAAAAGCCCACCTGACTTTATAGAGTTCATATACTGGTAGGGGGAGTTTATATACTAGATAAATAAAGCAATAGGGTGTCAGATGGTGATTAGTACTATGGACAAGAGTATAAAAGTAAAGAAATAAGGGCAAATGAAGTGCTGAGGGTCTGTGGAATGTACTAATTTTAAGGTAAGATGACCAAGAAAAGCTTCATTGGGAAGAGGGCATTTGAAAAAATTACCTGAAATAGTTGAAGAGGTGAACCAGAAAATATCACGGGAAGAACATATCAGATAGAACAAAGAGCAAGTGCTAAGTCTGAGATGGAAACATATCTGGAACACTCCAATAACATCAGAAAGCTAGGATAGTTGGAACAGAAATATCTAAAAGGATAAAGTGGCAGGAGATGAGGTCAGAGAGATAGCAAGGAGCCAAACTGAAGACATGGTAAGGATTCTGGATTGTACCCTGCATGAGATGAAGAGACACTGGCTTTTGAAATATTATTTTCAAAGGTTTCCCTGTACATACCTAGAATCAAAAATCTTGTTATGGTGCTGACTCTTCAGTTGGAATAATACATGGGTCTAAGAACCAAGGGGTGGGAGCAAGTATGGCACTCTGGCTATTCCTCTCAGTGATCCACTTGGTGAATTTGACGTACCTGTCCCTGCAACTCTAGGCTCTGCCATGTTATAGGTCTTAATCCCCAAAGGGAGAATATTTCCACAAGGTACAAAACAAGAATTCTGTATTGAACTACAGCTCTGCCTGGGCACTTCAGGTATCCAGGGACCAGTGGGCAAAGAGTCACTGTCATCATAGAGATAATTGACCTTGGTCATGAGGAGTAATAGTGCTCTTTTACACAATGGAGCTAAGTAGGAATATGTTTGGTCTCCAGGTGGTCCATCATCAAGTGTGGTTGGTAAATGGACAAGAGCAGAAATCGCTCTTCTGGAGAAGCTTATATTTAATTGGTCACTGAGGTGGGGGTACAAAGGTCCAGCTATTTCAGTCAAGTGCAGGAAGCTTTAATAGGTCATTCTATCCCCAGAGCTCCCAGAGGGTTGGGCTGAGTTGAGGTTATGGAGCTCATATCTCAACTTTACTTACCCCTCTGCCTGTTCCTGCTTCCTGCCCTTCCTTTCTACAGGTGTTAATTCCAAGGACACTCTGTAATAAACGTTCTGCTTGAACATTGTCTGAGTCTGTTTCCCAAGGAACCCAACCTTTGACAGGTAGATATGAGTGAATGGCTATTTTATTCTGTGGACCACTCAAGCTACTTTCAATATTCAAATCCTAGGGACAAATGGGTCTGGAGATAGCTCAGTTGGCCCAACCTAAAATAGTTGGAAAATGTGAGACTTCCTGGAGCTAATTTTATAAACAAAAGGTGGTGAGAGGAAAAACAGAAGACCCAAGAAGCAGAGAGGAATCAGAAAATCATAGAGGAGAACCTGGGTGGCTCAATCAGATAAGCCTCTGACTCTTGATTTCAGTTCAGGTCATTATCTCATGATACGTGGGTTTGAGCCCTGCACTGGGCTCTGAATTGACAACATGGTGCCTGCTTGGGATTCTCTCTCTCCCCCTCCCTCTGCCCCTCTGCCATGTGTACATGTTCTCTCTCTCTCTCTCTCTCAAAATAAATAAATAAACTTAAAAGAAAAGAAAAGAAAAAAGAAAGAAAAGAAAGAAAATGGTAGAGGCTGGGATTACATGGGGTGGACAAAGCCACTGAAAAAATTCTGGCTGAAGAAATCATTTTTTTAGTAACAAGGATATTTGACGTTCAATTTTATATTATTTGTTTTATCTTACGTAAATTTTCTTCATCTTTAATATCCATTAAAGTTTTGCCATATACAGAATCTTTATGTGGTAATTTTTTTTTTTGAAAATGGTCATATCTTCGGGGCGCCTGGGGGGCTCAGTCGGTTAAGCGGCCGAATTCGGCTCAGATCATGATCTCGCAGTCCATGAGTTCGAGCCCCGCGTCGGGCTCTGTGCTGACAGCTCAGAACCGGGAGCCTGTTTCGGATTCTGTGTCTCCCTCTCTCTGACCCTCCCCTGTTCATGCTCTGTCTCTCCCTGTCTCAAAAATAAATAAAACGTTAAAAAAATGTTTTTAAAAAAAGAAAATGGTCATATCTGGATTAATGAAGTGTAGAACAGGTAACAAGCTGATCCATTAATGTATCAAATTCATTGGAACCAGGAGCTCAGATTCATAGGTGACCATGGTAACAAAAGCTTCAGTGCTAGTTTTAACCTTATCTAAATTTCAAGCAGTTTTTGGGTTATATCTGTTTACTTGTTTGTTTTATCCTCCAGATTGCACTTCCTTACAGAAAGGGACAGTGACCATCATGCAACACAATGTCATGGTCATAATTAATTCTTCCTAAATATTTGTGTAATAAATATATATGGGCATAAATGAATATATTTAGTTTTACAGACATATAAAATGTATTTTGTATCTACCCAAGTTCTCAGAACAATGCTTGACTCATGGTAAATCAATTTTTTGTTGAATAGAATTTCTGAAAGCTAAATATCATGTCATGCCAAAGCAAGACACAAATACCAGCCTTCAATTTACTGCTTCTTAGATCTTAATCTATCCTTCATTGCCTGATCTATGACAATAGAAATGGGTTCTGTAAATATTCTTCTCTGCTACCTGGCACAATGCTAAACTTTTTAGTAGAGGGCACTGAAAAGACAATGTGAGAGGAAGAGGGTTTCCTTCCTCGTTCTGGTTTGCTCAGTTGGAAAACTCCCACAGGGCACTTGACTTATTCAGCCCTTGGCTCTGGTAGTGCATGGTGGTCAACAACACCCGGTAGCCAGTTCTTCCTTGGGCAGGTTTATAGTAGATTTCCTCTGTTGAGGCACCTACCCATAAGTTGTCCTCTCTGAGACCTTCAAGGTCCAATTTCTAGCAAGTTTTGAAGAGGGATTTCCAGAAAGTTCCTCTGGCATGGCAGTACAGAGACTTCTCTGTCATCCATGAGCCATTGGCATGCCCTTTCTAAAACGCTCTCGATATCAGCCCTGGAAGGTGGGGTCCTGTTCTTTTGTCCTCTATCTCAGGCCTAGAGGAAGTAACCACATTATGTCTGCAATTTCTGTATCCATCAGTGTTCCCTTTCCTTCTTACCAATCCTTCATCGTTCCAATACCCTTTTAGAGTGAATGATTCCTTATATGAAACTTATCCTGTTCAAATTACTGTGAAGTTTGTCTCTCCAGATTGGACACTGATTACATATTAGCAATCTCAGGACTGGAGTTCAAAAACAACTCTGAGTTGAGAGTTCATCTTTCCACATATTTACTTTTTTTTTTTTTTTCTTAAGGCAGGCAATCAAAATATGACCTCTTTACCGATAAAAACTGATGTTGAAGAATGTGGCTTACATTTGTAGATAAGGGGGCTCCCTAATTCTTTTTTTTAACTTCTTTTATTTTTTTATTTTTTAAAATTTACATCCAAATTAGTTAGCATATAGTACAACAATGATTTCAGGAGTAGATTCCTTAGTGTCCCTTACCCATTGAGCCCATCTCCCCTCCCACAACCCCTCCAGTAATACTCTGTTTGTTCCCCATATTTATGAGTCTCTTCTGTTTTGTTCCCCTCCCTGTTTTTATATTTTTTTTGTTTCCCTTCTCTTATGTTCATCTGTTTTGTCTCTTAAAGTCCTCATATGAGTGAAGTCATATGATTTTTGTCTTTCTCTGACTGACTCATTTCACTTAGCATAATACCCTCCAGTTCCATCCACATAGTTGCAAATGGCAAGATTTCATTCTTTTTGATTGCTGAGTAATACTCCATTGTATATATATACCACATCTTCTTTACTCATTCATCCATCAATGGACATTTGGGCTCTTTCCATACTTTGGCTGTTGTTGACAGTGCTGCTATAAACATGGGGGTGCATGTGTCCCTTCAAAACAGCACACCTGTATCCCATGGATAAATGCCTAGTAGTGCAATTGCTGCGTTGTAGTGTAGTTCTATTTTTACTTTTTGAGGAACCTCCATACTGTTTTCTAGAGTGGCTGCACCAGCTTGCATTGCCACCAACAATGCAAAAGAGAGCCTCTTTCTCTGCATCCTTGCCAACATCTGTTGTTACCTGAGTTGTTAATGTTAGCCATTCTGACAGGTGTAAGGTGGTATCTCTTGGTGGTTTTGATTTGTTTTTCCCTGATGATGAGTGATGTTGAGTATTTTTTCGTGGGTTGGTTGGCCATCTGGATGTCTTCTTTGGAGAAGTGTCTATTCATGTCTTTTGCCCATTTCTTCACTGGATTATTTGCTTTTTGGGTGTTGAGTTTAATAAGTTCTTTATAGCTTTTGGATACTAACCCTTTACCTGATATGTCACTTGCAAATATCTTCTCCCATTCTGTCGGTTGCCTTTTAGTTTTGCTGATTGTTTCTTTCACTGTGCAGAAGCTTTTTATTTTGATGAGGTCCCAGTAGTTCATTTTGCTTTTGTTTCCCTTGCCTCTGGAGACGTGTTGAGTAAGAAGTTGCTGCGGGAAAGATCAAAGAGGATTTTGCCTGCTTTCTCCTCGAGGATTTTGATGGCTTCCTGTCTTACATTGAGGTCTTTCATCTGTTTTGAGTTTATTTTTGTGTATGCTGTAAGAAAGTGGTCCGGGTTCATTTTTCTGCATGTTGCTGTCCAGTTTTCCCAGTACCACTTGCTGAAAAGACTGCCTTTATTCCATTGGATTTCTTTCCTGCTTTGTCAAAGATTAGTTGGTCATACGTTTGTGGGTCCATTTCTGGGTTCTCTATTCTGTTCCACTGATACTTCTAAGTGTCTGTTTTTGTGCAAGTACCATGCTGTCTTAATGATTACAGCTTTGTAATATAGCTGGAAGTCTGGGATTGTGATGCCTCCTGCTTTGGTTTTCATTTTCAAGATTGCTTTGGCTATTCAGGGTCTTTTCTGGTTCCATACAAATTTTAGGATTATTTGGTCTAGCTCTGTGAAGAATGCTGGTGTTGACAGGGATTGCATTGAATATGTAGATTGCTTTGGGTAATATCAACATTTTAACAATATTTGTTCTTCCTATCCAGGAGCATGGAATCTTTTTTCATTTCTTTGTGTCTTCTTCAATTTCTTTCATAAGCGTTGTATAGTTTTCAGTGTATAGATTTTTCATCTCTTTGGTTAGATTTCAATCTCTTTCCATTTAATCAAGGCAATATTGATCAACTATAGGCCTCCCTGTACAGGTTTTAGGAAGAACAGAAGTTAAGTGGAGCTTCCCTGGTTTATTCTTCTTTTTTTAAAGCTTATTTCTTTTTTTCTTTTTTTCTTAATATAATGTATTATCAAATTGGCTAACATACAGTGTGTAAAGTGTGCTCTTGATTTTTGGGGTAGATTATGTGGTTCATTGCTTACATACAACACCTAGTACTTATCCCAACAAGTGCCCTCCAAAGCCCAGATGTTTTCCATAGGTACACAGGACTCAACAAGCTTAAAATGTAGAGGAATCTTAGATTTATTCACCGTTCTTCGTGATCTATGATATTCACAGATCGGTTATCAGCAAATATATCAAAAAGGTTAAAAAATGTAAAATGAACTTAAAGATTTTTGCTTTTGCTTTTAACTATGAGATATTCCTAGAACCTGTGCAAAGCCAACATAAAATATGCACTTCCAAGAGGTGAGTGGAATATCAACAGTTTCCAAAATCTATTTAACCATGTTGTCTTTATTTGTAGAGCCTCTCACCAAACATGTGGTTTTCAGCTTTGTGTTAAAGAACTGTCTTTAGGATCATCTGGTTTCATGGTTCTCAACGTGTGGTTCCTGGACCAGCACCATCATCGCTTAGAAACTAGTTAGAAATGCAAATTCTAGGCCCAGCCTTACCTTCTAAATCAGAAACTCTGAGCGGATGTGAGGACTGACAATCTGAATTTTAACAATCCCTCTAGGGATTCAGATACACACCAGAGTTTGATAAACATTAATTTTTCCTGATACTACTCTTTTATAGATCAGGAAACAAAGTCTCAAAAACCTTTCGGAGACTGTCAACTTCAAACAACTTGCAAATAACAAAACAAATGTCCTGTGTTAAGATGAGCTTACATTCCTGGTTCTTTCTTCTGTGCCCGTCTTTAGGAGAGATTGCCTCTGAAACTGTCCTTAACAATACCCTCCATTTGTTGGCTATGTGACAGGAAAACAGAAAATGAATTTAAATAAATAGAGTCTCTTCATATATATTAAAAAGAAGAAGCAAGCTATATTAGTATAGAATAGTATCTCAGATATGCGCTCAAACACAAGAGAAATATTAACCGCTTAGTGGAATATGGTATAAGGAATTCAAACACTGAATGGAGTTTGGACCAGAATAGATGGTCTTTAATGGCCATGCATTCATGAACGTCTGCAATGTTATGATTCCATACCATGATGTTTGCTGTCTTATCAAATAACCCAAAATTTTTCTTGCGGGAAGGGAAATATTTTGAATTGAGATAAAATCCTCGTGGGCTCTGCCTCCTCCCTCTTCGTCACTCCACAAAAACTTGTACTTGGCCAGATGCTTCTCCTTTTCATTTCCCATTTAGGTGGCATTTTCAAATATAGAAAACGATTTTGTAAACTCCCTGCCGTTTCTGTTTTGCTTGGGACCCACAGAGGCCCAAATAATTTATGGAAAAACAGCACCTGTGTTTTCACCAAGAATGGCTTTTGCAACATTGATGAATTTCAAATAAAGGGCATCTACCTCATCCAAGTTAATGGAAGAAAGTTCTCGATCTATTTCCAGAAATTCACTGAAGAATGTGCTCCAAAACTATTTTCTTGTCCCATAAACACATTAAATTGGATATAAACATTTCATAACAGTCCCTACCCTTTGTGGGAAAGGAAGATGTAGGTTTAAATAACTTTATCAAAGGAAGAAATTCTAGGGTTGATGTTTTCTGAGAATTTATACGACTAGATTAATTCATTATCTCATTCATGCGACAAAATTTTGTGGTGTATTCATTCATTCGCTAAACAAATATCAATTCATTCAGTACCTGGTATACGGAATAATCATAAGAAATAGATATATTTCATTGTGAGGATCACAGTGGACTTTTAGTTCACTGTGGAAGACGGAACACATCAGTTTGTTTCTGCTTTCATCTAAAATGAGGATCAGCAAACTATGGCCTGTGGGCTGACCACTTACTTATGTAAATAAAGTTTTACTGCAACACAGCCACAACCATTCATTTACATATCACTGTATTTTCATGTTTGATTCTCTTTTTTCCTCTGTGTTTCATTTTGAGGAGTTTCTAGAGCTATGCCTTTGTGTTCACTAGTCTTTTCTTCTAAAATGTTATTGTGTCAATGGTCTCATTCATTGATTGTTTCCATTTCACACATTTTTTTCATCTCCAGACGTTTGATTTGGATTTTTTTTTAAATATCTTCTATGTCTGTACTTAACTGATTTAGTGTTGTTGTCTTTAGTGTTTTTCTGCTACTTTTAACATTTATATCATTTCTTGGTCAGTTTAGATTGGTCTTTTTTCTTCATTATAGGTCATGTTTTCTTGCTTCTTTGCATTCCTGGTAATTTTCTTAAAATTAAAAAAAAAATTTTTTTACATTTATTTATTTTTGAGAGAGTGAGACAGAGTGTAAGTGGTGGAGAGAAAGAGAGAGAAGGAGACGCAGAATCCGAAGCCGGCTCCAGGCTCCGAACAGGCATTCAGCATAGAGCCTGACACGGGGCTTGAACCCACAAACCTTGAGATCATGACCTGAGCTGGAGTTGGACTCTCAACCAGCTGAGCCACCCAGGCGCCCCTCTTAATTTTTTTTCTTAATGTTTATTTGTTTTTGAGAGGGAGATAAAGACAAAGTGTGAGTGAGGGAGGGACAGAGAGAGAGGGAGACACGGAATCTGAAGCAGGCTCCAAGCTCTGAGTTGTCAGCACAGATCCTGATGCAGGGCTTGAACTCACTGTGAGATCATGACTTGAACCATAGTCGGACACTCAACTGACTGAGCCACCCAGGTGCTCTGCATTCCTGGTAATTTTCAACTGGATACCAGATATTGTGAATTTTACCTTATTGAGTATTGGATTATTTTTGTAATCTTTTAAATATTCTTTTTTAAAAATGTTTTAGTTTTTTTTTGTTTTGTTTTTTTGAGAGAGAGAGAGAGAGAGATAAAGAGAGAGAGAGAGCTCATATGCATGCAATTTTGCGAGAGCAGGGGAAGGGGCAGAGAGACAGGGAAAAAGAGAATCCTAAGCAGGCTGCATGCTTTCAGCACAGAGCCCATGAGGGGCTTGAATTCACAAACTGCAAGATCATGACCTGAACCAAAGTCAAATGCTTAAACTGACTGAGCCATCCAGGCGCCCCCATATTCCTTTAAATATTCTTGACATTTGTTCTGGGATGTAATTAAACTGTATAAGGCCAGGGAAAGAAGATTAGGGAGAATATACCTGGCACCCACTACACAGGGCTAGGATTTGCCTTCCTGCCTGACATGAATAAAACAAGCATGTAAAGCAGAAAATATGCAGACCAGTGGTTTAAAAGACACTGGACATGAGGCAGGAAAGGACGGTAATCTCTGAAAGTCGCATAATAAACAAGCTAAAACAGGTGCAGAAGCAGAAACAGAAGTGGAGTCTTGGAACAATGACTTGGTGACAGGAAAAGAGCTTGGATGCCATGCATAGGAATTAGAACTTTCTCCGGGTCAAGGTTTCCTATCTCATGCACCAAAGTGGTGCCAGTCACCTTTGGCCACAAGCAGATTTACATGTTTGTCCTTGAGTGTCATACTGATATTGTCATTTTCTATGCATCAGGGAGTGAGAAAGGCACAGAACTTTCTCAGACTTCAGAGTTCCAGAGATTGTTCTGAAGACAAGGGGCAAAACCACACCTGGTTGTGTAAAGACCATACTTCCTACATAAATTTGAAACTTGCTAAGAGAGTAGATCTCATCACAAGAAAAAATATATACAACTAGATGCGAGGTGATGGATGTGAGCTAGAGTTAATGTGGGGATCATTTCACCATATATAAAAATATCAAATGGTTGTGTTGTGTGCCTGAAACTAATATAATGCTGTGTGTCAATTATAAGTAAATAAGTAAATAAGTAAGTACATAAGTAAATAAATAAATAAATAAATAAGATGTAATGGGGTGGAAAAGGGATTTGAGGGGTAAAGAGAGATGGAATGGGGCGGGGGGTGAGGGTTAAAAGGATTACATAATGCCTAAGAGGTCATTTTAAGACTACTGGGTAGATGATCAGAAAAGTAAAATCCTTAGAAACTTTTCATTATTTTTATCCTTTTAAAGAAGAGTTCAAGTTGCACAATGTTTTAATTTTTGAGGTGTGTAGACAACATACCCAAAGGAATAGCTGATTTTATTTTGCACATGAAGGTAAGCTGGTAAGAAGGGTTCATCAGTCTAGATAAGACCCTCAGAATGATTATCCCTAAGGAATAACCTGCTAGCCCTTAGAGAACCAGATTCCTCCTTATTAGAATCCTCAGTAGTTCTGCAGTAATCTGGTAAATTCATTATCACCTCTAATAGCTTCTAATTAAACTTTTTAGCAGAGTTGTGGAATTAAAAAAAAATCAATGTGCAATAATACCTGTTAAATATTTTCATATTTTGTGCACCGATTTTTTTTTAAGTAAGCTCCACACCCAACACTGAGTTTGAACTCACAACCCTGAGGTTAAGAGTCCACTACTCCACCGAATGAACCACACAGATGCCCCTGTTGCACACTAATTCTTAGAGAAACTGTACTCACAGGCTTTATGGTATATTGTCCCACCTGAAGTGCAGGCACCAGACAATCCCTCTGGAAGGGACCTCTGAGATAAGAGATTGCTTGGGGTAAAGTGAGCATCCTGTCTCTGGCAATATGCCAACAGGATATAGAGAGGTTCTGGATGATTCTGCCAAAGTGTCTACAAAAAGAGAAAACCTCAGGGGCGACTGGGTTGCTCAATCAGTTGAGTGTCAGTCTCTTGATCTCTGCTCAGGTCATGATCTCACAGTTTGTGGGATCAGGCCTTGTGTAGGATCAGGCTCCCTGCTGTCAGCACAGAGCCTGCTTCGGATTCTCTCTTTCTCTACCTCTCCTCAGCTCATGCTCTCTCTCTCAAAATAAATAAATAACCTGAAGAAGAAGAAGAAGAAGAAGAAGAAGAAGAAGAAGAAGAAGGAGAAGAAGAAGAGGAAGAAGGAGAAGGAGAAGAAGGAGAAGAAGAAGAGGAAGAAGGAGAAGAAAAGAAAGAAAACCTCTAATACTCCTCACTGTAAGTTTCCTTGTTTCTGATAATCTGGGTAGATATTTAGAAACATCATAAAAAAAATAATGCCATGTTATGTTTGTCCAGTGCCCTATAACTTAAAACAGAAGACTGTGTGATTCATTTAACCCATCATCAATAAATTACTGAGTCCCTATTCTGCATCTGACATTGTGCACCA
The DNA here is from genome assembly GCF_046562875.1 of Panthera onca. Taxonomy (NCBI): domain Eukaryota; kingdom Metazoa; phylum Chordata; class Mammalia; order Carnivora; family Felidae; genus Panthera; species Panthera onca. The sequence goes on from NC_138342.1 coordinate 10,491,297, forward strand.
CTCTGGGAAAGAAAGACAAGGTCACTGACCTCACAAAGCTCAGACTCCAGTGGGGAAGAAAGACCTGCCTGAAGTATGAGCCAAACATGGTCATTGCATTTGACCTCCCAGTAGCCTTGTCAGAAAGGCATGGAGAGTATTCTCACACTTTTTACTGTAGACCACCCACAGCGCTAATGCTTGGCCAATGTCAGAAAGTCTATATGTAGCCAAATTTGGACTAGAACACAGTTATTTGGGAATCTCCCCTGGTTCTCTTTCCTCTACAGCTGCCTGCTTTCAACAGCCGGGTCTTACCAGGATGTGTCTGCACTAGCAGCAGAGGGTCAAGAACATACTCCTCAGGCCCAGGTTCATGAAGAAGATAGCAGCTGGCATTTCTCATCAAGGGCACTTGGAAAGATGGCTGAGAATCCCCATAGCTTATTTACCTGCTTTAAATCTGCAAACCAGAACAAGCGCAGCCACAATTCTCTAATGAAACCCTTGATTCATTATGACTGGGCAATACGACCACACCTTAATTCCTAGCACCACACAAGAGACAAAGGAAATGAAAACAGGATCGGTGGGAGTTGGGGAGGTTCTTTCGAAAGCCTCTTAAGACACAAGTGAAGAGGCCCATTCCAATGACCTTAGGGAAATTCCCTGCTTCCAAAGAAAGGGAAGAAAAACAAGCATTCCTAAATGCTATTTTTTTGAGAAATGGATTAGCCCTTGGGCTTGACTAAGGTGTACTGCTTTACCTGGCTGTGTTTTCTTCACTTTTTGTTTTTCTGGATAAAATTCAGGTGGAAAAGAAGCGGATATTCTTGGTACTTGGTGGACTGCACTCAGCACGAATCCCATCTCAACCCTAAGCCAACTCAAAATAACATTTACTGAGGACTCTCATTGTCTCATGTTTATTCAGTGCTTGTATGTGTCAATATCTGCACCTACGTCTCTATGTGTACATGTCATGTGTGTGTGTGTGTGTGTGTACACACCTATATGCACACGTGCATGAAAAGAAAGAGCAGAAGAGATATGGTTACCACACACACACACACACACACACCTATATATTTACATTTGCCATGCAACATAGTAATAGTAAGAAAAGAATCACTTACGTGGGGTGCCTGGGTGGTTCAGGAAGTTAAGCATCTGACTCTTGATTTCAGATCAAGTCCTAATCCCAGGGTTGTGGGATTGAGCCTGGCATTGAGACTTTTTGGGATTTTCTGGCCCCTTCTCTCTCTGTCCCTCCCCGACTTAGTCTCTCCCTCTCTCTCAAAAAAGAAAAGAAAAGAGAAGATAAGAGAAAAGAAGAGAAGAAAAAGAAAAGAGTAGAAAAGAAAAGAAAAGAAAAAAGAAAGAAAAGAGAAGAAAATCACTCACAATATATCCAGAAGTTTGACATTTGTTCTGCTGTGCATCATGGAACGATAGAATAGCTATATAATTGTAATAAAAGTAGCTAACTATTACACAGGGGGCTCTGAAGACCAGACTTTGTTGTAAGTATTTTTTGAGCACTAACTCATTTTATTCTGAAAAAAAAAAAAAATCATGGAAACACAAACGAATCTCTGAGATAAATACTATTAAAATCAGACCAATTTAAAAATGAGGAAATGCAGGCATGGAGATATCAATATGATCACGCTCCCACAATTAGTAAGTGTCAGGGCAGGAGCTCCAACTCAGGAGGGCCAGCTCCAGAATGCATACCTCATTCTGCTTTGGGAGCAAAAGCCTTGGCTCAGTGTTTAGTTTCCCGTTGCCGCCATAACAAATATTCATAAACTTAGCAGCTTAAAACAACGTGAATTATTTTCTTAGAGTTCTGGAAGTCAGAAGACCTTTCTGGAGGCTCGAGGAGAGTATCCATTTTCTTGCTATTTCCAGCCCCTAGAGTCTGCCTTCATTCCTTGGTGGTGGCTTCTTTCCGTTTTCAAAGTCAACAATGGCCAGGGAGTATATTACATCGCTCTGATAGTGAGTCTTCTGCTAGTAGTGACATAATCCAGAATAACCTTTCCATCTCCAGATTTTTAACATAATCACATCTGAAAAGTCCCGTTTGCTCTGTAATGTAGCATATTGACAGATTTTGGGACTTACAGCATGGATATCTTTGTGGTGCCATGTTTTTGCCTATTATACCAAGTATATGATTTCAGCAGTGTCGGAAGAATGACAATTTGTCAATATTTTTCAAAATTTAAAATGTGCATGTATTTTAATCTAACAATTCCATTTCTGGGAATTTCGCTTATGGAAATATTTAACACATGCCCATAAACATATTTATCAAGAATTTAGTTGTAGAATTGACTATATATTCACTTGTTTACATATTTATTATTTATCTATCTGCACTAAAATGTAAATTCCTTGAAGGAAGGAATTTTGCTACATTAATCATTGTTTTATCAGAAGCTCCTGGGATACTGCCTGTATTTACTAGGAACACAACAAATAAAAATTTTGCAGAATCAGTAAATGAATGAACAAATATAACCTTTAAAAAGAATGAGGTATATTCAAATGCACCGAGTTGGAAAGATGTTTAAGATGGATTGTTAAATAAACAAAAGGGCAAGATGAATGTGTAATTATATCATTTCTTGGAAACAACTATGCAGTATGTTCTCTGTCTCTGTCTCTGTCTCTATCTCTTTCTTTCTACCTATGAATAGCATTGCAACTACATAGAAAAATATATAGAAAGACAAATACAATAATGCTAGCTGTAGCTTATTTGAAACTTTTGCTATCTACTTTCTTATTTCAGAAACTTAAAAAGATGTATAGAAAATATCTGAATCCAGATTTCTAAACCAAGTCAAACGCCTTTCCATTCAGATTAATTGCCTAAGATAGAACTTATCATTTCAACCTTTTCTACCTCTCAGATGACTGAGCAAAAGAGAAATTTTAAAGAAGACATCTGTAGTTGTCAGAATCTGATGAAAAAAGAGAAACCACTCTCAGCATTTCATAGTGAAAGAATTTAATGCAAGGAATTGATTACATGGGTGACAGAAGAACTGAAAATCCCAGCTGAGATCTGTGAGGCAACTCAATGAAAAAGCCACTTAGCCTGGAGGCTCTTACCAGAGCCTGGACTTGGGACCACTTAGCAGAAGTTGAATTATCATGGTTTTATAGAGGGAAGGCTTGGCCTAGGGGATGTGGACCCACAAAAGAGAAAAAGCTGCTGCCAGAAATACTACCCAAAGTGATGAAAAGTGGGTAGAGACACCTTCCTCTCACCCTCCAGGCTCTGGCCAGTTGGTGATATTGTTGCCCATTGGCCAGATTTACCTGGAAGCTAGACAGTAAGGGATCCTGGGAAATTGAATTCCCTGCACTACAGAACAGGGTGAAGTGAGGAGGTGAGTCTGAAAATCACCAGCCAATTGACCAATGTGACATTTGGAAGGAACTATCGGTGGTCATCAGAAGCCATGAAGACTTTAAGACAGTTTGCCATTTTCAGGATACTGCTAAAGAAAATATGTTAATGAATTAGCTATGTTTGTTGGGGTCCATTTCTATGTGCATTTTGTTTTAGTAATAGAAGTTCATTTAATTTGGCAACCAAAGAATCTCCTGGGACACCTATTATACCTTTAATTATTGAATTATTAGGGCAAGTTCTTATATCTACTTAAACTTAACTTAAAACATCTGTGAGAGAAGTCAGCTTTTAGTTTTCATTTGATCACCACTTCCTTCAACAGAAAAGTTTCCTAGATTGTTGGGACTTTAGATTTTTTCTGTGTTGTCCCTCAGGGAATCCTATCCATGCTATGACTTTCATTCTGTAGGGGAAAGGCAATATCAAATATATGCAGCCCTGACTTTGACCTTTCATTTACAACTTCTTGCTGAGCAAGTCCACCTGGAAATCTTCCAACTTGGTCTATTCAAAACAGCTCTAGAAGCCATTCTTCCTCCTCTGATCTGCATTTTTACTGTGGGTATTATGGTTAAGGACCTCAACATCTTCTCATGACTCAGGCTTCAGTATTTGGAGGCCTCAACTTCTTCCTTAGTTGTGTTGCTCACATCATCTCGTCATGCTTGCAACTTCTACTTCTGATCTCCATTTCCACCTCCTCTCCCCATTCCCACCACCCTCATTCTCTTCTGCACCATTTCAATAACCTCCCAAATGCTCACAGAACTTCCAGACCTATTCTAAAGTCCATTCCTCATACTCCTCTCCGGTTAATCTCCCTACAGTATGATTAAGCTGTTGTTTCGCTTAAAAACATTGAATACTTCCTCATTGTGTAAAGCTGTAGATTTAGAACTGAAGTTGCAAAAAAGTAAGTAAAAGAAAATCTCATTTAATCCTCTCCTTTTAGAACAACAGGCATATTTACTATCACTTATGATTCTGCATTTTCTTCACATGTTTCCATGTAGGAGGACTCATGGGTGACAAAGAATTGTGCATCTCACTTAGACATGGCTTTTCTATATCCAAGCATCTATTGGATGTGCACATTCTGCCAGAAATGCTTCTATTTGCTTCCCATATTTTATACCCTGATTCATTTCTATCTATATATCTTAAAACTCATTTCAAATATCACCTCTTCAAAAAGATTTGCCTTATTCTACTCTCTCTCCATCCTGGCTGGTTTAATTCCTGCTGGTCTTCCAGAACACCGTACCTCTCTCTCTGTTTTCTACATTCACCTCAAATTCTGTCTTCTAATACTGTCTCTCTAAAGTGGGACACAATGCCATTGTCGACCATATCTCAAGTGCCTGGGGTGCTAGGGAACACCATCTATGCACTCTGTGTCCCTTAACGGGCCTAGAACAGTTTGGGTTATAGTAGTTGAGGCTCTTTTCTACATTTTTGCTGTAGTCATAAGCAACTATTTTACATAAGCATATTGCATACGTATATTAAAATATTACAGCCTTTTTACATAAGCATATTACAATATTGCTTTTGCCATCTTGTTGAAGGAGGAGAGAAATACCACGTCCTTGGGGCTAACAGAGTTCATCCCTGTGTTTACCTCTCGCTCGGGACTGACTCAATCCACAAAGACATCAACTTGTGTTAAAAACACCCAACACCTGCGTGCCTGGGTGGCTCAGTCAGTTAAGCGTTTGACTTCGGCTCAGGTCATGATCTCGCGTTTGTGGGTTTGAATCCCTTGTAGGTCTCTGTCCTGACAGCTCAGAGCCTGGAGCCTGCTTCAGATTCTGTGTCTCCCTCTCTCTCTGCTTCTCCCCTGTTCATGGTCTGTCTCTCTCTCTCTGACTCTCAAAAATAAATAAATGTTAAAAAAAATTAAAGATAAACACCACCAAGAACACTCCAATTTACTTGTTTGAAGGCTGTGAAACAAAATTAAGATTTTGTTACTACAGAGTTGAGAACTAAAAAGTAAGAAACAAATTTGAAGATGTTCTATCTTATAGCATCAGCATCAAAAAGGTCAAGGCCAGCATTGTGGCTTTAGGGGTATTGCTTAAAAGGGCACTGAGATTTTCCTGGAAGTGCTAAACCTTCAGAGCTTTCTGGAAATGTGAGAGAATCAGACCAATCCAGCGATACCTCCAGCCTAGAAAGCACCAGCAAAGAACTGTTTCTAGTATGTTCTTTGTCTTATCTGGTCTGCTTGCTTCCCTCTTCCTGCACATCACCCTTGTCAAATTCAATTGTGTTATAGGTATCACTTTGTATTATAGTCTTTTTTGAGAAAAATGTATTTATTGCATTAGATGTGAATATGATCTATGGGGTGTTCTCTACAAACTCAGAGCCTTTCAGGCATGTAATAGTCACTCAATGATTTCCCATAAAACAAGTAAGAAGTTGTACCCATTTATGAATACAGAGTCTAGATTGAAACATGTTTACAGAAACTGCTGAGGTATAGTCCAGGCTCCTCAGGTTACATATAAAAAAATTAGGGTCAGAGCAGTCAAGTGACTTATCTGAGATCAAACATTTAGTTAAGCGTGATGGTTTGTGTGATTCCTAGTTTTGTTTCCCAAAAGACCCCCCACTTTTATTCCAGATGTGAAATATGATTAGCTAATTTTCATAATTTCTCAAAGTATATCTCTAGACGTATCAGTTAAGTCTATATTAAGACAAGTGCTCTAGAATTAAATAACTGGAAAAGCACTTAAGTGTGGTGAAGAGAATATCCAAGGATCGTAATAGTAGTGTCAGCCCGGTGTGGGTTGTTGGAGCCTGAGTGGTCCAGAGAACATCTATACAGGAGAGGTAGTGGCGACCATGAGATATTAATTGCATATGGAAGATTTTCTCAAATAAGTAAATATTCAGAGCAGTGGGAGCCAGATTTATCATTGACACAGAAAGGACTTACAAATATTAAAATAAAGAAAATCATAATTGAAACTCTAGTGTTAGATTAGCATCAGAATTACGGCAAACACATGAAAAAGTATCTATTGAGAGCAAAATATAGATGTAACTGTGTGCACAGATGTACGTGTGTGGACATATAGATAAACTCATCTATCCCATTGAGAGGGTCTGGGAATAGAACACGTAGAACAAGGGTCTGGATCTTAGCTTCTAAATACCATGCTCCACTAGAAGGAGCCAGGGACTTTGTCACAGCTTTGGCGAATTGACTGATTCCAGTGCCGGGACAGGAAAAGTATAAGATGAGAGTGGACTATTTTGCGGTAACAGAAAGTAAGAAAAGGCTCAAAGAAGAAGGGAATTACAGGGATGCCTGGGTGGCTCAGTCGGTTAGGCGTCCGACTTCGGCTCAGGTCATGAGCTCGCAGTTGGTGAGTTCGAGCCCCGTATCGGGCTCTGTGCCAACAGCCTGGAGCCTGCTTCGGATTCTGTGTCTCTCCCTCTCTCTCTGCCCCTCCCCCACTTGCACTTTGTCTCCCTCTCCCTCAAAACTAAATGAACGTTAAAAAAAATTAAACAAAAGAAGAAGGGGATTATCAAAAGGATACTTAAGCTTGTTAGTTGGAAGCACTTCCACGGTCCAAATTTGGGATAATTTCAGTATCAAAATAATGAGTGAGTTGGGTTATAACCCATTAGATAAAATAGGAATCCATGACTCTACTTTTACAAACATTTAAATGGGTAAATTAAAAGTTTAATGAAACCATATTTGTGCAGATTTAAGTTCTCGCTACATAAAATTCGTATGAAATGGAAAAGGGAATAGAGTAATGCCATAGTGGAGAAGCTGGGCAGACATCACCTTCATCAACTGATCAAAAGTGAACTAATGTTCACTAATGTGAACTCGTCACTAATGAGGTAAGTCAAAATCATGTGGACCCAACAGGAAGCATCACTTCAGTGATACTCCTGCCAAAGATGCATAGCCTGAGTCTAATCATACCTAAATTGAGGAGTTCTCAAGTTCTTGGAAGTGTCAAGATCATGAAAGTCAAAGAAAAGCCGATGAAAGTTCCCAGATAAAAGTTGGAGTAAAGATCTATCAAGACTGAATGCAACTCTTGATTCTGGACTTAACTGTTTTCCTTTAAATACATTATTGGGATAATTGAAAATCTTGAGTAGGGTGTGAACGTTGGATGGTGGTAAAATATCAATATTATTTTCATTATCGCAATTATTATGTGGGAGAATATTCTTACCTATGGAAACACACACCAAAGAGTTTGAGGAGGTAGACATCATGGAAACAATAGGCAAGGGAAAAATTTACTTGTACTGTCGTTGAAATTGTTCCTTAGTTTGAAGATTAAAAACAAAACAAAATGCCATGTCATATGACCCGGCAAGCTCATTCCTAACTATATAGTCAAGAGAAATAAATAAATATATCCACAAAAATGGTTGTACAATATTATCCAAGTCATGGGAGTCATAATGGCTAAAACTGGAAACAACCCAAATGCTCATGAATAGAGAAACAAACAGTATAAACTATTCATACAATTAAACACTAATAAAAAAAGAACAAAACCCTAATACATGCAGCAATACGAATGATTCTCAAAAACATGCTGAGTGGAAGAAGACACACACAAACTGATGCCTGTTGCATGGTGCCATTTATATAAAATTCAAGCAAAGCCAGTCCATGAGGATGGAAATCAGATTATTGATTGCTTTTTAGGGGAAGTAAGAGAAAAGGGCAAAAAAGAACTTCTTAGAGTACAATGTTCTGTATCTTTACCAGGTAGTGGTTACCCTGCTATATGCATTCGGCAAAATGCAGTAAGATGCACAATTTTGATTATGCGTTTTATTGCAAGTAAATTATGCATCAATAAATTACTGTGAGCTTTAAAAAAATGCTGGCAGAAAAATGCAGCCTTTCCGATTTTCTCATTTCGGTATCCTATGATTAAGATAGTCAACAATCTCAGCCACTCTTTTTGCTTTGCGTTTCTCCTGCTGCATTCCAAAAGTAGTCCCTCCACACTCCTCCTCGCAAAGAAAAAGAACTTGTTTGTAATGACCTCTAAGCAAATTCCACCACATACATAAAACTCGCAGGAAGTCTCTGGAATTATAAAAGTTTGAACAAGAGAGCATTTTGGTCTAATGTATGCAATCCAATATAACACAATACCTTATGTCTAGGGAATATATTAGCAAAATTACTTTTTATTACAAAGCACTAGGCCTTCAAGAAATTCTTTATGATTCACTAAAATGGTAGCAAAGTATGGAAGATTTTGTTTTTGCTGTGTTTTCCAGAAACCACACACCTTATATTGAATGAATCTGTAATTGTTGGGCAATTTCTTTTTCCAGTTGAACAGCACTTTTGAGACTATGTTTTTCTGAGAGGTCGTGAAAAGAAAATTGGAAATATTACATATATGCTGACATGACATAGAAGGGTCCTTTCATTTTGCATTTTCTTTTTACCTCTGAATGAAGGCAAAAGTCTCTTTTAAGACACAAATGTTTCCTTTGGGTTCTCTCCCTTGAATAAAAACCATTTATCCCATACTTTGAGACAACATGTCTTACAGATGAAGGTTGAGGTCAAGGTAGTTGTTGTGTTATTTTGTGAACATGCGAAGTCCATTCACTCCTTATGTAAATCAAATACATATCTTGAAAACACTAAATATTCGTATTTTTACATGCTCTTAATATACTATCATTTTTCAAAAGAAATTTCCAAAGGAAATTACTCCTTCCCCTTTTGCCTCTTTCATTTCAAATGAGGATATTTACATTGAGAACTTTCATTGAATTGAGTTTTTTGCCTATAGGCCATTGACATGTGTAAGCCTTCGTCAAGCCCATATGAGACTTCTCTTAACCTCAGACAGGTAAAAGCAGACATTGTGACCATCCATGTGGTTTTAGTGCTCAAATTATGTCAAAATGGTGAGCTACATTTATGACCTTTCTCTTAATAGGAATTTCTTCTTATTTCCATTGTTTGGGAGCCTGGATTTTATTAGATCCAGTGAACTAAGTGAAAGTTTAATGAAAGTCAGGGTCTGAACACAGAAACAATTCTTCAATTTTAATTAGTTGCCAGGATGCCTTTCTTTCTTTTCTTTTCTTTTTTTTAATGTTCATTTATTCTTGAGAGAGAGAGAGAGCCAGGGAGGGGCAGAGAGAGAGAGAGGGAGACACAGAATTGGAAGCAGGCTCCAGGCTCTGAGCTGTCAGCACAAGTATTTCTAACCCAAATGGTGATACCATAACAAACTAGAAGCTTTTTTTTTTTTTTTTTTTTTGTGGAAATATCTGCTAGCTCATACAGTTTTGGGAATATCATTTCCTTCCTTTCGCCTTTCAACTATTAGGCCATATCACTCGTGACCAACTTCCTTCTATATTTCTGTTCTCAATGATATTTTTCCTTTCAAAATAGCTGTATGTAAAATTCATTGTGATGTTTGTTTTAGTTTCTTACAGTTCTATAGTTTTTTTATGAATAGATGGCTTAATCTATATAATACATTGTCATAAAATCTTAAGAGAGAAGTAAGCATTCTTTTTAAGAAATTAGGGGAGGGGCCTTGGCTTCGGCTTAGGTCATGATCTCATGGTTTGTGGGTTCCAGCCCAATCAGGCTCAGTGCTTCTGGTGCAGAACCTGCTTTGGATTCTCCTTCTGTCTCCCTCTCTCTGCTCCTCCTCTGGTCTCTCACTCTGTCTCAAATATAAATTAATAAACTTAAAAAAATAGGGGGAAAATTACAAAATACCCCAGGAGGTAAGAGAGAAAAGAAACCTGATAAAGGATCTAAATCTCTGACAAGTGAGGGTAAGTAAAATTGGGAAAACACCTTAAAAATTGACTATAAGAATTGAGCATACAGTACACCTGGGTGGCTCAGTAGGTTAAGTGTCTGACTCTTGATATTGGCTCAGGTTGTGCTCTTGCAGTGCTGGGATGGAGCCCTGCGCTGGGCTCTGCTCTGAGCACAGCCTGCATGGGATTCTCTCCCTCCCTTTCTCTCTGCCCCTACCCCACTCAAGCATGCATGCATGCATGCATGCATGCACACACACACACACACACACACACACACACACAAACGCACGCACACACACACACTCTCTCTCTCTCAAATAAATAAATAAACTTAAAAAAGAAAAAAATATTTTAAAAAGCAGTGAGATAGTATGTATAAACACAGACGTGCAGTTGCATTGGAATTGATTTGAATTTGTAGAGTAAATTGATGTTTTATAGCAAAATATAAACTATTAATATTGATTAAAAAAAGGTAGACACTATGAACAAACAGTTCAGGAAGGTAGATAAAAATATCCCAATTAAGAGAGAAACATGCTCTAATCCCTTGATAAATTTCTATCTAAACTTTAAATAGAAGATACTTCCAAGATTTATTCCAGGTTCTAAGTGGTATAGGATAGCTTCTCAATTAGATTTAGGATTAAGGCATAAAGTTGATATCAAACTTTATAAATGTAATACAAAGAAATTGAAACACATTTATTTTACCTATACATATATATGTTAAAACTTGAAAAAAATGAGGCTAAAAAAGTATCAAAAATAATATACCATTACCAAGATTACAGAATAGTTCAGTAAATCCATGCTAATAATTTATCGTGACTAAAAAGATCACAGGACAAAAATAGGACTCTATCAATAAGGTACCTAAAAACTTACTCTACAAATTGGTACTAAAAACCCTACATCACAGGAATAGAAGAAAACCACTTCATGTAAGAAATACTATTTTCCAATAGCAAACATCAAATTAAATGAGACATGCTCAGGTCCTTTCATTAAAGTTAATCATAAGGCAGAAACATCAGCTATTACATTATTTTGGAGATTTTAGTTAATGCAATGAGTAGGTAAAGAATATCAGCATAAATTTTAGAAAATAAAATAATCTTTATCTTAATGTTGTATGATTGAAGACTTTAGAAAGGAAGTAGGAAGGAAAGAAGGAAGGAAGGATGTAAGGAAGGAAGGAAGAAAGGAAAGGAGGGACAAAGGAAAGATGGTAGATAGAAAGGAAGGAAAGTCTTGGGGGTGGGGAGTCAAGTACTAGAATTAAGTAAGATGATAAGGTGCCTGGACCCAATATAAATATACAAAATTAATGTTTTCCCTTTATGCTAGTAATATCCAGGTTGTAAAGGAAACAAAAAAAAAATACAATAAACATAACCTACAAACACCAAAGGATAAATTTAAAAAAGAAAACAACAAAATCTATATGAAAACAGCCAAAATCTTTTTTGTTGCACATAAAGTAAGACCTGAGATAATGGAGAGAAACTATGTGTTTCTTGATAAGGATACATAATATCATATAAATATCAGTCATTCTAAAAATTAGTAAGCATATGTAATTTTAATTAGATGATGTTTTAACTTGACTACAAAAATTTTAAAATTAATATAGCGATAAATATCTTCAATAACAACAACAACAAAAAGGCAACGTGGATTAGTGAAGAAGGAAATATCTTTTCCCAGATATTAGAAAATTGTATAAAGCCACATAATTAAAACCATATAGATATCACCCAAGAATAACCAAATCAATCACAGAAAAAGAATAAAGTCAAGAAATCAATGAAACTCTATATTAAATATATATGGAAAAATAGCATTATAATTCCATAAAATATAATATTTTATCAATAAATACTGCAAACAATAATTATTCATTTGGAAATAAATACAATAAGAGTGCATAAAACATTTAAATATTTGTAAAAATGTAAAATATTAGAAGATAAGTTAAAGTGTATTTATTTTTTTAAGTTTTATTTAAATTTTTTAATGTTTATTTTTGACAGAGTGAGAGAGAGAGAGAGAAAGAGCGTGAACGGGGGAGGGTCAGAGAGACAGGGAGACGCAGAATCCGAAGCAGGCTCCAGGCTCTGAGCTGTCAGCACAGAGCCAGATGTGAGGCTTGAAGTCACGAACCATGAGATCATGACCTGAGCCGATGTCCAACACTTAACTGACTGAGCCACCCAGGTGCCCTAGAGTATATTTATGTCTTTCAGTGACAAAAATGTCCTAAGAAATGAAAGAAATTCAGAACACATTAAAAATAAATTTGACTGTAGTGTATTTGTGTTTTTTAAAAGGCTAAAGCTATAATAAGATGGAAAGAGCATTTGAAATATACATGACAAAGATTTGTTATTCTTAATCTGTGAATAGTACCTCGAGACCAATAGGAATTACACAGATCATCTAATAGAAATGTGGGTAAGATATTTTAAAAGGCAATTCTCAAAAGATGAAAAGCAAATTACTAATAAACATAAAAGGCTAGTCAACTTTTTCTACAAGTCACAATAAGAAACCACCTATGGGCTTTGCAATTTTTAAATGATATAATTCAGAATTGGTGAGAATGTGAAGAAACAGGCCTTTCTAAACATTGGCTAGACTGAGATTTGATTACATCAGAACGGAAGCTTCCCATAAACCTGAAAAGAGGTTCCTTTTAGAATTAATCCTCTCATACCAGATGGGTTTCTTATTCTACTGAATTGTATAAATGCCCTAATCAGTAGTACAAATATTTGTTTCTTATTTAAAAAAAAAAAAAGCAATCAAAGAAATATAGGTTCCAAACAACTCTGAGGAACTGGGTTCCAATGCCTTGCAAGAATCGTATCAACACCAACAGCCAGTGGTTGCCATGATTAATACAAAAACTAACCTAAGACATCCTCAGAGGGATGGAGGGGGCTATGTCAGACTTGTCTCCTGAGATTCAGCTTTGAACTTGGAGATGTATCTAAGTTGAGCACATTATTGCAGTCAGAAAAACCTAAATTTTAGACCCACTTTGGCCTTCTCTATGGGAAAGACTAATGGTTTCTATTCCACAGCAATGTTTGAAGTTTGAGATGACAGTGTACAGAAATAAGATATGCACATGTTATTGTAATTTAGATAGAAATAATCTTATGAATAATAAATATTTAACACGTAACCTGAACACACAGTTCTGAGGGGTTCATGTATATTAACTTGTTTAATTCCTTACAATTGCCCTACGAAATAGTTACTTTTGTTATCTTTATTCTAAAAATGAGGAAACTGAGTTAAAGGGATACAAAGTAGCTTCCCTAGGGCAAAAAAGCACAGAGGTCCAAAGCTGGGATTTGGTGCCAGACTTAGAGGCCTTCATCCTCTATTGCTTTCCCACAGTTTATGGACATGAATCCGTATTTGTTGTATTTTGCAGAACTTATGACCTGAAAATTTTTTGTAATTATATTTTATCATCTCTTCCCTGTCTACTACTTGAGATTGTATTTGTTCTACAATCTATCCCAACTTTCACATTGAGATCAGATTTCCCTGTTTATTGAAATTCTATAATACACACACACACACACACACACACACACACTTATTTTTTTAAAATTCATTAGTTAACATACAGTGTAGTATTGGTTTCAGGAGTAGAACCCAGTGATTCATCACTCATATATAACACCCAATGCTTATCCCAGCAAGTGCCTTCCTTAATGCCCATCACCCATTTAGCCCATCCCCCACCCACACTCCCTCCAGAAACCCCCAGTTTGTTCTCTTTATTTAAGAGTTTCTATGGTTTACCTCCATCTCTGTGTTTATCTTATTTTTCCTTCCCTTCCCCTATGTCCATTTGTTTCTTAAATTCCACATATGAGTGAAATCATATATTTGTCTTTTTCTGCCTGACTTATTTTGCTTAGCATAATACACTCTAGTTTCACCCGTGTTGTTGCAAATGGTAAGGTTTCGTTATTTTTGATCACCGAGTAGTATTCCATTGTGTGTGTGTTTGCGTGTGGGGGGGGGGCATATCTTCCTTATCCTTTCATCAGTCAATGGACATTTGGGCTCTTTCCATACTTTAGATATTGTTGATAGTGCTGCTAGAAACATTAGGGTGCATGGGGTGCCTGGGTGGCTCAGTTGGTTAAGCATCCGGCTTCGGCTCAGGTCATGATCTCACGGTCTGTGAGTTCGAGCCCTGCGTCGGGCTCTGTGCTGACAGGTTGGAGCCTGGAGCCTGCTTCGGATTCTGTGTCTCCCTCTCTCTCTGCCCCTCCCCTGTTCATACTCTGTCTCTCTCTGTCTCAAAAATAAATAAAAACATTAAAAAAAGTTTTAAACATTAGGGTGTATGTGCCCTTTCAAATCAGCATTGTTGTGTCCTTTGGATAAATACCTAGTAGTGCAATTTCTGCGTGATAGGGTAGTTCTGTTTTTAATTTTTTGAGGAACTTCAATACTGCTTTAAAAAGGGGCTGTACCAGTTTGAATTCCCACCCACAGTGCAAAAACAGTTCCCCTTTCTCCACATGGAAATTCATCTCCACATTAAAATACATTTTAACATCTATCTTTCCCCAAAGTGTCCAGGCACACGATATTTTATTGAGTTTTGCTTTATTGTGCTTCACAGATACTGTGTTATTTTTTTTTTTTTAACAAATTAAAGGTTTGTGGCCACCTGGCAACAAACAAATCTATTGGTGCCCTATTTCCAACAACATTTTCTCACTTTGAGTCTCTGTCACATTTAGGTATTCTTGTAATATTTAAAACTTTTTCATTGTTGTAATATTTATTAGGGAGATCTGTGATCAGTGATTATGACTTGCCGAAAGCTCAGATTATGCTTAGCATTTTTTGGCAATAAAGTATTTTTTAATTAAGGTATGTACTTTTTTTTAATGCAATGCTATCACATCTAATAGACTACAATGTGGTGTTGGAGTGACTTTTATATGTGCTGGGAAACCAGAAAGTTCATTTCACTTGCTTTGTTGTGATATTCACTTTCTTGTGGTGGTCTGGAACTGAACCCACAATATCTCTGAGGTATACCTATATAAATTGCAAACTCGACCGTCAAAGTCAACGACATCAAACTTTGAGCCCTTCCGAGAGCTGTCACTTGTATATGCCTATTCTCTGTCTACTCTTTTCTCCAAGAGAAGGACATCCAGTGGTGGAAGACATTCCAGTTGATGGAAGAGGAAGGTGATGCTCATGTGACTTCATAAAACAAGGGAAAGAGTGAAGGGAGGCAGGCAAACATTCAGCACAAGATTCTTTTGTCATTGTGGTTTGCTCTTTCTTTTGTTTCGTCTTCCTTTGCTTTGTTTTGTTTTGCTTTGCTTTAATTTACCTCAACAATTCACCACTGCATAGCACATGTGATTTAGTTGACAGAAATTTGGTTTGCAGAGTTCTTCAGGAACATACCTTTGATGGCATGAGGCAAAGATGTGGAGACACTTTCAGTAACTGAAGAAGAAAATAACCAACTTACAGATCATCGATGCCTTTGCTTTTGTGTCTCCCCCATTTGGCAATTTTTCTGCTCATTAGTTCTTTCCTCCTGAGGATGAATAAGATCAGAAGGAAGATCAAGCCCAAATCAGTCAATTACGTCCACTTGTCAGCAACTGAAAAAAAGGATGAAGGCCTGGTGTGCGAGGATTCAGAGACAACTTGAGGGATTATTTGTGGATTTCAATTACCCAGTACTTCTCTCTCTATGAGCATGAATAATTGAGAACCCAGTTTCCCTGGATTCTGGAGCTGGATCGCATCTTAAGGAAAATCTTGCCCAATGTTCATATTGTATATGAGGAAACTCAGGACCAGAGAGGATCATTTGTCTGCCCCTTGACACATAGCTTGCTAATGGCAGATATGGTGACCCCCCCAGATATTCAGCTTTCTCTACCTTGTAGTTGCATGAAAAAAATTCTAATCCCACGTTAGTCACAGGGCAATTTCACTTAAAATAATACATTTTAATATATTATATTATATTATATTATATTATGTATTATAATAACTCCAAAAATAGGTAAAGTCTCAAAAGAAGCAGGGTATGATGGGAAGACCCTAGGAACCATAGGGCTTAGGTCTAATTATGGCTTAATGCTGTGTGTAATTTTTCTGTTATATTGGGCAGATGCCCTAACTTCTCTGGGCTTTCGTTTTCTCATCTACCGAAAAAAGATAATTCTCCCTGCATTGCCTATCCTCACAGAGTTTTGGAGAGGGTCAAAGAATATAAAAATAATAATAAATTAATGGGAATAGTTGGGTAGCTGTCTATAGAGTGCTAAGTGTTCAACATGCATCATCTTGTAATCCTTGTGACAGCTTTATGACTCAGGCAATGTTGAGGAATTGGAAACTAAAGTCCAGCGAGGTTAAATAATGTGTTCAAGGTCACATGGATAATCACGTGGGAAATATTTTGTTAATTCCAAAGTAGATCACAATATGTGTGTGTGTGTGTGTGTGTGTGTGTGTGTGTGAGGCAGGGGGGCTGCCTCCATTGGTGCTGAGACAGGCGATGTTCCCTGTTGTGAACCTGACACCTGCCATGGATTCTAACTTCTGGTTCACCTGAACTGGAGGCAGCACCTTGAGAAGCAGTTGAGGATATGACTTCTCAAATGAGTCAGAGAAGAGTGTGGAAGATCTGCGTAGCTAGGTGATCCTTTGAGATTTTAGCCTGGGGAAATAGCTAACCATGGACCAATTTTGGGAACAGGGATGGTATCCAAGGTACCATTTTTGAAATATCAATCAGATATCCGAACCTAAGACTGATGGACATGTGTGTCCCTGTGTTGCAGGGGGAGGTATTTAAATAAGATAATGTGTTTGAAAGCTCTGAACATCGTGAGGACCCCATGCATGATTCTTTGGCTGCCTTGAGCACATTTCAGGGTGAGTCACTAGAGAATAAAGGAAAGGAAACTGGGATGGGATTCTCTTTGTTCGAACAAGTATCTGTTAACAGCATTTTTCTAGATGATTTACCTGTTATAGGTTGTCAGATTGGAAAGACTTCAGAAAATAAAACTCCATCATCCATCTTAATTGTGAGATGGGTTTTTACAGTTGTGAGATGGGCCCCTCCCTCCTTTGCCCAGCCTGCTTCTTAAACCCAGAGCCATGAAGCATTTTCTTTTTTTTTTTTTAATGTTTTTTTAATGTTTATTTATTTTTGAGAGAGACAGAGACAGAATGTGAGTGGGTTAGGAGCAGAGAGAGAGAGAGAGACACAGAATCCGAAGCAGGCTCCAGGCTCCGAGCTGTCAGCACAGAGCCCAACATGGGGCTCGAACTCACAAGCCGTGAGATCATGACCTGAGCTGAAGTCAGATGTTCAACTGACTGAGCCACCCAGGCTCCCCCGTGAGGCATTTTCTGATAAGAACCCAGGCTTCTAGGAGGATTTAGACATCGCTCACATTGCCATCCTGATAGCCATTCACTGTTCTCCCAACAAATATTCGTTGAGTACCAGTGGTGTCAGCCATTGTGCTGGGCATGTGGCTACTAAGCTGAGTGACACAGATTCTCTGCCTCTTCAGGGAACTAACCGCTAGCATGGAGCTGGATGTGGATACAGACGATCAATCACTGTCTAGTGTGGAAAATGTCTCCCTGAAAGCTAACTCTGGAATGCTGCCTGTATTGCAAATAAAATTTCACTGGAACACACCATGGCTATTTGTTTACGTATCGTCTGTGGCTGCTTTCAAACTACGATGTCAAAGTGGAGTAGCTGTGACTGGGAATGACCTGCAGAACCCCCTCCAGAAGGTGGTTCCAGGCTCTGCTCTAGGGGACAGAATGCCTGTCACAGAATTGGGAAGGGGGTAGTGGGTCGGTACGTACTAGCTCTTAAGCCCAGCTACACAGTAGAATCATCTGAAGAACTTTTCAAACATCGATTCCTGCCTTCAAAAAGGCTTGAATTCAATGGTATGACAAGTAATGGTATTTTTTTTAAACCTTCCTAAGGTGGCACAATCTTAGGATGTCAGTATGAAATCAGGGTAGAGGAAGACTCTTCTAGAGAAAGTGACATTTTGACCAACAAAGACCTGACATATGAATAGCATGGACCAGGCCAGAGAAAGGGGTGAGTGTTTTCTGGAGAGACAAAGAAGCATGTGCAGAACCCTGGGGCAGAGAATGTAAAGCCCATCTGAGGAACGTCAATTAGATCTATAGGAGGGGGAGCTGGCAGGGAAAAGGGGAGCTGGAAGAGACAGCAGGGAACAAATCATGAACATTTTTATAGGTCCTGTTAAAAATGTTTGGAGTTCATCTTAAAGCAAACAAGCATGGAAAGTATGTAACTAAAAAATCAGGGAGGGAAACTGAGGCAGGTTGAATTTGCATTAGAATAATGTTAGCAGGTGTATGGGACTGAGATGGCCTGTGTCAGGGAGGGCCGCAGGTGTAGTGCTGTGAGGCAGGATGGAGACACGTTGTCCCGCCTGCAGTCGTGCTGTGGGCGGCAGTGATGGGAACCTGCCATCACTCAGCAACTTCTGGCCTCGGCTCTCCTTTGCCTTAAGAGCAATCTGGCCAAGTCTTATTCCCACAGTCTATACTATGCCGCTCGAGGAGGGGACCATGGTCTGGCCCCCTTACACCTTCCTTTCTCTCTTTGTGTGCCCGGCAGAGCACTTTTGTACATAGGAAGGGCTGAAGATTAATCTATCGCACAACAAATCTCTCTTTTTCGAGTAAGGAAAGTGATGGAACAAGACCACAAGGCCACCAGCCACGGAGCCAGAAGCAGCAGCGGTGTGACCTGACATTTCCCAGAAAATGGTGTCCTGGGAAGCTGTGTACCCTAGTTAACGCTCAGGTCAGGATGCCTGGCTTCTGCGGCCTACACACTGTACAACCACCAGCCAGAGGTGCTACGATAAAGTGCAGTCAAACGACGGTGCTAATGTCTGTGCATCGTCAGGCAAACCGGTGTTCCACGACGCTTGGCTTGCACTGGCAACAATTTAGCGATTAGTCGCAGCAAATGTCTTCCGTCCCTTAATTTGTTCTTCTTTCCTGGCTAGCTCTTATTTTCCAATATCATCATTTGCCTTTGTGTCTCAACCCAAGATCCAAGGTGAACGCCTTGTCCTATTGAGAATTTCACATCCCTCCTTCTATTGGCGATGGATGTCACAGGGTAGTGTTTGAACAAATAATTTTCCTTACCTCTTACGAGCTCTGCTTTCCTGCTACTGAAGCCTGCATGAAGGAAAGAGAATAATTTATGCTATTTTTAAAGAAGAGAGATTTCCTCTCTTCTTCTTCTTCTTCTTCTTCTTTTTGTTGTTGTTGGAGAGATCTTAAAACACTGCAAACTTTGGGTAGCTGGGCTGGGCCAAAGCATTCTCTCCTCCTGCTGGTGCACACAGCCACTGCTTAATTTAGAGTGATTCCTAAGGCAGGGGGGATCATAATGCAGAGTTCATGCTGTTAGGAACCATCACTCTGCTTGGAGACACATGTAGCCACAGAAGGCTGAACAGATCACAGTAGCTTAAGGCTCTGGAAGATAAAAGGGCTGGTATCGTTGATAGGGACCCTAGAGAAGGCTCACCACCTGTGCACACACCCAGAAGCTTTCAGTGCTCCCTTCCTCCCTCCCTCCCTCCCTCCCTCCCTCCCTCCCTCCTTCCTTCCTTCCTTCCTTCCTCACTCCCTCATTCTCTTTCCCCCTTTCTTTCCCCCTTTCATTTCCTCATCAAAACTCACGTGAATCGGGGGTGGGAAAAGGAGATGGTGGGTGGGAGAATGTATCAATCAGACCTCACAGATGTAGTTATCATTTCACATAACCATGCACGAGGCATGAAGTGAACACATCCTATTTTTCTTCTTTCTTTTAACATGGAAAATCCTGAAAACAAAATGCCTAAATGAAAGCGAGATGCTATGTGGTTTAAAGAACCAACACCCTGAATCTACAGACAGACCTCGGTATAAAGATGGATTCCGACCCCTGTGTAGATGTGGGTGTTGGATTAAGCTTTCTGCAGCCCGTAAGCAATAATCTCTAACTTTGGGGATTCTTGAAAGATTAAATAGCATCATAAAGATTAAATGCCAAGTGCAGTTATTGGTACAAATAGGGGCTCACAAATCCTGCCCGGCTTCTAGTTTTCATTTATAGTTGTGTAGCCTCAGGAAAGTCACTTGAGCACGTTAAGCCTCACCTTTAAAGGGGGGCTAATGATGTGCACCTGACGAGACTTTAAAAGGATTAAATAAGGTATCACGTTAACTTCTCTGTAATTTGTGCTGTATAACGTGCTGTATAAATGTGAGGCATATAATTATTATGCACTTTGTTAGTATACACACACACACATACACACACACACACACACACACATATATGTATGTATATATATATATATATATATATATATATATATATATATATATATATATAATTTATGTCAGCAGGTGGCAAACAAACACCGTATGGGCAGAGAAGAATATGGCAGTCACTGTCCTAGGAACTTTTAAATTACACGCTCTCTAATTATTACAACCACCCTCGTAGAACGTAAGATCATTTTTATTGGATGGATAGTGAAACTGGGTCATCAGCAAACGACTGCTAGCATTGATTCCACACTTACTTTATCCTAGCCGTTGTTCTACAGGCTTTAGATACATTACTTCACTAATAGTAATGGTCTCATCAACCGCCTAGTGTAAGAACAGTCATCCTCATTTTTTAGATGAGAAAACTGGGGTACAGAGAAACAAAGTCACTTGTGCAATGCAGCTGGCATATGATCAAATAAGATTTGAAGGCAAGCAGTCTGGCTGTGCAGTCTGCAGCCTTACCTATAATATCATATGGCAAAGTAACGACTTGGTTACAGGAGTTCATTTCTCTAGCGTATAGTTGCTGTACTCTCTTGAAATTAACTGGTGAGACTATTTCAGGAGATACAATGGCATTTGTATTTATTGCATTGTTTCCAGAGACAAGGAATATATTATTTGCTTGAATAAATTCTTTTCATATAAATAGTACCATTAGCACAGAGGTCACTTACTTCACCACCTTTAGTCAATATCACTCTTAAATTGGGTCTGTAACCTGCACTTGTACACTTATGCATCTATTTATTAATATATATGTACTCCCATAAAGCTGGACTGCTGCTTAATGATTCTTCTGTGCAGGAGGCAACAATCAGAAGACATACTAGTCTGCTGTCCAGAAATAATTAAAAAGTGATGTGAAATCATTATTGCCATAGGCTTGCATTCACAATATCCAAAAGTCTTTAAAACTCTGAGAGCCCAGATGGCTAGAACTTTCCTATTCCTTCTTTATATTTTCTAAGATACATTTTGCCTCTTCGGTGAGTATCCCCTAGACCTTAATAGAACCAATTACTCTTAGATCCTTATTTCTCTAGCCAGCATCCTGATCGACAGGACAACTATTAAAGGATCAGCAGGGTAGAAATAAAGCATGAACAAGAGATGGTAAAAATTTGTGAACACAGAAGGAAATACTTAGTCCTGTGGTGTGTTTGTGTGGAAGTGTGTATACATAGACTTTACATCTGTGTGCAACATATGTGCATATATATGAGCACTCGTATACCTGTATGATTTAGAGTTACTGTCGCTTGTGAGAGAGTAAAAGGATATGTTTCTTTTCGAAGATATATCTAGGAGATGGGATTTGTCGCAAATATTAGTTTTTCAGTAAGATAAGTTTTTGCATGACATTTTGTATTATCCACCCACAGTGACCTGCCAATTTGTTGAAACGATTCAGTTTTACCAATTTTCTCCATCACATCTGGGTTGGAAGGTTCGAGGGTCATTTCTGCGCGTCTGCTGACAGGCAGATCCAACAGAAGGAAACAAGCCTTTCCCCCAGTATGATGGCTGCCTCCGTCCTTCACCAGCAGTAAACCGGGAGGCCAGGGTGTCTAATTGAGAAATTGTGTGTCAGCAAAGGATTATATAAAGTCAGGGGGACATATTTCATCCCGCTTTCCACTGCTAGCTACCTCTCTCCCTTTTCCTACAACAGATTTTCCTCTGGCTTTGAAAGATGCTAATGGAGCGTTATTAGTCCAGGAAGAAAATTGCCCTGGAGAATCATAATGACTTTCACTGCTGTGGCGACATCAAACCAGACCGTTTAAGAATAATGGGGTTTTAGTTCCTGTAGAGGGAGTTGGCTTGGGGAGATAAATAGCAAGTGAAAGTCCCATGACACGTGAGACGGAAAAGGAGGACAGCTTTGGAACTTCTTTGGTTGCCAAACTTAGGTGTGCGGTCGCCCCACAGCTCTCCTGACATCTGAGATTTGAAGAAGGAAATTAAATATTTAAGGCTGACTTCAGCTCTTTCCTACCCTTTCCCCGGCTTTAGGAGGTAAAAGGCTCCACCGAGAAAACACGACACAACAAAACAAAAAAACCTCCACACTCCTCTGTAAATTTAAAGCCTTTAATCTCGTATTTATAACCAGTTTTTCTAGAAATCGTTAAGAACCAATACCTACACAGCTGGCTGGGCTTTATAATTTGGCAAAACACAAACACAAATAGAAAGGTTAGAGATGGGTTGTTTGGTGTCCAAAATGTGATTATTTTTATACCATTAGGAGACCCATACTTGGAATTCTTAGTACTTCCTTCATCTGACCGACCAAACCACTAGAGAGCTGGTGTGTGCAGCTTTTAGGGCATGATAATGAAGCGGGCACTGACACACATTTAAGGGTGTTTTACTCACATGAATTCTAAGATGAGTGATGCCGAGCCAATGTCTTAGCTCAGGGCAGGAGCAAGATAAAGATCTTCAGATCAACTGTCCAGGCCCTAGAGAAAAAGAGAGAGCCACAGTGAGGGAGTCAGAGAGAGAGAGAGACAGAGAGATAGAGAGACAGAGGCAGAGACAGAGACAGAGGCAGAGACAGAGAGAAAAGAAACAAATGGCTTTGGAGTGACACAGACCTTGGTAGCTAAGACACTATCTCTTCTCCACATTTGACTGTATGTGAAAGACTAGTTATCAACATCGTGAGCTTTGGAATTCCACAGACCACCATACTTGGAGCCTTTGGCTGTATGATTTTGGTCAAGTTACAGGACATTTCCATGGTACCATTTTTTAATCTGTCAACCTTAGAGAAGTCATGAGAGAACTAAAAGGGATGCTGTTCAATGTCGCATTTGGCACATACTGACTCTAGTGATATCTGGCATAGGCACTCACTCACTTTTTTTATTGAAAAAAATATTATTAAGCCTTTTGAGCTCCTTCCACACGTCCCATCCCCAACACATGAAAGCGTATGAGGTCAAAATTCAATCTGAAGTCTGTTTGAATCCAAAGTTCAAGTTCGTACCACCTATAGATGCTCAGTTTGGGTCCAGACCCACAATTTTCACTGTCTGACCTTTACAAGTATCTAATTTTTGTTGAATCAGTTTATGTATAAATAGGAATAGTAAGAGGAAAAAGTCTATCTTCATTTGGGAGTGCTCAACAAATCTGTCAAATTTTATTTTCTCACATCCCTCCGGTTTGCCAAGCTTCCATGTTTACTCTCTCCCCTTTGATAGCAGAATTTCTCTTAACAACAACAACAAAAACATATATAAAACATACAGAAAAGAAAAAGAAACTACAAAAGACCCTACCTTCTCAACATCCAGGTTTCACATATTAATCGACTCCACAAATGTCGATATGAACAAGCTGGGGTCCTGGGATGTGTTTGGCAACCAAACTGGCAAATACCTCTGCTCTTGTAGAGTTTGTATTTGGCAAATAAAGTGGCTGTATCTGTGTCAGGGATTTTTAAAGAACTGATCAGTTACAATTACAGCTGGAGTCACCAGCCCATCCCCCATTCTCCCCCTGAGACTCCTGGGGGAGCCGTGCAGCCCCAACTGACTGATTTTGAGTGATAGTGTGGGTCAAGCCCGATCCTCTCTCATTAGACTTGGTAGGCATTCTTCCACTTATGTTGACTTTCAGAGACACGTAACAATCAGGGGTGTTTCAAATGAAGTTCTACGAGTTCAGGAAGTGCCTAGCGGCCATCCCGAGGTGCCCCTCTGGATCATTCCACTGGAAGTTGTGAAGATCAAAAGAGAGGATGTGTATGAAAGATTAATACACTGTAAAATATCCCACAAATACTTTACATCTTTCTTTCATTGGTCGTCTGGTAGGTACCGCCCCACGTTATCTGCCCCACATCTGTCTCCAGAGTCTCACTGCTTCCTCTACCACAGGGGCCATCTTGACCAACCCTGGAAAGGCTCCTAGAGAGTTGCCCCACCGGAGGCCATGGCCAGGAGCCTTTGGCTCCTCATACTGTATCTGGCCTC
The DNA here is from genome assembly GCF_046562875.1 of Panthera onca. Taxonomy (NCBI): domain Eukaryota; kingdom Metazoa; phylum Chordata; class Mammalia; order Carnivora; family Felidae; genus Panthera; species Panthera onca. Next base: position 10,515,957 of record NC_138342.1, read on the forward strand.
AAGTGGAGCATGTGTCTCAGGGCAGGGTAGAGAACCCGACTTCCCAGAAGGTGCACAAAGGTGTCAGATGATGCAAGTCAGAAGTGTTAATGCGAGTCAGGGCTGAATTCTCTGAGAGGCAGACTTTACCACACGCGGCAGGAAACAGAAGGGAATCGGCAGGTCAATTCCTCTTTGAACCCTGCAGTAGGCATGTCAGTGCAGGGGCTCCTGCATACCTGTGTGAAAATGCCTCTTCTTGCTGAGCACTGGCTGTGTGACCTGGAGGGGGGCCAGTTGGCAACTGCTTCCCCTGTCACCCTGCCCCCTCTCCTTTACCTCTCCTTCTGGGCACCCTGCCCTTACAGCTCCTAGTGAAATGTCAGCAAGCTAGGCTCACCTCCGGCTGAGGCCAGGAAATCGGGGCTCCTCATGCTTCCTCCTCTACCTCCTCTTCTTCATCTCCTTGATCCCAAATGCCCCTACCATGGAAAAGAGAGTCAAGAAAGGTCACAAAGCCGCCGTAACAAGAGCGTCAAATGTTCCAGAATGCCCTCGCCTGCGTGGTGCTCTCAGCGTGTCTGGTGGTCTCAACGGGCTGGTGTGTTCGAAAGTGCGATCAGTGCATCCCCACCTTAAAGATGAGCAAACCGAGGCAGACGAAAGGAGTGAGAAGGAAGGGGTGGCAGAGAGGAACTAATACAGCTTCACCCTTTTGTGCTCAGATTTTATTCAGAGGAAAGACCGTGTGACCCGGGTTTAATCGAGTGAAAGGCCGAAAGCCTTTTGGTTTGGTCTGTAATAACATTTATCTTCCTCATCAACACTGTCCATCAACGTTCTTTCTCCTGCAGCAACGTCCACATTGGTTTCCTCACTCCTCACCCCGTCCCTCAGTCCCCCTCTACTCTGCAGCCAGAGTGTGTCAGTCAGTCAGCTCCGGCGGCTATACCAAAACACCACAGATTGGGGACTCAGATGACAGATACTCATTTCTCGCAGCTCTGGAGGTTGGAAGTCCAACATCAATGTGATGGCTGATTAGGTTCCTGGTAACAGTTCTCTTCCTGGCTTGCAGATGGCCGCCTTCTTGCTGTGTGCTCACATGGCCTTCCTTTGTGCACAAAGGGGAGGGAGTTAGCTAGTTTCTCTTGTTATAAGGACACAAATCCTATTGATACTTGCCCCATTGTTATGACCTAATTTAATCTTTTTTAAATATTTATTTATTTCTGAGAGAGAGAGAGCAAGAGGGAGGAGAGGCGGAGAGAGAGAGACATAGAATCTGAAGCAGGCTCCAAACTGTCAGCACAGGGCCCGATGTGGGGCTTGAACTCACAAACTGTGAGATCACGACCTGAGCGGAAGTCGGAGGCTTAACTGACTGAGCCATCCAGGTGCCCTCTGACCTAATTTAATCTTAGTGACTACTTTAGTTGTTTATCCCCAAATAGAGTCACATTGGGAGTTAAGGCTTCAACACATGAATTTCAGGGGGACACAGACATTCAGTCCATAACATTCTACCCCTTGCTCCTCAAAATTCATGCCTTTCTTGCGTGCAAAATGCACTCATTCCATCCCAGCAGCCCTCAAAGTTTTAATTCATTTCCTTAGCAGCTCTAAAGTCTAAAGGCCAAAGTTACATCTAAGTAGCATTGAAATCAGATGTGGGTGAAATGCAGGCTACACTTCATCCTGAGGCAAAATTCCTCACCAGCTGTAAACCTGTGAAATCAAAGTTATGTGCTTCCAAAATACAATGGTGACAGAGGCATAGCACAGACATGATTTGTCCAAAATGGAGAAATCAGAAGGAAGAAAGGGGTGATGGGTCCCAACCAAGCAAACATCTAGCAAGGCAAAGTCCATTATATCTGGAGGCGGGAGAATAATTCTTTTTGTTTCAATGCCCTGCCCTCCAGGCCCACCGAGGTGACAGGGTCACGTCCCTCCATAGCTCAGTGGGGTGGCTCCTACCACTGTTGGTGCGGCAAGACAATCCAGCCCGTGTGGCACTGGGCCTTGGCCTTGCTCCTTAGGACCTGGCTGGTGGCATTCTAGTCCTTGAAACTGAAGAGGGCCTACACTTGTAAACCAAGGAGAAACCAGCCCTAACCAACTGGCCTTTGGTGGAGGGGTAGCCCTGCAGGTCTTTGGATCGCCCTCAGGGTCCTTCTTTCCTTTATGGGGAGGATTATTCATATTCCCAACTGAATAACCATGTTGTCTGGTCCTGCAGAATCCCAGAAGTTAGCCAGCTTTCTTTCATTCCACCCCCATATGTTCTGTTCCTTTTAGTTCCTGCTTGCGGAGTATCTGCTACTATAATCCTGTCTATCCTGTCCATTCCTCACTTGTGCTGAGGTGGTTGATCAGGTGATTAAAAGTGTGTTCCATATCCACATCAATCTCTTTATCAAAAGGCTGTTCAGCCACACCCTTAATTTCTCTTCAGAATAAACTTTCTTTCTGTCTGTCTCTCTCTCTCTCTCTTTTTTTTTTTTTTGCAGTAAGATAGGCTGAGAATTTCCCAAATCTTCAAGTTCTAGTTCATTTTGCTTACCTATTTTTCCAATTTATTTCTCTCATCTCACATTATGATAGGAACAGATAGGATTCAGTAAAAAGAGAGGTAAAGATAGGACCTGAGGTCCCTGGATGGAGAAAAACATATTTTGGAACAATGCTACAAGTGTCTGAGTCTCACCACAGACAATCCCCTCAGATGTAAGGTTCCTCTTAAGAATGTAACAGATACCACCTACTTCCCTTCAGGTTTCTCTCAGGAATTTGATTAAAGACCTAAAAATAAGTCATAGACCATAAAACGAAGGACCCACAAGAAACAATACGTCCGTAGACCACCCCTCATACAATGGAAACAAGCCAATCAGGAAAGGACAAGAGCTATCAAGCCAATGAAGGTAGGACCTGAGAAGGAACAAGAGGGAAGGGAAGGGAAGGGAGGGCTGACCAGAACCTGATAAAACAAGGACCCTTGCTCATTGTCAGCAGGTATTCACTTTTGAATGCCCCCTCTGTGTAAAGAGACTTTTCATACTATTCTTCATTCCTAATCTTATACTCTAATAAACTTTTGCCTGCTGCTCATTTTCTGTCCACCTCTTCATTCTTCGAAGTGGCGAGATAATGAACCGTGGGTAATGAGGTAAAAAATCCTGCAACAACATTTTACTATAATAATCAAAAGGAACCACAATGATCCTTCAACACTTGGCTTAGAAATGTTCTTAGCTAAATAGTTCATTGCCTCGCTGACAGGTTCTACCTTCCACAAAATGCTAGAACACAACTCAGCCGAGTTTTTGCCACTTTGTGATAGGGATTGCCTCGTTTTCACTTTCCAATAAGCTGCTCCATGTGAGACCTTACTAGAAAGGCTTTTAACATTCATATTTCTACCAACGGTCTCCTTACAGGAATCTAGGCTCTTTCTAGCATGTACTTCAAAACTCCTTCAACCTCTGTTCATCACCCAGATCCAAAGCCACTTCCACATTTGTTACAGCAACACCCCACTTCACTGGACCCAAATCTGTGTTAACTGGGGTTCCGTGGAGAAAAAAATAGAACCAACAGGACATATACGTACATACGCACACATACACACACACACATAAATAGTTGATCCTTGAACAATGCGGGGGTTAGAGGTATTAACTCTACGCATCGTCAAAACTTCATGTATAACTTTTGACTCTCCAAAAACTTAGCTATTGACAGCCTGCTGTTGACCAGAACTCTTACTGATAACATCATCTATTAATATACATTTTGTAGGCTGTATGTATTATATAACATATTCTTACAATAAAGTAAGCTAGAGGAAAAAATGGTATTAAAAATCATAAGGAAAAGAAAATACATTTACAGAAATGTACTGTCCTTATTTAAAATTTTCTTTTTTAATGTTTATTTTTGAGACAGAGAGAGACAGAGCATGAATGGGGGAGGGTCAGAGAGAGGGAGACACAGAATCCGAAGCGAGCTCCAGGCTACTAGCTGTCAGCACAGAGGCCTACGTGGGGCTCAAACTCACAGAGTGTGAGATCATGACCTGAACCGAAGTCGGATGCTTAACCGACTGAGCCACCCAGGCGCCCCGTACTATCCTTATTTTAAAAAGCTGTATGTAAGTGGACCGTGGAGCTCAACCATGTGTTGTTCAAGGGTCAACTGACAAGGGTCATTTTTCTATAAAGAAAGAACTGGAGAATTGGCTCATGTAATATTACATATTATATTGTTTTATTGTAATATATTTATTATTATGTCATTATAATATATTATTATTATAAATATATATTATGTGTGAATATAAATTATATATGTATAAATTTAAAATATGCATTATAATAATATATTATATACACTTAAGTAAAGAATTAGAGAATTGACTCATGTCATTGTGGAAGCTGACAAGTGACAATCAGACGTCTTGCAACTGGCAATCTGGAGAAATGATAGTATGGTTCCAGGCCGAGGGCTGGCAGTTTTGAGACTGAGGAAGGGTCAGTGTTTCAGGGAAAAGGGTAATAGAAGACAAAACCAAAACCAAAACCAAAACCAAAACCAAAACAATGTCCCAGCTGAAAAGCATTGATCAACCATTAACTGAATGACTTCTTAAACACAAGTCCATAGTGTTATCAATTAAATTGTGTCCCTCACCAAAGACATGCTGGGGTGCCTGGGTGGCTCAGTAGGTTAAGCGTCCAATAAGAGTTGGACCAAGAGAGGTTTCAGCTCAGGTCATGATCTCACAGTTTCATGAGTTCAAGCCCTGTATCGGGCTTTGCACTAGCAGCCAGGAGCCTGCTTCAGATTTTCTCTCTCCCTCTCTCTCTGCCTCTCCTCTGCTCATACTATCTCTGTGTCTCTCAAAATAAATAAATAAAATTAAAAAAAAAAAAAGGCATGCTGAAGTCTAGCCCCCAGTATCTTAGAATGTGACTTTGTTTGGACTAGAGTAACTGCAAATGAAATTGGCTAACATGAGGTCATACTGTAGATTGTGGGCCCCTAACCCAGTATGACTGATTTCCTTATTAAAAACATAATAATACAATGCTGTGAAAAGAGACAAAGGCACCAGGAAAGGCCATGTGAAGATGGAAGATTGGAGGGATGCATCTAGAAGTCGAAGAACATCAATGATTGCCAGCACACTGCCAGGAGCTAGGAAGAGGCAAGGAAGGATTCCCTTCCACTTTAAGGGAGGAGCAGAGCCCTGCTGACCCCTTCATGTCAGACTTCCAGCCTCTGAAACTGTGCAACAATAAATTTCAGTTGTCTCAAGATACTCACCCAGTCTGTGGCGCTTTGGTACAGTAGCTCTGGGAAACTATTACACCTGCTTGTAAACATTGATTGACCTTCCATGATGAAGAGAATCAGGTCCACCCAATAGTGAATCCTTCAAGGCTTCCTCACCATTGGGCACTGTCTTCCATGGGCAGTTTTCTCTCCTTGCAACCAGTCAAGGCCCGGCCACAGAGGCCACTTCACTGTTGGTGAAATCAGCCCTGGATTGTCCTCGCTTCGGTCTTGATCCCACCCTTCGGCTGGCAAGTGGTCGAGTTTATCTTCTCCCCTCCCACTCTTGACAGATCACCATTCAGAATCTTATTCATTCTCCACAATTGAGATTAAATAATCTCACCTCTAGGAAAAGTTCCCTGCTGCCTCTAATTTAGTAAGAATTAACTGCTCCGTCCATTGGTAGTTTTACAGAAAATTGCCATTGCCTTTAATTTGTACTCATCTCTTCCTACTTTATTTTATTCTAATATGGAGTTCCTAGGGCATCTAGCAGAGAATCTGGCGCATAGCAAGTGCCCATGCATTTATTCAACAGATATTACTGAACACAATGTTCCAGGCGTTGTTCCAAGACGGCAAAGTCTATGTTCTCATGGAACGTACTAGTGGAGGGTGGGGTGCAGGCAGTAAATAAACAGATACATGAATATATTAAGTTTTGGCATTGGCAAGAATTACAAAAATATGAAAGAGGGGTTTGTGACAGAGGTGGGTGGACAACGTGAGGCTTGGGGGCAGCACTAGATCACAAGTTCAAGGATTTCTATACTTGGGAGGTGTTTCTGCGTGGAGACCCATGACAACGAGGACCAGCAAGTGTAACCACCTAGAAGTGCATGGCGGGCGGTGGAAAGAGGAGCCCAGGAGGCCTGGGTGGTGGGACCCAGAGGCAGAAGACGGTAGTGAAGTAGGACTAACTTTTAGTGGGTCATGGCTGCTCAGGGATCTTAGAGGGCTTCTTGGCCAAGTGGAACAAGCATAGAGAAACCTTAACTCAGGTCTGGAGAAAATAGAGAACTTGGAGGGAATCAGAAATCTCTTACCAGCGTTCTATGCGTGTTCCTCTCAAAAGCCACGGCAAAGGCGGCGTCTGGGTGGCTCAGGCAGTTAAGCCTCTGACTTGGTTTTGGCGGTCATGATCTCGTGGTCTGTGAGTTCGAGTCTCGCGTCGGGCTCCACGCTGACCTCACGGAGCCTGCTTGGGGTTCTCTCTGTCTCTGTCTCTCTCTGCGTCTCTCAAGGGAAAAAAAAAGTGTTTGCAGTATGACTAATTTCCTCTCCATTAGTCCCTGTCGTTCAGACTCAACCCGTAATGACTGAGCTTCTATCACAGGCCTCACCTGGTCTTGTTTAGCCCTCAGACTGGCAGCCACGTGTTTTCTCGGGCGGTTTTGGTCTGGTAGTTTGGTTACCCTGTAGCGACTGAAACACCCTGTGCCTTCATGCAACAAAAGTGTCGGCGTTTGTTTTGTTTTGTTTTTCCCTGCTCATGCGTTTTGCCCATCAGAGTGCAAAGCGCTGTGTTCTATTCATGCACCAGGCAGGTGAGGTTGCTGTCTCAGCACAGGTCTGACTGCCACCTTGGTCCCCGCAGTGGAGAAGGAGAAGCACTGGGGAATTGCACTTGCTTGTCACAGTGTCACTGTGGAACGAGTCACATAAGCGAGGCCTTCCCTAAAGGCCAGGGAGCCAGGAAATGTCAGGGAGTGAACACACTGTGGGTGAGCCCTGCCATTTCTGCCCCCACACACTCACTTTGCAAACAAGTCGATGAGGGTCCCTGTAGGTTAAATGCCTTGTTCGAAGTCACAACCCACAAAGTTATCCCACCCTCTCCTGTCTGTCTGTCTCTCTCTCTCTTTCTCTGGATGCACACATTCATACATACGTATCTCTCTTGGGTGATGTACATACACATTTACATACACATACACACATTTGTATGTGTGTTTGTATATATGTTTGTGATGTGTGTATCATGTATGTATTATATGTATTGTATATATTTACATGCATTTAAGAGTTCTGGTTGAGTGCCAATATTTGTCTTGTTAACAAGGGAATTGATATGCATTAAGGCTTTCCTTTCAGAAAGTTCACTAAAACAAACAAACAGAAACACAGCCTAAAACATGTTAACAGTGACTATATCTGAATGCTGACATTTATGGTGACTTTTATTTATCATTATTATTTTTTTTACTTTTTCATAATTTGCTGCATTGTTCTGAGTGTTCTCCATATATGATACTTAGAGCAAAACCAGTAAAGCTATTTTCATTAAAAATTAAAAATTAAGAGCTCTCTGAAGTTTACTGGCCATGACTCATTCCTGTTTTGGGCTGCAGACAGCTGAGGAATCATCAATAATTACACAATAGCTACACGGCCACCTTGCCATTTTTCTTCCAGTTAGAATAAAAATAGAGAGCGTGTGGATGAATACCACCTTCGCTCACACATTTCTTTATACCACCGTGAAAGTCTTTCCTTTCTTTCCTCTACTTCATTTCATAGCGCGTATCACTGTTATTACATTATATTCCTACATTAGTGTCTGTCCTTTCAACAGAAAGTGTCATGGGAATAGGATTCCACCACTGTTTCTGACTTTGGTCTCCTCTACAGCTAGAAGAGCTCTTGGCACAGAGGAGATATTAGGTAAATATTTCAGAATGAATGGACAGAAGAAAGGAAGGAAGAAACTTACTCTCCGGCTAATGATAATTCATGGATTAGGTAGTCTGAATATGTCACACATTTAATCCTTCTAATTACTTTACGACAGTTATGACTGTCCACAGTTTACAGATGAGGGAACTGAGGATCAGAGAGAGTAGTTGTCACAGCAGGGGCGTGGTGTGGCAGATGTGCTGAACTATGAGGTCCACAGTGTTTCTGTGTTTGTCCAGCTACTTAGCTTGTTCTGTCCCCAAGTCTCGCTGCCATTATCCAGCCCAGCCCATCTCCCCAGATCCTTCGGGCTAAGCCATGGCTTTCTGTAGCCAGTCTTCCAACTTACATGGGCTGAAGTCCTAGCCCCAGACCTACCCGAGAGACTTTGATTCTGCTTCCTGGTGACGGCGACAGCCCTCCCTTCTACAGACTATCCACATGTCCCTCACCTTCATCTACCCTCCTGTGCCATGTGACATCCGCTGGTCCCTCTGACATCCGCTAATCCATCCAGAATGACTTCATACACACTCCCAGCAAAGCTAAAGACATCTGATCCCTTCCAGTCCAGACCTGAGACTGACAAACTAATAAAAAATATGGCTAAGGAGGGAAGTCATAAAAATGACACACACACGCATAGACACATGCAATAAGCATTTTAATGACACGAGTGTTTGCCAAATTTTTCATTTAATGTCATATTCTTTTCTTTGAACATAAGCATTGTGATTGGCGTTCTGTTTATTCTGCCTTGAAAACAACACACTCATAATGAGTCCTTTCCAACTTCGAATTCACATTTCTTTCACATGGAGTGTTATCTTGCGGGTACCCACAAGTCAATCTGAGCGTAGAGCTTCGTGTTTGTGATTTCCCTGCAGCCTTCAGGTTAGCTTCCTCACACCGCATTTGATATGAATATTTTTAGTGACCCATCTTTAATAAGTTTTTCAACTGAATTTTCAAAGAGAAACCAGCTTCCTTTTTACATTCACTTATACTAGCTTATTAAATTATGTAATCAACATAGAAGTACAATCATCATAAACAGTTTAGGGAACAAGCACTTATAACCCTTAAGAAACACATGAATCAAGGGGTCAAAGCAAAATAGTATGATGTACTAGACAGTTGTGTAATTGTTCCCAGAAATTAGTGTGCCATGGCTGTTAGATATGTTTTACAAAAAGAATCAGGATCTGGGTTTAAAAGTGTCTACTGTACTAGATTTTGCCTTCCTAACTATATTTCCCCCCCAAGTCCTGTTGCTGGGTATTCTCCCCAGTCCTCTGTGTGCCTGCTTCCCTACTAACACGTTGACTGTCTTGAGTCATTTCTCTGAGGACCCCTAAATCCTGGCAGATAAACCGAGATACCATATCGACCTAGTCTTGTTAGACTCTTGGCTGACTCCGATTTTCCAGAAATTTCTGAGCCATATTTTTTTACAGAATCCGATCTGAAATGTGCAAAGGGTGTCGCATACTAATTCCCATCCTGGTTGAGCGTGCTGAACCTTGAAGAGAGAAAGCACATTTAATTCAGATAAATGCATAGCTCATTCTCCCGCCCCCATCCAATCAGGCAATTACAGCACTGGGCCAGAATTTTCTTCCACATTTTGTACATAAAACATAATTCTGCCACCAGCTGCTCACCAACATTTTGTTGTCTCCTCAACAGACAACAAAATGACAAAACAGATCAGCAGAGGGTGATCTGCCAGCATAACCAATGAGATGCAACCCCCCTCCAGCCAGCGTGTCATTAGGAAGCTGTTTTCTGTTTCTAAAATAAACCCTCTGAAATCATTGCCTTCCTACATCTGTGCTCCCACCTAGGAAGGAGAGATGTTCTCCCAACTCACAGGTGCTGGGGTGTGTGGAGGGAGGCCAAGGGAGGGTTCTATATCAGTAGGAAGAGCATGGGGCCATTATCCAGGCTTAGAGAGTTGAGAGCTTATGCTTTCATACGCGGAATTAAGAACATTTTGGTATTAGGTATCAAGAGTGTTTAGTAATAGGATCGCTTGGCCTGGAAACCTATCTTCCGTCACATCAGCTCTATGCTTTTTTCCCTCCTGTTACTGATTCTCCTTCTGCCCTGACCATACCCTCCATCCACAGTGTAAGATCGTCCCCCTTCCCCCTCTCTTCCAATACTCATTTAGGATCTAACTCAGTATAAGATGCTTTACATGTGAAAAAGGAAGGACACGATATTTCAAACCCAGAGATGGTGGTTGCTTCTGCCCTGAAGGGAGATGGCATAATAATGTAGATATAGATATCACTATCTCCTCCCTTGGAAGAGACAAGGGGGCAGAGAAAAGGGAAGGAAATGTGGAATTTCCACCAGATCTCTGAGGGGCAAGACTAAGATAAGGTGGGAATTTCCACCAGATCTCTGAGGGGCAAGCCTAAGATAAGGTGGTCCATGATATCCTGGGGCATATTAAAGAGAGGAAAAAACAAGCTTTCGGAGAGTGGTGGGGGCGGTACTGAAAATAGGAGGCCAAGCGCCTTTAAACAGACAGTACACTGTTCTTGGCAATCCTTCCGGCCTGCTCCCAAACTCAATAAAGTCAGCATGCATCCACTCACCTTGCTGAGTTAGAATTTGTTGGGGAGCTCAAAAGAACAGGACTGGATGTTGCTGGGTGGAATGTGTCAACATGTCAACATAAGACCATGGGTTGGCAGAACTCATTAAATTTAATTGAGTTTTAAGAAGGAAGGAAAGTATTTGTCTGTCTGTCCTCACTGCATCCCACGGAAATCACAGAAAGTCTGAATCACACAGGCATGGATGTACTGTAGTGCCTGACATGGAGTTCAAGCAAATTCCACCTGAATATTTAAGGATTGGACACTTCACTGACATCTATGCATATCCATGAATGTCCACAGTGGTTTTCTTATCCTTATTTGACAGGGAAAGAGGCCAAGACTTAAGGAAACCTATGTGATTTGCTTAAGGTCACAGAATTAAAAGAAAAGCTGTAGGGAAGTCAAGCATTCCTTTTTCTGTAGTACCAAGATTCTTAGAGTACCTAAATGTTGGGTGCCTGGGTGGTTCAGTCTGTTAAGTATCTGGCTCTTGGTTTTGGTTCAGATCATGATCTCACCGTTCATGAGTTTGAGCCCTGCATTGGGCTCTGTGCTGGTGGCATGGAACCTGCTTGGGATTCTCTCTCTCCCTCTCTCTCTCTAATTAATAACAATTTATTATTTATTAATAAATAAACTTTAAAAAATGGAATTTTGATCTAAGTGTCAAAATATTACAGGACCTTTAATTTATATATTATTATACCATATGACTAGCTTCATTTTACAGAGTAAAAAAGAGATAATTAAAAGTGGTTAAACACTTTGCTAAAAACCATATTTTTCCCCATGATTTTAATCCATTTCCTTCTCATCGCCAAACCCTACATTCTTCAAGATGAGGGATGGCTATTGCTCTGGTCTTGTTGTCTGGGGTCCATGTTCTAGGAAGAGGACCCTTTTAAAGGAGGTTCTAAGGTTTAGAAATGAAGAAGACATGTAAAATGAACTCTACTCTGAGAGACAGAAAGGGATAAGAGGAATCCAAACAGATGTCACTGCCCATCTCAGAAGGAAGTCAGGGACATCAGAGAGAAAGATATGAAAGAGAGGACCTGGTGATTTTTTGAACCATTTTTCTTCCTCTCCTATGATTATAAAGTCTACATGCCTACTCGGATGATTAGAAATATTTGTAAGAAAGTGAAAATGGTCCATGCCGTATTACAGAGCAGTGAGGAATGCTAAATTCTTTATTACCTTATTCCATTATCTAGCAAGATCCAGATGAAAAAAGAATTCACACAGATAACATGGTGAGAAAGCACACACAAAAACCTTCAGGAAGAGTATAAACACAGAGGTGCATATGAACTTGAGTAGTTCAGCACCCTAAGAATTTGCAGACATCCGTTTTGGGGGAGGGGCACTGGGCTTTCCACATGTCATGAAATAAAGAGTTAGAGGCCAACAAGTTTTTATTTTTATTTTTGTTTGTTTGTTTATTTATTTATTTTTAAATGTTTTTTTAAAAATGTTTATTTATTTATTTTGAGAGAGAGAAAGAGAGAGAGAGAGAGAGAGAGAGAGAGAAACAGAGAGCTTAAGTGGCGGAAGGGCAAAGAGAGAGACAGAGACAGAGACAGAGAGACAGAGAGAGACAGAGAATCTCAAAGCAAACTCTGCACTAACAACGTGGACCCCAATGCAGGGCTCAGACTCACCAACTGTGAGATCATGACCTGAGCAGAAACCAAGAATTTCAGATGCTTAGCCAACGGAACCACCCAGGTGCCCCAGGACAATCATTTTGTAGATCCTAAGAGGCCGGGCATTTTAGCTGACACTAGCATTAATATATATTTGAAACACCCCAATTCATTTCACAGATGATTTTCAAATGTAAATGCATGTGGCGTTACAAAAAAGTAGGTAAAATGGATAAAAATGCATGATTAAAATAAATGATGACGTGTTTATAGGATGGAGTGCCATTAAAATATGGGAAGGATGTTATTGAGATCTTCCCCCAAGTTGCCTCAGCTCACAGCCAAGCAGAAACAGCACCCAGGAGGGCCAGGGATCATGCTCAGTCCTGGTCTGACTGCCCCATGTGGACCCCCTGCCTCACTCCATCAGAACACCTGTCCATTCACCCAGAGCCCTGTGCCTGGTAGCGGTGAGGATGCTCCCATGGTCATCCTTGAGCATTCCAGCCAGGTGGGGAAGGCCTTGAACTGGGCTACCTCATGGATAACGTGCTAGAACAGGGTTTATGCAGCTCCTACCATATAGATATAAAATATATTTCTCATCTTAGTGAAGACAAGTCATTTCAGTAGTAGGCTTTGAAAGGATTTTTATTTTATCTTTTGGCTACTCTATATCCTGTAGTCATTTTCTTTACGTATTCGCTTTTGCATTTTTAGATGCATCGATATATGTCGTTTTTAGTGTAATTGTGAGGCTCTGATGTGTTACTGGGTGGTTGTTGGACTCTGGGGGAAACAAAGGACATGGTGGGTGTGGTAGGGCAACATCAGTGCCTGCCTGTCACTATTGTCATTTGTCAAACAGAGCCATGTATCCACACATTTCTTAAAACAGTTTTCCAAGACATAAATCTGCTGCCAGAAAATCACAGTTGCATTTCCATTTCTGAAAGAGAAAAGGAATTTTATGCCTAAATGTTCAGGCTGGGCATACCGAAAGAAGCCCAGCACGTGAATTATGAGCCATTCCCCATGATACAATACAGCATGAATCTCCTAGAATATACAGACTTCAGAATTACGTGTGAGTTATATGGTCACTTGCAACTCACAGAAATAAATACTTTCATTCTAATATCTATATCGTCACCCTCTCTCCTTCATAAAGCTGGCCAGTCTGGCTATAAATTTGACAGTCAATACATTTCTAAAGATTATATGGACTTCCAAGATTTGTTGTGAACACACCTTGAACATTTTTTTCCCTCTTCGGGTGGAGTCAAGAAATGTCATGTTGAAGGATACGGGGACCCAAATTCAAGCAAATAATTTAATTTCACAACCCATCAACCCATTACCCATCTATTGCATCCATTCATCCATCCATCTATTGAAGAATCCTTCTGAATATGAATATCACCTCTTCAATTTGCTGTGATATGACTAAGGCACTTTAGGAAGACCATCAGGAAAAGTGGCTTACGTATCCCTATAATAAGGGAGTAGTAACTCCTATGTCACGTAATGCCGGAAAGATTGAATAAAGTCAAATATGCCAAGTACTTCTGCTCATTCCCTTTTTTGTACCAATTTTGGGGAAAGAGTATAGAAGCTATGGTTTGGATGCCAAAATATGAAATGTCTAGAGTGTTTCAGTCTTGTGTAGGACACCTGATAGGAATTGTGATTATTCAGGAAAGTCCAGAGTGGAATGTTCCTGAAGCTTCAGGAACATTCAGGTAAGTTCAGTGCCATGTTCTCATAGTTGCTCAGTTATATTGAAGTTGAGCTAATTTTTTCAACTCTCTGTAGCCTTTCTTATCCTACAGAGAGATTAATAAGGTTTTTCTGTCTTTATTTTTTCTCAATGACTGATACATCCAACAGTTCCCTCAGCTCCTGAGTATGTGGCTGTAAATAGCGACCCTCACAAGGATCTCTTCTTACTGTACACATCCTAACATGTATCTTGATTATAGGAGATTTTTTCAAAAAGGGAGTTTATCTTTAACATACTCTCGGAAAAAAAAAAAAAAAGTCTTGTGCCCAATTACTCAAAGGAATTTTTTTTTAAGTTTTTTAAAAGCATTTCATGTCCCCCTCTTCCCACTACCTGGGTTCTGCTGTTCATGCTGTCGGCTGAACAATCCCTAACCAATCTGGCCAAAGTAAAGGACCACCAAGTCCATGCATTAATATTTGAGCCCAAGAGAATCTCTTTGAGTGCTGAGTGACTGATAATAAATTTCCATGGAGACCATCAGAGAATTTGTGCTATGGTTATACTGGGCCTTAAACTTTCCAGTGGTGCAGGGATTCCTAGCTCTGGCTGCAAACCCTGGAGGCTGCATTCTGCATGCCTGGACCACCTGTGGTGCCAACCACTGGGAGACCTTGTCCCCTCTTGTTCTGAGCCTGCTGGGCCCAGATACTGCCTTTGTCTTGGCAACCCCTATGATTCCATAACAACCAGAGAGATGAGACCCCCTGCTGCCTCTCCTCCACACCTGCCACCACTTTTTTTTTTTAAACAAAAAGCACCATATCTGTTAAGGTTATAAATGGTCTTATGTGTGCACTGAAGTATGATTTTCTATGCTGTTATTTTTTTCTGTTGAATATTTTCTTTTTTCCTTTTTCTTCAGTGTTCAATGCAGTGACAGAAGAAAGCAATTAGGACATGCATTCACCATCCATTTCACCATTTCTATTTTTTCCTCTAAAATAACTTATTTTTCATACTTACAATCTGCTATTGGTAGTTGTTATTCACTTCTATTTAGATAGTGAGTGGGATAGATCATTTTATTTGCCAACTTGCCTGGGTCATGGTGTCCAGATATACGGTCAAACACTATTTGAATGTTTCTAGGAGGGTTGTTTTTCTTTTTCTTTATTTCTTTTGGATGTGATTAACATTTAAACCAGTAGACTTTGAGAAGACAAGATGGCCCTCCATAATGTAGGTGGGCCTCATCCCCAATTAGTTGAAGGCCTGATCGAACAAAAAGACTGACTTCCCATGAGCAAGAGGGAATTCAGTCAGTAGATGGCCTTCAGACTTTAATACTGGCTCTTCCTGGGTTTCTACCCTTCTGGTTCATCCTGCAGATTTTGGACTTGTCAGCCTCCATAACCACATAAGCCAATTCTTAAGAGATATCTTGCTCTCTGTTTGTATGCATTCTCCTCACTGCAGAGTCCGAATACAGCAGGTTGGTCCAATCCCAAGAAGAATAATGGAATCACCATGCTGAAATGATAGTGCATCTGGACCATTCTGTGCTTTTCAAAAAGTCCTGAGCATAAACAAATGCATTTTGGAAACAGAGGCAGGGTCTGAATTTTGAATCTGTGACTTAGCCCCGTAGTCCTGCCGCAAATTGTGACCTTGAGAAGGCTAGTCTCTCTGAGTCTCAGTCTTAACATCTATAAAATGGGGATGACAATAGTGCTCGCCACATAGGTTTTGATGAAAATTAATGAATTAGTACATTTAACATCCTGTGACAAAGCCTAGCATTTAATAAGCACTCAGTAAATGTGAGCTGTATAAAATAAGATTTTTGGAAGGAACAGAATCTCTCAGCCCAGGATGCTTGCTGGATGTTTGATCTCATATTAAGTGCTATATGTATATTCATATAATCAACCTGATAGTCATTTCCTCTTTTATTGTTGACACAGAGATGATGTCACCTGCCCTTGATTATATAGATAATAAGGGACAGACCCCAATGCCAAACTAGTTCTTTCGTTTTCCAGAGACTGTATCTGCCACACTACCCAAGCTAGTGTGTGTAAATGCTTAGCTCAATGTCTATTGAATACACAGTAGGTATTCAATAAATGCTCATTAGAATTGCCATGATAATTACTGGCCTGGGATTTCTTTTCATGTTTCCTGGGAAAAAGAGTCATTAAAGTATGGAAAACTATATATTTGTGAATCTAACTGGGTCCATGCTTTCTTAAGACCAAATAAGGACATATTGTTTGATCAAGACTTACAATAATAATAATTATTATTATTATTGGTGTTGTTGTTAAATATGAATGTTTATATGGTAAAAAAATCACCAAGTTGTAAAATAAGCAAAATTGCATGATATTTATGGGATAACAACAAAGAGAAGTATAAAATTCAGCAAAAATGGGTCATTTTAATGTAATATGTATAATTAGCATTATCATAATGAAAATCTGGAACACAGCTAAGAAATAATGAAAGCAATTGTCCTCAATGTAAATCGGAGAACATTCAATTATTATCAGCTCTGCGAGGACCCTGGCCTGAGTAGAATAAGGAAATGCAGATGTAATGAAGCCAAGATCCTTCACCTTCAGAAACTGCTTATAAACCAAGTGAACCTTTGGACAACAAGAGGTGTCTGATTTCATTGGTTCAATAAGCAGTTTCCTGATACTCAGGGCTAAAATTTTTGTTGCAGTTTTAAGCATGCTGTTTATATTCTTTTTATTGAGAGAGGACTAGAACTAAGTGTTCTTCCTTTTTCATCTGGACCAACTTGAGCGACTCCCTTGAAGCCAACAGAATGCAGCAGAGGTTGCGTCATGTAACTTACAAGGTTGCGTCATACAATGGAATCCAGCTTCCGGCTTGCTCACAGCTCATTTGCTTCTGGCTCCCAAAGCCCCCACTAAGGTGTCTCATTCCTCTGAGCCCACTATGCTGTGAGGCCACATGAAGAGGCTGAGTATAGGCGCTCCAGACTGCAGACCCCAGATCTCAGCCAATGCCAGACACATGGGTAAAATGACTTCTCGATGACTTCAACCCCAGTGTCTGAGTGACCCCCGAAGCCGAATTTTCTAGCTCAGGCTCAGGATGTTACTGAGCAGAGTCCAGCCATTCCTGCCATGCCCTTCCCATATTCCTGACCCATGGAATCAAAGGACATATTGAAATGGTGGCCAAAGCTGCTAGGTTTTGGGGTGATTTACAATACAGCAGTAAGTAACCTGAGCAACACCGTTCTCATCACGTGGTCTAAAAGACTTCTCTGGAGAAATGGTATAGAGAAGTGAAACACTGCCTCAGATCAAAACAGTCTAGGATCATTAGTTTGATCTTCGGTTCCTGATGTGAAATTTCTGTGTCACCCGGAGCGTTTCAAAGGCATTTTCAAATAAACATCTCAGGTTGAACGGTTTTTAAGTATTCTTATTTTTCAAGATTTTATGTCTTTTGTAATTCCAAACCTGCTCTCTACCAGGCATTGAACTCAGCTCTCACACATTTGGCCGCTGTCTTTACAAAAAGCTTGTGAGGTGGGTATGATTATTCAGAGTAACAGATGGGGAAACTGGAAGCTCACCAGTCAATAGTATCTGTGGAGGGCTCACCAGGTGTCAGTGTCTAAGTACTCTGTGTGCAATTCCTCGTTTTATCTTCACAACAGCTCTGTAAGACAGCTGCTGCTACCCTCTCCATTTATAGTTGAGGAAGTCAAAGCACAGAAAAGTTATAGAACTTACCCAAGCTTATCCAGTTAGTAGGTGGTCAGTCGGGCAGTCTGTGTATTAGCCAGCTCGAGCTGCCGTAACAAAATACTGCAGACTATGTGATGTAAGCAGACATTTATTTCTCAAGTTTCTTAAGGCGGGACGTCCAAGATCAACAAGCCATCCAATTCCGTTCCTGGTGAGAGACGTCTTCCTGGCTTGCACACAGTGGTTTTCTTGCTGTGTGCTCATAGGCCAGAAAGAGAGAGGCAGCTCTGGTCTCTCTTCCTCTTTGGGGGCCCTACCGTCATGACCTAATTCAAAGCTACCTCCCAAAGGCTTCATTACATTAGGCGTCAAGGCTTCAACATACAAATTTTGGGGAAGCAAATCTTCAGTCCACGAAAGTCTGACTTCAAAAACACATTCTTAACGACTGTGTAACGTTCATTGAAAATACGCCACAGCACGCATGGAAAGTGCTTTTGAAAAATGTGTTAAAAAAACGCAGTGTTGTATATCCTCTCTGATTTAATAAACTGGTTGAAACATGCATAGGAACAAGGAGAAAGGAGACACCAGAGAGAAACAAGTGAGATTATTGGTATATTTCAGTTTCTTCTCCCTTTTTCCCCCCTTTGGTCTGTATTTAAGATTTTCTTTAATCATATTACCTCTAAAACATAAAAATTAAAATTAAAACATAGGGTACCTGGGTGGCTTATTAGGTTGAATGTCCAACTCTTGATTTCGGCTCAGGTCGTGATCTCATAGTTCATAGGATCGAGCCCCACATTAAGCTCTGTGCTGATAGTGCAGACATGCTTGGGATTCTCTCTCTCCCTCTCATTCTGCCTCTACCCTGCTTGTGCATGTTCTTCCTCTCTCTCTCTCTCTCTCTCTCTCTCTCTCAAAATAAATAAACATTTTAAAAAAGACAGATAGCTGTTTTTTGAGTAAGTGATATGCTGTACTTCTTAGTCACCTTTTATGTTTCGATCACATGCTGTTTTCTTGAAAGGTGAGGAGGCCACACTCTACCCACATGCGGTAAAGCAGATGACCACCACAGCCAGTAGTTTTTTGACGCAGGCGAGGAAGGTCACATTCTGGACAGTGTTGAGGACAAAGCACGGACCCTGGATTTCTCACGGATTAATGTGTCCATGCTTTTCTCTGATTCTTTTCGCTTCCAGGAACCAAGAAAAGGGAGAAAGGAGAAGCAAGAGGAAACTGTGTCAGCATTGAAAGGTGTATCCAGACTCATGGCAGCATTTGGCACTCAGACACTTGTCAAGTTGGACAACTCGCAGGCAGGGGATGTAAGACAGTGTTAAGGGATGGGTGAGGATGGAATGAGCAAAGGCACCCAGAGGGACCCCCGCTCCCCCCCCTACACACACATACACACACAGAGCCTTCCTTCTTCACCATCTCCCAGTTTGAGCTTCTCTGCATTTTGAGAGGTGGGAGCTAGGGGTGGAAACTGTCTATCTGGAGGGAGAGGAAGAGCCTGTGTGACACTTGTTGCTCTGTCCAGTGCAGCACAGAAATGCTCTGTGAGACAGTCACAGCATCTGAATTCCAGGGTTAACCAGGACACAAATTAGAGATACGAGGTGGTGATCAAGGGACTTTGCCCTTTGATGCCAAAGGACATCCGGCAGTCCCTAGAAAGAATGATTTCTTCTCCACTAGAGAATGTTTTTGAGAATTAAACAAGATGATATCTTAGGGTGGAAACAGAAGCTTTGAAAGAAAAGCATACTTTCCTTCATTTATTTTTTAGCTCCTCTGACCTGGCCTGACCCTAACGGGAGTTAGTTTATAGCCTTTGGGTATTAAATGAAGTGTGAATTTTTGTGGGTTTCACTGCAGAAACATGAATGTGTTTATTTATGTAGTATTGCCCCAGCCCCTGCTGGGAGAACTGCATAATTTGGGGGATCATAAAACCCAGAAGCCCGAATGGATATTTGGCTCCTCTGGCTTCAGAGAAGGGATGGCAGGTGTCTTTTGCGGGCATTCATACACCATTTCTTTCTCTCTCCCAACCATGCGGCACCCGTGGTAGGGGTTTTATTTACTAAAACTGTTTTGTGACCGTGGCATTTAACAGAGGTTTTCCAGGGAGTTCTGTGTGCTTCGTATCCAAAGAACATCCTCCTCCCCTTGGAAGAAATGGAAGAGAAGGATTTGTGACTTTTCCCTCAGTTGCTGGTTTGAAACGTGGTTCTCAGCAGCTCTATGTGACTACAACTATTTTCAGGACAACGGGACACGAGAAGGAAAAGATTCTGGAACTAAACCCAAACAAAAGCAAACCCCTCGCTTGGCGTTTGGAGAGGAACTTGTAACGGCGTGTGAAGATCACAGCCTTTGTCATCAGACAGATTTGGGTTCGAAACGTCCCTCTGCTCTTCTTTCTTGGGCAAGAGTGTTCAGCACCTCTACATTTTGTTTCCCTGACTGTTAAATGGGAACAGCAATATGTTTCCCATAAGGATTAAATAGAATAAATGAGTCTTAGCCTAGTAGTTTCTGGCATTTTAAGTACCTGCAAAAATAGACAACGTTTTAATTAAATGCACATGTTGATGTTCTGTTTACCGTGAGGCTTTGCAGCTGTTTGTGGCAATCACGACCCTTTGCAATGACTCAATTTCCATCTCTTGCTCATTTACCTACTCACAGCGGCTGGAAATTTGACAGCCATGATTGTCAAATTTCTCAGGCTGTGGGTGCCCCGCTGCCGGGTTATTTTCCGATATTTTGTCAAACATCAAGCATCCCGGAAGAACCTTCCCCAAAGATCTATGATGGGAGGGGAGTGGTCTGCTCTTGGTATCATGACTTATAGCTATAGATTCTGGGCAGGACGACTGGAAGGTGAGATTATGGCTGCTCTTCACGAAAATATCATCTGTAATGTGACTCCTGAGCCAGGAAAGTATTTAATACCCCAGAGCCCACAGCAGCTGAGCTGGAGAAACAGGCTGTGTTTAGAAGTTCCTCTCACTCCTTTTTCTAATGGGTCCCTATTACAGAGGCAGAAGGCCTATTAACCCAGGACCCAGAGCCTGCCACTGTAAATTCACCATAAAATCCCGTTGACAGTGGTTGACTGTCAGGGACATAAAACTGTCAGTGGCCACATTTTCAATTATAAAGGACAATTACCCTGTGCATGTCAGTACACCCACACCACAGCTCATGTGTGGGAATCATCCCATTTTCAGACATGAGGGGATTAGCGGTTGTATCTCTACACAGCGAGCTGAGGGTTTGCGGTGGCCCAAGCAATGGTCCAACCCCCCTTGGATGTTAATACCAGGGATGGAGAAAATATTCAGTAGTGTTCTGGGCTTTCCCCGGCTGTAGCATGTCAGAGTATATTGGAACTGTCTTTGTATTTACCACTCTCCCCTGCTAGTCATCGGAAGGTCAGAATTGTATTTATTACTTGTTTTCATCTTCAGAATCTAAAACAGCACCTCCTATATCAGTGGTGTTCTGTAAATACCTCGATGCCAGTCCATGACCTCAGGGTTCAAGACGATTAAGCTGAGTGAGTTTCTATGCCCACACCGTGCTCTTTGCTGGAGAAACGTAACCTGACAAGCAGATGCTTTAGAACAGGTACGCTGAGCCTCAGTGTCTCAAAGCCCTAAGCATTAGTTGCGTAATGCAACTCTGATTGAAGCAGATGTTCACATTCAAGGGGAGTTCTTACCAACTTTCTTGGGTCCCTTGCCATACGTCAAACTGTTCCCTGCCATTCTGAATCCTGCCCCCCCCCAGGCTGACGGATGTAACTCCAGCAGCTGATCCTCCTGACGAGGACAGATGCATCCTGCCGGGAACCGTATACAAAATGTGGGATTTTCCAAACATCAAGGGAACATTCTTTATCCTAGCACTTGAGACCTATTGTCTCATCCCTTCCATCCAGTTCCTATGTGTTTTCTGGTCCAGATGCACTCAGTGAGACTCAGGTCGGCACGCCGAAGCTGTGTTACCTGTCAGATTTGGGGAGTTAGATGGGACTTCACTGGAAGGCTCTGCCACATTCTGACCAGGTAGCCTTGGAGAGATTCGGAAATCTCAGTGAGCCTCACTTTCTTCCTCTGTAACATAGCAATAAACAATGCTCTAGGGATTTACCCAAGGGATACAGGAGTACTGATGCATAGGGGCACTTGTACCCCAATGTTTATAGCAGCACTCTCAACAATAGCCAAGTTATGGAAAGAGCCTAAATGTCCATCCACTGATGAATGGATAAAGAAATTGTGGTTTCTATACACAATGGAGTACTATGTGGCAATGAGAAAGAATGAAATATGGCCCTTTGTAGCAACGTGGATGGAACTGGAGAGTGTTATGCTAAGTGAAATAAGCCATACAGAGAAGGACAGATACCATATGTTTTCACTCTTATGTGGATCCTGAGAAACTTAACAGAAGACCATGGGGAAGGGGAAGGGGGAAAAAAAAAAGATGTTAGAGTGGGAGAGAGCCAAAGCATAAGAGACTCTTAAAAACTGAGAACAAACTGAGGGTTGATGGGGGGTGGGAGAGAGGGCAGGGTGGGTGAGGGGTATTGAGGAGGGCACCTTTTGGGATGAGCACTGGGTGTTGTATGGAAACCAATTTGACAATAAATTTCATATATTAAAAAATAAAATAAAATAAAATAAAATAAAATAAAATAAAATACCAAAAAAACAAAAAACAAAACAAACAAACAAAAAAACAATGCTACCTGCCGAGTCCCAGGGAGGGTTAAATGAGGCACTGAATGCCAAGTGATGAATCGTGGTGTAAAATAAATGATGCTAGTTCTCTTATAAGCATAACGGTTCTCACATGTTAATTCTTCAGTTCTACCCGACATAATTTTGCCATCATCTCTTTCTATCCAAATCCTAGCCTCCTTCAACATGAGTTAGGACATACAGGTATTTGTCGTTTGCAGAGAGGTTTGGCTATACATGATGCCATCTGATTCAGACCCACCGTGCCGGGCAAATGACTGAGGCATTGGCTCCTCCTCACACAAGAGGAAAATGAGTTAAGTTGAGCCCGGAAAAGATAAGAGAGTTTGTGGAGTGACACATCCCTAAGTTTCAGTACTAAACACAAAATCATGTATTTATAGATCAAAAGTCCTCATTTCTCAAGGCTCAGCTTCTTAGAGCAAGGATCACTTTTGGACAACTTGCTTGCACAACCCTAGGATTTAAATATCTTGAGCATACACCCAATTTATGTATGCATTTTTATGAATAAGTTGTGTATATGTGCTAAAATACTAATATATTGTGTGTGTTGTAAGAGTGGGCAATAAAAGGAGGTGATAAAGATGACAAACGAATGTTACACGTGTTTCCAATTGCGATGGCACCATAGCACCATGTAAAACTTGGACTTCTTATATAACTTTCTTGTTGCTCATTATTAAAATGGGATTATAGGGGCCCCCACGTGGCTCAGTGGGTTAAACATCCGACTTTGGCTCAGGTCATGATGTCATGGTTTGTGACTTTGAGCTCCGCGTCGGGCTCTGTGCTGCCAGCTCAGAGCCTGGAGCCTGCTTCATGTTCTGTGTCTCCCTCTCTCTTTGCCCCTCCCCTGCTCATACTCTGTCTCTCTCTCAAACACATTAAAAATATGGGGAAAAAAAAGGAATTATAATGTGTAGTAATTATTTGTATTCGTTCACTATATTTTTTATTGATTTAAAATTGTTGTTTTCAAGTTTATTTATTTTGAGAAAGATACAAGAGAGTGCGAGTAGGAAAGGGGCAGAGACAGAGAGAGGGAGAGAGAGAGAATCCCAAGCAGGTTCCGCTGTTGGCTTGCAGCCTGATGTGGAGCTTGAATCCACGGACTGTGAGATCATGACCTGAACGGAAATCAAGTCAGACACTTAATTGACTGAGTCACCCAGATGCCCTGATGTATTCATTCACTTTATAGAATATATATGTATGTATGTATATGCACATATATATGTATATATATATATATATGTACATATATATATACATAAACACACACACACACACATATATATATATATATATATATATATATATATATATATAATTTATAGGTTATGTATAACCTATCTATAACCTACAGGATCTCTATAACCTATAAATATATAGAATTTTATAAGTAGAATACAATGCATGAACAAATATATGTATGATAATGTGTGTACACTCCACTATTATTAACTTTGCATTTTACCTTAAATGCATCTTACAGTGCAAGATATTAGATGATATTATATGATAGTGGATATAAATCTATGTTTTCATTGCTCTTCCAGATAATTTCAGGATTGGTTTGTTTGCTTTTGCCTTGTTGTGTGTCAGAACTGCTTAATTTTTTACAAAATTTTATTTTAGAGGTGAGGAAGAGAGTACGAGCAGGGGAGAGGGGCAGAGGGAGAGAGAGAGAGAGAATCCCAAGCAGGTTCCACACCCAGCACAGAGCCTGATGAGGGGCTCAATCCCACAAACAGTGAGATCATGACCTGAGCCAAAATCAAGAGTCGAACTCTCAACTGACTGAACCACCCAGGCACCCCTGTGTGTCAGAACCATTTAGACTGGCATGATTCTAATTCATTAATGTGGCCAGCAAAGACCTTGGAGGAGAAGATCTGTCTGTTCTTCCATTGTCTTGTTCACATGTATTTATGTAACTGACATTATCTTCAATCAATCATTTCTTCATAGAAACCCCACCAAACCACCTGTTCTCTCTGAGCATTAGCGTAGTTGACATGAGATCACACGACCTGTAAATATAATTAAACAAGAACATTGAAACCATAGTGCATTACAATGCGTGTTGCAGAGACTGTTCACTGTGCCCTCAATACCTGTGTGCACTTATCGAAACTAGAAGTCTTAGCTAGGTGGGAAGATTACATATCGTGGTCTCCCTTGCAGCCAGTTTGATCATTCGAGCAGGGTCTGCCTAATGGCTGTAAACAAACTGAGGGGTGCAACCTAATGAGAAGAGGAGTCTGCCCTCCCTGTGCTTTTCCCCACTTTGTGCAAAAGCTGAAGCTTTGCTCTCTGTTCACACTAGGGAAGCCTCAGGCAAGCTCATGGCACCGCAGAACCTCTATGTCAGCCTGGACAGCTCATGCCCATGAAGTTAGGGCAGTTAGACATAAACTTTTTTTTTAAGACATTGAAACTCACATCGTAACTAATAAAATACATGAAAAGTGAATAAGTCAGCATAAGTGCCTGTCAGTCACCTGTGTTATGTAAGTTCTAATACTCCCGCACCCCACAGGCACCTTGTTGACCTTCTTAGTACTATTCATATAGTGTAATGTCTGTCTTATCTTTTAGATTAAAAATATAACTGGGATTCTATTTGATTTTCTTTCTGCACCCCAATGCACTGTTTCATTAGGGTGTTGACATCCCAGTAGACCTCAGATTATTTGTCCTGAAAATCAGACAATGGTGTTTTAATTTTTTTCTGTTACTTTTTCTTTTTACTTTAAAAAGAATTTTTTTTAACATTTATTTGTTTTTGAGAGAAAGAGACAGAGCGTGAGCAGGAGAGGGGCAGAGAGAGAGGGAGACATAGAATCAGAAGCAGGCTCCAGCTTTGAGTTGTCAGCACAGAGCCCAGCGCAGAGCTTGAACTCATGAGCCATGAGATCATGACCTGAACTGAAGTCCAACGCTTAACCAACTGAGCCACCCAGGTGCCCCTACATTTCCTTATTATTTGTATTGGTCTTATCAGCCCAAGGTAACTGCAACCCTATATGTCAGTGGTTTCTATATATCAGGAGTTCTCAAAATATGATCTCTAGAATTAGTATAACCTGGGAATTTGTTAGAAATGCAAATTCTTGGTCTCCACTGCAGACTTGCTGAACCAGAAACTCCAGGGTGGGCTCCAAGAATTGGTGTGTTTTGTTTTTGCTTTTGTTTTTGTTTTTATGTTTATTTATTTTGAAAGAGAGAGAGAGAGAGAGAGAGAGGCAGAAGATACCAAGCAGGCTCTGTACTGTCAGCACAGAGCCGGACATGGGGCTCAATCTCATGAACTGTGAGATTATGACTTGAACCCAAATCAAGAGCTGGACGCTTAACCAACCAAGCCGCCCAGGCACCCCAAGGAATTGGTGTTTTAATAAGCCTTCCAGGGGATTCTGAAGACAACATACATGTGAGAATCGTGAAGACTGTGCCAATCACTCTTGAACTTCAAGAGCTGTGGGAAGAGCAGCTTTCTGAGCAATAGTTGGAGGTAGGAGATGTGGGGCAGGAGGATTTAAAGTCATGCTAGGCAGGAAATGCTATGCGGGTCCCCAAAAGAAGGGCTTCCCGATGCCCCTCTCCACAGTGAAGGATAGAACGTTTCCACCAAAGGATGTAAGAGGACTACTTTGTCATAGAGAGACAACTGGTCATGGCAGGTCAATAGGGCAAAGTCCTTCGGGAAGAGAGTGTGAGGATGCTATTGGGATGGCAGAGGTGGCCGACTTAGGCTTCCTGCACGGTCTGGATTACTGGTAGACTCCATAAGGGAGAAGTGGAACAGGATTTTGCCCCAATAGACCAGATAGAGACGTAGTCATGATCAGAAAAGACAAAGCTAGTGACCCCCGAAGGATTAAATATTGGCATGGGAGGGTAAAAATAGGTTTCATTAAAAAAGGAGATCCTTTGAGTAAATAGGTTTGGAAATTGCTGGGTTTAACACATTTAAATACTTTCTCTACTGCAATACTGCTAACAAACTTTGAATCTTGAAGAAGAGGTTATAACAGGCAGCATTGCTCAAAATTATTTGACCACCTTACCCCAGGGAAATTAATGAATCAAATATTCTTTGAAACATATATTGGGAACAGTGAGTTAGGACCAAAATTTGTATACACTCTAATTCCTGAGTTTTGAATAGAAGGAAGGAATTAGAAGGAGCTCAAAGAAGAGGGTTTTGTATAATTTCTGTGTTTATAACTCACTTCTGTGACTTGGTAAGCATATGGTGCAGTTCATTCTCAAACGATACAAAGTGGGAGACAATTAATGCATTTTCATAATGTGTGTTGTATGAGATGAATTCTATTGACTCTTCATTTTTCCGATGTAATTCCATTGATTACAAAGGGTCCATAAAGTAGGCTGGTTGTCATGGGTAAAATGTGCCATCAAGAATTTCTTTGAAATCAATAAGGCTTGAAAGAAAGTACTGTGGAGATAAGGATTCTAAACCGTTTGTTGAGTCTGGTGGAGATGCAGTCCATTGCTAAGGGTGTTCAGAAATTCATGGTCAAAATTAGCCATCAAATCAGGGGAATGGCAAAAATGAACTTGGTGAAAAAGATAATTGGGTGTAGATGGGAGCCAAAGCAGACACCTGGGGGTGGGGGGTGGTGGCAGAGTTCTGGGTCTCGTGGGAAAATGACTGTAGCCTGCTAGGAATATATGTTCTACCAAAGGACCTTGAGACTAGCTCCACAGAGACAGCTTGAACAAGAGCCCTGAGGCCCAATGAGTTCACTACATGTTGTAACCATAAGTAATCAGTATAGCTGGATAGTGACCGAAAGGGGACTAGGAGATGTGGCTAGAGAGATCAGGCAGAGTCAAGATCAGCAGCCTATAGTTTCATGTTGCAAAGAGAAATAACCAAATTTGCATTTTAGAAACAGTAGCTGAGGAGGAAGTGCTTGAGAGAGATAAGCCTCCAAGCAGAGACTAGAGGCACTGAAGCAACAGGGACTTATTGTTGATCACTGCCATCAGATGGACCCAGTTGAGCCCCACTACCATTAGATGGCCCCTTACTAGTGGGTTGATCCTGGATGTCTTGCTAACTCTCTCTAACTAGCAATTTCACATCTACAGATAAGAATCATAATAGTGCATGCTTTGTGGGGTTATTGGGAGAAAAGAGTGACATGAGGTATATATGTGGCAGACTCACAAAAACCGTTCCTATTACAACTCAGATATGCAGCGGAAAGAGAAACGAGGAAAAAATAGTCTGGGCTTCCTCATGAGCCCTCAAACACCAGGTAGTTGGGAGAAAACTATGACCCCAATAACAAAATGCTTTTAGTTCACTCAAATTTAGAGAGCTTGTATTAGTTTTCCATTGCTGCCATTACAAATTATCACAGTCTTAGTGGTTCGTAACAAGCAAGATTTATTATCTTGCAGTCCTAGGGGTTGGACATCCAATGCAGGTCTTGCTAGACTAAAGTCAAGGATTTGGCAGGGCTGCAGTCATTTCTGGAGGCTCTGGGGGAGCATCTGTTTCCTGCTCACTCGAGTGGTTGGCAGAATTCACTTTCTTGTAGTTGTGCAGACAGAGATTCCCATTTTCTTGCTGGCTGTTATCTGAGGGCATTGCCGCCTTCTAGAGAGCACTGCTTTACTTGGTGTAAGGCCTCTTCCCTCCATTTCCAAATCACACCAACCATTTCATGCCATGTCTCTCTGACTTCCATGGTCAGTCTTTATTTCTGACCAGTCTGATAAGGTTCTCTTCCTTTAAGGACTCATGATTAGATTGGCTTCACCCAGATAATCCAGGTTAATCTTCCAATCTTATTTTTTTTTTATGTTTATTTATTTTAGAGAGAGAGAGAAAGAGCACGAGCAGGGAAGGGGCAGAGAGAGAGGAAGACACAGAATCTGAAGCAGGCTCCAGGCTCTGAGCTGTTAGCACAGAGCCTGTCACGGGACTCGAAGTCACGAACTATGAGATCGTGACCTGAGCTGAAGTTGGATGCTTAACTGGCTGAGCCACCCAGGTGCCCCTTAATCTCCCAATCTTAAAGTCTGTGCCCTTACTCACATCTGTTGAAGTCTTCCTCACCATGTAAGGTGACATATTCATGAATTCTGTGGATTAGGACATGAATGGCTTTGTGGGAGACATTTTTCTTCCCAGCACACAATCCCAAGAAATGCCTAGTCTTATTTGGGTAAAAACAATGACTCTTGGGGATATCATAACTAATCTACTTTTTTCTTGGCAAAAGCACCCTAATGTATGTGGAGTAAGTGTGGACAGAGAGTGGGGGGGGCGCTGATGTTTACAGCTTTCAAACATATAGTCTTCTCTACCCCACTCCCAATGGATCTCATTTATGCTCTGTGGCCGAGTGGTACTCACATTGACTTCAATGAAAGTTGGAGTCCTAAGTCATTGTTGTGGCTTCCCATCTGTCCCCTGGCCCAGGGAAGTCCTTCCTGCAGGCCTTGTTTGGAGGTCCACTCTGTTCCTGCAGCAGGGTCTCTCTGGCAAGTTCACTAACCTGAACTCTCAGAGACTAGCATCCTCCCTATTCTGGGCTTTTAGAATCTTCCAGATCCTCTCACACCATCTAAGAATCTGGAGAGCTAAACTCAGGGCCTCTCTTGTGCCCAGCTACCTCTTACCAACACATGTACCCTGCATGGCAGACTCTTTTCCCACCCCTTGAGGGAAGTGAAGGCAGAGAGGACAGATGGCCAGGCAGCCTCCTCATGAAGGCTCAAGGGAGCAGAAAAGTAAGAATGTTTTTTCTTCCTAAAGTATTTACCTAAATAACACAACACAGCAAGTCTCCTTTCAGGGATTTGGACCCTGGGGGTAGAAAAATCAAAGCAGCTTGAAAGTTCTGCCTTTCCCCTAGTGCTTTCCTATGTTTAATCTAATTCTCCTGTCTAGGCTTATGAGAGACTATTATTCCAACCCCCCTTTCATTTAGCTAGGGCCTTGTTACTATTTGGGGGCATAAAGTGCCCCAGCCACTTCTACACTGTGGTAGGGAAATATCCCTGAAGGATTCTTCAATATATTTCTCCCTTACCATGAGTGATCATGGAAACCTCGTGATGATGGTGGAACCATGAGAAAGAAGCATCCTGGTTCATTCACTGAGTCACAGAAACACGGTTGTCTGGTGAGCTACCAGAGCTTAGAGGACTGTCTGTAATTCAGAATTAAATGGAGACATTTGAGACTTGTTGTTAGTGCAGCACATCATGACACAGCCTGACTATTATCCCCTCTTTCTCTTTGCACTTGTCCCAGAGCCAGAATGGGCTTCTTTCTTCTGTCTCAATATTCACATCCGCATCAAAGAGGCTCTGTGGAATAGGGATTAAGTGGGTAGAGTATTAACAACCTTTTGACTTTGGGGAAGTCACTTACTTCCCACACTCCAGTTTCCTATCTGAAAATTGAAATATTAAATTCTTTATCTCATAAGATTCTTAAAGGTATGTGTGGGTTTTATATGAAAAGTGCCTACAACAGTACTTGGTAGGCGGGCTGTGTTAACTATAACTGTTCCTACATTCTTTCTATGGAAACCGTTCATCTGGTCTTCCAGACCTTGCTTTCAAGCTGAATGACCTGCTAAGGAGGCCAAGTCTCTGCCACCTATCTGGGGAAAATAAAACTTCAGGATTAGAGAAAAAAAGAAAATTAAAGTGCAACAGTTTGAATTTTTTTTTTCAAATACTGTTGTTATTATCTACATACAGGAATCTGACATAAAAGCGTGGTAGGTAAATACTAGCTATTACTGGTATTATTTTAAATCCTATCCATGTACTGGTATCAGCCCTTGGCTCCTGGGTTGATGAGAGTTGACTCAGACACTGGCGGAGGCTGCGTCTGTAGGTGACAGACCTCTATGAATGCTGCTGAGAGGAAACTAAAAGTAACTCAGAAATCTTGTGATTTTCCCCAAATCACATAGATGACTCTGGAATCATTCGTCTCCTAACTTCTTTTCCATTAGGCAGATCCAGGCCCAGGCAAAGATGAGGCTAATAAGGCACTCATCTCGGGCACAAAATTCAAGGGAAATCCAAATCATCAGTAATCAAGGTAAATAATATGATATGTAATATTTTAAAAAGCACAAACTTCCACAGTGAGCCAGATATCAAAAATTTAAATAAAGGCTTGATGTACTAAGCAATACTGCAGCCTGAGGCAAAAGGAAAAATCAGTAATGCTAATCGTGTCTTTATATAAAATGTTGACATTTTGCTCATCATGGAGGCTTGGGCTTAATTTTGATTTTTTTTCTCATACCTTGCATGAAAATATTATGTGTCTTCATTACTGAGGTTTGGGGCATTTCCTTACATTTTACATCCAGACCTGTGCTTTACCTCTCCCTAAGCTCGACCCTTCCATTAAATCCCCCTCCACTATGAATATATAGACTTTTGCCTCTAAGTAATCATGTTGGGTTTAAACTAAGTCTCATAAAAAAAAATCTGTTTCAGTCCTCAAGACATGCAGTTGGAGAGAAAAGTAGAAAAGAAAGAAAAGAATGAGTCCTCTCTGGCACTGTTATTTTAGAACACTGCAGGTAAGTTTTCAGGACGATAGATTATATCATTTCTTGAGTTCCCAAACAGCTCAGAGAGCTGGGTGCCCATTGTCCATCAAAAGAAAAAAGAAAATATAGCTCTCATTGCATTTGGAGAAGCACACTGAACACATAACAGTCATGATTGATCTCTCCCTACATTCACTTTTGTGAACTGACTTATGCAGCTTCATAAGCTGTAACCAAGCTATAAATTAACTCCTGGAACCACAGGGAGATTCATTTAAGGTCTATAATCTTTGTTTTGCTGTAGGAAGAGTCTGGGGCTGGAGGATGGGGTTCTGCTTTTCAGCTCTAATGTGGGGGCCAGGAAAATGGGGAGAAAGTGTGAATATAATAAGGTAATTTCAGGCCCTCTTGTAATTGAAATTATGAGGATTGTTAGCTCTTAAACACCACCTAAGGCTGGAGTTCTCGCCCACTGGCCATGCTAATTATCTCTCCCCAGGCAGTGACTCAGAGTGGGCATGGGGGTGCTGAAACCTGGTTCACTGTTAGCATGACTCAAAGCACAGACTGGAATCAGTTACCCTCCTGGGTCCAGGCAGAAACACAGGGAATGAAAGGAATTTAAAAGAGACTATAGAGAATTTGAGAAACTTAGCAGAAGTCCATGGGGGAAGGGTAGGGGGAAAAATAGTTTCAAACACAGAGGGGAGCAATCCATAAGAGACTCAAATACAGAGGACAAACTGAGGGTTGATGGGGGGGGGGGAGGGTGGGGGAGAGGGGAAAATGAGTGATGGGCACTTAAGAGGGCATTTGTTGGGATGAGCACTGGGTGTTGTATGTAAGGGATGAATCATGGGAATCTACTCCCAAAACCAAGAGCACACTGTATATGCTCTATGTTAGCTGAATTAACAATAAATTGTATTTAAAAGATAAAAAATATTTAAAAAAATAAAAAAGACTACAGAGGGATGACCTCTAAGTTGCTAATACAATCATTGTTTCCTATTTTAACATATGCACTATGTGTTCGTTCAACACATTTGCTCAGAGCTTGCTCTCATCAGGTGCTGTGCTGAATACTGAGGGTATGTTTCTCAGCAGACCCACAAAAGCCCTGCCTTCACAAAGCCTACAGTCTACCTGGGAGACAGATGATAATAAAATAATCGTAGAAAGTGGAAGAAAAATTACAAAACATAGAAAGTGCTACAAAGAAAAGCATAAGACACCGTGAGAGTAGGTAACGCACCTGGACCTGGGCCGAGGGGTCAGAAATCGTTTCTTGAAAGAAGTGGCATGCGAATAATATAAAGGATAAGAAAGGAGAGAGTGGGATCCTTTTGAAGTAAAAGGACTCGCATGCACCTAGCATGGTGGTTAGGACTAGGGACTCTCAAAGCAAGCCACTTGGGTACTATTAAACCATTCAGAAAGAAGGGGAGTAAAATTCAAGTTGAAATACTCCTTTGTTTGGTTAGTAAGGGGTACAGAACTGTTGAAACAGATCTGTTTGCTTCATTCAAAAGCCAGTGATTTCATTTAAAAAATTATTTATTTGTTTAAATTCCAGTTAGTTAACATACAGTGTAGTATTGGTTTCGCAGTAGAACCCAGGGATTCTAGTTCTCATCCCAAGTGCCCTCCTTAATGCCCATCCCCCCACCCACCTCTCTTCCAGTGACCCTCAGTTTGTTCCCTATAGTCAAGAATCTCTTATGATTTTCCTCCCTCTCTGTTTTTATCTTATTTTGTTTTTTGTTCCATTCTCCTATGTTCATCTGTTTTGTTTTGTAAATTCCACACATGAGGGAAATCATGTGGTATTTATCTTTCTATGACTGACTTATTTCACTTAGCATAATACATTCTAGTTCCATCCATGTCATTACAAGTGCTAAGTCTTCATTCCTTTTTATGGCTGAGTAAAATTCCATTCCATATATACTTATACCACAACTTCTCTATCAATCTCATCACTTGATGGACATTTGAGCTCTTTCCATAATTTGGCTATTGTTGATAGGACCGCTATAAACATTGGGGTGAACGTGCAACTTTGAATCAGCATTTTTGTACCTTTGGATAAACACCTAGTAGTGCAATTGTCTGGTTGTAGGGTAAAAAAATTAAAATTAAAAATTAAAAGTCAGTGATTTTTGTATGCTTTCTATGTTCACTCTGAACAACGGGTAATTAGGAAAACATTCTGAGTATAGAAGATGACACCAGTATTAGCTGTTAAGGATGAGGAAATCCATCTCAAATTCTTATTATTTTTGACTAAGCTTCTGTGAAAATCCACAGAGAAAGCCCTATCTCCCTGCTGATTCTGTAAAAATCCCAATATCCAATAAGGTTGGCATTCTGAACCTCTCCCAAGCCTACAAGAGTGAAATAAGATCATGTTTTTCCATGCTGACACCAACAGTTCTTGGCATCAAAATTGGAAATGTGTTTTGTAACTCAAAATGATCTCTGCCTATATTATACCCTGGATTCTCATGCATGGCTGTGTCTGTGTCTCTGTGTTTTTCTGGACTCATATCTGGGGATAGATTTCTGGATAGAATGCACATTTCTGTGTCTGGGTTACAAGTATCATGTTGAATGTATTTTTTTAGAACCTTTTTGGGAACTGCTGACTTCCTATGTAATGAGTAATGAACATTTTCACACTATAATATTTTGTTAATAGGATTCACATCAGATATTAAATCCTCTGCTGGAGAAAATGGCTCTTTTCTGAAGAGAAAAGAGGCAGGTTAGCATAGAAAGGGGAGATAGAAATGTTAGCTTTGGAGTCAGACGTACTTGGCCTAAAATTCTAATTTTTTCCCTTTATGTATGTATTTCTTTATTCATTCAAGAAAAACTTATGAAAACCCTATCACATGTCAGTTGCTGTCATTGGCACTGAAAATACAGCAGGAAACAAAAGAAATGAAAATCCCTGCTTTCATGAAGCTTATATTCTCATACAGAGACAGAAAACAATAAACAAATAAGTAAATGTGTTTTGTGTGCATAATACGTGTCAATTAGATGGTGATACAGACATGCGTCGTGATCATGGCAACAGTCTTAAAACTCTGTAACATTGGTATATCATTTTCTCCAATGTACAGATAAGGGAGAAATGAAATCCCCAAAGATTATGACATGGATGAGGCAGTTTTTCCCGCAGAATGCTGAGGAGGTAGAACACCTCACTGAGAACGTGACATTTCATCAAGGTTCCGAAGGATGGTGGAGAGACAATAGTTCTTGGGGGAGCTCAAAAGCATTTTGGAGGAAGAGTAAATGGTAGAAGGAAATCAGCTGACAGATTCCAGAAAGAGCAAAATGGTCACTGTGGTTAATGAAGGAAAGAGTTGCAGAATACAGTTTGAGCAGTCATGGGGAGTCAATCTGTTAGAAAACTGCTCATTAAGCATAATTTCTCTTTATTTTTTTCGAAAGAAATAAAAAGAAAACTAACCAGCTCCCAAAAAACCACAATGATTTTACTGTACTAGTCTCTGGTCCCAAATTTAATGTTTTCCCCTTTACACTAAACCGTCCCCCCACCCCTAAACCATTGAGGATAATCCAGGAATGAGGAAGTCTCTTTGGCTTGTCCCTAGTACTTACTCCTTCCATACTAATCACCAAGGAAAATATTATAGTCTTAAGAAACATGCTTGCAACCCAAAGTACTCAGGTGTCAAAGGGAATTTTAAGAACCATTGGCTCAGTTGTGATCATGTGACATTCAGCATCACATACTACTCGTATTGCAGGACATCACTCATTTATCAAGTAAAATTTATTAGAAATATTTCTTGTGGAACACTTGGATAACAAGTTACTTGCAATCCAAGCTTTTAATGTATACGTTTAAATTTCAGCTTCATTGAGTTTTAATTGCCATATAAAATTGTAAGATATCTAAAGAGTGCGATGCAGTGATCTGATATATGTATACACTCTGAAAGGATCCCTCCCCTCACCATCCAATTAATTAACACATCCATCATCTCACATATTTACCTTTTTTTCCGAGGGGGGCTGCATACATTTAGTTCTCTCTTAGCAAATTTCAAATATACAATATAATGTTATAGCTATAGTCGCCCTGTTTTACCTGAGATCCTCAAACCTTATTCAACTCATAGCTGAGAGTTTACACCCTTTTACCAGACGTTTCCTATCTCCCCCACCCTCCCAGTCCCTGGCAACCACTTTTCTACTGTTTCTGAGTTTGACTTCTTCTTCTTTTTAAGATTCCACCCATAAGTGCACTATATGAATTTAATATGTATTTCTTATGTAATTTATGTTCCTTCGGCGTGTTAAAAAACAAAATTCACAGGGATAACAGGTACAGCATAGGGAATATAGTCAATGGCATTGTAATAGTGTTGTGTGGTGACAGATGGCAGCTGTACTTGGGGTGAGCAGAGCATAACATATAGTCGAACCCCTATGTTGTACACAGGAAACTAATGGAACATTGTGTGTCAACTGTGCTTCAATTAAAAAAAAAAGAAAAAAAAATGAGCTGAACAAATTACAAAGATCTTATTGGCTTTATTCAGTGATTCATGCATCAGGCAATATCCAATCTAGTAGAGAGAAAGGAGCTCTAAGGAGCTATACAAATTGAAAGACTTTTATAGGCAGAAGGAGTGGGAACAGGGAAGTTACAGTAGGCACAAAAGCAGGTTGGTTATTGCAAGGTTACTTTCCTGTAGGGGATGGCAGGGGTCTACGAGATGGATCACGGTAAAACCTTGGATTGCACGTGACTTGTTCCGCGAGTGTTCTGCAAGACGAGAAAACACTTCTAATAAATTTTAACTTGACAAACGAGTGATTTCTTGCAATGTGAGTAATACATGATGCCAAATGCTACATGATCACAACTGAGCCAATGATTCTTCTCTCTCTCTCTCTCTCTCTCTCTCTCTCTTTCTCTGCCTGCAGGATGATGGGTGATTGTCTCCCATGCTTGGATGATCGGTTTCAGGCTGCGGTGTTTGGCAGAAATCAGTGACTTTTCAGAATCATTGGAAGATGTCCAAAACTGGCACTAGTGTATTTTTTTTTTTTTTTTTTGTCAGTTCAAAGCACCTCTGGATGGTCCTTTGCTTTTCCATATGAGTACGCTTAGGAATGCTTTGCTTCATTCTAGGTCAGGCTGCCTGCAGATATAGACCCTTTCCTCTGCTGCCTTATTGCCAGTTACATTAAATACAGTATGTGACCAGAGTTTACTAATAGTGCACTATAGTCAACATCCGTGCAAGCATATACAATGGTCCCCATGCAAAAAAAAGATTCCATTGAGTCAAGAGATAACAGTGATTCCGTTAGTGGTAGTGAAAATTGTCCTACACGATAACCCTCCTCTCTCTTGTCTCCCTCACACCAGCCACGAAAGTTTTCAAAGGTAAATGTGGGTTAATTTGTTTATTTTTCTTTATATTTTGTATTTTCTTTATTATTTTGTATTATAATCATTTTGTATGAATATTTTTGGGTTGTGGAACAAATCATCTGAGTTTCCACTTTTTCTCATGAGGAAATTTGCTTTGATATACAAGCACTTTGCATTACAAGCATGCTTCAGGATGAATTATGCTTGCAAAAACGAGGTTTTACTGTACCTAACTGGTGCTGATCAGGCGATTTCTTTTTTAAAAGTGTATTTATTTATTTTGAAAGACAGAGAGAGAGAGAGAGAGAGAGAGAGAACATGATTGGGGCAGTGGCAGTGAGGGAGGGAGAGAGAGAATCCCAAGCAGGCTCCACACTGTCAGCACAGAGCCCCACCCAGGGCTCCAATTCACAAGCCATGAGATCATGACCTGAGTCAAAATCAAGAGTCAGACACGTAACCGACTGAGCCACCCAGGGGCTCCTATGGTGATTTCTGATTGACTGGTTTAAGATTCCATTTCTGGGAAAGACAAAATTGTAATTAAGTCTCAGTTTGGTGATGTAGGGCTTAGCATAAACAAGTCCATTTACGGTCTGTGGTTTTAACTGTAACAAGAGAAATCTGAAAATCAGGGAGTAACTAAAAATATTCTCTTATGTTTTGATGGCACCCATTATTTACTGATGAGGTTGGTATTATGAATCCATTGGGAAATAATCAGAAAAATTGTGATCAGAATATCATCATTTCTAGGATGTTTGTGTTGGATGTGATTTGGTCTGTAGACAGCATCTTTTTTTCTAATCCTTTGCCCAAAATTTATTTGGGAGGTCACATCTAAGCATGTGATCAGCCAGCTGTAAGCATTTAAGCCTCACACCAGCTGATCTCAGGTTGCAGACAAGAGTAAGAAAGGCAGGTCCTGGCTCTCGTTTTGGCACACTGCTACCTTGGTGCAAAACCAGAGGCATATCCATCAAGCCCATGGGCATTCCATTTTCTCAATTTCACCAACCAGATAGCTTATCTGGGGCTGGAAAGATGAGTAGCTATTTTACCAATACTTTAAAAAGAGTAGGTATTTCTATTTTATGACTAAGTAATAGTAAAAGAAAAGGTAAAAAATGATTTCTTCTAAAGTGATATTTGGGGATCTAAATTTTCAGAATTGTGTTTGTGTGTGCACGCACTCATTTTGTGGGATCTTACACGTTTTCAGTTTCAGAAAATACGTTCCGATACAATATATGTATATCCATGCATATGTAAACATGAAGGACATATAATGGGCATAAGCTTAATTTTTAAGGTATAACAAGCCTTAAAAGTCAGCTAGTCTAATATTATTTGAGCAATAATTGAATTTTCCTAGAAACGTCTCTACCCTGGGATGCATAGGACTCTGTTTCTCCCTTTTATTCCTGTGTAAAAATTACTGGAGCGTTTTACTTTGTCATTTAAACAGATTGGTCTTGATTTCACTTCTCTAGTACCCACAGAATAAGTGACTTTCCATATGACAATCCATCAGTTCTTATACACACACACACACACACACACACACATTCATATATACTATATATGTATGTACTAGGCTCTAGTTTCTGCAACATAATTCTTGCCAAGAATGACCAATTAATACCCATTCTTTTTTTATCTCTATAAAGTTAAGGGGAGAATATAACAGAGACCTCTTCAATTAAGAAAAAACTGCATGCTTTCTCTCTCTCAGAGAAAAGGGTTAAGTTATCTTAGAAAGTGACTTCTTATTGTCCCTTCACAAGCCAACCTCCTTACTAATGAGGTCTCGTTAATGGTATAAAAATATCTTTTTTGCACAATTTCTTTCATTAAGTGTAGAAATTAAATTAAATGCACTCATTAATGTCATTGGGAGTACGAGGATATTTCTCATACTAAATCTGTATGGGACATAATGTGCATGAGTTTAGGATAAATGGGTATAAGGGGAAACATCAATCCCCAAACCCCCAAACTGAATGATAATTTATCTTGTACATGACACGATATCCAATTAATTTTTTAGATTAATTTAGATCAGTCTTCAGTTGTATGACTTTATGTGGGACAAAGTCAAACTCGAGCCTAACACTTGGAAAAACTCAAGTGGGATTTCAAAGAGATTTGAGTTCAGGGGCTTGGTCTGGTTTAGTATCATGTCCTTAGTGTCTAGCACATTGTCTAAGACATAGCAGGTACTCAATAGATAGGAACCATCAAGTGAAAGGCACTTGAAGTCCTTTCATGTGGGAGGAATCAAATGAGTGGAGAAAATTGTCTTTGGTCAGAGAAGATTTAGAGAGAACATGGTAAGGGCCTTTAAGTAACTAAAGTCCTGTTCTTTGGGAAAGAGATTATTTATCTCATTCAAAATATACTCAGCAAATGTTTTAACAAGGACTTTCAAGTGATAAACACTGTGGTTGGTGAAATATGTATGACACTATATTTATACATATATACATGTATAACATACATATTTACATACATACACATATACACACAAACATTTATATGTATTTGCAATGTAAATATATATGTGTATGTGCACTTCATATTTATACATGTGTATTTACAGGGTTATACATATTTCACCAACTGCAGTGTTTGTGATGTGAAATTCAAATTCCATTTGAAAATCCAGATTCCATCCAGATATATATATTTACACACACACACACTTATATATATTTGATTGAAGACAGTTCTTTGCTCTATAAAGGTAGTAGAGAATGTATTAGACTTTGGTTGATTTCAACTTGTGAAACCATGACTAAAGATTAGAAGCTACAGAAAATGAGGTGGAGACTTCGTGAAAATGACAAACTTTGTCATTTCTGCATAACCATCTTCTGTTTGTCTAGAAGGCTCTTCACCTTCATCTTCTTTCCTCAAACCAAACCCCTCTCATCAATCTGCCTGGAAAAAAATGCTTCTTCTACCTCAAGACTCCAGTCGATGGTCACCTCTTCTGCAAAGCCTTCCCTGACTTTCTAAGAGTATCGCCAAGATCCCAGTTGTCTTACACACTTCCTTCCTTACACACTATCTTGGGTCATCATAGTTTGCATGTCTGTTTCTCCTACCAGACAGAGCTTCTGGGACCTGGCCATACTGCTTGAGCCTGTCAAGGCACTGGTTAAAAACAATGCCCAATAATATATCTTTTGACAGAGTAATAACTGAATGGATGGCTGCTTGAAAGGGATAGTGTCAGACAGTTGAAAGAAGAGTGTGTGTGTGTGTGTGTGTGTGTGTGTGTAAGACAATGCAGCACTGGCTGCGAGACTTCCTAGAATCTGGTCTCAGCAGTGACACTTGGCCACTCTGACCTGTGGCTTGCATTCTATTGCTCATAAGCTAGTCACAGGACTAACTGTATTCTAGGCAAGAGGACCACAGAAGGGTATGACTGCTGGAGGCATGAGTCACTGGAGGGTCCACTTTGGAGGCAAGTTACCACATTTTCATCATCTGTGATTGAAAGAAGTACACCCGATGTCTGAATTGTACCCGATGGTCTGAGACCATTTTTTCTTGCTCCTAAAATTGTCTTGTTTAACTCTTCTAGAGGATTATGAAACTTTGTTTTTGACTTTTATCTATATCTCTACCTTGATCTTACATAGATGATCTGCCCTTCCCTCATCTATTGAGTTCAGTGGTTAAAAACTTTTTTGTAAAGGCCAGACAGTAAATGTTTTATGCTTTGTGGGTCATAGGGTTTCTCTGTTGCAATTTCTCAACTCTACTGGTAGCACAAAAGCAGTATAGACAATGTATACACGAATGGGCATGGCTGTATTCCAATAAGACTTTATAAACAAAACATGTGCAGGGCTGGATTTGGTCCATAGGCTGCAGCTTTCCAACGTCTCAAGTAGTGTAGCATGGGGTAGCTTCCACTCAAATGCCAAGACACATATTTTTCCACCTGTCACCACAACGACAAAATCCTAACAGGAGAAAAACAAAACCAACAAACCTTTTCCCAATGCCAGTTGGTGACAATTCACTATTTTAAAATATGACTTTTATATACAAAATCTAAGCTGCTATAAGCACACAGTCAAAGGCACTGCTGATAATGGATAGTTTGTGCTGAGCAGCACTATAAATAATAGGATAATGATGACATTATTTCATATCCACTATTTCTCCAGTATTTTTTGTTTCTAATTTATCTTCCATAAGATTTGAAGATAGAGTCAAAGTACTATCTGAAAGTGACATGATCCTAAGAGTGTTGCCAGCTGCCATGGAAAGCTGACAATGCCTTTTGAGCAACTTGGAGCCCCAGGTTTTGAAGGGCTTTACAAAAGTAATTTTTTTTATGAAATAGAAGC
Organism: Panthera onca; assembly: GCF_046562875.1. Lineage (NCBI taxonomy): Eukaryota > Metazoa > Chordata > Mammalia > Carnivora > Felidae > Panthera > Panthera onca. Next base: position 10,556,834 of record NC_138342.1, read on the forward strand.
TCTACACCCTATAAATCAATTTTAATGAAATATGTATTTGTTTTCCTCAGGTTCTAATCTTGAAATAGGTTCAGATTCTAGGCCAGGAGGAAGACAGATTGAATGCACTAACACCACAAAGTCAGTGTGAAATCTTTTCCACTTGAGCTCCTTCTGGAGCTTAATGTCCTGAAAGATTTTAGTATTTCTTCTCTCTGTCCTATTGCCTGACTAGGCTCTGCAGACTCAGGTTTACAATGTACAGTGCAGGTCTGTGATTTTCCTTTTTTTAAAAAATATTTATTTTTGAGAGAGAAAGCATGAGTGGAGGAGGAGCGGAGTGGTGGCAGGGGACAGAGGATCTGAAGCGAGATCTGAGATGACAGCAGCAAGCCCGGTGCAGGGCTTGAACCCATGAACCATGAGATCATGACCTGAGCTGAAGTCAGATACTGAACTGACTGAGCCACCCAGGCATCCCAGGCCTGTGATTTTCTGAGGACATTTGAAAGGTAGTAAGTATTTTGTGACATAGGGTATCTTGTGGCATGTAAAGAAATTGATACTCTTTCCTGAAAAATGGTTCTATAACCTGGTATACCTAATTCTTAGGATGATATGCCGAGTGTCCTAAATATCTTCAATGCAGAGTTAAAAGAACAGATTGTTGGATTTTGGAAAGGCTACATTAGTTATCTTCATTTATTCGTTGTTATGCCCCATGTCTAATCCTGTCTCTGTATTTACAGTTTTGTTTTGTTTTTTTTTTTTTTTTTTCTGGAGGTTCTTGTTTATCTGCTCAAGTAGATCCTACAGAGAGAGAATCTTAGATGCCTACTGATAGCTGCACAGGCAAAAAACAAAATAAAACAAAATGATGATATAATTCTACAAAACTAAAAATAAATAACATTAGTCCCTACATCTGTGGAGAACATGCATAGTGATGGGAATGGGGGGTCTGGAAAGCCCATGCCCCATCCTAGAACAAGAGGATACACTACTTAGTTGAGCCAATCTACCATATGCTGGGCGCAGACCCAGGGATTCCATTTCTTCTGAGTGTGAAAAAGAAACCGTAGCTTCCACTTTTAATGTAAAAGCTTCTGATTGTTTAATCAATATTTTAAAAAGCAACTTGTGGGCCAAATACTACAATTTTGTAGGCCAGACTTACATCCTGGGCCATTGGTTTGGGACCTCTGTTGAAGCTCCATGAGGAATAGTGTCTCATCTGGTATCTTGCTTGTTTTTGTTTGTTTGTTTTCATGCTGCATCATAGTGAGTAGAACACGGAAGATGCTCAAGAAATATTTTTTTTAAAGAATTTTTTTTAACATTTATTTTATTTTTGAGACAGAGAGAGACAGAGCATGAACGGGGGAGGGTCAGAGAGAGAGGGAGACACAGAATCTGAAGCAGGCTCCAGGCTCTGAGCTGTCAGCACAGAGCCCGACGCGGGGCTCGAACCCACGGACTGCGAGATCATGACCTGAGCCGAAGTCGGACGCTTCACTGACTGAGCCACCCAGGTGCCCCAATGCTCAATCAATATTTATGGAATCAATAAACAGACAAGTAACTTGTGATTGTGAAGGGACGTCTGTATAAGGCTTGGTCTTAAGGAAAGGAAAGCCAGAATATTAATTTCTGTATCAGTTACTATTTGCTGCATAACAAATATTCCAAAACTAGGTGCTTGAAGAGAAGGAATTATTTCTTCACAATTCTGTGAGATGGTAAATTGGTCATGGCTCAGCTGGGACATTTTGGTTCAGCTCCATGTGATATTTGATGGGATCATTCATGCCTTTGTCGTCAGATGGCAGGTTGCCTGAGAGCTAGCCACTCTGGGGTACCCTCGCTCACATGGTTGGAGCTATTAGCTGCTGAGCATCCATGTGGACTCCCCCACATATCACAATTTCTTTATTGTATCTGGGTTTCAAAAATGCAAATCCCAATGTGGGAACATTTATCTAGCTCCCATTAGTTTTACAAGTGTCGGTCTTCCATGGGCCAAAGCAAATCATGTGGCTAAGTACTGAGTCAGTGTGGGAGGGGATTGTCCAAGACGTAAATACAAGATGTATTTAGTTGGGGATAATTAATATATCGATACACTATAATATGTAAAGATTTTTTAAAAAATATTACTATGTGTACAATAAGTATATATATTTTTAAGGACTTAGGAGCTCAACTTCTCTCTAGGCTAAAAAGAAACACAACTTAAATGTCATCTCCCCCTCTCCCAACTCTGAGGTAACCCTACTCTGAAGGTCAGGAAACAGTATGTGGTATGTCTGCTTTTCTCCTCCAAACAGAGCATCAGCACTATCTTCCCATTCAAGTGGCCATATGACGCTAAGCTTTGTTGTGATGCTGATGTCAATGTTGTTTTTCATTTAATCTAAGATGTTGTACTCTATGAACAGAAATAAGACCTCCAACTTATTTTACATAGGTCACTGAACAGCCAGACGATAGTAATGACTTATTACTGACCTCATCAGAGAAGACTTGAACCAGTGAACTACAGGTGAAGGGTTCTCTATCCTATTAGCCTGAGTTCATTTCATTCCTCTCGGAGAAGACTTCAGTTCTAAAGAGTGTTTGTCGCCTCACATCAGCCACATTAAATACATGTATTTTTTTTATGAAAGCAAAAAGAAGTCTATAAGTGTTCCCTTTTCCCAGCATGTTGGAGAAGCCAGTGTTGAGCTGACCATGGGTCAAATTAACCCTGGAATAGAGGGTTATGAGAGGTAAGGACAATGACCATCACATATTTATGTGTGTCAATTAATTAATACGCAATGATTGACTGTGTTAGATGTTAACAATACATAAATGGGAATCCATGGTTCACATTCGCAATTGTATGAAATTACATGAAGAGGTAGGCTATAGAGAACAGAATAGGTGTTCTGCAATGGGAATCAGGGCATCTGGGTTGTATTACTGACTTTTCAGTAAATCACTGTTGGACTGTAATTAATTTCACTTTTTGAGAACATTGGTGGCTCCTTTATCTGCACAAGGGCATCTATTGACTACCTACCACATTTTACATGTGTTCTAGGTCAATTTCACAATACTCTTATAACAATGACAGTTTTATTTCTGCCTCATAGATAAATTGAGGCTCAGAAATATTTAAAATGTGATAGGATAGCACTCAGCTAATAAGTAGCAAAACTAGTATTTGAAATTATACTTGATCTTGATCTAAAGTCTACTGTTCATTACACCAGCATGTCTCTTCTCCATTGGTTGAAGACCATCCTAGGACACTACTGTATTTTGCTTGCTCTCGTCAGCTCTTTAACTTGTTCCATGGTCAGCACAAATGGCCATGTCTGATCTAGGTCTGTCTTGGAAACATTGTTCCTCCACAAAGGTGATCGGATGAGAGATTTTTCATTTCATACCAGTACCACAATATTAGCCAGTATAGGGTAGGTAGTGCCGCAGAAACACTAATCTCTCCCCCATCATCTCAGTGTCTTACCACTATAAAAGTTAAGTTTTTGCTCAGAACCCATGATTCACATGGGTTGATAGTGGCTTTTGGTTCAAAGAATTACAAAAGCTCTATTATCTTGAAACTTCCCCAAGTAGAATCTATGGTTTTTCAATCAGAGAAAGAGACTAGAGAATTATGCAAATGGGTTGCTAGGTCTCTGCTCATAAGTGACACTTGTCATTTATGATCATATTTTAGTTACTGAAACTATTCTCATGTTCTAACAAGCTGCAAGGTAGCTGAGAAATACTATCCTCTCTGTGCCTAGAAGGGGAAACAAAATAAATGCTGGTGAATAATCATATTTGAGAATTCTAGTCCATCAGTTCCTTTGAGACTAGGACTTTAAGTCCTGGTTTCTCTTTCTTCCCAGGGCAGGAGCCCTGTAAACAGAACCTTGCTCTGTGTGCCAATCTAGCTATCCAACTTTCTTACAAATTAAATCCATTTTCGTTTACCTTGTCTTATTTGCAAGATTAAATAATTGGAGTGATTATCCTATCCCTGGACTTAACATTATCTTTACTCTGTATTATAATTGGTGATCGGAAAAACTGAGGCCTCTTCTCCTTCTAACATTAGAGAGAGCATACCAGTGAAGATTTTTTTGGTTGAAGGTGGCAAGTAACAAGGCTGAATTTTTTCTTAATGGCATTTATAAATTTACAGATAATAGAAGAGTAGGTGTGACCTTGAGTGTGTGAGATAAAGGGACTTGAATAATGTAATTCTGGATTTGTTACTTTCTCTCCATTTCTTAGCTTTGCTTCCTTTTGAGGTTGCAAAATGGCTGCCAGAAGCACTTAGGGCAACGTGCTTCCAAGTTCAACCCCAGTGAGAAATGGTAAAACTTTTCTCAGTTGGATCCTGTGAAAATCCTGAAGTTAATTCTCTTTGGATGACATTTAGCACGTTATAAGAAAGATACTATACTTGTCATATCTGCCAACATTCTCATCCTCTAATCTCTGCCTTCTTGCACAATGGAGACTGGAAAACAAAATTCTTTATTTTGGCATGGGTTGGATATGTACAACTAGCACCCAGCATCTAGTCTCACCTCCTTCTATTGTGTCTTTGTGTCTTTTGTTTTTAAATCCCATAGCCTGAAAAATTAAAAACTACATTTCCAAGATTCCCTCACAGCTAGGATTCTCATGCAAGTTACAGCTTTACCAATCACACGTATATACCTAATATTTGGAAAGCAAAAGTCAGTTAGAGACTATTTTTTTTTTCTACTGCTCTAGGCTGTTTTCTGAAGGTATCATTTCCCTCCTCATGCTCTTTCTTTTCAATATCCTGCTTTGGAACGAGCAAGAAAAATTTGCAAGAGGCAGTGGCCAAACTCCACAACCTGTTGATGCCCCATGAGCAGCTTTCTGGATGTGAGAAGGCAATTGCAATGTTGGTCATGGTTGTGACTGATCCTGGTTTTCTGACCACTCTTTGCGACTGAGATGATTTGTGCTTTAACTTATGGCTCCGGTGGACACATGTAAATTCTACATGGGCCAATATATAATCTGTACAGTCACAGGTAACAGCAAACAAATAAATTTAAAAAATGACTGTACAGAGGAAAGGCAGCATTTCCTCATGTAACACGGTGACTAAGTACACAGGCTTAGTGATACAGATTCAAGTTCAAGTCCCAGGTCCACCATTAAGTTGTATACATGTGTCAAGTTGCTGAAAATTTATCAATTTTGGTTTCCTTCTCTGAAAAAATGAGCATAGTGCTATAAATGTTGGAAATCTGTAGAAAAGATGAAAGAAAACAATGTATGTGATACACTGTCCTCTAAGTCAACTGAAAAAACAAAAAAAAACACTCACTTGTATCTTGCCCAGCTGCCTCCATGCTTTTTACCTACCTACTCACCTGTGGGCAGGTAACACCAGGTACTGATATCATCTGTAAGGAAAGGATTTCCCTTGCTTTTCTGGCTCTCTGCCCTAATCAGGCGTTGTTCCCTTTTCTCTTTAGTGCCACATTGCTGCTTTCCCAAGTCTAGAGTCTCATTTGGACAGTGTTTTTCCTGCAAACATTTCATGGAATTGAAATACCTTTCTTTTAAGTGACATTTCCAGGAACACTATCCCTAGGAGCTATTTAGCCCATAATTTGGATGCTTCTATAATTTGGAGCTCTTGCCCACCCTTCAGGGAACAGTGTGCTGTTTTCAGAACAGGTTATTATCCGTGGGGGAAACCTGCTTATCCCATGATTTTAGAGCATTCTGGCTTGCTGGTTCTGAGGATAATTCTTTCCTGGTCATTTCATCCCCAGCCCTTAGCTTTGGGCAAGGCAATCACATTTTGTTACCTTTATCCATTTGGAAGTTTCTTGCTATTTCAATTTATTTAAGCCTATTTAAACAACAGTAAAAAGGAAAACTCTTCCATATAAATTTAATTCCAATTACTCTGACTCCTTTGTCATCTTCTGGTTGTAATTTAAAGCTTTTTCCAAATGGCATGTTTAAAAGGTGATAATTCACTTGACAGCTGGAGAAACTGGGATCATTAAAGGCAGGCATAATTAACATTATTTTTAATGCACCCTGGCTATTCTCTGTGTTTCCAGAATGCTAGCAGTGCTCTTTCACGTCTTGCAGCATCCCTTCCTTACTGCATGGCTGAGGATTTATTTATTCATTTATTCAATAAATAGTCACTGGGCATCTGCTATCTTCCAGGCCCTGTGCTAAGTACCGGGGACAAAAATATGAATAAGACACAGTGTCACCTCTCTTCTCGCTTCTTGGAACCAGGTTAGATATAAGAACACAGAAGGAAAAGAATGACAGGAAGGAAAAGAGAGGTTATGCAATTAGAAAGAGAGGGAATAAAAAATAAAAAAAAAAAAACAGATGGTGAAAGAGTAAGACAGAATCGAAGGGGTTTGGAGAGGCGGAAGAGGAGAAACATTGAGAGAAGAGGAAAAAAAATCAAGTAAAAGGTGGCAGCAGAAAGAAAATATAAAAGTTTTAAAATGTGGGAACATGGAAATTTATAGACTGCTATTCTCATATGCGTGCCTGTAATTTTCTGTATTTTCTGTAACTCAAGCAACTTGGTAATAAGCCCTCTGGTTCCACTGATGTCAGCAAAAAATTGCAATCTTATCATTTTAAGGTTATCTGTCTCTTCTAGTTTAAATCATAGACTCTCTTCAGGTTAATTCTGTCTGTTCACAGCTTTTTCTACCTTCCTCCTCCTTCTCCTTCTCCCAGCATAGGAAGCTTATATGGCATCATGGATGCATATCTCTCATCCGAATCCCTGTTTCTGGACACTTGCTGGCTCTGCTGGTGATAAAAGTGGTGTCTTATGTCCTAGTGATGGCCTCCGTCCCCTGTGGTAGACAGAGCAATGGCTCTCCCAAAGGGTGTCCACCTCCCAGTCCTCAGCCTGTGACCATGTTACCTCACAAGGCAGAAGGAGTTAAGGTTGCATGTGGAATAAAGGCTGCTAATTACCTGACCTTGAGATGTTGGAGGAGATGATCCTGAATTACTTGGGTGGGCTTCATAGAATCAAGAGAGTCTTTAACATGGAAGGAGGCAGAAACAGTGTCTGTAGGAGATGTCATCTTGGAAGGTGATCTTAGAAACCGGAAGAAGAACCTCCGCCCCCATTCTGCCTAAACCAGCCATTGCACCATTCCAACTTTCCTGAGGCCATGTAAGCACAGGATCTCAGCAAGGGGTTCCCTTGAGCATTTCAAAAGGGAGGAGGGCAAACTCCCTCTCTCCTTCCAGACTCTTTCTCAAAGAAGACTTTCTGACATCTTGGGCAAGGCTCAGAATTTATCACTAGTGGGGCCATCTCAGGGAGCAGGCAGCAACCTCTAGCTGTGGATCCTCTGACTCTGCAAACATGCCCACCATGCCCAGAGGGGTGTTACTCTTCTGTGTACAAGGAATTGCCTTGGTGAAAATCTTCCTTCTCTCCCATTGTATGGTAAGATTCTGTTCTTCATGAGCCAGCCTGTGGTCCATGAAATTTAAAAGAAAGCTTTTGAGGTTTAGAAAACTCTGTTGTCTTTCAGAAGAGTCTGGCTCTTTTAAGCAAAAAGCGCTGTTTATACAATGTTGGTCCTTGAATGCATTTCAGGAGCTTAGTTTTAAAAGCAAAATACTAAATAAGTCTCCCTTTAAAAAAATGTTTATTTTTTGAGAAAGAGGGTGCATATGCTTGCCAGGGAGGGGCAGAGAGAGGGCGGGGGACAGAGGATCTGAGGCGGACTCTGGACTGACAGCAGATAGCCCAATGTGGGGTTCGAACTCATGAACCGTGAGACAATGACCTGACTCGAAGTCAGATGCTTAACGGACTGGGCCAAGTCACTTTTTCTTATTTAGGTTTTCCACTTCCCTGAAGCAACAATACCCTCTGTTTCAAAAGATGGGGCTGAGGAACAGTAAGACTTTCAAAGACTAAAAATCACACTTAATAATCTTTTAAATATTACCAGGCTATAAAAGAACAAGAGAAGGAACTAGCTAGAGGAAGAACAATGGGGAGAAGCAAAAAGAAGCAAAAAGTGAGGGAAATGAAGGATACAGGGGGAGGAAAGGGAGCTGAGACAACCACGTGGAAAATATGAATAAACAAAATTGATCGTCCTTAAGTTTCTTTGCAGGTAACGTTTCACCCATTCTCTGGAGGTGATAGGTACTCACACCTCAGACGGTCCCTGAGAGGAGTTCTCCTGCACCTTCAGGATTTTGTGCTCTCATGTCCCCTTTCCTTTCCACAGGGCTTCCTGGCCCTGGAGACTCGGGACTGTCCCCTCCTGTGTTGGGAAAGACTTTCTGTCTCTATCTGTCAGGTGAGCCGAGCCCAGGCGCCCACCTGGGCGTCTGGAAACTGCAGTGCTCACCCCCTGGTTCTGTAATATTCTGCTAGCAGCTACTTTACTTGCCTTCTAGAGACTCAGGTTTTCCATCTGCGAAATGGGGCTGTGTTAGAGATAAGAGTCACGGTTTCCAAACAGGTGTGCGGTCGTTTCTCTTCTCTACTCCATTCGGAACCATTGTGTGTGTGACAGCAAGATTCACACTGCCTCCTCCTAGTCTCGAAACTCGGGGTCTACACTACTGACTGTACTCTTGTCCTCTCATTGCTATTACTCTGGGGACAAGTTTTTTAAAAAAATTAAAGACTAAAATAATAAATACATAAAATAAGCAGCCGCCAAGCTGACCCAGGTTAATGGCGCCCCAGTGTTACTAAGCCCAAGGGATTAACCGAGCCTTCCAGTGACTTCTGCCAGAGGGACCAGCAAAACACCTCTCTCCCTCCCTTTACTCATTCTGTAGTTCAACAGAGGCGATTTCACACCACTTTTCACCAAGTATGCACAAGCGCGGATACACGCATATCCTCTCCCTTGCTCCCCTCCCCTCCTGCACTGCTCCTTTCTACACCTGTAGGAACACACTCGGACATAGTGTCACACGTATAAACCGAGTCTCAGCATTCCGTTACCTGCCACCCCTTTCCTTCCTTTCGGTGAAATATGTAAGGGATTTTGCACATGTCTTTCCGCACGCGTTTTCTAAAACCTCAGCGAGGTCTCTTCTCCCCTTCTTTGCATCCTCTTTCTCCACTTCCTTCTCTTCCGCCCCTGCCTCAGGACTGAGACCCTCTGTGACACACATGTGTGTCCCGCACACGTGGTGACACACACGTGGTTATGAGCACTGCGTTATGTTCATGGCGGGAGGCAGATGTTTTGAGACATTTTGAGGCCTCAGCTTTGAAGTCTGGATTTTATCCTGGGAGTGGAGGTTGTTCTGTCAATGGAAAGGAAACAGAGGGGAAAAGTGATCTGATTCGTGTTTTATAAAATCATTTTGTTGGCTGGCAGGCTCATGGACTGAAGCGGGGATATTATTGGAGTCAGAGAGACCTGATAATGGCGATGATGAGAACCCATCTCAAGTCTGGATGGTAGCTGTGCAGAGGTGGGGCCAGTTCAGGGACCGAGTTAGGGGACATGATAGAGATACTCATCTCGGCTCCATCCTGGTGACAAAAGCAGCCAAAATAGGTGTGTGAGCGCAGACAGTATGTAGTTGTAAGTATGAGAAACCCGCTGTAAGTGTTAAGTGTTCCTGGGACTTATGCAGCTTGGCTTCCTAGGATAATGGTTGCAAGGCTGAAAATTAGTCTGTGTGTCTCTGATAAAGCTGAAAATGGGAAGGGACAATGATGGATTGCGAGCTCAGATTTTCAATCTGGCTGCAAAGAGCTTTACTTTTTTTCCCCTACATCTGACCAAAACCATTTATTATTCTGAAGATGAAAAGCATCTATCAGTATGTTGAGAATGATCTCCTGGAGAATTCTGGAACGGTCTTAGATGAAGTTTCTCAAGATCAACTGAATATGCACTGTAACTTAATGACATAGAAAAACACGGATATAGGAAACGTGAAGGTCAAACTATAAAAACCATAGAAATAGGGGCACCTGGGTGGTTCAGCCGGTTAAGTGTCCGACTCTAAATTTTGGCTCAGGTTATGATCTCATGGTTCATGAGTTCTAGCACTGCGTTGGGCTCTGTGCTCACAGTGTGGAGCCTGCTGGGGATTCTCTCTCTCCCCCTTTCTCTGTCCCACCCCCGCTTACACCCTCTCTCTCAAAATAAATAAACATTAAAAACACATATAAATAATGGTTGACATGACAATTCTCATAAAGCTAATAGGTAAAAACTTTTTAACTTCAGGTGCTGGGCTACAGAGGTGTTTCGAAAAACAGGAAACAGATATTTTACCTCCTAAATAGAAAGATAGAATTTCCCAGCAGCATTTTGCCTGAACAATCACATTAGTCTACTCATGACAAGAAAGCACTTCAGTGTCACCTTCATCATCAGGATGGCAAACTTTCAGAGACTAGATCAGAAACTCCCAGTGGTTCAAACCTTCCTATTTTGCACAAGTTTCTGTAACAACAATAAGAGATACAAATAGAACAATAGATATCGAGTTACGTTTGTGCACGAAAATTCGTCTCTACATGCTTCAAAGAGAGCAGTCTGTGAGGAGTAGACAGGGACACCAAGAACTCTGCTCACAGCATGACCTAGACCCTGTCTAAGGAAGGAAGAGAAGGTGTCAGGCAAGGTGGTTGCTCCCTGAGACTCCTGGCTAATGTCTCCAGTGTCCAGGAAAAGAACAGCTAGGAATTAATCAGACTCCTCAGTTGCAGTCACGCATGTTCAGAAGTTATAGGGTACCTGAGATATGTGGATTTAAGAGGACTGTGATTTTCATACCTACACATCATAAATATTGTCTTTTCTTTTTGAGTTCTGTCATTGATCTTTTTTTTTAATATTAAATTTGTTGCCAAATTGGTTTCCATACAACACCCAGTGCCCATTCCAACAGGTGCCCTCCTCAATGCCCATCACCCACTTTCCCCTCCCTCCCACCCCCCATGAACCCTCAGTTTATTCTCAGTTTTTAAGAATCTCTTATGGTTTGGTTCTCTCCCTCTGTAACTTTTTCTTTTTTCCTTCATTCCTGGGCTTCAGGGCTGGTTCAACATTCACAAATCAATCAGTGTGATACATCACATTAATAAAAGAAAAGATAAGAACCATATGATCCTGTCAATCGATGCAGAAAAAGCATCTGACAAAATTCGGCATTCTTTCTTAATAAAAAGCCTCGAGAAAGTCGGGATAGAAGGAACATTCTTAAACATCATAAACACCATTTATGAAAAGCCCACAGCTAATATCATCCTCCATGGGGAAAAACCGAGAACTTTTCCCCTGAGATCAGGAACACAACAGGGATGTCCACTCTTCTGTGGATCAGTATTGTCTTAAATATATTTGTGTTTAAGGGCAATGACAGAACATACATTTTAGCAGTAGTGGTCTGTAGTGTGCTTGCTCTAACAGCCCATTGTGCATATATCTTCCCAACTTCATGTTAGATGAAGTCAGATCAGTAGCTCATAACTGGCCATAGTGGAAGCATTTAGCCATTTAAATTTGCAAGTTGTATGAATCAGGGCTTTTTTTTTTTTTTTTGGTTTGTGTGCCAGTTGTTATAAACATTTATTAGCGCACCAATATTTCTCAGCATAACAATCCCTCCAGAACATAGCCTAGTCTCCTGCATGTCTATTGAATGAATGGACGGGGGATAGGAGGAGAGATTTATAAAAACAGAGAGGCTCTTCAAGGTAATGTTTTAAGGAGAGAAACCTGAGTTTTGAGGAGAGCACAGGAGAAAGATATAGTTGAGAATGGAAGGTGAGAGATGTCTTCCAGGCAGAAAGAAATCTTGGTTCAGACCAATGAAGAACTTAAGGAATTAGAAGTATCATAAATGAGTTGAAAATGACTTGAAAGCAGAATGCCTGTGGACAGTGTCAGGAGATGAAGGCAAAGTGTTTATTTGACATATCTGTCAAATATGGAAGCTGTCTCCAGCTCTCCTAGGTCCTTAGCTCAGCAAGGATGGGCAGATCAGAAGCTGGGTAAGAAGTCCCCCTGCTCCCAGTGCTGCTCTCAGTTTCAGAGTTTGTTTCTGGGCAGTCACCCCTCATATGAACTTTTCAGTTTTATTGACTTACAGTTGATAAAAGTTGCACACATTTAAAGTATACGTCTGGAGGAGTTTGGACATGTACATGTACCCACGAACCATCTCCACAATCAAGGTTCTAAACATATCCATCACCTCCAAAAATTTCCTTGTGCTTTTTTTTTCTGTTTTGTATGTATGTGTGTGTAAGAACACTTGTAATGAGATCTATCTGCTTAGCATATTTTAAAGTACACAATATTGTATTGTTGACTATATGTGCCAGGTTGGAGATCAGATTTCTAGAACTTACTCACCTTGCATATCTGCAACTTTATACACATTGAACAACAAGTGGGGAACCTTGGTGGCTCAGTCTAAGGTTAAGCATCCGATTCTTGATTTTGGATTAGGTCATGATCTCAAGGTCCGTGGGTCCAAGAATCCCCTGATTAGGATTCTCTCTCTCTCTCTCCCTCTATGCCCCTCCCTGCTCACACATGTAAACCACTCTTTCCCTCTTCTTCTCTCTGAAAACTAAATAAACATTAAAAATATAATTCTTCATTTCCTCTTCCCCATCACCTCTGGAAATCATCATTCTATTCTCTAGTTCTATAAGTTTAACTATTTTAAATCTTTTTTTAATGTTTATTCATTTTTGAGAGAGAGGCAAAAAGTGCAAGCATGGGAGGGGAAGAGAGAGCGGGAGACACAGAATCTGAAAAAGTCTCTGGGCTCTGAGCTGTCAGCAAAGAGTCTGGCACAGGGCTTGAACTCGTGAACCACGAAATCATGTCCTGAGCCATAGTTGGACGCTTAACCGACTGAGCCACCCAGGTGCCCCAAGTTTGACTATTTTAAATACTTCATATAAATGGAACCATGAAATACTTGTCCTTTTGTGCCTACCTCAGTCACTAAGCCTACTGTCTTCTAGATGTTGTCAATCATTAATACTGCTGCAATGAACATGGAGTCCAGATATCTCTACTAGATCCTGATTCCATTTCTTTTTAAGAAACATTTTCATTTCCAAGAAAAGAAACATAAAGACCAGTTTTAGACGTGTTCTCTTCCAGATGTAGTAGTCACAAAGTAACTTGATGCTGTTCAGAGTACTGTGAACTATATACCCAGGGAACAATTCTTTTCTAGGTTTTCAAGTGAGCTACTCAGGGCCACACCCAGAGACTCAGATCTGACTTACAGCCACCCAGACATGTGAGTAGATGGAAACATGCCCTTGCTATTCTGGTGTTTCAGTCAAGAACTATGGATGACATAGTTGACTGGCTGACATGCTGGCTTCTGCTGAACTGTTGAAGAAAATGGCGCATCAAACATATTTGTCCAAAGCGTTGTGGATAGTGGAAACTCTAGGGGTGAGGAGAAAAAGAAAAGCTTCAGTCCAGTCCAGAAATGGAACACTAGAGATCTTTTCATTCTACCCACCACTTGATACAATGGAGGGAAATAGAGATCAAAAAGGCAATTTCATTGGAGATATTTCCTAAATTGAGATCTGTGTCACACACATGCGCATGCACATACACACACACATACACACACACACACACACACATTTTGATTCTATCCTATACACCTGGAATGAAGTGCAGTGAAATCAATTGGATGGTGATTAATGATGGCCATTGGAGTCATAACTACCTGAATTTGAACATCCATTTGATGTCCTAGCTAGGCAACACTATGGAAATTTTATGACCTTGCTGAATCTTAGTTTCTCACTTATAAAACAAAATGAGGGATAACAGGGTTTACTTAACAACATTGCTATAAAAATTAAATGAGATCAATAGGTAGAATTCTTAGCATAGTCTAGAGCACATGATAGAATCTTGGTGTGTGTTAACTATTATTTTTGTTGTTACTAGATAATGATGATAGCAATGGTTTTATTTTAACTTAATCTTTAGATAATGATGTTTTAACAGTTGAAATGTTTTGGCAATTGGCAAGTATTTTTATTTTATTTTATTTTACTTTATTTTATTTTGTTTCATTAATGTTTATTTTTTGAGAGAGAGAGAGAGAGAGAAAGAGAAGGAGAGACAAAGTATGAGTGGGGGAAGGGCAGAGAGACAGGGAGACCCAGAATCCAAAGTAGGCTTCAGGCTCTGAGCTGTCAGCACAGAGCCTGACATGGGGCTCGAACTCATAAACTGTGAGATCATAAACTGAGCCAAAGGTGGAAGCTCAGCCGACTGAGTCACCCAGGCACCCCAGTAAGCATTTTTAAAAACTATTTTGCAATATATATAATTTATAAGATCACAGGAGGTAATATGCTTTCAATTTATTTCAACTGATATTTGAGAGTCTCGACACTAAGCCATTAGCTTCCCTTTGAAGAAGTACTCCAATTTGATGAATAGCTTCTGGTTTTTAACCAGGTCCTCTCTGTCATTGGACTCAGGTGAAGTTTTATGGGAGGGGATGACACAGAAGGTTGCAATAAAATCTAACAAGAGTCACCTGATAATTAAACAGATTAATCACTTTGACCACCAAAGCAGTTGACCACCTTGACTACAAAGCATTAAGACTTTAGCAATTCATGATTAAAAGTCAGGAAGGTCATAAAAATCAGTGTCTGTGAATGTCCCAAAGAAGACTCACTTAGGTCTGTAGTATGGACCTCCCCAAGGTGTTTGGAGTACAGTCATCCAACACTTGCTACTTACATGCACTGCAGGAAAGAGCCACGGAAAGGAAATGTAAATCTCCGGTGGTTCCAAAGAAACCATATGAATGACAAATGTCTTGTGATGTCAACCTCCAGATCTTGGGGCTGCTTTTCATGCCCATTAACTGGCCTCTTTGCTTCCACTTTTGGCCATCCCCAATCCATTCTCCACACAGAGGCTAAAGGGGTCTTTTAAAACGTGACTAGGGCTTGTTATTCCCTGCTTACAGCCATCAAATGAACTCCCATCATGCTTGAAAGTGAATCCAAACCCTTCACATTAGCCCTTCCATACCCAGCAGGATCTGTCTCTGCTCACCTCTCCAGCTTAATCTCAGACCTCCCCACCTTTAGCTTCAGATCCAACCCTCCCTCTCTACCTTCAAATCTCACAACCTTTGTACTAGATTGTTCTGCTCTGCCCCTTCGTGTGACTGGCTCCTGCTCATCCTTCAAATCTCAGCTTAAATGCCATATTCTCAGTAAGACTTAGGTGATTATTCCCTGGGTATTCTTCATTCCTGTTTCTTTGCTTCATGACAACTCACATTTTTAAAGGACTTTCAAATGACAAGTTTGTTTGTTTGTTGCCTGCTTGAAACAGCTCTGTGATGAAGGGACTTGGCTGGCTTTGCTTATCAACATACACCGAAGGGATTTCAATGCCTGGGGTTATTAAAAAATCCACAAGTTAATAACCATTGGTCCTAATACTATCGATAACATGCATTGAACATTTCCAAATGGGCCAGGTATTGAACTAAGCAGGGTGTGTGTCTGTTCTCATTTCTTCTTCAAGTTAAGCCTTGGAAGACTATTAATATCATGCTCATTTGTTGATGAGGGGACTGAGGCATAGAGTGTCTATGTATTTAATCTGAGGTCACAGAACTGGTGCTAGAAGAGGAGGATTCAAGCCCAGGTAGAATTTAGAACCTTAATCTTTGCCTTGGTTTTGAGGGAACGACTGCAAGATTCTTGGCCACAGCTGATCTGCTGACTGCCTCTGGGTGTCATGTAGTGGGATCTCTCCGTTCAGTCTGAAATGGTACTTCTGCCATGATCTTTGTCACCCTGAATTAATTTCAAACAGAGCATTTCTCACAGTATTTTGATATTGGATGATTATCTGTCTCCCAGAAAGCATCTAGAATTCATTCTTGGTGGAGACTGTCCCTTTTGTTTTCTTTTTCCTTTATTTATCCTCTCTACAATAAATAAATATTTATATACTCTATCTAAAATTTTATTTTAGAGTATGGGAATATAACAATGGACAAGACAGATAAATTCTCTACCTCATGGAACTTATAATTTGGGGAAGGCAGATACTAATCATGTAAACTACTTAACAAAATCATTTCATTTCATTTCATTATTTTATTTTTTACTTTTTTACTTTTTATTTATTTTTGAGAGAGAGAGAGAGAGCATGAGCAGGGGAGGGGCAGAGAGTGGGGGGAGGGGTGCAGAATCTGAAGCCAGCTCCAGGCTCTGAGCTGTCAGCACAGAGCCTGATGTGGGGCTTGAACGCATGAACCATGAGATCATGACCTGAGCCAAAGATGGACGCTTAACCAACTGAGCCACTCAGGTGCCCCAACAAAATTTTTAGGTAGTGACAAATTTTATGAAAACAAAAATAAAAAAAAAAAAAATAGAATAGGATACAAAGAGGCTTGAAGAGAAGGTGCTAATGTAGTGATGTGGTCAGGGAGGGCCTGTCTGAGGAAGTGACTGAGACCCAAGGATGAGAGAAGATCCAGGGTAACAGTCTTCCCACAAGAGGGCACAACTAGTGTCCTAGATGTAGGACCTAGTGTAGAAATCCTGAGTTGAGAATGAGCTAGACGTGTGCCAAGAACAGAAAATAGATATACTGGACCCAGCCTGTGAGTTGCCCCAGATCTGTTTAGCCTCCCTTGTCCATGGGTGTGATGGTTAATTTTAAGTGTCAACTTGACTAGGCCACATGGTGCTCAGATATATGGTTTAATATTAGCTCTGGGTATATCTGTAAGGATGTTTCCCCAACAGATTAGTCTTTGAATCATTGGACTCAATAGAGCAGATTGCCCTCCCCATGTAGGTGGGCATCACCCAATCCACTGATGTTGAATTTGCTCACTGTCTGTCTGCTTGAGCTGGGATATCAATCTTCTCTTGTTCTTAGCACTCCTGGTTTCCAGGCCTGCAGACTGGTATTGGGATCTATACCATCACTTCTCTGGCTGTCAGGCCTGCACCACCCACCTTCCAGGGTCTCCAGTTTGCAAATGGAAGCTTGGGACTTGTCATCCTCCAAAATGCTGTGAGACAACATCTTAGAAAAATCTCCTCCTGGACCTATGGGCTCTGTTTCTCTGGAGAACCCCAAAGAATACATCAGGACTCAGCATGATGTGGCTCTGTGGCCAACTTTGGCACATGCCATTTTGAGCTGTTCTTCCTTCCTTCCTCCTTCATGACCCATGTTTTTCTCACTCTTTCTTCCCTGGGAGAACACACTCCAATGAATCTTTGCTGCATAAGATTTTGCCTGACTCTGTTGTTTAAGGAACTGGAACCAAGTAAAAAAGCCAACCTTCTAGGACCACAGTGAAAGAGGGAAGCAGAGGTAGGAGATAAAACTGAAAATATGGCTAGATTGGATCCTATAGGGTTTTGTGGGCCCAGGCAAGGGATTTATACTTTATTCCAATTGCCATCCATGGGAAAGGGGTAGCATGGTTCTATTTACATTTTTTGAAGATCTTTTTGGCTACTTTATGCATAATAGTCTTTCACTAGCAGAGCTCATGCTGTGCATTAGATACTCAATACATTTTTGTTAATTAATTGCATGAATTCATGTCCTCAATAATGAGTTTTATTGTCCTAGTTAGTCTGGGTCAAACCATTTATCTCATGCAATGACCGACCCGCTAATAAATGTTTGTGGTAAAGACTCAAACGGCATATACAGAATTCTATTTCACCTAGTAACTTTTCTTTCAACCCATAAACATCCTTCTCTCTTATAGCCCCCCATTCCATCCCCTTAGGCACCATTTTACTGAGTATGGGCGAAGAGCCTACATCTTAAGTTAAATTTAAGTTATTTAAGAGGTGATTTAGTAAGACTTAGCATTTCTGAAATTGTTCTGTAGCTGAATTGAAAAGAGGAATGTTCTCTTTGTCAAGTAATTAAACTTCCAATATTTTGTAGGGTAGTCTCTTGCATTATCTCTGTTCACATGCAATGTGAAGTAGAATTGCGGCCACTTATAATGGGAGAGCTAAGAACTTAAGCCTTTCCACATAAGCCTCTAGGCCTTTTCTTTCCATTGAAGATAATTGTGCATGCTGGAAATTGTCATTCTCAGAGAAGGATATTGTAAATCTTCTATGAGAGCCAGAGTTCAGCTATGGGTTGGTCGGGGGTGGTGAAGAATGACCAGCAAGTAGATGGCAAGAGACCAGTTGACCCTTCCCCACAAAGGCTGTAACATTTCCTCAAATTCTTGGTAAAGTCTTTATAAATACTTACAGAAAAAGCAGAAAGAATGAACAATTTCATATATTTTATACTATTATGTTCCTTAGCCGTTTATTCATAAGGTCCTGCATAATTGTGATACATTGCACAATATCTTTCCTTCCACTTGTCTAAACTCCTACCTTCGACTCCTGCCTCAATACTGAGATGAGGGAGGCTAGACAACAGTGTGTTCACAATTAGAAACTGCAGTGCCTGCTAGCATCATGCTTAAACCAAAGTTAACCCAAGCCAGTCCTCAGTCGGAGCCATAAGTCAGTAGCTGAAGGGCTCATAAGCAAATCTCAAGACCAAAGTCTTAAAAGGAGAAAGGTAAATTTTTTTTAAATTTTTTTTAACGTTTATTTATTTTTGAGACAGAGAGAGACAGAGCATGAATGGGGGAGGGTCAGAGAGAGGGAGACACAGAATCTGAAGCAGGCTCCAGGCTGTGAGCTGTCAGCACAGAGTCTGATGCGGGGCTCAAATCAACAAACCACAAGATCATGACCTGAGCCGAAGTCAGACACTTATCCAACTGAGCCACCCAGGTGCCCCCCCACACAATTTTTTTAATGTTTTAATTTTATTTTAAGAGAGAGAGAGAGAGAGAGAGAGCTAACAGGGGAGGGACAGGGAGGGAGGTGGGTAGAGAGAGAATCCCAAGCAGGCTCCACACTGTCAGTGCACAGCTCATTATGGGCCTCAAACCCATGAACTGTGAGATCATGACCTGAGCCGAAATTGAGTCAGACACATAGCTGACTGACTCACCCAGGTGCCCCCTTATGTGTGTTTTTACATAATATCTCCTTTTTACAAGCAATTTAAGTTGGTTAAATTGATTTTTTTCTCCCCAAACCTTCACCCCTAAACTCCACCCTATTTCCTGGCCTCACTTGGGATGAGGTTACATTGCTGATTACCTAAAATATATCTCCCAACCTGAAAGAAGACCACAATTTTCAAGGTTTATGAAACACTATATGTACGATGTTTTTTTTACCATATACTATATTACTATATTTGTGTGTGTGTGTGCATATATACATACACATATATGTATATATATGACCATTTTACACATTTAGATGGTTAGTAGACTTAAGGAAAATATAAAACTTAATAAAAAGATCAATATTTGCATGAATAGGACTGTAATTCAACTCAATATGTATATGCAAATGTAAATATTTGCATAGTCAACCCCATGTCTATATCTGGGACTTCCTTTGTAGGACTTCTCCAAACTCTCGATCATTCTTTTTGATGCCCAAAATAGAGTACACAAGAGACTAGGCAGAGTCTCATTAATGCATTTTATTTGAAAATTAGTGTGGAATATTTGAAAGACCAAGAGGTCTGTGTAAGACTAGTTCAAGTCTTAGCTAGATCACTCACTAACCCTAGAGCATTCCTTCTTTCCTACATTGATTTTTAAATTACTAACTGAGCATTATTCTATGTCCAAGATCCCAGGGACCCAACATTAAATGATTGCATGAGTCAGGCTTTAGCCAGGAAAACAGAAATGACTGTAGGTATTTCAAGGAAGAGAAATTTAATATAGAGAACTAGATAACATTTTTGAAAGCTCTGGAGGATTAAAAAAAGGGGGGATGGTGGTGATATTCTTCCCCAGAACTCATGAACTGCAGGAAGCTGCTATCATTGTAGCAGGGCACGGACCCTAATCTGCTGCTGCAGCTACAAGAAGCCACACAGCTGCAAATACTAACTGCTAAACTGCTAAACAAACACTAACTGCTGCAAATACCTACAGCCTTCTGATGCTTCTCCCACACAACTCCTACTGTTGTTGCAGAAACCAGCACTTACAAGACTGCAGTAGTCTGCTGTGGCTGCTCTTGCCCAGAGCAACTTTTGACTCTCTCCTATCTATCAAATAACACATCTTTGTCTTTTATATTAGCACTACCAAAACCTGCTGGCAAGAAAACATGGAAAGTATAGTTTCCAGTCTTCCAGCCCTGATGATGCAAGAGAGAGTGTGAAAAAAGCCACACATGGTTCTGAGTCATTGGTAGAATAAATGGTACCACTATGGAAACAAGGGCTTAAAATTCATGGACGACAATGTAGAACCTGATGGAATAGACTGATAATTGAAAAGATAATGAAATGTACAGTTATCCCTAACTAAAGTTTTATACTCTGACTATCCAAATATTTGCTATGACAACTTGCAGATTTTGAGTGTGAATTTAATCATTCAACCGAAAACAGCAAGCAAAACCTGTATGTGTGTGCTACTGTAAACATTTAAGTCATATGCAAATCCTGGCAATAGAAGGTGGATCACACCACAGTAACACCTCAGGTGTCCTCTGAGAGAGGGAGGTAAACCATAAGACTCTTCAATACAGAGAACAAACTGAGGATTGACGAGGGGGTGGGGGAGAGGGGAAAATGGGTGATGGGCATTGAAGAGGGCACTTGTTGGGATGAGCACTGAGTCTTGTATGTAAGCAATGAATCATGGGAATCTACACCCATAACCAAGAGCACACTGCACGCACTGTGTGTTAGGCAGTTTGACAATACATTATATTAAAATAAATAAAGGTACACACCCAGAAAGAAGGACATAATTTAGTGTTCATGTTATTTAAACATGATGTGAATTATTGCTACTATTTTCCCAATATCATTAAGTGAAAATATTTTCTAAGAGGAAAAACACAATGAAATACTCAAGACCAAAGTTTTAAAGAAATTATAAGCTATTCAGATTCAACGATTGTTGTAAAAAAACATCATTAACACACAGGCAGAGGTACTATGGTAAAAATCA
Organism: Panthera onca; assembly: GCF_046562875.1. Lineage (NCBI taxonomy): Eukaryota > Metazoa > Chordata > Mammalia > Carnivora > Felidae > Panthera > Panthera onca. Next base: position 10,577,948 of record NC_138342.1, read on the forward strand.
TAAGTATATAAATCCCATATTTTGCCCTCATTAGCTGCATAACTATAAGGAAAATAAATAAGTAAGTAAGTAAGTAAAAAATAAATAAATAAATAAATAAATAAAAGCTTACATTTAGATTTCTTTATTATTCTTTATTATTATTTACTTCATGTTCTGTGACTTTGGATGTTAATTTACGGGTATCTATCTACTTCATGAATTACAAACTCCAAGAAAAAAGACTGCCTATCAGTTCCTCAAATTTCGACATGGGCACATCTGAGACACTTACTATTTTACTCAGTCTTCCACCAACTCAGTCCTCTCTGCTTCCTTATTATGTAAGGGCCACAGTTACTATAGCCTTTATCTGCCTTTTCTCAGCATCAAATCTCCCTTGGGCAATTCTTCAAGGGATAGGTAATAATTTTTTTAATTGTGTTTTTTATTGCTTTTATTTTGGTAAGCAGTGTTTTATTAATCATGCATTTAACATATTTTATGGCTGTTTCTCATTACAATATACACTGGCTGTAATGAAGGAGGAAGATGTAATTTGTATCTGATACATGCAGTATCAATCTGTGCTACATCTGTGACAGTAAGTGATGGGCTGGACACCAACAACATACACCATGAGCTGGGAAAACATGAGTCTTCTCCCAATGTAAAGCAGATATAAAGTGTGGGCTCAAGCTGTCAAGATTTGTCATCCAGCAGTTTCAGGAACGGATTACATTCTGATAATGAGGGATACTTTTAATATCAAAAATGCTTACTGAATATTTAGACAGGGAAACACAAAGTCTTGAAGAAGGGGACCAAACTATTTGAACTTAAAGACAAATATAGGCAAAAGAAGGAAGAGAGCTTGGCATGGGGAACAGCCAAAAAGGAGACACATTTTTCCAGGTAGAAGAAACAGCAGGTAACAAGCCCATAAGCAAGAGAGTGTAGAAAACAGAAAGTTTCAAGTTGTGAAAAAGAGTAAATGCAACTAGGATGTGGAATAGAAAAGGAAGAGTGGCAAGAGGAGATCTTGCAGAGGTGGATTGATTGAGAGTATTTTATTCGTCATGTTGAAGAATTTGAACTTCATTCTAGAGGAAAAGGAATGTGCTGAAGGATTCCTGTAGAATGGTAATACTGTCAATTTGAATTCTGGGAAGACTACTTTATGTGTTCTGTGGAACCTAGATTGGAGGGTAGAATCCTGCAGTGAGAACTGTCAATGAGTCTGTGCAATAGCTTCCCAAACTTGATTTCCCTTCGGTGAAAGTCATACTACTTCCCCTAGTATCATTTGTAATCAACTTTAGTCTTTGCTAAGCTCAATGTTATTTATTTTCATTTCTATTTGGTCAGTAAACTAAATTATTGATATTTCACCCCTACAAATATTTACTCTTTTACATAAATATAAATGTGTGGTTTCTTAGTGTTCTTAGTTTACCTGGTTTACAATTATGCATGCTAATAATAATATCCACCATATATTGAGTACCTGCTAGTACAGACCCCAAGGCCTCATACTAAGTGGTTGGAATGTAGTTTCTCATTTAATCCTCATACATTCCTCAATGCTCTTTTTATGGATGATAGGTCTGAGGCTTAGTGGTTGCAACATTTGCTCAAGGTCATGGGATTAGTTTCTCATGGAGCTGGACTCCAACCCAGGTCTGCCAGATACAAGGACCAAACCTTTTACCCACTGTTCTTTTTTATGTGTGTCATACAACGTGGAGACATCAGAAGAACATGGAGGAGGTAGGTCCCAGAAAGAGCACAGACTGGAGAAATGAGTAGAGACTCTGTGAGAACATGTTCCAGTTCCCCAAACAATAATTGAGTATCCAGCAACATTCTATTCAGGGTAGATCTCCATTTTTCTCTCTAACTCATCATTTAAGATGAAGAAACCAGAGCTAGATAGCTAACTAGGTTTTCCTAAAAGTGACATTCGAATTCTCAAATATACAACCCTCTTCATTTTGTTTATTTGGTGATGGAGAAGTTCAAGTGTTTTAGAGCCTTAGTAATTTTTTTAAAAAGCACTTGGGCTGGGCCTGCCATACATAAGGTGAGGTCTCCAGCTTGATGAGCTCACAGTCCTTCCATGTTGATGTACACTTCCTTCTGCTCATCATCTGTTTATTCATTCACCTGTTCTCTTCACTCTGCAGCAATTGCTACACTTGTTGATGTAGGTCTTGAGGCTTTCAGGACTTTGAAGGAGTTCAAAGCCTTTGAACATTATTCATATCTTTCTGTCTGGATGCTGAGTCATTCCTTATGGAAGTATATTGAAATGGATGGAAAGTGCATTATTTTAGTCAACCAACCAAATAAATTCAAACAAGCAAAACTGCTGATGTATCCTGGAGAATATAGGACTAAACATGAATTTATTTTGCACAGTAATTCAAGATGAGAAGATAATCCCCTAAGTGCCCTGGTGATTCTTTGGGAAGGGTAGGGGCTTGTGAAGGACTCACAGGACTTTTGCACAGATTGTCAGGCCTTTTCCCTCATGAATTTGTCTCCATTTAATAGCAGGAGAAGTTAAGATTCTAAATCACAAGCAGAAAAGGATTATAGCCAATACTCTCTAACTCTCCATTCTTTTATTGTCTAACTTGTGGTACAAGCTTTCAACAGCTAATGGTTAGTACATCATTAGATGGAGGTGCAGGTGATAACAACCATTTCTGCAACCCTAGCTGACTTGATGTGACTCCTGAATGGCCTCTAGCCCAGATGGCATGCTTCTTTCATTGGATATTTCAAGGGATTTAAAACAACTAGCACTCTTCTTACCCTTACTAATCATGTTTTTATATCCTTGTGTTTAGAAAAAAATGTTAACTAAATTAAGTAGAAAGAAAGGATTATTATCAATCATCCAATCTAATATTTTCTTTTTTTCCTCTTTTGAGTGTGTACAAAAAATGTTGGTATTCATAACTTTATTAGTTCAAAAAACAATTATAGACTTCTGGATATTACCTGTTGAAATATGGAAAAGAAAATGAATATTTACATGTTCTAAATTCTTAAACACAGATGATGTAGTGATAAATTTCTCCCTTATGCTATAAATAGACATCAAGTGGATTAACCTATTGATTAATGAACAAAGTGGTCAAAAGAGTTAGGTAAGAAAGTCAGGTTATTGGACATAATTCTCATAAAATAACGTAAGCAACCACAAAAATGGCAGTCATCTATTAGTGTCCTCTATGTGTAAGGCAATGATGTAGTAATTCCACATATATTTTTTCTAATCTTTTAACTCATGCTTCAAGGCAAATATTAGGCTCACTTAAGATATAAGTAAATCAAATCTCGGAAAAGCCAGGTCACTGGTCCAAGATCACACTACCCCAGTGAAACAGAGCATGAGGTCCCACTGACTTCAAAGCCACATTCTTTCAACAGACTCTTGTTATCGCATTAATCAGTAGGTTTGCTGCCTAGTTGATAGCATCACATTAAAAAAAAAAGCAAGGCAACATACAAAGTATTTCCAATCCAGGGTTTTCTTTGCCCGCATGTGACACATACCAATTCTAGCTGATATCCTACAAATATAAACTGGGACTATTTTATAATGTTTTTATTTATTTTTGAAAGAGAGAGAGAGAGAGAGAGAGCAGGGGAGGGGAAGAGAGAGAGGGGGCAGAGGATCTGAAGTGGGCTCCATGTTGACAGCAGAGAGGCTCAAACTCACAAACCATGAGATCATGACCTGAGGCCAAGTAGGATGCTTAACTGACTGAGCCATACAGGTGCCCCTAAACTGGGAATACTTTAATTCTGTGTTTACTTCAGTGGTTCATTTTTCTTATTCCAAGAATTCAAAGGCCGCGGGGAGGAGACAAAAAGAATCCAGTGCTGGTAAAGTGGAAGGACAACTGGATGGAGAACCGAGACTGGAACTCGTCACACACCTGAATGAGCCCTAGGAGCAAGCACCTAGGCCCTCTGAGTCTCACATCTTCTCTGAGAGTCAGGAGAAGATAGAAGATACTGCTCTTGCATTCTGCCCTTGCATAAGGCCCTGGGTTGTCAAGGAGACCAAGTGAGGCAATGGACGAGAAAGTGCTTTACACGTTGTGAAGTACTGTATCACCTGTAGTGTTCCACAAGTCCAGAAGACTGCAAAATGAGATGGGAAGAGCATCAGACATATTCTGTGCCCCCAACCATCCCATTGGCCCACATAATTTAAGCCAAGCTTTCATGGGCATCCCAAGTGTGCCTGCTGCACCACCCTCTGTCTTTTTGCCACATGGTTCCCTCTACAGTTTGTAGGGCTTCTTATCCCAGGAACAAGTGCAGCCTGAGGGTTTAGAGGTAGTCATTGCTCACACCTATAGTGGACAGAGGTGGATGAGTAAGTGTTCCAGATTCCTGTGCCTCAGAAAGACAATTCTGAGGCACATTCTGCAAGATTCCTCAGATGGCTTCTGTGGGGTTCAGCCTCAGCTGCTAAGTTTAGTGTCTAGCTCAATCCCCTAGGCTTTATTGACTGTTCTTCTTCCCCAATCTCACTTCCCCTCTCCATCTCTACTTCATTTAATTCCCCCTTGTGATGGTTACTTTTATGTGTCAACTTGACTGGGTTGCAGGTTGACCAGATATTTGGTTAAATATTATTTCTGGAGGTGTCTGTGAGGGTTTCTGAATGAGATTAACATTTGAAGTGACAGAGTGAGTCAAACAAATTGCCCTTTCCAGTGTGGGTGGGCCTCATCAAATCTGTTGAAGACGTGAGTGAAATGAAAGGCTGAACAAAAAAGGATTCTCTCTGTCTGACTGTCTTCAAGAAGGTACATTGGTGTTTTCCTGCTTTTGGACTTGGACTCTGACTAAAACTTTTACCATCAGCTCTGCTGGTTCTGAAGGTTGCTGACTATGGATCTTGGATTTCTCAGCCTCCATAATCACAAGAGCCAAGACATTCTCTTAAAGTAAATCCCTATTTCTGTATCTATCTATCTATCTATCTATCTATCTACCTATCTCTCTATCTATCCATTCATCCATCTATCTTCCATCACCTACTCATCTACCTAATCTCCTATGGGAGACAAATACACCGCCAAATCAACAACTGGTACCCAAATCATTGTCTCAGATTCTACTTCAGGGAGATGTGGAACTAAGACAGAGGAGCTGACTTGTAAGTCCTTTCCATCAGATCCACTGATTCCTTTACTTCTGCAAAAGTTTACAGAACTTCTATTGTGCGGTAGAAACTATACGGTGGGATAGAGGAATATAACAGGCTCCTGACCTTGGTGTATTTGCAGACAAGGTAGGTGACAGACATAGAAACGGGTGATGGCAGTGCAGAGCAGTGAGGCTAGAAGGCAGGTATGCATCCCTGCCTCTTGGCCTCATCTCTGCATCTCTGGATCAGCATCCGTGTTTGGATACAGTTCCATTTGTTGAATTTCTGGTCGTGCTTCCTCAGTACAAACCCCTTCCCCCAGTCTTGGCACAGACTCCCAGCCAAGATGTCTCCCTTAATGATATTTCTGGGCTTGTGAGCCTGACACAATGACAGCTGTGAAGAATGCTCCATCTCAAAAAGGTCAGGGAACAGCATAATCCACAGGCTAGCAGCCACTTTGCACAAAGCCCATTGCTGAAACACAGATTTTAACCTTTTGGTTTTGCTAAGGCAGTCTTCAGCTCCTGCGTCCTACCAGGGACTGGCAGTGACTGGGAGAGGCAGAGGTGGGATTTGTCATAGCAGGCCCCTGTACCCAACCCCCCATCCTGCCCTGCCAGTGTCTACAAATGCCGCATCTGGTGTTTTGTACCTGGGTGTGTTGGACAACCGTTGCTTGATTGAAAGCGGCAACGTTGAAATGCAAAAAGCTGGGGCACGGATATGCCACCTTATACTTTCATGCTGAGGGGACTCCGATGAAAGGATTCAGCTGTTGGGGCCCCAGTCTCCCTGGGGCAGCAAATCTCTTTTCTTTTGACTCTTCCACATGTTAAATGGCTGCTCTGATCCAGATACATTACTGACACCGAAGGTCCGGAGGTAATGAGACTATAGCTGCTGTCCTGAGGCTCCCTCTGGTCTAGCAAGAAGTCTGATGCAACACAGAGCTGTAAGATCAAGTCCTCTTCTGTGACCACTTTTGTAGGAAGGCAGTGGGTGAAATGGTTTATCTATTCCATAAGTGAGTTAACTTCTCTGGGCTTCCAATTCCTCATCTGAAAATGGGAGAATAGATGCAGACAACGTCTCTCCTATTCCCTCCTCAGCTCCCAAGAAATGGTTATTACATGACATGATACAGATGCTAACTATCTACAGGCAATCATATTAGAATATATAAATGTATCAAATCAATGTGTTTGTATACCTTAAATTTACACAATATTATATGGTAAATCTATTTCTTTTTATTTTTTTAATTTTATTTATTTTTTATTTGAAAGAGAAAGAGAGAGAGAGAGAGAGCACTATTGGGGATGGGAGGGACAGAGGGAGAGAGAGAGATAATCTCAAGCAGGTTCCACTCTCAGTGTGGAGGCTGACGTGGGGCTCGATCTCACGACCCTGGGATCATGACCTGAGCCAAAATCAAGAGTTGGACGCTTAACTGACACCATCAAATATATTTCAATTAAAAATTTGAAAAGGAAAAAAATGGGAAAACAGCCTGTGGATACAGTGCAGTTGTGGGAAGAGACCATGGGAGGCACAGCACATCTGGTTGTCCAGGAGGAAGAGAATGTTGCTATCTCCCTTTCCTGCCCTCCCCACCTGCCATACCCAGAGCCTCTCTCCTGGGCTTCGTCTGCATGCCTGTGACACTCTGTTTTGCCCTCTCCACTCCGGATAGTAATCTTGACAGAAATGAAGTCATTTAAACCCTTAGGATTCTAGGTTTCCTATCTGTGAAATGGGAATGGGCTAAAACTACCAGCTCCGTCAATCTTGTTGAATTATTGAAACCATAGCTGTGACAGAACTTGCTAAACTGGAAAGTTCTCATTATCCACATGAAGGGACCTTCAAAAGCAAAGTAAAGGGGAATTTTCCTGGGCTGTAGTTATGCCCATCCCTCTTATTTGAGTGACATAAGTTTTCAGTGTCTCATATATTGTGTTTTAAAACATTTTTTTTCATATTATAAAAGCCATGTGTCTACATAGCGTTTCATTTAAAAAGACAAGCAAAAAGTTGAGAAGAAAACAAAAGCTGCCCTTTATTCCACCCTATACCAATCGTGCTGTTAACAGCTTTCTATATACCCTCCCATAATCGCTGCAGGTTTTGATTTGGTCTGGATTGGAATTCAGGTTGAATAGTCCTCTACTGACTGGCCTGTTCCAGAGAGCTTAGAAACCAGATGAGGAAGGTTGGGGAGTGAGAAGTCAGAGAAAGGAAACACACAGCTCCTGATTTTTAGGTAGACATAACTGAGGCTTGAGTCCTTGATCTGAATATTAAAGGAGGGAACTCCAAAGGGGAGAATATATGTCCTCCTTCCTCAAAGTGTTTCCAAATAGGAGTAGGGGTCCAATGTTTCCACCTCAAGTGTCTCAACAGTCACTTCACCAGGTACAAACTCGGTGACCCAGAACAGAGGACAAGGACAAAGAGAGGCTGGCTACACTGAAGAACAGAGAATGTGTATCTGTGTGTGTGTGTGTGTGTGTGTGTGATTTCCTTCTGAGACTTCAAGAGAACACAGTAAAGAAAAATCACAGTGGGCCTCAGTGATAAGGGAGAGAATGTATATCTGTAGGAAGATTCGGGGGAAACCAAATAAAAGCAGGCAAGGTAAGAAAAGCCCCTTGAGCTGACTTAGAGGAGGACTAAAGGCAAAGGACTTCTGGAGCAGAAGTTGGGTCCAGACCATTGGGAGTCCATGGACTTGAACATCCCTACCTTCTCCTTACCTCAGGAGCCTTAGCCTGAGGTCCATGAAACTCCATAGACCACAAACCACAAGAGGATAGATCCTCTCATTACATTACAGTTGTTTCAAATTGAAAGTGTACAATACCATGACTATTGTATGACAGGGGTTATTAAAACCACGAGTAGGTTGTGTTATTTAATGCATTAATAAAGACACACATATATTACTGTGTCAGGGTTTGTTATGTTTACTGTTCTGATAATGAGAATTCAGTCATTGGCTTCATTTGTCATTCTTTGTATTGTATCTAACGCTGTAAAAATATTACTCATGGAAAGAGTCTAAAAAAATAAGCCACCATCCCTAACGGATCTATGGCATAAAAAGGAGAAGACCCCTTGTTTCCGTAACTACAGGAGACCTAGAGAGATGTCCACAGGGACTTCCAGAGGCAGAAAAGAATAGTCCAGATGCTTTGGGATGCAAAGGCAGAAAACTAGACTCTGATTTAGCGACAGAGGTATATGTTATCTCAGATAAATTTAAATCCAGAGCAAGGTTGTGGGTTGATGCACTAGATCACAAAGGACATGAGACACCCAAGCCTACCAGTGTTTCTACTCTGCCATTCACCTGATGGTCCCCTCAAGTTCATGATTTGGCTACAGTTATAGGGCTACTGGCTACTCTTTGTTTACATCTAGTAAGGGTCAGAGAAACCAATGTTTTTCCTGTTGTTCTCTCTTATAAGAAAAATGTTAAAATCTCTGGCAACTTCTCTTGATGACTCATTGGTCAGAACTGGGTCACACGCTTATTCATTGATCAATAAGGAAAAAGAATGATGTGATTAGCAGACATGGCTTGGTTTAATCAGGGACAACCCCACCACACTCAGGTCAAAGTCAATTCCCCAAACTGCATATTGTGGCCACATGATGGGGAGAGAGCATGAATCCTCTCATATGTGGTCCACACCATATGGAGCTTCTGGTCCATATCTGCAGCTTCGTGGTCATGCTCTTAGTCCACAGAATAAGGAATTGGATGCTGGATTTGAGTGCTTAAATATCAATTACATTATGCTAAAACTCTTTGCATGTAGAAGTATCAGGAAGGGCAGTGGGTAGATGAACAGGGTGCTAGGTGTGGACTCAGGGGAAGTAATGTGTGATATTCTTATTAGAGAAGAGGTAAAGGTTTATGCAGTTTTCCAATTTTGGATGTATCCAAAATGCGTTACAGGTAAGCAGACTCATGGAACCCCTAAATCATCCAGGCCACTTGACAGGGTCTGAGCCAGTTGAAGTCCCAGGGCAATCGCCTCTAACCAGGAACAAACTCTTCCATTTCCCACTGTGTGTCTTACAAATGTGCATCACATTTTATGTGCACGCCAAGATCAAGGCAGACAAGCGAAGGCTTAGTAATTGACAACACTTTAGTGCACGACTGCTTTGGTTCACATTCCAGCTCTACTAGGTATGTAGCTTCTCTGTACTTTGGTTTCCTCATTTGCAAAATAGGAATTGCAATAACAATGGTCTTCTCCCAGGATCATGGTGAATTTTAAATGAGTCATTGCATGCCAAGTATGTTTTAAAGTGCCTGGCATATATAAAGCAGTAAGTGCATCTTACTGTTTAAAATAAAATCTCCCCACCTTTCCTCTGCCTCTAACCACGAGTTTTAAAGCAATGCAGGACTCGTTTCAGAAATGCCTCTAATCCAAGTGATGCACATTTCATATACTCAACAGGTATTTTCAGAAAACATACGAAAATGTGTGCAATAGCTCAACATAATCATCTCACTGGTGGGATGGTCTTCGCAACGTCTAGACATATAAAGTATCATGAGCTTGAGGCTGAACTTGAGTCTGTAATTGCTCTATTCTGTGCACACACACACAAATATACACACACCAAACATAAAGCAAATATACACACAAGACCTACTGTTAACAACCAAGACAACATAGAAAATCACATCCAACCTGGATGCTTAGGGGGTCACAGTTGGTGGAGTATAAGAGACACTGTATGACCACTGATACTTGCATACTGATATTACAGGCTGGCTACAGAAAGTTATCCTTCTCTCTGTCCCAGTCCGCTGCCCACAAACTAAATCAGGTGAGTCGTCTGGTAACCAATGTGGAGTCTCACAAACATTCAAGAGCAGCAATGTCCATGTTCCTCCCCTCCAGCTCCATGTCAAGTTCCCCTCCACATACTTGTGTTTTCTTCTTAATAACCTCACTGCTGCTGCCTTCCTGGAAAGCTGGTACCTTCTTAGGATACTTGGTCTCAGAGCTGCAAAGCTGTCGAGGAGCCATACAGCACTGTGTTCCCTCGTGACCTCTGCATGGCAGAGAAGGCTGCTTTTCTATATTTTGTGCCACCTTTTGTTACTTGGGTTCTGGGGTGACACCACTTGTCTCTGAGCATCAGAAGGTCTAAATGGCCCCTTTAGATTCTTTTGGCATATCTTCCATCTTTAAGGGAACAGGCACTACTCTGCGTTTCAGTTTATCTCCAGACTACTTTTCCATCACGCACCTGTACCCCCACATGCACACACGCACAGGTCCACATTTATTCCTGAAAATAAAATAGATCATCGATGGCTTTCAGAGCAGTCTGGGGCCCCCTACCAATATCCACACTGTCCCTTTGTACACTGCCTCTCCCTCTCAAGCACCCCGCCCTGCTAGTGAGTCACAGATAACTCTCTATCCAAGCAGTGAGGGGAGGAAGACAGATTGGTGGTTTGAGGAAAAATTCAAAATGACAGCTGCATCAGGCAGCAAGAAAAGTAGTCATAGGAGAAACCATATTGTTTTCCTGCTAGGAGTCCTGAGTGTATAAAGAATAAACTGGCAAGTGTTGACGGATTAATGATGGTGGCATCTGCTAGAAACAGGTGGTGGCTCACAGGGGCTATGAAGATGCTCCTGGAATTAGGAACCACCCCCCCACCCCATTCAAGCTTGGGCTTCTACTTCCTACCTTCTCTTCAGAGTCCATGAGATTAAGATGCTACACACAACCCAAAAAAGAATGGGCTGAATGTGGTGTTAGCCATGACATGTTAGATATGCATTGTCTCCTTGATTCAATCTCTTCCTGGTTCTATATTTTCCTATATTATGAATATCCCAGTATGAGAGAGGAGAGAGGGGCTGGCAGCTGGCCTGGTCTATGTAATACCCATTTCTGAGATAGTAAAATAAATGCCACATGACATGACACCTCCTGAAGCTGGTAGCCTTGAAAGCTCAGATACAAGCCAGAGAAGGTAGTTTCACTGAAAGCAAGGCTGGGATCCCCTTGACTTCAGCAGGTGGCCATTCCCTTTATTGATATTGAAACAACAGCAATAACAACAAAATAAACAAAACAAAGACAATGGCAGTTTGGAATCCTTCATCTTCCTCTCCCTGGAAAGCTAGGTTAAAGGGTAAGGGATAACTTCTGAAGAGTGTTACCAGATCATGGACTCTGGGCTAATGCTGCTATTGAATTAAATGTGGCAAGAAGTGACCCATCTGTTTATTGAGACACTAAAGAAGGTGAGTATGTTATTCAAAACTTAGGGCTCAACTAAGAAGTGGCATGTGTTTGTGTGGATGGGTTTCATGTGTATATATCCCCCCCCCCCCCAACACACACACATATCTTTCATTAACATGGAATGATCCCTTGCAGCTTTCTGTGTGGGTCCAACATCATCAGATCACCTTGCAGTGCTCACTACTGATGTCCATTATGGGACTTCTGTCCTGCTGAGCACAGCTGGCGATCACTGCCCTGCTGATGGTTTCTTTATCTCAACCTGGCCCCGAGGAGAGGAGAAGATTGCTAACATGTCCGCTTCTTAAAATGTACAGAAATTAGGGGCGCCTGGGTGGCGCAGTCGGTTAAGCGTCCGACTTCAGCCAGGTCACGATCTCACGGTCCGTGAGTTCGAGCCCCGCGTCAGGCTCTGGGCTGATGGCTCGGAGCCTGGAGCCTGTTTCCGATTCTGTGTCTCCCTCTCTCTCTGCCCCTCCCCCGTTCATGCTCTGTCTCTCTCTGTCCCAAAAATAAAAAAAATAAAAAACGTTGAAAAAAAAAAAATGTACAGAAATTGTACATTTCCTCACCTCTAAAATACAGAAAATGTTAATTGATAACATTCACTGAACACTCATTTTATGCAGGTTTTTAATAAACATCTCGTCAAGTGTTAATCCTTCTCGTAGAGTTGTGGTAAAGATTCAGTGAACTAATAGATGTAAGTGCTTAGGACATTATTTGGAATTTAGTTAATATTTCTACTACTATTTCTAGAACTACCACCATTCATTTCTTAGCTATTTATTTTCTAGGGTTGCCATGACAAAACATCATAGACTGGTGGCTTAAACAACAGAAATCTCATTCTAAAAACTAATGTATCTGTGTCCTAATATTCTTTTCCTACAAGGACAATGGTCATATTGGTTTGGGACCACCCATATGACCTCATTTTAACTTAATACTTTTTTAATGGGCTATTTCCAAATACAGCCATATTCTTAGTTCCTATGGGTAGGACTTCAATATATGAATTGGGGGTGGGGAGGGCATAGTTCAACCCATAACAATTATAGTACATGACTTTGCCTTATGTTCTTACTGTGAACCTCTGGAGATGACTTTACAGTTAGACTTCAATGGAAATTGAGATTGAAAAGAAGAGAGAGATAAAGAAGGGAATATGGAAAATGACTTGAGACTAAATCTTGATGTGAAAGCCTGGGTTTAGCTTCTCCAGGTCACGTTAGGACACCCTCAAAGGCTGACTCCCCAGGATGCTTTTAGCCCACTTCCATCTCATTGTTTCCAGTGAGCACATCCAGTAGTAGGTCCACTGGAGGCGTGGCTTGGACCCTAGTCCATGAGGCCATAGGAAAGAAGGGAAGTAGTAACGTCTTATGCTATTCCAAGATCATCTCCAGTTCTGACTTCTTGGCTCAGGATTTGCAATTTCCCAAGATAAATATTCATTTCCTCCAGGAAAAATCCCATCCATCCTCATGGGTTCTGTTCTTTGGCCCTGGCAATACAATAAAAATAAAACTTATCAGGTCATTCTGACATATTCTTTAATTAAAAGACATTGTTGGGGTGCCAGGGTGACTCAATCGGTTGAACAACTGACACTTGATTTCGGTTCATGTCATGATCTCACAGTTCATGAGTTCAAGCCCGACATAGGGCTCTGAGCTGACAGCACCCCGAGCCTTCTTAGCCTTCCTGGGACTATCTCCCTCCCTCTCTGCTTTCACATGCTCTCCCTCTCCCTCTCAACAAGTGAATAAACATTAAAAAATACCTTATCAATGTGAAACATGCTCTGAAATTCACTTCATAATTGATATTATCTTTTGGCAAATTGTTTTCCATTATTTTTTCTGTATTTTACATGTGATTTAGCCAGGCCTATCCTCTGTCATTGGCCATGTTTTCAGCCATGCCTATTTAATTTTGTCCATGTTATAGTTGTTATGTCAAATATGATTCTCATCTCTGCAGTGGTTTTATTTTTCCTCTTCTTTTCTTTTTCTGATCTATTCTCACTTGTTAACCTCCTTCTACACAAATATCAGCTTCCTTTCCTTTTGTCTCTAGGGCTTATCCTTTGAGGTTTTTTTTTTCTTTTTTTCTCCAGAGAAACTGTTTTTGATGATCTGTGATGTCTGATTCTTGCCCATTTTCTAGAGTAATTCTGAAAAATTTAAGGTGTTGTATTTTGCTTAAATTTTCTTCATCAACATTATTACTATTTTAATTATAGAGTCTGTGCATAAGTCTTGAGCCACATCTTTATTGTTCCATATGTCTGAAGCTTGGAGAGGACCTTTTCTTCTAAGTTAGGTATTTGCTCCCATAAAGTGAGAAAGCTGACAGAAGGCATAAGGCTGAGAAAGTTGACACCTTACATTTTGATGAATGGTCTCAATCTTTCTTAAATCAATGTCCTCTGGCCGGAGTATATGTGTTCCCCTAGTCTGAGTGTTCAAAATGTTTGAGGACTAACAGTGAATTTCTGGAAATCTCAGGTTCTGCGTGTTACTATCTGCTTTTCTTCCCTCCTTCCAGATTGTTCCCAGGTGATCACTTCACTAATATCATTGCTGAAAATGTTGGCATGTCTTCATGGTACTTCTTCCTGCTTCATTTCCCAAGCTGGTCTGAGGTATCTCTGAGGATGTATTTTCCTCTATCTCTCCAGACTATTTCCATCCCTTCAGCAGTAAAAGTCATTGGAGGGGTCTTTCAACACTGTGACCATTATTTTACAGAACTATACATCTGCACATAAATTTGAAGAGGCTATCACTGCCCCCATTTTAAAATGCCTTATTTCATACATTCTTTATATTTTATGACTTGTAATAGAGGTCTACTTCTTGTGTTATTAGAGAAGGCATTCTGTCCTCATTTGTTTACTCTTTCTAAAATCATTTTGATGGATTTCCACAGAGGGGAGTGGATACATATTTTTAATTATCCCAACTGTTATTCATACACACACACACACACACACACACACACACACATATATATATATATATATATATATATATATATATATAATTTCTTTGTTTTACGGTGTTTTCCCCAAATATATTTATTTATACTGATGTGTTTTTGTAAAGTGACTTCCACCCATCCAAGCAATTAGCATATTCATAATTAATGGTTTATAAATAATAATACCAGATATGGAAAATCAATGGCCTTGTGTTTTTAAGGAGCACCAAGAGAAGGCAAGATTTTTTCCCTAATCATTCTTCTAGGATAAAATAAAAACTATAAGATTCACGAGGGCTGGGGCTGTTTTATTACCTGTGATAGCACATTGCTTATGCTAGTGCATGGAACACAGTAAATCTTAAAAAATTTATGTTGAAAGAATGAACAAAGTCCACATATGTAGGGCATAAGAAAGAATGTGGTGAAAATTCACTTGATCAAGAGCTTCTGTATTAAATAGGAAATATGATACGGTGTACGAAGGAGAATGAAGAGTAAAAATAACCTCAAAGGTTATATTAAGAGAGATGTATAAAAAGAAAAACAACTAGTAATGCTCATTTCAAGTTCTTTTCTCAATTCTGCAGGGTTTCTTTGCACTGGAATGAGCCACCTGGATGTCTATGTCATTCTAACCAGACCCGCAGTAGTGTTACAAGTTGTTGACTTCATAAGCAGAGACACCTGGATGCAGAAGGTCACTGTTAGTAACTTGTGGGACTAGGTATTTCTCAGATTTATCTCTCAGGATGCTGAGGCAGGATTGCAGTCTTGAAGCAGAGGTGTAAGAGCAAGGAAAGTTATCCAGACAACCAGGCACAGAAAACAAAATAGAAGATAAGGAAGGGCTCACCACAGGAGCCAGTTAATGGGGTTGTGGTTGCATAACATGCATATACCCAGAGGCAGGCAGGAAGTGGGATTTTTTTTTTCAAATTCCTGAGTGTTAAAAATTTTCCTTCACTTAATAAAAATAGTTTCATTTAATTTTTTATTATAAGAGGAGCAACAGTTTATGGTAGAACATTTTGAAAATAAAAGCAGAGAGAAGGAAAAAATGTTCATAATCCAATGAGCCATTATTATTTCAATGTATTTCCTTCAGGTGTTTTCCAGATATAATAATATTTTGTAACTTTGGCACACATAACTGTAATTATACTTGTATACTATTTTTTCTCACTTAACATCAAATTTAACCAATTTGTTAAATTACTACATACTTTCTTATAATCATCCATTTTAATGCCAAAATTGATATTACTGTTTTCATCTTATGGTCTCCATTTTTCCCTCATAATATAAGTAATGACTATTATCTCTACTTAATGCTTTATTTTTTCCATATTTCATAACACTTTCTCAAAAAAGATCACCACAATAAAATTACTGGCCATAAACGTTATAAACATTTTAAGGATCTCAGCACGTATAGTAGTATTGCCTTCAAGAAAGGCTGTACCAAGACCTGTAATCACCAGGAAAAAATGAAAGTCCCAAGCTCAAGTTTGTAGCAGTTACTGCATAAGACTAGAGGCTATTAAGCTTTGTTGTTTGTAAAAATCACATGAGCACCTTATTAAACTTCAAGTTCCATTCATAAATATCCTGATCCAGTAGGTCTGAAATCTGTATCTCTAACAAATAACTCAGTGTGACTAACATAAGAATTACAAAGAATACATGCTGCAAATACCATTGTGAGATATCTTTGGGGATGCCTTTTATGTAGAATTGTTTTCTATAGCTAAATGAGATGCCATAAATCCAGGAATCCTCTGTTTTCAATAAGACATGGAAATCTTATGATTCTGACAACTCTGTCTCGTGTCTGACCTTGGAACTTCACATTTAACTTTTCCTGGATGAGGCCAAAGCAGGCAATTCTGGATTAAATGGTAACTTTATGAACATAAAATAGAAAAACTGCTCCCACTTTTACATTACTTGCCATGCAAAAATGCTAGTGAAGTTGAGTTGTCAACAGCCAAAATTTTTGGTAGAAAAAAATATGTATAGGGAAAAAATGACTCTTGAATCATGTGGGACTTGAACTATGTTCTGCATCTAGGAAACAGTTTCCCCCATATATGCCTCCTGTTCTCTTCTGGTCTGATTCAATCCCAATACACTGGGGTTCTGTGGAGGAGAGGAACATGTGTCCAGTGATTTGTATGAGTCCTTCTCTCATACTGTGGAATGATCTATTCTGCCTTAAGTCCTCGGCCTCAGTTTGAAGGTGCAAGGGAGACATGGGGTTCTGGTTGGCCAATTAGAGTCCTTCCCACCAATTCTGAACCTGAGACCCAGAGTCATAGTGTTCTCTCATTGAATAATGAAGCACTTGATGCCTGGGAGCTGTCTATGGTCCTGTCTGTAGTGATGGAGAACAAAGGTAGCACGTGGAGTTAAGCAGGCTTGGAAGTCAGAGGAGCAACTCTAATGGCACTGAAATGCTAAGTTCTAGATGTTTCTTAGGTCTGCTTGCTTCCTTGTCCTTTTGACAGCGTAACTATCCTACAGGGTATGCCAATATCCATGAATAATTTCCCTGTTATTCATAAGGTAATTGCAGCTGGGTTTCTATTACATAAGGTATATTTACCCTAATTCATGCATAAACACAGTAATAAACACAAATTCTTGCTTGCTTCCGGAGTCTGCCAATACCACCTTTGGGCTTTTCCAAAGAAGAATCAGGAGGTAAGAATAGCATGGGGAGGGTGAGTACTGTTGTTATTGGTAAGGTGTATGACAGAGCAGAACATGCTAAGTTTTTGTTTTATTAAGATACAATGGATATAAATGTTGTGTTAGTTTTAGGCTTACAACATAATGGTTTGATATATGTACATATTGTGAAATGATCACCACAATAAGTTTAGCCAAAATCCATTACCTCACAAAGTAACATTTTTGTCCTATGATAGGAACTTTTAAGATCTACTCTATTAGCAACTTTCAAACATATAAAACAGAAATTTAAATTATAATCATTATGCTTTACATTATGTCACAAAACTTATTTATCTTGTAACTGGAAGTTTGTATCTTTTGACCATCTTCACCCATTTTCCTCACCTCACATCCCCTAGCCCTGCCAACCACCAATCTGTTCTCTGTTTCTATTAGGTTTTTTTTCTAAGATTCCACATATAAATGAGATCACATAGTATTTGCTTTCTCTCTCTAATTTATTTCACTTAGTTAGAATAATGCCCTCAAGGTCCGTCCATGTTAAGCAAATGGCAGGAATTCCTTCTTTCTCATGGCTGAGTAATATTCAAGTATTTTCTATATCTATTTTTCCATTGATGAATACATAGGTTATTTCCATGTCTCGGCTGTTGTAAATAATGTTTTAATGAACATAGGGGTACAGATTTCTCTGATATAAGTTCCTTTGGATATATACCAAGAGGTGGGATTGCTGGATCATATAGTCCTTCCATTTTTAATTTTTTTGAGAAACCTTCATGCTGTTTTCCATACTGGCTGTAAAATTTACATTCCCATCTACTGTGCAAAAGAACTCCCATTTCTCCACATCCTCACCAACACCTGCTATCTATTATCTTTCTGATGATAGCCATTTTAACAGGTGTGAGGTAATATCTCATTGTGGGTTTGAGTTGCTTTTCCCTGGCACCTTTTAAGTATCTCTTGGCCATTTGTATATCTTGTTTGGGAAAAACCGTCTATTCAGTTTCATATGCCCATGTTTTAATTGGATTTTTTTACTATTAAATAGCGTAACTTCTTTATATATTTTGGATATTAATCTATCAGATATATGATTTGCAAATATTTTCCCATGCTGTAGGTTACCTTTTAATTTTGTTAATGGCTTCCTTTGTTGTACAGAACATTTTAGTTTGATGTAGTTCCTCTTGCTTGTTTTTGCTTTTATTGCCCTTGCTTTTGGTAGGTGTTAAACTTTTTGAGCCATACAGATATGGATTCAATCCTAATGTACCTATTTCTTAGATATATGACCTTGGATGAGCTGTAAACCCCTCTCAGCCACTATTTCCTCTACTTATAAAATTGAATTATTTTTCCTCACATAATAATTATGGGGTTGGGTGAAATTTTGCATAAAAACGCCTGCTAAGGAGGCTTGTGCATAGTAGGTGCCCCATATCCCCCATGCTGGGGGTTGTAGCTGGAGAATCTTCCTTTAAAATTATAGCTTTGAGTCTTTATTTCTTCTGGTTCTATAAAATCTGCTTTATACAGAACCTCGGAAGCCAAACGTCTCTTATTTCTTCCTTTCATAACAAGGACCAGGTTTTACTGGAGTGAAGAATGAAGTGATTTAGTTTTTGAGAAAGCTTTGGAAATTTTTACCAATAATCACTTCCCTTGGGTGTGACTTCTTCAGACAAGTCAAATTCAACTACAGATAAGAATGATTGCAAATAATCCTAAGAGAAAGAATTTCTTGTTTTATACCACATTTTTATTCTGCACAGTTTCCTATTCATTATCTCACCCAAGTTTCATAGCATCCTTCTGAGAGAGGTAATGCAAATATTGTCATCCCATAGGCACAAGTCAAAACTGAAGTTATCCATCCTTTAATTCAGTCAATATTCACTGGGCCAGGCATTGTATTGGATTCTGGGGATAGATGAGAAAAGTAATAACATGTGGTCTCAGCCCTCTAAAGTCATGGTGGAGGATAGACAAGCTAATAGAAAGTATAACAAGGGCCGAGAGGTTGGAGAGGCGAGGGTACCCTGAGGATTTCCCCTGCAGATGAGCAGAGAAACCAGGTCTAAAAGAAGTGACTTTGCTTCAGGACCAGAACTAAAGCTAAAGATTAAAACATGGTAGCTCTCTCTGATATTCAGGAACTCTTGTGTCATGGAAGACAGGTTAGATACTGTGTGTCCTGCTTAACCTAACATTCCATCCACATATTTCTGAATGCTGTCTATAATGACAATGGATTAGAATTTTTGAAAACATAAAATAAGGAAAAATGTAATAAGGCGCTCTTGCCTCTGGCCTTCAGGAATGCTGTTCCAAGCATCAATTCATATCATAATAGAAATTAGAAATCAGTAAGATGTGGTGATTAAAAGCAAAGGCTGTGGATTTCATGCTGTCTATGTTAACATCCTAGCTCTCTCGCATACCAGAAAAAAAAAACTGCTTAAATACTCTGTGCCTCAGTTTTCTCATTTTTAATGGAGAGAATGATGGTGCCTACTTCATAGAGTTCTTGTCAGGAGGAAGAAGATAACTAACCCACAGCCTTTAGCAGAGTGCCTGGAACATTGCAAAAGCTTAATAATATTTTACTTCTAGAAGATATAGCAGTTCAGAATGGAAAAGGGCTCTCTCCAGGACCTAGAGCAGAGTGGTCCTAGGCTGCTGATAATCCTTCCTTAGAACTTTGCTTGGTTCTGCTATTCCAAGGGTGGGGAGGACTCTCAGGACTGAATTATGGTACTGACAATAGAGAAGACAAAAATCAAGATGGAAAGGGTGGAGTAATTTCTTCCATTCCTGTCATCTTCCTTCCAAAAAGACTCTGTGGCTCCAAGCCTGAGCATTTACCTTCTCTGCTCTTCCCAGTGGGAGCTCCATAGCCTAGCACTGTGGCTCAGATGTGGTTTTACAAGGTTTTATGAAATTCTTATCACCTTAGGGATGGATAACCAAGTAGTGCACCAAAAAGTTTGGAAAACCTTCTTGATCTCTTACTCTTTTTGATAAGTAACTTAATTTAACAGTCAACTCATTCATATTAATAGCTCTCATGTATTAATTAGTAGGACTGATTTGTAGGCAAATTTAATGACCCAGGATGAGAAAGCTGAAATTCAGTTTTTCAGCTAGATATTGCCTAAATGACTCATGTACATCTTGGGAAAAAAAAACCTCATTACTGCTTACTAATCACCCTTATCAATATAAATACTAATTTTAAGGCTCTTTACATTATCCAACACTTCATAAAAAATAAGAATGCAAAGTCTATTTATGGAAGTCTTTCCTACACACCATGATTCTTATCTCTGAGTACACAAGGCCATATAAATCTTCTTGAGCCCTAATTATCAAGCTGACAACAATGAGAGATAATTGAGAACTGTTTTCAGGTTCAATTTTTATCTTTTAGAAGAAAACAAAATACATGTTACATTTATTTTTTAATTTAACTTTGCACACAAAATCCATTTGCAACTACTTTGTTAATCTAAAAAATGGTTTTGTATATAGATAGATACATATATACATACAAATGTTTTGTAGGTATATCTATATCTATATACACACAAATGGTTTTTTGTGTGTATATATATAGCATCCTTTTTACAGGAAAAACATATCATGGAACTTGGATTTTCAATCAAAATTGTATCCCTTGACACATAAGGTAGATCACTTTTCCTTGATATTCATGGCCTTATTGGGAGTATCAGCTTGTATATTTTCACTTCCTGATAAAATATTTATGAAGGGAAGAGATTCCCTTATCTATAAAATTATATACTCTAATTCGGCAAATGCTTTATCTTCTGGAACATAAGTTTAATTGGTAAATATGGGTCTGAGCAATTCTCACAAGATTACTTCAGATTAAGATCTCTGAGGTTTTGCTTTTATGTCAATCTCCGCAAGAAAAAAAAAAATCTGTTCTAACTTCTCCCAAAGTGTTTTGACTTTTTGCAAGCTGTATAACAATGGTTTTATTCAAATTGATGCAAATTTGGAAAGCCCTTGACATTTTCCCTTAACCAGGCATTAAAAAAAAAATCCAAGTAGCAGGTGTTGACTTTTATGCAACCAGCTATCAAATGAGCATCTTATTTTTTCTTTCTTAAGTTTCTAGCAAACCGTGAAGCCACGTTAGAGTCTCAAGAAATAGTCCATTGATCCAGCAACACATAAAACCCACTGAGTTTTTGCCCTGCAGTAGAGCATTTGGCAAATGCATCTGTGGCGATTTGAGGAGCATCCTAAAACAGATTGTCAAGGACGCTTTGGAAAAAGGACAGCTTTAAATCAAGTCCTTCTCTTGCTTCCCCTCTCCTGCTCACTTTCATCTACTAACTGTGAAATAATGACAACTGAAACTTTTCTGCCAATACCATGAGTACCATGAGGACTTACATTTACTGCAAAGCCTGTAAAACTCCAACCTTGTGTTTAATAAGGTGGGAGGAGAAGAAGGGGGAGAGGTCCCACCAAATTAGAAGTGTATGGAATTCATTGCTGGAAAATTCCACCGTGTGAAGTTTATAGACTTGTGATTTGATGCCTGGTGCCTTACCCATCTGGGCGTTTTTGTTTTTGTTTTTCTAATGGTTTTGTTTTTGTGGTGGTTGTGGTGATCTTGTTTTTTCCTCAATATTTTAAATCAAGGACTTGAATTTCCTTTCTGTCTTGCCTCAGAGTTTTGTTTTGTTTTTTTTTTTCTAGGCTCAGAAAGCACTCTACCTTTTCTCAGGCATTGGAGTCCCTCTAAAACCCAACCTCAAAGTCCTGACCATATTTTTGCCATTTTTTCCTTTAAGTCCCCAGTGTACTTTATTTATGTGGCTCTTTATTACTTCCATCCCTTGGTGCCACGATTGCCTGAGAGACAGTTTTGGGAAATGAGTGAGAGTTGGGAATATGGTATTAAGCAGACCCATTCTTACTTCATGGGGATCACACCATCCCTATGAAGTTGGTGTTATTATTACCCACTCTTTACTAGTGTGGAGGCATGAAAGCCAGAGATTAATAACAACACCAGATTCATGGGGATGTTGTGAGAACTAATGCAAATTAATCATAAAACACGACAGATACACACACCCTGGCTACCTGGTCACTGTTAGCTGAACTCTTGCTTATCTTTTTAGCTAACCAAAGTCTCCTCCAGAATAAAGGAAGAATTTTAGCTCCTCTACCCTTTTCAGGCCAGAAGAGTATGTTGTTTATAATCCACAGTCAACAAAGAGTTGTGACTGAACAAACGATGGGCCTGAAATCCCACTGTTAATTGCTTCACTTAATGACTGCCTAACTCAAACAAAACTATACACGTCATCTCCCTCATCTGGCATTCTACGCATCCTTCAAGAATTGACGCCCCCAGACCAACCTTTCTGATATTTCAACCTACCGTGACTGTTCTTACTTCTGGGCTTCAGAGTCCTTAGTCTACTGCCTTTGCTATTTCAGTCATTTCTTTGTAGTAAAAAGGTGTAGCCAGAAACCTTCACCCAGCAGGTCCTCATCACGATGGAATCCATAATCGTCGTTGTGAGATACAAGACTTCTTCCATCCCCTGGTCACTTTCCACTCCCGTGGCATGTGTCTGACTCACGTGTCATGACTCTGTTCATGTTCTTCTAACATTCTTCTATTTTAAAAAACCTGAATCACTTTTCCCCCCCTGAGCAAATTCCTACCTCTTGTCATTCCATCATCCACACTTTCAAAGACTACCTCTCTCAGATATTCTAGACACACGTCTTCTAGGCTACCACGCTGTAAAACTCACTCCTTAAAAAGAGTTTTATCAAGAGCAATCTCTTTCGGTTTGGTGGCTTGTTAATCAGCACATTTTCATGAATTGCTCAATAATAACTTGAGTGTAAAAGCTGATCAGAGATGATCACATTACCCTTTATAGTGCCCTGGAATTGCTGCAGACTGGTTTGCTGGATAAATGGGAAACCTGCCACTATTTGGAAATCAGAGCCATGTATCAACACACTGGCTGAGCACCCGGATGTGCCAATCCTCATGTAGGTGTCAGGACCACGAAGGGTATTTGATATTGTCGCTGCCCACCAGGAACTCACATCCTGGGAGGGGGCAAGACACACATGTAAATGCCTTCCTACCCTGTGCCCCCTAAAATTAATGTTTAAAAGTCTTCTCAGCCTGCATATTCATTGCCACGCTTTCCTGACAGCACCCGGAGTAAATGACTCACGTTCTCACTCATGCGCTCATCGAATGTTTTGCTCTGAATTTTTGTGTTTACATTTCAGATACTGTTCAG
This sequence comes from Panthera onca, assembly GCF_046562875.1. NCBI lineage: Eukaryota > Metazoa > Chordata > Mammalia > Carnivora > Felidae > Panthera > Panthera onca. The sequence continues at coordinate 10,601,411 of NC_138342.1, forward strand.
CCTTGGGTTACACAAGCAGAAAGAGGAGGAATATATAGCAAACTGTGGATCCAAGGAGGTGCTTTCTGGGGGAGATGCTGCCTGGCTTGAGTGAGAATAAAGAAAAGGATTTCAAGTGGGGGGGGGGGGGACACCATGAGCGGAGACAGCAAGTCTAAGGCAGTCCAGCGATAGGACAGTGCCAAGCACGAAGAGAAGAGAAATGGACGGGAGGCTGGGGTATGGGGCAGAGGCCAGGGTTGGGTGCAGGATGTCCTTCCAGGAGACTACACATGAACGTGAATGGCAGAGAATTCAACTGGAAGTGAAAAATTTCAGATTTGTGTTTTAGAAAGATTACCGTGTCTTTAATGTGCAGAAGGGATTGGCGTTGGAAAAGACCGGAAGGAAGTGAGGAGGCAAAATTGGGAAGCCATTGTGATAATTCTGGAGTGGGATGATAAGAAACTATCTTAAAGCAGTAACTGTTACTTAACACAAAATAAGATAGAGAATCTCTCATTAGTGACTCAAAGAAGTGAAACATCTTGGCCATTTGTACTGCTTTCATAATTGTTCCATATCTTCTCCTGCATAGGCTCCTGACTACTGTTCTAGCCTCCCCACCTTAGCTCCTCAACTCATCGCCATATGGCCACATGCAGCAGGAAAGTGTTTTTACATACAGGTAAGAATTTAAGTGATTTGGGATTAAGAGTATTAAGAACCCTAGGGAAAATCGTTAAGGAGACATAAAGGATTTTAATAAGTGCATATTTTAAATGTCAAAGATGCTGTGTGCAAAATTAACATGAAACAACCTCATAAAGTATTTGCCATAAAAGTGCAAAAAGAAAATATCATTAGTGTCCAAATAGCTTATAAAAATCAAATGGAAACACACTTAACTTCAAGAAAATCAATGGCCAAAGATTTGAACAGAATACTACAGAAGAAGAAAAAATAGCAAATAAACAAGGATCATATTAAATTTTACTATTGTAACACAAATGAAAATTGAAGAAACATGAAAAAAGTTTTCTATGTCAAATTGTTGTAGCTACTTTAAAAGTCTATTGTAGTCTACTAATGTTGATAGAGAAGGGGACCAAGAACATTCCCACAGTTGGCTCAAGGATGGAGGAGGGATATTTATACAATACTTCTGGGAGGTAATTTGACTCCCATATGGATAAAAAGACAGATAATATATATTTTATATACTTATAAATATATACAAAGAAAGGAGCATACCTGCATATATGTGTAGATACACACACACACACACACACACACACACACGGAGAGAGAGAGAAAGAGAGAGTTTTAAAATATCTAAAATATTTATAGGTTTGGCGGTGCCTGGGTGGCTCAATCAGTTAAGCATCTGACTTTGGCTCAGGTCATGATCTCACAGTTTGTGGGTTCAAGTCCTACACTGGGCAGTGAGGAGCCTGCTTGGGATTCTCTCTCTTACCCTCCCTCTCTCTCTGCCACACTTATTCTCTCTCTCTCTCTCTGTCTCTCTCAATAAATATATGAACATTTAAAAATATTTATACCTTTTGAATAATTAATCTCATTTTTAGAAGTCTATCCTAAGGAAATACGAAAGATGCAATTAACATTTATTTACAACAATGTGCATTCCAACACCACTTACAGTGGCCCAAATCTGAAGTGTTCAAAATATCTAGCAATAGAATATTGTGTAAATGAGTAATGACCTAAAGACATGATAACCATTATGCAGTTTAAAAAACTTTAGTTTTCAATTAATTTCTGTGGTGGCAAAGGGAAAACAGATATAAAATACATATATATTACCAATTCTAATTATGTGTGTGTTTAAAAATGTGTATAAATGATGGTAGATATTTGTGGATGTGCGAACCCCAAGATCACATCCATATTAATATGTGATGCTGCTGAAGAATGGCTTAGAATCATGTGTTTTAGGAATTTTATTAAACCTACCTAACATTTCTGATCACACAGCTTTGCTATTTTCAACTTACCGTGCAAATTTTAAAAAGTAGTGACTCTATTTCCTTGGGAAAAAAAGTCCTCATCCAGTGGGATACAAAAAAAAAAATCAATAAAACTTAACAAGTGGCTAAATTGGTTATGAGGAGAATTCTGTGAAATACGAGACTTTTGGCAGAAATGTGATTGTGGGAAACCTCAGGAACTTTAATTACAAATTTGGTGTCTACTGATTATGCATCTGAAATAAGTTGGAATAAAAACACCAAAATGTTAGCAGTGGTGATATATGGGTTGGCAGAGAGAGAGAATCTCTTTTTACTTTTGTGATTCTGAGTTTTCTTTGAGCATGCACCTCTTTGAGAACAAGAAAAGCATATAGTGGCAAAGTCATAAAAATTAAAGTCACACTCTACTGACCCATTCACACCTCCAGAGCTTCTCGAAGGAGACAAGGGAAAAGCAGGGACATGCAATTAGGCTCACACCATGGTTCAGTTTTACTGTCTAGGCTGCGCCATTAGAAAGCTTGGAAAAGATTTCATTTTCAATGGGAGAGAACTCAGCAAGTCATTTTCCCTCCCATTAAAAACTTTCCAGTCCTGCTACTGTTTCCCCAGTGTCTCTCCAACCCCATACAACTTTCAATCCAACCCATCAGTAGTGATTCCAGTCACCCAACAGTCTCCTACTTCCGGAAACTGCTCATTCCCTCCAGCCCTCCCTAGCGGGCCTGTCTCACTGCATGGCTCTATAATTGAACCAGCTCCCAGCGCTTGGTATCTCTGTCTGCAGACCCTGATTATGCGGCACCTCATGAATAACCTGAGTCAGGATGTCCTTTTCCTCCCTGCAGTCTCCCAGCCAAGCCTGTGATATTACTTGATCCTTTCTCACAGCACGTCTGCAAAAGTTTGGAATTTGCAAGCAATAATCTGCCAGCCGGGGTGAACTGAGGACATCCCTAATGCCAAGACGGCTACAGAGAAGAGAAAAACACCCTCCCCATACAGATCAGAGAATACACCCCCTGGAAAAGAAAAATGATGATGGGAAAACCATCCATGGATTCGTAGTGATTCTACTATGTGCCCGATACTAATTGCTATGACATCACTAAATAGAGAGGATCATGGCTAATTATCGCAACAACGGAGTGGAATAGATACAATTAGGCCCCTGCTTTATTGGTTAGAAAATTGAGGTGCAAAGAGTTTAAATAGCTTTGCCAAAGTCATAGAATCAGGAATTACAGCCAGGTCTTCTGACTGCAAATGCATATTTTGTTCCAGATAGTAAATTTCTATAGGCAGAGAGCTAGGCTCTGAGTTAATGGGACATAGAGTTGAACTTGATGAAAAGGAACCAAAGGCTCTGAAGGAAGAACAGCCAGTGGTCTCTTGTACCAGATGCTAAAGAGATGTGGGGGAAAAGAAAAGGCCAGGAAAATGTGCTGGAGCTGGTGGGCTGAGAGACAGCTGGGCTAGACCTCACAGGAACAGGACTGCTCCTCTTTTGCTCCAAAGCATCCGTGTGATCTTGGGTGAGTCTCTTCTCCTGGGTCCCAGCATTTGTTCTGGTGTCCAGCCCAAACCTTACAGATGTGCTCCTATACTATTCTTGCTTTTGCAAAATGTTATTGAGTGAGGCTTTTCCTACAGCTAGAAAACTTGTAAACTGTTCTACATGCCATATATATCCAAATTCTGACTCCTTTTCATTGCTTCTGTCCTGATCCAAACCACAATCATTTACCTGGATTGTCATGATAGCTTTTCACTGGTCTCTCTCTATTTACCCTTACTGATCTAGAGTCCATTCTTCCTGGAAACCAGGGTGAACTTTTAGAAAAATCCAAGTTCAATCATGTAATTCCTTTGCAGTGGCTCCTTATTTCCATCAAAGTAAAAAACAAAGCTTTCAATGTCTTGGATGGCCATATATCAGGGATTGGCAAACTTTCCATGAGAACTATAAAGTATCAGGTAATTTAGAGCTTGTGGGCCCTATCCCAACAACTCAGCTCTCCCATTTTAGTGTGAAAGCACCATAGACAATATATAAGAAAGTAGGTATGACTGTGTTCTAATAACATTTTACTTACAAAAGCTTGAGACGGGCCTGATTTTGCCCATGGGTCATAGCTTGCTAATCCCTACCCTATAAAATCTAGCCCCTGTTTCCTCATTCCTGTTTCTGGGTTCATTTCTTATGACCCTTTCTCTTGTTTACTGCACTCCAACCACACAAGCCATTTTGTTCTTCTTCAAACATGCCGTGCAATTTCCTTCTCCCCGCCCCTGACATCTCTCTTCATAGAATACTCCAGATACCCAAGTATCTCCATGACTAACTCTCTCACTTCCTCCAAGCTTGGACAAATCTTACCTTTTCAAGAAACCTAATCTAGCCTTCTTCTGTCTTCTTGTTACCATCCTCCTTACCTTGCTCTAGTTTTCCTTTTCTCCATGATATCTATCACTTTTAAACAAACTGTTATTTGCTTATTTATCACATGTATTTTTCACTGTTTCTCCCCCCCATTGGGAATATAATCTCCATATGGGCAGTAGATTGATATGTTTTATTCACTCACATAACCCAAGTACCTAGAAGGGCATCTGGCACATAATAAAAGCTCAGGGCACATTTGTGGAATCAAAAGCTGAAGACAAATCTAAAGCTGGAGAAGCTATAGAAAGGTGTAGAACAACCTTGCTAAGATCACCTGACTTCCCCCTCAGCTTATCTGAAAGCAATAAGAGATTGCATTAGACCCCGGGAGCTGTCCTTTGAGAACAATGTGGCATTTCTCCCCTCTCACTGTGTTCACCCCATAAGGATTGTTCAAAGAAACTACTAGTAGAAATTAGGAAATGTAGTTGAGACATTGTAAAAATGCCCCAATTTATCTCTGTTGTGCCCTGAATACAAATCCTTTCACCCTTTAAAAAGTGACTTAGCAACTCCCATCGAGAAATGAAAGCTATCTCCCGACCTTTGAATCTGGGCTAGCTTTGTGATTAGTTTTGACCGATAGAATCTGAAGGAATGACATTGTGCCAGGTATCAGAATGCTTTGCACTCTTCCAAGTTGTCACCTGGTGTCTCCCCAGATATCACGTGAATTACCTCAAGCTAGTCCACTCCAGAACAAGATAAACAGGGTGGAGTTGAGTCAGCCCAGTTGTCCCAGTGAGATGTAGGAAATCCCAAGGAAATCATCAGAACCTGTAGCCTACCCATAGCTGACAACAGAGTGAGGGAGCTCTGACGATAGCAGAGGAACTGCCTAGCTGAGTCCATTCAAAATTGCCTACCTGAAGAACCGTGAGTTCAATAAATATTTAACTAAGTCACTAAATGTTGGGGCTGTTTGTTCCAGAGCAGTAGTCAACCAATAACACACGTAATCTTCAAGAGAGACCCGATTCCTTGGTTGGTTGGACACAAGCAGAGTTAAAGAAACCCATTAGCAAAGTAAGGTTTTGCCATTGGAAAAGAGTATAGTGAGCAAGCAAGTTATTGGGGGCTTATGACATATGACCTAGTAGTTTGGGGGTCAGTGTAGAAATTGGATGAGAAAACTATATTCTGTAGACAGTAGAAGCACCAGCCTAGGACGAATGGGAAATTTGTCCAAAAGAAGGAGGGAATTAAGTTTCTGACTGTGAGGATTCCTTAGATTACCTAGAGGTAATCAGTAGATGACACAACAAGGTAGCTGTAGGCACCAGTGCTGATGATGGAAGGTCCTGGAAGAGAAAGGATAAGTGAGCTGAAAAGTCAATGTAGAGGGGTCAGTGATGCACAGTAGAGGGACATCCATGTTTGAGCCTGAGAGAAGGAAGTAAAGATTTATAGAAAGCCATGTAATTGTGCACTTAAGTGTGTAAGGGAGGATGGGAATGATGTAATTTATAGCTTTATAGCTTCAGTGAACTAAGGGGAGGATGATTTTGTATGAGGGAGATGGTTATTAACTGAATCGAGATTCTAGAAAATGATAATGACTTAGAGGCTCTGGGGGTGGAATTTGGTGAGACAGAAGCCCGCTGGATTGGAGTATGATGACCATTGTCATTTTCTCCATCATAGGCTCTGGATGCTCTTAGTGTTTCTTTTAATCGCTGAATTTTAAGAAGAAACCACATGGAGACAAGTGGAGACTTGGATGTGGCAGAAGATAAGATGTCATGGAGTTGAGATTATTAAAAATTTTTTAAAAGGGGGAGCAATTTGAATGACCAAACACAAGGTCTAGCTTGGTTGGGAAACTCTAAGATTAGAAGAGCCTTACGGGCTGAATGAAGCAGAGGGATAGAAAGGCCAAAAGATCATTTGAGTCATAGAACAGAAATGGTGGGTGTAAGAAAGTGAGGAAGCTGTAAGGCACAGAGACTGAACAAAGTTTTTAAGTTCAAGATCTCAGAAGTGGAGTGGCTCTGGGTCTTGACATAGTTTGAGGTGTAATCATAGGAGTAGCTCTTTGAAAGGAAGATGGAGCTAAAGTTCACTTGAGTTGAAAAGGTCAAGATACTCAAATTCTAGAGTGTTTAGAAGGAAAGCTCATAGAATGACAGGTGAATAAGGTAAAGGAAAGATGCTTACTATGTGCTATTCCTAAGATCCTAACAAAACTCTCAACTCTTAGATTGCAGGTGATACAATCTAATAGCAAGGGGCATATAAAACCTTTTCTGTGAATGTATGTCCAATGACTGCAGGGATCTTTTTTCTCTTCCTGTCTTCTCAGTAGCAATGTTGCTTAATGAAGGCGGTACCTGCTAAATGCTGAAGGGGGCACGGGAGCATCTGTGAGTCCAAGTGCCTCTAAACAAATGTCACGATAACAAACAGGACACATATCCCTGGGAAGAAGCTTGCCCACAGCAGGATAAGCATTTAAGGAAGTTCTTATTCTGACCCTCTCAGCTCCTGGCTGCCCAAGTTCTAGGAGAATGCTTAATGTACTGGCTCAGACAGAAGGTCCCAAAAAGAGGTGTGTAATGGGGATTTGGAGAAGCAGTGTCCCTCTCCAGAACAAATAAATATCCCACAGAGTGCTTTGTGTAGGTCTGAGGCAGAACTATAGTCTGTTTCATCCTATTATGGAAGTATTTTAAATAGACAAGTATATGTTACCTGACCTACCCACAGTCTGAAGATGAGGAAATTGAGATCCCAAGTCTTCGTAATCAGTTAGGGTATGAGTCCCAGGTGCAACACGCAGTGTCTGTGAGACCGTGGTCATGTCACTGTCTTTTCCTAAAGTCAGTTTCCTCAACTGAAAACTGCAAATAATGCTATCAGGCTCATAGCTCTGTTGAGGGCTAAGCAAAATAAAGCATAGCCCAGAATGTAGTTAGGGCCAACTGTTATCAGCAATGTGTTAATATCAATATGCCATTGACGTTGTCATTGTTATCTAAGACTCTACGGACAGCTAATTGCATATCAAGGAAGGAGATGAGAGCTATACCCTTTTCATTAAGATGGCCCTCCAATCTCTGAGAAATTGGGAAATATAATCCCTTGATTTCTAATAACTGAGCAGTGTCATACACTTTTCCATGGTAGGTCACAGAGGCAAAACAAGCTCAATTTGATGTCAAAGGTTAAACTGATTCCATGACATTGAACCTCCCTCCCCTGCCACCCCTCGCCAAAAAAATCACCTTAGCAGGTTAATTTGTTAATCTGCTCTACGTTTCTGGTTCTATATGACCAGCAAGCATACCCAATAGAGTTTCATCTTCCTACATATGTGTTTAAGGTACCAGTTATTTAAATATTTGGTGCCTCCTTTGGGGAGACCTGTTCTGAGGTCATGAGACAGTGGAATAGCTATGTAGCTACCAGTTCCATGCTTGGATGGATGGGGATTCTATTAACGTCTCGATGTGTATGTAATTATTATAGTAAAACTCCATTACCTTCTTGTTCCCTTGCTAAAGCAACTGTTCTGTTTTCTGTGCTGTCCCTTTTAGGGTTGATGTCACAATTTTGGAGAAGTTGTTTAATAGGGGTGCCTGGGTGGCTCAGTCATTTAAATGTCTGACTCTTGATTTCAACTCAGGTCATGATCTCCTGGTTTGTAAGATCGAGCCCCACATTAGACTTGTGCTGACAGAGCGGACCGTGCTTAGGATTCTCTATCTCCCCCTCTCTCTGCCCCTCCTTTGCTCTCTTTCTTCCTCTCTCAAATTAAATAAGTAAGCATTAAAAAAGAAGTTGTTTAATATATGATGCCAATTGAGCTTTCTGTCTATTTCCATAAACTAGGTAGCATCAGAAATACATTAAATCACAGCATGATCAATGCCTAGGGATTTATTTTTTTTTTTCTTCAATTTATACTGAAGCAACTGAGAACAAAATGGAGGGAAAGAGGAGGGACCCTCTGTCAGAATTAGAAACCTGTCAAACCCTCTCAAATAAGGCTGTCACTTTGGTTTCAGGGAAAGGCATTATTATTTTGCTGTGAGGATTGATCTCAGTGGAGCCAAAATGGATTATAAGTCAACAAATAGGATCTCCCAGAATAAATATGAACCTGTTGTTGCCTGTGTACCTAATAGCTTAACATCAAAAGCTCCAGTTAAGGGAGAATAATTTCAGATCTCCTCAAGAGAGCCATATGACCTTGGTCAGTCTCTTAAAGTTTCTGAGCTTTAATTGCTGTATCTATAAAATGGGACTTATAATACCTATTTGAAAAGATCATAGAGCCAGTACAATAAAACCTACATAAAAGTGTCTAGCAGCATGCCTGAAATGATAGGCATTTTAAAAAATGTTAGCTTCTTAGCCAGAAGTGCAGAGAAACACATTCAACAGGCTTCCTGCTTTTACAAAGATTCAGGGCCTGGAGGAACCAAGCATCTTTTTACCAGTCCCCATGACAATGCAATATACTATTAAGCTTCACCAGCCAAAAAGTGAGGGTAATTACCTTTTCTCTGAGATACTCCTAGGATTAATATGTGGAAATCAATATCAGATGTGAATGTGCATTGAAGATTTGAGACAATATGTGCTAAATGCAATTCACTCGTATTATTATTCATTCATTATTCTTCCAATAAACATTTTGAGATCCTGTTATGAGCCAGGTACCAGGGTAGCTGTTGGGTGAGCAAAATGGCTCTTGCAGTCATGTAATCAGGATGTAAAACATGAAATAATTGCACAAACAAGCATAAAATTTCAGGTGGGCAAATACAGCATAAAGGAAGAGTGCTATGCTATGGAGGTGGGGAAATTAGCTTCATGGGAGGGCTGTTGGCTTCCTAGAAGAGTTATATTTGAGCTGAAATCTGAAGAAGAATTCTGGGCACCTGGGTGACTCAGTCGGCTAAGTGTCTGACTCTTGATTTCGGCTCAGGCCATGATCTCACAGTTTGTGAGATCGAGCCCCACATCTGACTCTGTGCTGACAGTGTGGAGCCTGCTTGGGATTCTCTCTCCTTCTCTCTCTCTGTCTTTCTCTCTCAAAATAAATAAATGTTTTTAAAGTTTAAAAATAAGAGAATTCGATTTATGCAGGAGAAAAAAAAGAGATTAAGAACAATGAGCACGGATGTTTTGTATCAAGGGCAGCAAGGCAGGCAGCAGAATCAGAAAGAATGCCGGTGTTCTCGTGCTTACAGTTCAAGAACATGGCAGAGAGGAGCTTGAGGAGGTAGGTGTGGCCTTATAATCCATAGGAAAGAGTGCTGCCTTTATCTTCTGAGTTATGATAGGACTGAAAAGCTCTAACTGGGTAGACTGTGAGCAGATACAAGTTTGTAAAAGCTCACTCGGCTGCAGCTGGATTTCTGGGGATGGATGGTGGTAAGCAAGTTAGGAGGCTATTGGTAACAAAGCCTCATTACCTTGGGCTAGTGGGATGGTTTGTGCAATATTTTGGTGATGGATTATCTAGGACACTTAGAGAGTGAAGGCTGTGTCAGGATGACTCCTAGATTTCTGGCTTTTTTAAAAATTTAATGTTTATTTATTTTTGAGAGACACAGTGACAGAGTGAGAACAGGGGAGGGGCAGAGAGAAAGGGAAACACAGAATTTGAAGCAGGCTCCAGTCTCTGGGCTATCAGCACAGAGCCCGACATGGGGCTTGAACCCACGAACTGTGAGATCATGACCTGAGCCAAAGTCGGATGCTTAATCGACTGAGCCACCCAGGCGCCCCAAGACTTCTGGCTTTCTTAATTCAACAGATGGTTTAGTTTTATAATGAAATTAAAAAAATGGTAAAAGAGGGAATAGTTTGTTAGGGAATAATGAAGTGGTTCATTCTGGACCATAGGATCAATACAAATACAAAAATAGAAATACAAATACAAAAAAAAATGTGAAGCAAACATTTAGATATGTGTGTATGATTTGAGAATGGGGCTATGTGCTTTGAAATACACTTTGGTGAATTGCCTGAATATGGTTACAGCCAAGGGAATGGACAGGATCTAAGTCTATTAAGAGACAGAGAGCAAAATAGTGAGCCTAAAATTTAACATTGAGAAACAGTTGGTGAAATAGGGGAAGGGAAACAAAGCAAGAAGGCAGAGAAGAAATAGAAAAATGCTGTATGGAATCCCTAAGAACACCATAGAGGGTAAGAGCTGAGGTTTTATATCAAAGGCACAGTCCTCAGGGTCAAATGATGCTGGGAAGTTAGGTGAGAAGAAGACTAAAGTAGCTCCATTTTATTTCTTGAAAGCAACTAATAATAGACTATCTTTGGAGAGACGAGGACTGAAACCAGTAGAGATTTTATTAGATCACCTTCTATATTAAACTCCACTTCCATCACAGACACACATGAAATGGCCATCCATTCATCAACCCATGTGGACAGTCTCTGGCAATAGAGCCTGCAAATCAATATTTCAGATAAAGATCGATCACAATTTTCCCTGGAACGATCCAGGTATACTCCACTTCGAGAAAGTTAGGGTTATGCTCTTCATTTTTATGAAAAACCCACATTGGTATTTGTTTTTGTTAACCTAAAGATTTTCAAAGGATTTTCTCTTTCACAAAATAAGGCAAAAAGCAAAAACAGTGTTCAGTGTTTTACAGTGACTGAGCCTATATAACATGTTTTTTTAAATTTTTTTAAACGTTTATTTATTTTTGAGACAGAGAGAGATGGAGCATGAACGGGGGAGGGTCAGAGAGAGAGGGAGACACAGAATCTGAAACAGGCTCCAGGCTCCGAGCTGTCAGCACAGAGCTCGATGCAGGGCTCAAACTCACGGACCGTGAGATCATGACCTGAGCCGAAGTTGGACACTTAACCGACTGAGCCACCCAGGCAGCGCCCCATAGAGTGACTGAGTCTATATAGAGGCAGTGTGCACCATCACCACCACCCTCCCCCAGGACAGCGAGAGTGGCACCCCCAGCTCCTTCCCAGGGAACCACACTCAGCATTTCAGCATCAAACTGCCAGAGCTCTGAGCCCTGTCTGTGAGCATCTGGGTTTTACCTCTGTCTATTGTGTGCATCTATTAACAAGATGTGTCCTAAGGTACCAGAAAAGCCTACCAAAAGTGATTTTGAGGGTCCGGGAATGCTCAAAATGTTTCCAAATAAATTAATGGTAATTGCGTCTTTGCTCAATGTCATTTTAGCTTATGAAAGGTTTCACAAGAATAGTCTGTTTTGGGATAGAGAGGAGAATCTGTACTATGTTTCTCTTAATGCTCAAATAATCATTGGGCCAAAAAACATGTTGAACAGCTAAACACTGTAGATCAGTGCCCATGGTCAGGAATGACATGTTCATTCCATGTCAGAAAAGACCAGAGCCGTGCTGACTGCCAACTCTCTCCTCAGACACCAGCCGAGCTCAGCTCCCACCTTGCCAGTGTAGACGGAAAGGCACTGAGGCATCTTTACTCATCTTTTCCCACCAAAGTTGCCTGGCAAAAGTTGTTCCTTGTCTTCGATTTGTTTCACCTGCTTTTCCTCTTCTCAACCGTTAAATCCTGTTTGTTTTTCCCTAGTGTGCATTAATAATCTCTCATTTCTGTGGCTTGACTTATAAAACTCATTTGACCCTCATATGAGGCATTATCATTAGCAAAACTTCCTCAACACCAGCCCTCCTGGACTGAGCAGCTGATCTGAATCTGAATTCATATCTCCCAAATATCACTAATTATAATGGAAATCTAGTCCCCAAGGTGGCTCCACATGAAATTTTCACATAATTAAAGTCTGTATTCCTTTTACTTTCAGGCTCACAGGGTTATTACTGTGTGTACATCTTCAGAAAGCGTGCTTAAAAGAGACGAAGGAGGGGAGCCTTGGTGGTTTTCAGGGACTTTCTTTGTTTTGAGTATCAGAGAGAGCTGGACCCGGAAAGAAAACAGCAAGAGGGATAGAAAATAAAGCACAGTGGAAAGAGATCTGTATGAAATAAAAGGTGATGGCAAAACCCAGTACGAAATTAAATCCTATCCTGGATAGCATAATTAACAGAACTGGCATTGCATACTGTCAAATTATTGTTGAGTGACAAAAACTAAAAATGATCTCCCAGAATAAAACAAAAGAACAAAAGGGTGAAAATCATGGCAAAGAAAATTAGAAGTTTCAAAAGGAGAGACCAGAAACCTGACCAAAAAGAGAATATTAGTGGAATATTAGAAGCTGCCTTAAGATCAGTAAGAAATTAAAATTCCTTAGGAGCAATAATAACGGAGACTAGAAAGCTAAGAGCTCGTTACATTCCAGGGAAACAAAATGAACAGACCACTTTCTGATCACATTAAGAAATAATTTAAAAAATCAAGAAAAATTCCATATCCCTCCAGGGCAGATAAATGTAGGTTACTTCCAGAGAAATTAAATCGATGTTTCGGACTTAGCATCTCGACAGCAGAGAAGAGAAAACAACTGAGCAACAGCTGGTGAATTTTTAGGGAAAATGGCCATGACCCAGGAATCCTTCATCTTAACAAGTAGCCTTTTATGAAGGAAGCACAGAAAATCAATCTCCTATAAGAAGATGGCTCTTTGACTCATTCTTGTAAAAAAAAAAAAATCATTTAAGTAGTGCTCTCAATAAGAACCATAAGAAACAAAATTACTAAACCACTGCTGTATAAAATGAGTGCTATTCACTCTTTTAGTATAAAAGTCATTTAAAAATTGGATATTTATACATATCTTTTCTGTCAAAAATGATGCTTTGGGAATGGGATGAAAATGGAAAGAATCTATCATATCAGGAAAATTCATGAGTTTTCAATTCATGATTTGAACGGTTATTAAATATAATGTTTTGAAAGATCCTCATGATGTGGGAAAATCATATGATGGTCTGTCAAGAAAATGTAAACACACGGGACCTAAACATACACAAGCAGTTTGATTTTGACTACAGAAACAAAGAAAAGCAGATAAGATGGGTAGACATACATCTCCGATGCAGGTGAGAGAGTAAGGCCAGGGCACGTGGAGAATGGAAGGTCAGGAAGAGTTCCAGGTGCAATATTGCACACTGTCTGTGGGCATGCAAAAAATTCTGCAGCCATTGCAGAAAGCTGTAGGAAGTCTCCTCCTCAAAAATTAAAAACAGAACTACCATATCATCCAGAAGTCCCATTTTTGGATCTATACTGTAGACAATCAGAACTGGGATCTCTCAATCCCTTCTTCTTTGCGCATTCATCCTGCTCTTTTAGTAGATAGGGGGATAAAGGAATTTCAGAATAAGAAATCACTGACAACAGAGGAGAGAAACTTATTCAAGGAATAACAGAAGATAATTTACAAGAGCTGACTGACACGGAATTTCACATGAAAAGAGGCCACCGATCGCTAAGTGTGATGAAGGAAAGTAGCAAATGACCCTCATTTGGAGCAGCACTAGGAACTGTACAAACACGAGGATAAGAAGATGCTGAATGTTACCTGAAAAGAAACATGACATCAGCTTTTGTTGAGCAAGAGTGAGGGCTTAAATACCCCAAAAAGAGCAATGCCTCCAAAATTCTCTTGAGTTCTCTTGTGAAGTCTACCGTATTTCATTGTAACTAATACACCATTAACTTCAGGAAGCTGTGTTATTTTATATACCTATAAAAAGTGCAAAATAAAACATTGATAAAATCATAAAATGCCCTTGTTTTACAAGATGCATCTTGATTTTGGATATTTACACATGAAAAGATGTAATTTAGTGTCAACATATTTCAATAGTTAAGAATTACCTCTGAAAACCCTTTAAATTGCCTTTCTAAAGCTGGTGCATAGCATGGCACATATATTTATCATGAAGGGTGTTCTTAAGCACTCTAAAGTTTGAGAAGCACAGAGCTAGAATAAACAGAAGCGATAAAAACTGAAGTTTATAAGCAGATGTCCGGGCTTTAAAATGATTTATCCTTTAATATAATCACGGAGAATAGGTAAGGACCTCTAAAATTCTTCTGCTTTCCTGCAGGGTTTATCCCATTCTGCTTTTAATATGAAGCATATATAACCTTACTGATATTAATATATTTGTTGTTGAGAGAACTAAGGACTTGAATCCTGGAAGGACAGTGGATATTGGCGTCTGAAGTGGACATGTATGTGAAATGTGGATTTGGCGTGGCAACTCCTTACCCAACCAAACTAACATTCACTTTTGCAGGTAGCAATGAGTGTGGCACTTTTTAGACCTGAAAGGACTCTAAAATTTGACCTCCTTAAAGCGATTTTTTGCTACAATACCTGAAAATACATTCCAGCAAAACCAAGAACATGGGATATAGGATCATGCAACCATGTTGGGAGAGCTAGTAAAGAAAATCCTAAAAATACAGCTTTGGGACTTTAGGGTAATTAATGTTCATTCAATGAAAATGGGGGAGGGGATTCTTGGAGGGAGGCCCCAGGGGGGAAAAAAAAGAGGTCTCAAAAGAACAGATGATACAATTAGTCAACCAACACACCAAAAGTTATGTCTAAGAAACAAAAAATAAATAAATAGACCAAGGCAAGTTGCAAGTGTAGTAAAGTAAGTACTGACCACAAAAGGAAATAAGCCATAGTTTATTTACTTTGTTATTTATACAATCATAATTATGGAAATTACTTATTGTTAACATTGAGAATCAACACACAGATGAAGCATGGAAGGTGGTTACAGATTAGGATGTAGTGATACCAATTTTGACACTGAAAAAAACAAAGATAATGGGAGTTGGAAGGCAGAAGTAGGAAGAGTCTGCAGGAGAGGGAAGGGGTGTTGGAATTCTTATGCAGAGGGGGAGTCAAGAAATACACTTATATTTCATGAAAAAGAAACAAACTTTCAAATGCATGCATTCATAAATTGAGAAAGAAAACCAACAAAAAGAATGAAAATTGGGAGAAAGGTGTGAGAAAAGTGGAGGGGGTTGAAGGAGAGAGACTGACATCATCCACAGCAGAATATACCTAACAGCGGGTAAATCAGGAGAGAGCAGTATAAAAACAGCAGTGATCTTTGCACTTCTTCAGGGTGGGCCTAGAAGGAAGGACGAGTAAGTAAGGTGGGAATTGTTGCTTTCCATTATAAACACTATTTTACTGCTTTTGCCTTCATTTTTAAGCCATGTGCGTATATTATCAGAAGAAACTTTTTTTTTTTAAGTGAAACAACAGGTTGAGATCATTCATGCTACAGGGGAAGAGATTGGTTCTTCAGCAGGGGGCAATGCAGGAGGGTTTGAGTGAGTCTCCAGTGCTCCTGGCTGAAGATCAGGGAAGACGCAGCACAGAATTGAGAACACCATCACTTTCGTGGCAGAGGCAGAGAAGAAAAGCCAAGACACAGAGAAAAGGAAATGAGAGATTTGTACCTTCGGTGAGATGTAGGAGGCTTCGAGGGTGCTATTAGTTCTGGGGCACTCTTTCTTTGAAAACACCTCCATGGGCCTATTGTTTATAAGCCACAGAAAGAGAAATTTCAGTACCACTAAGGGATCTCTAGAGTGAGGAGACAAGCTCCAGGAGGAGCTGATCAGGGTATGCTTTGTCAATCTTCCATGTGACTCTAGGAGCTCTGATGCTCCCAGGGGTCCAGAGTCTGCTGACGGTGCAGACAGACCTTGGCCAGGTTCTGTTACTAAGGGACACCACGGGCAGGATTCAATGAGTCACAGCTGTGAATATGTGCTTCCATAAAGCCAATTTCTCCTCCAGGTTCTAGTGACATGCCTCCCATGGTTCTGTCCACGGCAACTCCTTCTTCAATAGCCCTTTAGTCCCTCTGATCCTCAGAGAAGAATAAGGTGACCAATTGCCTTGGTTCGTTCTGGACTGTCCCAGAGTATTAACAATGGAAGTCCTGTATCCAGAAAATCACCTCAGTTTCGGGAAAATGAGGATGGTTAGCACCTGTAGGAAGAACTCCAGGTAACTCATTACGTGAAGATGAATGCCACAGGGTGAAAATTTCTACCTTAGAAAGTACTTTCTGTTCCTTGTAATTTTATCTGATCCTCATAAGCCTGTGCAGGAGATGTGGCATGGTTTACACTCACCTCCATTTTACATACGGGTCAATTGAAGCCAAAGAAATTGATCACCTGTGAATAACCACTCAGTCAGAATTTAGTTGATATAGCATTTTCCTGGAGGCCTCTGGATCCATATCCCCTGCACTGTCCCATAGATAAAATTGCTGTGTTGAAATTGATTCCCTAGTAATAATGGTAATAATAATGTTTAATTATCTCGTCCTTTCATCAGCAGATGCCATTATTAGCCTCATGTTTAAGATAAGGAAATTAAGGTGCAGAGAAATTAAGAATCTCATTTGGAAACACAGCGAATGGGTAGTAGTCAGGACGGGAACCTATATTCCTCTGATACTATGCCTTGGCTACCTGAGCACAGAAAATGTGCAGTTTTCCTGATCTTCAATAATTCCTAATACAGCTCCCAAGAACTGCAATCTATTTTTCTACTTGTATCTCTCACTAGTTCCTTCTATCGGGTCCTTTGTGCCTGATGAGCTGAACTGCTTTCTAATTCCACAGTGTGTCTGCTGCTCCTTACCAAGGGCTTTGTCCTGATCTTTCTCACATCTGAGATGTCTTCATCCAGGCACACTTTTTGCCCAGTAGACTGCAACAACCAGACCTGGGCTTACGGGACAAAAATGCTACCTGTTAGCTTGGGGGATCTTTGACAACTTTCCCAAAGCTCCCTAAGCCTTCCTTTTGTCATCTGTAAGTTGGAGACAAGTGGGAATCATGTTAGAACATTTAAGACTTAATAAGCATATCTCATTAATCATCGGATGCTATGCATGGCGCCTAGTCTGTGCACTATACTCCCAGGCCGAGGGGAAAGCAGAGAAGGCTGCTCTGTTTTGACCATTGTTATACACTGGAGATGCCTATTTCCAAGGAAATCATGCATTCTATGGACAGACTTGTATTTGTTTATAGATGTGTGCTTGGTGACAATTATATGATCTCTGGAGGGGAGCTCTGTGTTTCTCAGTTATGCATGGAACTTTATGAATCTTTTTTTTTTTTAAGTTTATTTATTTATTTTGAGATAAATACAGAGAGTGAGAGAGAGAGAGAATACCAAACAGGCTCTGCACTGTCAGCACAGAACCTACATGTGGCTCAAACTCATGAACCATGAGATCATGACCTAAGCCGAAATCAAGAGTTGATCACTCAATGGACTGAGCCACCCAGATGCCCTAAGCTTTGTGAATCCTTGTGTTCAGTTATATATGGCATTTTGCAGAGAGGCCAGCACTATATACAGTGCATTTGAGAGTATCTAAGGGCTGTGCAGAGTTGCACATTACGTAAATATCAGTGAATTTGCCAGGAGGCCATGCATTTCGAGAGGACTTGTCCATTTTGAACCCATTTGGTAGGATGAACCTTAGTATCACTCTGTTTAGAAGTCCATCTTTAATGACATGTTGGTTACTGGTTTGTCTTCTAAACTCAGTTTCTTCTTCAGTCTAAAGCTGAAGCCATAATATTTAAGTTTGGACTTACGCAGAAAAATCCTTGAAAATTCTTTTATTAATCCTATTTAATTATTCTGAACACCATACATATACGATGTGTGCATGTATGTGCATAGCTTTTGTTTTCTAGCACATAGAGATTAAAGTGTTAAAAGATCCTTTTATCAAAGTCTTTGTTAGTTTAAATTTGTGTCCTCTATTCTCTAACCACTCCCCTTTGGCACAGATGTCACTAATTGAAAGAAAAAACTATAGCAGAGAATATGGAGTCATTAGATCCAAAGTAAATCTTAGGAAAAGTAAGAGAAGAATCTCTACAAATGAGAGGACAGGGATATAAGCACTGTGGCAAAGACTGGAACACTTTCTTTTCCTTCCTGGAACACAGCTAAGCTACATTCCCTGGCCTTCCCTAGAGCTGGCCCTGGGGCTGAACTCCAACCCAGGCCAAGAGCCACACTGAACCAAGCACCTGGGGTATGTTATCTCCAATAATTTTCACAGTTTCCAATAAGTTTAATGAAATTCATGCCAACTACATTTTATAAATGAGAAATCTAAGTCTACTCCAATTTATAAAGCACATGCGAGAACAAAGAATTGATCTCAGTATTAACAGACTATTAGGTTGTTGACATAGAAAATCAAAAGAATGTTTGGAACACCTACTAAACACAAATGAAGAGTTTAACAGCATTGCTGGAAACAATGTCTCTATAGGCCAAATTAACCAATTAGAACAACAATAGCATTTTTAATAGTAACACAAATTATAAGGTGTCTAGAAATTTAAAAGTGAAGCTAACATAATATGTGCAAATTTTATATAAAAGTGTGAAAATATTGATATAAATTTAAATAGTTTTTTCTTAAATATCTAAGCCCAATACCCAGACTTTTCAATATACATTGCAATTCAAGAGAGAAAACAAAAGACAGAAACAGACACAGAGAGAGAGAGAGAGAGGCTGAGAGCAAAGCAGAAATATGGGCCTGTGTGGTTGCATAATATTGATAATCAGGTCAGTTATTGCAAGGTTCAAGTCTGCTGCCCTCAGGCCAGAAAAGGAGTGAGGATGGGCTTCGGGACATAAGTATGTAATGTCTGTAGTTAGGGCTACTTAGACAGAAAATGTCTTCTTCAGAGCCCAAGAGGCAAGTAGAAATCAAGTAAATGGTTCATAAAAAAAAATAAAGCTTCGTAGCTTTGTGCCAGTAAATGGCACTGCACAGCCAGGGATCTTGCAACTTAACTGGCAGGTGGGGCCGACCCAAGTCCCCAGAGTCCCCCAGACCAGTAGTCAAAGAGAAGGCCTCTGACCTCCAGCCACACCCCATGCCCAGTGCAGGGGCTCTTCCTGGGGAAGTGAGTTCATTTCTTGGATACACCATGAAGACCATGACAGGAGGTAAGCTGAGGCTACGGGGAGAGTACCTAAGGGGTGGGGTGCCGTGATCAGTCTCTCCTCAGCAACAAACGAGATGGTTCTCTGCACTGTGTGGCTTCTGGGAATGGCTCTGCCAGCTCTGTTTCCTGAGGCTACACTCCTATCTTGCTTATGGAAAGACTCTTCCATTTTGCAGAGAGAACATGCACCCGGGACCTCCCAGGAGTGAAGTGCATGAGCTCTTCTGAGATTGGCAGGGCTGCCACGTGACTTCTCTGTGTTTAAGAGCTTTTCATTCCAACGTATTCAGAGCAGGCAGCCTGGGGAGTCCAGCTGCCACTGTGAATGCTTCCCTCACCCAAGGACCCTCATTAAAGGCCTGGGCTCTAAGGAACTGGCTAAAATATCCTGTTCTGGCCATAGTGACATGCTCTTATCAAGAAATTCTAGTTGTGAACAATTTGATATTTATATTCATTTCAAGAAGGAAATTCATGTACCCTATGAATTATGAAAAGCTCTGGATACAGAAAGTCCTGAATTTACCTCCTGGCTTTGCCCACAATGGATGTGTGATAAAGGGGGAAACTGCCTAATTGTTACAGCCTCAATATCTTCAACTTTCAAAAGGAAAGCATTGGTTTTCTCTCAAACTATTGTCTAAAGGATGGAAGATACTATGTGTAAAATGATCTTGTTATACAACTTTACTCTGATATTTAGAGTACTTGCTCAGGTTTTAGGTATTTAAACCTGATTCCCTCAGCATGTCATTTTACCACTCTGAATAAATGGGATTAATATCATCTACTGCTTAGTGATGAATATGAAAATAAATTCAAATCATGGCTTCTAAACTATAAAGGACTGGGGGCGCCTGGGTGGCTCAGTCCGTTAAGCGTCCGACTTCGGCTCAGGTCACGCTCTCCCGGTATGTGAGTTCGAGCCCCGCGTCGGGCTCTGTGCTGACAGCTCAGAGCCTGGAGCCTGTTTCAGATTCTGTGTCTCCCTCTCTCTCTGACCCTCCCCCGTTCATGCTCTGTCTCTCTCTGTCTCAAAAATAAATAAAACGTTAAAAAAAAAAAAAAGAAAAAATAAACTATAAAGGACTGAAAAATAAACACTGTTGCTATCATCATTGGATTATAGATTTATTCCTAATATTCCTGACAACCTCATCATCTTCTTAAGCCACACACATCAGTCAAGAAAAAGTAAGTTGTCTTTCCCTCACCTCGAGTTTTGAGGGGAAAAAAGAGAGAGATTGAAACCTGGCTTAGAGATTCTTTTAAAACTTTGAAAAGTCTAGTGTTTTCCAATTTTCTTAGATGAAATACAAGGCCAGCCTTTAAAAAATTAAAACTTTTCCTGTGCCTTTTTCACAATGGAGAGGCTATAATGAAATGTCAGTCAATTACTTTTTAATTGACAAAGCAATAAATTAGTGAAAATGTATTCTTTCGTATTCCTAGATGGCTCTATTGGATCTGGAAATGAATCACTTTGTGGGGCATTGGTTTGACTTTTCTTATTGACATTCTTCTTTTTCACAAATTTATAGAGATAAAAACACTAAGGGTGAATAAAAATATAAAGTCATATGTGAGTCCTGGGATAATGATTTGCCTTTGGATCAGATAAGAAAATCCCTGAGCTTTAATTCAACCCAGGATTGAAGCATTTCAGAAATTATTTTCAATATCCTAAAACAATTATTATAAGACCCAATGGCATTTTAGTAATAATTAAGTGCCTCAAAGGGCCAATCAAGGATTATGGACAGTTTTTGTATGTGCCTGGATTACAAGGCACAACGACAACAATGGCAAGACAATGTCATAAGTATTCTAAACATTTGTGTAACACTTTATATCTGATGAGTCATGTTCATTGTTTAATTTGCTCCTTCCAACAATCCTAGGGGATAGACAGGGAAAATATTGCCATTACAGATAAGGAAATGAAGGCACAGATAATTTTCATCACTTGCTCTGGTATATGCAGCCTAGAAAGTGGCACAGTTGATGTTGAAACTAAGCTCTCTGACTCCAAAGTCCAAAGAGAAGACGATGACCAAGTTCCTCCATTTTTCAGAGAGAACACGTGCAGAGGACCTCCTAGCATGAGGTGAACTGCATGAGATGTTTCAAAACAGAATTCAATATACAAAAACAGAGTCTTGAAGACTCAGCACAGACAAAGCCATGTCCAAATGATCAAAATACCAGTGTAAATTATTAGGGAAGAATTAACACTTTGGTTCAAGAACATCTCAAGAATGCATCGTCATTAAAGCATAGGCTTTGCAAGAGAATGACTCAGAATTTGAAGCTTGTGCTTTCGGCACATTACTTAACTCTTCTGTAGTAAAATGAGCATACTGATTTCTACATTATCTGTAAGATGTGGAAACCAATTTCTATCTCATGGAGTTGCTGGAAGGATCATATGAGATAGCACACACATGCACTTAAAATGTCAATCATTGCCAGGGCTCTTAAAGGATCATCCACATGAAGTGAGCCTGGTAAGTCGTCTTTTCTCCGTAATGTAAGCTTGGGAAGCCCTCAGCTTGGCCTTTGGATGCTGCTTCTCAGGGTATTCAAGTGAAAGGAAGCAGTGACATCTGCATAGAACTGAAGTGACTAGATTTCAGAGTCTAAGACACCTTATTAGGAATATAGGCAGTCCAGATGGAAAGGTGAGTTAGTGCTATGCGGTGGAGATCTTGGTGCCAGACCAGGAATTGGGCTCTACTCTGCAGTTCCTGGCAAGTCACTGAAGGTTTTGAAGTGAGGGGGTGACATTCTCCAAACTGCATTTCAAGAAGATCAGGCAGCCGCCGTTAGACGGAGAGAGATCTACTGAAAATTTGTCCTTGAAAATTTTACCAGGGACTCTACCCTGTTAAAAAAGAAACAACAAGCCCCAAATGGAATCATTTGTCCCCGGTCCCCCACAAGACTTAATTACAATTTTAATTCATCTCAAGAATGTGACCTTTTGAAAGTCAATCTGAAATTTCCTGATCAGCACTAGTGAGGTCATCTGCATGTTATAACTCTGCCTTTCCCTCTCCGCCAAAAAGATGACCTGGTCTCAAACAATCCTTCCTTTTCTTTTGCTAATCATGTCCTTGTCCCCACCCTCCTGCCTATAAAAACTGTTCATTTCCTACAACTCCTCAGAGTCTCTCTCTACTCGCTGGATGAGATGCTGCCTGGCTTATGAATCACTTGATAAATCCAATTAGATCTTTGAATTTAATCTGTTGAATTTTTTGTTCTTTAACATACCCTAAGGAAGAGCAGGAGAAGTCAACCGTATAGACCTAGATTTACCACTCACAGGGGAAATAGTGGCCACGGACCACTCAGGGCTGGACACACCTCAAAGCTGGGCTCAACTTTCAGAATTTTATTTAAAAAAGAAAAAAAAAAAACTAAACGCAAAAACACATTTGTTGGTTTATGGTTCAACCCTTCAGACCAGGTGCTATACAGTCACCAGCATCCCACAAGTTTGTGGTTGTTTTTAGATAATTGATTTTTAATACTTGCTCTTGTTTTCTGTGTCCGTCTACAGGTGATTAAAATCCTATCTGTTTTCCCCGGGACACAGACATCAATACCTTATCCACACGGCTCTCTGCTGGCGTCACTGGCTCTTTCACAGACATGGTCTTCCTTTTGTGCCTGAAAGGCATTTATAACAGACTCCTCTTTCTCACCCCTGCTCTCTCTACCTTTGATCCCCCAGTCCATGCATACCCTGATGCATTTTTTTTAATTCCCTTAGCTCAAGACCTGTCTTTTTGTACCTGTTTGGCTTTCTTGCTATTCCATGATTTCTTTTCACTCGTCAGTATTCACACTGACCTTTTCCTTTCTTTTTTTTTTTTTTTCTTTCCTTTTTCGTTGCGAATTTATTGCTTGCTGGCATTCATCACCTCTGGGTATAGAATCATTTATCCACTATGCATCCTTTCTTCCCTGTTCAAGTTCACTCAATGTTACCTTTATTTCCCCCTGATTCTGCTCTGCTGCAATCTGACTTTCCATTATTATTCTTATCAGCGGTCTGTTATTTATAGAGTGAAGAAATAAGATAAGCTCCTTCTAATATAGATGGAATGCAAGCAATGTAGTTGGGAACCAGAAGTGTAAAAAGGAAGAGGGAGCTACAAAGTGCAGCGCTCCAGGGGGTTCTGATTGCCCGCATGAAAAGTGGGCTTGGAGAGGACTTGGGGAAGGAAAGGAGGGCTGCAGCAGACATAACTATCATCCCAAAGAAAGGGGAGAGAAAATGATAATTACCTATCATCTGCTCGGGGCCGAATGCTGTATGTACGAAATCCCATGAATGCACCCTCTCATTTAATCTTTACTCTTGGACTATGAGGGGGTATTAGCCCTACCTTCTAGGTGAAGAAAGTGAGATGTCAAGAGGTTGAGTTCTTTGCGATCTGGAGCAGAGCCTGTGCAGGAGCCCAGAGGTTGTAAAGATGTAAAACATTCACAAACAGCTGTTGGGCCATATCTCAAAAGGGCAAAAAGCTTGCACCCATTAATCCCATATTCCTAGGTCTGAGAGTCTGTCATAGGGAAATGTTCTGCGATCCAGGCAAATATTTAGGTACAAACTGGGACTGTTATTTATAACAGTGAGGATGCTATCCCAGCCATATGTCTAGAGCAACGGTAAAGTCAACAATGGCATATCCATACGGGGAAATCTTATGAAGACACTTCAAATGACATTTTAATGCTTGTACATAAAAAATGGGGAAATCCTTATGTAGAAGTATTAAAAGTATAAAAATTAGACACGCATATTTGCTTCAATTGCAAGTTGAAGCAAAATATTAAACATTTACAAATAAAATATTAATACTTTTCATCTCACACTTCCTTCCTTAGGCTATAATAAATAAAATGTTTTCCCTCATTTTAAAGGAATACACACCTATCCCGGGAACTTGGAAAAGACATCAAAGTAAAAAGGGAAATGACAACTCTAACCTTGCGTTATTTCACTTTCTTTAACCTTCGTAGCATGAGATAGAAGAATGTTTATATGTGTAGTTTTCTGATTTTCTGACCTCAGCTTGAGTATTTAGGGAAACATTCTAAAGAAGAAGGAGAAGAGATAAAAATTTCTCATACTTTTCATACCTAGAGATGACCGCAATTATAATGTCCCTAGTAACTAACTGTTCATTGCGTTATTTTCCCAGGCAGAAATCTGGCTCCCTATACTGATAGTTCGGCAAAAGGGAAAGAAACCAACATAGGATTCACAGTAACAGACTGGTGCTCTGAAGACATTTGTGATTACCCTAAACTGTACCCTTATTTCATCTGCTAACATACTATCTATCTCATGCGCTACACTATAAAATCTCTCATATAAACATTATGCATATTTTGTTCACAGATGCAGACCCAAAATCTGGGATAATACTTGGCAATCAAATCATATAGTGAAACAGCGAATGACATAGGAGAATTTGCCCCAGCCTGGTTTATTTACCTTCAGATTTTTTTAATGGCTCAATTAATTCAGATGTGTTCCATAGTTGCAGAAACTTATTTTTCCATCTCCTTGATAATGAAAATAGCCATATGTAGAGAAAAGCAAAAATAAAACATGGTTCGTTTGACAATCTTCTTGGCACTGGGTCCCAAACATTTGGCCACAGTTAAATAATGGAAAAGAACAATGTCAATAATTTTTTAATGATATGAAACACATCAAGGGTAAAGCTTGCCTATTAAGGAACATACTCATACCTCTGAAAGACAAAAGCAAAAAAGGGTTAAGTTTTTTCCCCAAAGGAGGAGCACTCTGCAAATCTATGACCTTGGTTATTGTAGAATTTGGGGTATATATGAAGCAAGGGAAGGTCCACAATTTTTTAAAAACAAAGATTTTCCTTCATGGTGTTTTTTTTTTTTTTTCTTTCCTGGTTTATTGAGGTATCATTAACACTTAAATTGTAACATACTTTAAGTGTATAACATGATGATTAGATTTATGTATACATTTTGAAAGAATCCCCTCCTCCCACAACGGAGTTTATTAACACATCCTTCACCTGACATATTTACCTCCTTTTTTTTTTTTTGTGGTGAGAACATTTAAGTTACAGTCTCTTAGCAAATTTCAATTATCCAATACAATGTTATCAGATATAGTCCCCATGTTCTGTGTTAGACCCTCAGAACTTATTCAGATTGAAACTGAAATTTGGTACCCTTTCACCAAGATTTCCCCATTTCTCCCACCCCTCGGATTCTGGTGACCAATTTTCTACTTTCTGTTTCTATGAGTTTAACTTTTTATGTTTACTTTTTTTTTGGTTTCCACATATAGATGATACCATGCAGTATATAGGCCATGAAGTTTTTCTGTCTGGCTTATTTCATTCAGCATAATATCCTCCAGGGTTATCCATGCTGTCACAAATCATAGGATTTCCTTCTTTTTAAGGCTGAATAATGTTCCAAATCCATTGTGTGTCTGTGTGTTATCACACACACACACACACACACACACACACATATATGTATACACACACATATATATGTATACACAGAAAGAGAGAGAGAGTTGTGTATACATAGACATTTCTATATATACACATTTTCTTTATTAATCCATCCATCAAGGGATACTTAGGTTGTTTCCATACCATTATGTTGTTTCTAATTTTGATTTGTCTCTCCACCAATTGAAGCAAATCGTTAAGTGACTTTTAAGGTCATTTTTACCATATATTTTTGTGCCTTTGCGTAACAATATTTTCGAGTAATTTGAAAATGTTTCTATTCTTTTCAAATTTGAATGATAATTTGGCTGACACAACATTCTCTGCTAACCTTATATTTTCTCCAAAAGTTTGAAGGTTTATTCCTTTGTCCTGTAACATTTAGTGATATAGAAAAGCCTAAGAATACTCAATTCTTTCTATTAGTGACTATCACTTCCTGAGGAGTTGTTGGAGGGTTTTTTGCTTTTTTTTTTCTTTAATCGTGTAACTCTGGTAATCCCCAGATTATGGCTGGATGTGTATCCTTTCATATGTTTTCTTTTAACACTTTGAAGCTCTATGTTTAGGCCCTTTAACTCAGGATCTTAAAAGGAAATGTATCATTGATTTTTCTTCTAAATGTTCTCATTTTTTCTCCAAAAGAATACCTACAAATTTTAAGCTAATGTCTTTTATCTATTTTCCATACTTAGAGTCTTCTCTGTGTTTTACTCTATGTGCAAATAAAATACTTTCATATTTCAACCATCACCCTTTAATTCCACCATATTGGTTTTTTTTTCATATCTTACGATTTGATGTTCTTATTTCACGAAAAGTCTTCTGGTAGAAATCTGCTTCATTGAGTTCCACAATTAATTAACTGAAAACATAAAAACAGTTCCCTTTGCAAGTAATTTTCAGAGATTATTCACAAGTCTTGATGAACAGATTTCCTTTACTTTGTTCTGCAGTACATTTTTTTCATGATCCTTAAATCGTTATACCAATTGTTGCACAATTTATACTTTATTACAATTGACCAACTTCTTGAGAAATTTACTTTACTCATTTTTGAAAGAGGGATATCCACCCAGACTCAGCATGTGCCAAAATATATCCCGGGCGTGCTGCCCTGGGTTCCAACCATTTCTGGTTGGGTGCTAATCATGTTCCCTTTTCAGACCAAGAGCAGATTATCTTATATCCTCATCCTATAAAACAGCATCTAAAGGATTTTCACCCAAAAATGTTCCTGGATGAAATGTATCCATTTCCTCCCCTACTACTCATCTTAAAATGGAGTCTACTACTGCCAGCAACATACAAATCCTTATCCCAATTTCCAGATGCATTATTTCTGCTTTGCATTATTTCTGCTTTGCATTTTCTGAATGGGGAGATGCCAATTGGGAAACATGGTGAGAATCCACACGACAGTGACAATAACTCTGTTTCCTGACAGAAAATAAACCATAAACCATGCTTTTGAAAGGTTTTAGCTATTTTACGTGGACTGTTACGTAGCAACATTTTTTTATGTTGCTGATTTTTGAATCAATGTAAAATTGACATAG
The DNA here is from genome assembly GCF_046562875.1 of Panthera onca. Taxonomy (NCBI): domain Eukaryota; kingdom Metazoa; phylum Chordata; class Mammalia; order Carnivora; family Felidae; genus Panthera; species Panthera onca. The sequence continues at coordinate 10,628,860 of NC_138342.1, forward strand.
AATCCAGGCATACTGAGATTAAAACTCACTTCTTTTACAATAAAATTGGTGGAGAATTTGGACTAAATTTCGGATCCAAGTGAGCTTGCTATTATTATTATTATTATTATTATTAATTAAAAATATTTATTGAACTAAAATGAAAATGGAAGTAAGTTAAGAATTGATCACAGAGACACCCTGGTGGCTCAGTTGGTTAAGCCATCGACTTTGGCTCAGGTCATGATCTCGCAATTTGTGAGTTCAAGCCCCCATCAGGCTCTGTGCTGACAGCTCAGAGCCTGGAGCCTGCTTTGGATTCTGTGTCTCCCTCTCTTCTTCGTGCTGTGTCTCACTGTCTCAAAAATAAACATTAAAAAAATTTTAAAAAATAATTGATCTCATAGCAAATTTTGAGTATACAATACAGTATTCTGAACTAGAGTCACCATGCTGTAGATTAGATCTCCAAAACCTATTCATCTTATAAATGAAAGCTTTTAAATTTTTTTAATGTTTATTCATTTTTGAGAGAGAGAGAGTGAGCACAGGGAAGGGACAGAGAGAGAGGGAGATACAGAATCTGAAGCAGGCTCCAGGCTCTGAGCTGTCAGCACAGAGACCGACGTGGGGCTCAAACTCACAAACCACAAGATCATGACCTGAGCTGGAGTCGGATGCTTAACCGACTGAACCACCCAGGTGCCCCTAAAAGATAGCTTTTTAAAAATTGTGAGTGTGTGAGATGATGGATGGGTTAATTAGCTTGATTGTGGAAACCATTCACAATGTGTGTGTGTATGTACACACACACATATGTACACACACACACACATATCAAATCATCACATTATACACCTTAAGTATATGCCATTTTTATTTGTTAACTCTATCTCAATAAAGCTAGAAGAAAAACAAAATTAATATTCAGGTCCATCCTGTTAAAAATGAAGGCAGTATGTGAAATGTCAGCTCAGAGAGGTAAAGTGAGTTGCCAAAAGACACACATTCAGGACTGTGCCCAAATTATGCGACTCACAGGCATTGCTCCTTGCTTGGCAGCAAGAAGCCTCCACACTGCTGGAGAAACTGGCCAATAAAGGAAACATTGCAGGACTGGGTATTGTAAGATGGGCTTGCTATTTTTTGACCCTGAATGAGACAGATGTATCCAGTTCCAGGCTGAGCAGACAAACTCAAGCCTTTACCTGTCGATGCCACCTCCACAAGACCTAAGGCTCATGGAAGAAGCGAGCCTGTGCTTCCCACAGGCAAGGGGGGACTTACAGTGTCACATTCTGAAGGTAGATCCTCCTAGAAACAGGAGGAGAACGGGATAAATGTCCCCACCTGAACAGGGAAACTGTCCCCCTCTTTGCAGCTGGTACCACAGACGTAGATGGAACACCATTTGCACACTTTAATTCAGTTCAACCGGATAAAAAGTTGATGTAATTTTCTCTCAGATTCTGAGCTCAGGTTGGTAAGTTTTCAAAACAGCATGTCATTTTTTCTCTTCTGCCTTGGAGACTTCATTAGGAATTTAGGAAGGTTTTTGGCAGGGAAGCTAGCCTGGGTCTATGTTTTTTTTTTTTCCTTTCATACTCTTACTTTCACAGATTTTCTACAAGGAACATATTGGTTAAAATCAGAAAATAATAACAATTAATAAGCAGGTGTGATAAATGTTGACTTTAAAACTAGCATTTACTCTTAAGTTCCATATGTTCCCCTGTATAGTGTATGGTATTTTGTATATATTTGTCTGCTCAGGCTGTCATAACAGAATATTACAGCTTGGGTAGCTTAAACAATAGACATTTATTTTCTCACAGTTCTGGAGGCTAGAAATCCATGATCTAGATGCTAGCAAATTTGATTTCTGGTGAGGGCTATTTTCCTTGAATGTAGGTGGCCATCTTCTCGCTGTGTTCTCTCAAGGCCTCGTCTCTGTATCATGTAGAGGAAGAGAGATCTCTAGCATCTATCCTTGATCCTATGAGAACACCAGCCCTTAGGTCGATTAGGGCCTCACTTTATAATCTCATTTAGCCTTAATTACCTCCTTAAATTCCTTACTTTCAAATACTATCATACTGTATGTTAGGGCTGCAACATGTGAATTTTAGGGGGAAGCAATAAAGTCCATAACATCACAGTACTAATTTACTTTGAAATCACCATGAAGAAGTTTTATGAAGTAAGCATTCTGCCCAGGCTTGTGTAAGTAAACATAAATTTCCCCCAACATAATCTGAACTAGTGTTTTTCTTGAGTGTGCACATTCTGTGAGCAAAGAACCAGTTCTTGAAAGTGTCATATATATACTAGAAGAAGTCTTACGTCCTTTGCCAGACCCCCTTGTTAGAGTAAAAGTTGTGGTAGTCAGGAAGTTTATCCTACAAATTATTGATGACCATCACTACCAAATATTTTAGTAATGTTAATTGAAGTTTGAAAAATTTTTTCTAAAGACTTCATTAACACTTTAGTGAAAGCCAACACTATTTAATGCAGAGATAATCTTGAATAGAGGTGGTGAATTATTACAAAATTAAGTATTCAAAACTCTATAAGCCTTTGAAGAAAACATAGAATTTGAGAAGCATTGTTATATTTTAAACAAAATTTAAATACCACTTGGGGAAGTGTTATACTTAGTAAATATTACGGTGGCAATAGTTTGTATTGCTATTTCTTTACTTTTCACTTTCCAATGTGTTCTAGATGCATATTTCACTAAAATATGAGAAACACGGCAGATGAGCATACAAGAAAGGAAGGAAAAATCAGATAAAAACAGAGAGAGAGGCAAATCATGAGACTCTTAAATACAGAGAACAAACAGCGTTGTTGGAAGGGTGCTGGGTGGGATATGGGCTCAATGGGGGATGGGCATTAAGGTGGGCACTCTTGGGATGAGCACTGGGTTTATATGGAAGTGATGAATCACCAAATTCTACTGAACTCATTACCACGCTATATGTTAACTAACTTGATTTAAATAAAATCAAATACATACATACACACATACGTAAAATATATTATATTGTTAAAATAATTAATTTGACATCTCCTTCTTCTTTTCAACGTTAACAAACAAAACTTTGAATCAAGGAGAGGCTCCGATAGGCGATAGGGTGTGCGTTCGGTCGCTAGTGACAGAGATCTGAAATAACAGTGGCTTAAGCCAAGTAAGGGTTTATCTTTCTTTCACAAAATATCGGAGTCAGATGTGTCAGTTCGTGGCCAACATGGTGGCATCAGAGACCTGGACTTCTCTGTCTTCCTTCTCTGTTACCCTTAACACCTGGATTTTCATCGTAAGGTTTTCTTGTGAGCGACAGAAGGTCACCGGAGCCCTAGACTTACATTCGCGCTTCAAGAAGGAGGAAGGAAAGAAGGGAAGAACAAAAAGGGTGTCTGCCGGTTGAGTAAATACCTTTGAAGGAGGTTCTACCTCTACCTATATGTCATTCACCTTCACTCTCTGCAAGGGGGCTTGAGTCACCATTCAGCTGGCCTCATCAACACAGTCCAGAGGTTGTTGAGTCAGACACGGAAATGGGTGTTAAGTAGGCAACTTACAGCATCTGCCACAGCTCTTAATCATCTTTGATTCAGCGTGAGATCGCTTCCCACTTGGAATGCCTAGCTAAATACATTGAGGAACATTCTAAGCAATAAAAATGTTAAAGTTCTAGTTATTAAAAAAAAAAACCCAACCCTCAAACCTATAAGGGACCTCTCAACACGCTCTGTATCTATTTTTCGGTTCCGTAAAACCTGCTTCGCTGGTGGGGGCTGGGGGAAGTTGAAGCAGAACAGATCAATGCTTGATTTCATTATTAAGTCATTAATTCAACATATATTTAGAACCTGTTCTATTTCGGCATTATACATTTGTGTAGTGCTGTATAGTTTACGAAGAATTTTTATCTATGTTTTCCTATGTAAACCTCATGTAACAGCAACAGGTAGGAAACAGGCATTTTCCCCCCTCATCCTATAAATGAGGACATTGAGGAACAAAAATGTTCAATAAAAAGTGCAATCCTTAAAAAATCAGTATGGGTCAGATCCAGGATTTGAACTAGGGAATTTTATCTCTTGTGAATTTTCCACCCTCGTGGCCTTAGAAATCGAGCTCTGTTGCTAATTAGAGGACAAAAACTCTTTCTCACTTTCAAAATCTAGGCTCTGCGTAGATCAGGCTTAAGATGGGTTTTGGGGGTACCTGTTTTGCTCTGATATAAGCATTTGAATGTAGCCATTCATCTGAAGTGATAATTATTTATTTAATTTTAAATTTCACATTTAAATTACTTTAAATTGAATTTAATTTAAATTTAAGTGAACAAATATAATTGACATATAACATTGTATCAGTTTCAGATGTACAACATAATGATTCCGTATTTGAATATATTGCAAAATGATCCCTACGATGAGTCTAGTTAACACCCATTGCCACGCATAGTTACAATTTGTTCTTCTTGTAATCAAAACTTTCAAGGTCTACTCTCTTATCTCTTCCAAATATAGAACAATGTCGTTAACTATAGTCACCATGCTGTACATTACATCCCTAGCACTTATTTCATAACTGGAAGCTTGTACCTTTTGACCACCTTCCCACATTTCACCCCCACCCCTTGGCCCCCACCTCCAGCAGCCACCAATCTGGTCTTTGTACCGATAAACTTGTTTGTTTGTTTGTTTCAGATTCCACAGAAAAGTGAGATCATATGGTATTTGTCTTTCTCTGCCTTACTTATCTCACTTAGCATATTGCCCTCAAAGTCCATCCATGTTATTACAAAAGACAATATGTCCTTTCTTACAGCTGAATACAACATTCTATTATAGATATATATTTAATGCATACATAGTACACATTTTGTTATATATATATATTTTTGGAATGTATTCATCAAGTATTTTTTATTAACTATGGGCAACCAATTGTTACAGGGGACATAAAGATACTTCTATTCTAAAAGCAGAATATTGAGAAGAAATAATGCATTCATATAAGTGGTTTTAACATAAGACAATTATTATTATGTGTACTACAGTAAAGGAGTGCCTAAGGACTTTTGGAGTATAAGACATTGCAATTTCTTGAACATCTACTACAATGATTTACCAAGCATAGGCATTCGGTATTTGTGAACTGAAAAAATGAGGACAAGTAACAGAAAAGACTCCTTTTCCAACTTCATACAACTGCCGGGCATTTCTTAAAGAGAAAAGACTCAGAGAAAGAGAGAGAGATTCAGACATGTTGAGATTGAGAGACAAGTGTATAGCAAATGGATATGAGAGCATGCCACGAGAAAGGGCGTGGAAATAAAGAAGCAAGTTTGGCAAAGATGGAGAAGGAATAATTGAAAGCACATGAAGGGAACCAAAAAGAACAACATCATGAGTGCCAGAGAAAGGGATAGTGTCAGGAGGAGCTGGTCAAACTGGGAAATCACAGGCTTAGGCAATTGGCGAAGCATAAGAAAAACCTTGTGAGAAAGAGTTTGTATAGCGTGGATGACAGTGAAGCTTCATCCGAAAGTTAAGATCCACATGAGAGAGCTGAGGTCATATATTTAAAATTCCTTTGTAAGAAGTTTGTTGACAAAGGAAAGCAGGAAGAAGGGGACTCGTAGCGTATATACAAACCGACAGAAAGAAGCCTTCTTGAATATGTTGATGCTTAGGTCTCTCATCAAATAGCTACCTGTATTTTCTGCATTTGTATTTTTTGATAAAATTTGTTGGCATCTTATCTGAGAAAATTTCCTTGAGAATAATGAAGAGCAAGACATATACCCAGTCAAGATAATGAAAAATTGATGCTCTATTTGTCGACTCTATGATTCAGTAGATTTGGTGCTCATCAACACAATTAGATGTCAGGAGTCTGACAAAGCCATGAAAGACTTGTTTCTTACCCAGAGGAGCCCTTTCTTATTTCTTCTAAATCATTTTCAATTTTACTCCCCATGTTTTCTGTCACAGTCCAATAAGAGTTGGTCTCAGGCATGACACAGCATGACTTTTCTTGGTCTCTCTTCTGAACCAAATTATTCCGGACCATGGGGACTGGGCTTGATTAATCTCCACTGTATGTTTGGGATGAGCAAAGAAAATGAGTTTTGTTTGACAGAGAGTAAGAATACGAGACAAAAAAAAGAAAGAGCCACACTGAAGAGGGGTATCAACCATTTTATCGATCTCTCTCACTCTCTTTTTTTTTTAAAGGAGTTGTACGGGATGTGGCACAGTGATAGAAATTCAGAGTGTGCCCTGGAATTTGAGCTACTCTTTAGTGTGAGCATGTACGCAGTAACAGGGGTTTTCCATGCATTAATTGTCAATACTTCCAACACCACCTTTCCCCCCACTGTACAGGTGAAGTTTAAGTAAAATATCCAAGCATTCAAAGGTAGTAAGTAGAAAAATTAGTACTGAAGCTGGATCTGTTCAAAATGAGAGCCTGCTCATTGCATCTTGTTTTTTTCTTACCCAAAGAAGAAGTGCTTTTTAAAGGGTCCATGGATCATTTAAGCATTTTCCAGAACAGCTGTTTTGGAAACAAAACAATTTTTGATGTGTTAATAACCTCTCCTGAATATTTTTATGACCAACGATGAGGGGTTTAATTAAAATAAGAATTTTCATTATAATTTATTTTTTTTAAAGTTTATTTATTTTTGACAGAGAGAGAGAGAGAGAGAGAGAGAGAGAGAGAGAGAGACAGAGCATGGGGGGGTGGTGGGGGGAAGGGAGAAGGAGACACAGAATCCGAAGCAGGCTCCAGGCTCTGAGCTGTCAGCACAGAGCTCCATGCAGGCCTCGAACTCACAGATCACGAGATCATGACCTGAGCCGAAGTCGGACGCTCAACCGACTGAGCCACCCAGGCACCCCCAAATTTTTATTATAATTTAACACATACCTTGAAACTACTGGGAAGTACTTTGTCAGCCCTCAAGGAACTGCTGAGGGTTTATTTTGAGGTGAGTAAATACCATTCTGTCTTTCTGTATTTGTGTAATTTTGTGATTGTTAATGTCTACAATACCCTATATTCGGACACTGTCACTTCTCAGCAGCTTTATAGCTATGACAATGTGTTCCTACCACTCTACTGAAGAGTGGGCCTTTCCATGGCGGCTTCCACATGCTGGCAATCTTGTTGAGAGTGTGGACTTCATCGATGAAGGAAAAATAATCCCTCCACAGTCCATTCCTATTGTAACATTTTTGCTGAGTCTGCAGTCCCCTCATGGTGTTCAAGCAGAGGGCTTTCTCTGATGACCCTTGTAGAGATTCCTGGAGTTACCCATGACACCATCTGCATTAGGCCCCAATTCCAGCCCCTCAGCATGACCTACCTGACAATAGCTGGCAGAGGACATGATGTGTGCACTACAAGTCCTTGATATTGAAGTGAACTGAAACAACGCAATGTTAAAGACAACTAAATACGTAGGCAGTACGAGAATTCATCAGCAAGTAAGTCACGGTAAACTTAATCTCTGACCCGCTTGCTAGGAATACTATGTGTTTTATATTTAGGTTTATGATTTCCTGTTTTCACATTATCTGGTTCCTTTTATTTCTATTTTTTTCTCCCCATTTACCCCTGTCTTTCCATTTCTCTCTTCTTCCCTCCTTTCTTAAAAAAAATTTTTTTTAATGTTTCTTTTATTTTTGAGACAGAGACACAAAGCATGAATGGGCGAGGGTCAGAGAGAGGGAGACACAGAATCTGAAGCAGGCTCCAGGCTCCGAGCTGTCAGCACAGAGCCCGATGTGGGGCTCGAACTCACAGACCATGAGATCATGACCTGAGCCAAGGTCAGACGCTCAACCGACTGAGCCACCCAGGCGCCCCAGTTTCTTATCTCTCTTCATTTCATCCTTCAGTAATGTAAAATCTCCTACCTTTTTATTGAGCACTCATTTTGTTAATTTTATGTCATTTCCACGACACTTTTGAAATGAGAATTTCCCAGCTTTGATGATGAGGATACCTTGCTCCAAAATTTAAGTAGCTTACTCAAGATGATACAGCTCATAAGTGACAGAATCATTTAAACCCTGAATCACAATCATGTTTCTACAGATATGAAAGACATAAAAATGGTTTCTTTCCCCATGGGATTGGCTGAATGGTGATCTCTGCTAGTGTGGGCTTTCAGGTTCTATATGCCTTCAGGCTATTCTTTCTCTATTTTCCTATTTAGTGGAGTAACACTGCTAGGCCACAAAGACTGAAAATTTCCCTCTGGCTCATTAGGTATGAAGAGGTTTAAGAACAGATCATGGATGTTTTTTCCCCCTTGGCACAAATGCATCAATGCAAACATGTTTCTTAGAAATTCCAAGGACCTGCAGTAAAATAATTATAAGGAATATTGATTTGTCTTTCCTTCATTATTCTTTTGTATCCAATGGTCTGGGGATGGAATTCTGCATCCAGTTGGCAGAAACCCTGACCTTTAAATTCATCCCCAAGACTCTGGAATGGAACTATGACTCTGTGACTAACTAATTCAATAAATACTTAGTATGTGCCATATGAATCTGTCTTTTCTATTTGTTGCCACAGACACTGAATGGAAGAAGATTAAGTCTTGCCAAATAATATGCAAATGTATATATAAAAGTGTCAATTCCCAAAGCCCTCAAGTACTTCAATAGTTTTATAAGCCTCTAAATCTTTGTACCAAGTAATATTTTGTTCAAAATTCTTAGTTCTTTGTATTTTCCTGATCAAACCCTGACTGATTGAATATGTGGTGCCAGAAATAGGGAGTTGCCTAAGAAAATATATCTCTTTGAGGCTATGTCTTGGTGGGTGGAAAGGAAATGGATGTTATGGCGTTGGAAAGATGATGAACATATTTCACTGTGACAGACCAACTTCTTCAAGGGGACGGGCTGGTAACACAGAATGTTATCAATGTATACATGTAGTTACTGACTATTCAAAGTATGTGAAAGAAATTAATTTGGGAAAGGATCAGCTGGTTAGCAAGAATAAATAAAAAAGTCTAGAAATTTGAGAACTTGAATTGAAAGAAAAGCCAGCTTCTAGACTTAAAACAGCAGGGAACCAAGCTGAGAAAGCCTTTGAGCAACAAAGACCAATTAGACTCCAGCATTGCAAAAAGTTCTCATTATGGGTGTATATTGGATCCTGATAGTTTCATGTTACCATTAAATTCAGAGGGAGGGCAAGAGGGGGAAGGAGCAGGATGCTGTGGATGAAGAGGAAAAAGAGTAAAAGTAAGTTTAAAAATATGCTTAAGGGATAGGTTTAGATGTATCTCCCAATACATGGAGCCAACTAGAAGCCCTCCCCCAGCCACTTTTTAACTGACTAATCCATCTGGACTATAAAGTAAGAGAACAGTGCACTTGTATGATGTTAACCCATGGACGCTTAGAATTTTTCATTAAATGTTAGACTATTCTAACACAGGAGGAGCAAAATGTTTTTGTTGTTATTCTCTAAAGATAATTTCTGGAATTAGTTTTTTGATATCTAAGTGACAATTCTTATTATGTATACACACCAATCCATTTCATCCCTGAACTTAAGCAAAGATGAAAACTATCACTTGCTTCTAAGTTCATTAATACATCAATAAAACAAAAGAACAAATCAAGCAAGGTCACAATACATTCATTCTCTGAACCTATATATACATTTTCCAAGGGGAAAGTAATATATATATTGGCTAATCATATCATGCAATTGACAATGTGTGAAGATCATTGCCTTTGGCAACAAACAGACTTGAAGCCTGGTTCCAAAACATACTAGGTATCTGAGCTTGGCAAACTTACTTAACCTGTTTCTCCTTTTTGTCATCTTGTAATATTTACAACGTAGAACAGTTGTGAGAACATAACGCCATGAAAAATATGGAGAAGCACACTTAGTTCTTGTCACTTAGTAGGTGGTCAATACCTGCTAGATCTCTTCCTTTCCCTCCTTTATCTTTATGTATCATAAGGCGTCAAGGAGATAATGGATGGTATGAATTAGGTAGGACTTCTTCAGGACATTACTAATAGGAGTCATACATCAAAACAGTGGGTCTTTGAGATTTGGCACTGTTTGCTGAAGCTGTCCCTACTTTATTTTTTAAGACAGTGACTTCAGAGCTTTCTAACATAACAAAGATTGTATTTACTTTGAAATTCATGCAGTGCTTTGATTATAAAAGCAAGCTGACAAAATTGTGCATTTGGAATAATTACATCTTTACAAAATCCTCCAAAGTCCTTTGTGTCCATGTGTTTCTTTTTTTTTTTTTAATTATTTTTTAACATTTATTTATTTTTGAGACAGAGAGAGACAGAGCATGAACAGGGGAGGGGCAGAAAGAGAGGGAGACACAGAATCGGAAACAGGCTCCAGGCTCTGAGCAGTCAGCACAGAGCCCGACGCGGGGCTCAAACTCACGGACCTCGAGATCATGACCTGAGCCGAAGTCAGACGCTTAACTGACCGAGCCACCCAGGCGCCCCATCCATGTGTTTCTAAATAGAAAGTAAAAATTCTGTGAACCTTTAGTAACATGTTTTGTGTGTGTGTGTGTGTGTGTGTGTGTGTGTGTGTGTGTGTGTGTTTGCGTGTGTCTGCTTGCAAATAATTCAAGAGCTGGAAATAAAATAAGCCTGCAGTGCAGCAACTTTGGAATTTAATGAATGATGTTTTGCCTCTCGCTCCCCCCATACACACCGTGCTCACTTAACCCTTGTCCCTTTCCTGCTGTGGAATCTTCTTTTCTTCCCCATGTCCTCCCTCTTTTCTCAAGGTATCCTACCCATTTGTCAGACCACATTTGTTTTTCTCCTTCTACAAGCCTCCCCTTAGGAAGTCTACCTTTATTAGCTACTTTTGGTCCGACCTGTTGCTGTAGCAGGACCCACAACTGGCCTAGGTATGTGTGGTTCGAATCCTGAGGGTCCCTGTCCATAGTAGAAAATCCTAACCCTGTAGGGGATATTGGTGTGGAAAGGTACAAGCCCAACTGAAAACTGTAGAAGAAAGGTGAGCCTACAACACCATGGAAAAGGTCTACACACACCAATTCTGAAGGCTGAAGGTACAAGTTTGAAGTTGAAGTCAAAGGCAACCAGATTAAAACATGGCGAGAGATACAGAAATTCTTTTGGTAATGCTAGAGAATGAAAAATTCCTGACTGGGAACTGCCCTGGCCTGCCCTACAGAGTCTGTCTTCTCTTTGCATTTGTAAGACTTCACTGTGTCTATTCATAGATTAATTAGGATGTCAGGCTACATGGCCTGAAGAATTATGTCTTGGTAGCTGAAGAACAATGTTCTAGGTCTTGCTTCACAAATTATTAGCTGTGTTATCTTACTCATGCTGCTGAACTGCTTCTAAGCCTCGGCTTAATAAGAGTACAGGAGGTCAAGTAATGCTTATCTCACCGAAGCACAAGAAGTTCAGTGAGATAATGCATTAGGAAATGTTTGCAAACTCAAAAGTGCTTAAAAAAATACCAGAGAATACTATCTGTGTGATAAAATTGAACAGTACAGTATTAGCTGTACTATGGATATGAAATGCTAGTTTTTTTAACCTATAATTAAAAAAAGAAAGCTTTTTGAGTGCCTGGGTGGCTCAGTCGGTTAAGCTTCTGACTCTTAATTTTGGCTCAGGTTATGATCTCATAGTCCTGAGATCGAGTCCCACATTGGGCTCTGTGCTGAGCGTGGAGCCTGCTTAAGTCTCTCTCTCTCTCTCTCTCTCTCTCTCTCTCTCTCTCTCTCCCCCCCCCCTCATCCCTTTGCTCCTACCCTCCACCCCCCCCCCAACAAAAAATATTCAATGGGAAGTATATATATTACTAAGTCATGCTTTAAAGTGTAAGTCCAAGCATACATTAGATATTCAACACATCTTATGTCCAATAAATGATTATTTTTCTCTCTGTGCAAATTTACTAAGCTCTTAGTTCACTTATGTCTCTTTTAAGAAGAAGAAACCTTCATAAATAGTCATTTCTCAGAACAGTACTAAGTTAACAAGGTAAATGATGTGATTTATTAATATAAGAAATACCTGAATGGAAACCCTGGCCTTGTCACTGGCAAAAAATTTGAGAAAGTTGCCTACATTCTCCATGGTTTGGTTTCTTCACCCGTCGAATGGGTATCAGAGTAGGTTGCTCAGAGGGTGTTCAAAAGACCAAATGACTTAAGGTACCTAAGATAAATAACACAGTGCTTTTCTTAGCATAAAATAGATCATCGACACGTGCTTCCTCCTTCTCTCTTTTGCCGTGGTTGTCTCTTTCTGGAAGGATGTGCACATGGATGCCCTCGCTATCTGGTTTTTGATGGGCTCTCTTTTGTGACCATCTCTGATTTTAAGGATTCTAGGTACAGAGGGGCTATTTCACAGTGAGTAGCTGCAAAGAAAGTTTCTTTTATTTTTTTAAGTTAATATATTTTATAAGAACAATAGATTTAGTTTTTCCCTGCTTGATAATTCCCTCACCATCAGCCTACCTACAGATGAAAGGGCTTTCTCTATTTCATAGCAAGAGGAGGGCTGTTTGATGTCATTTTGAAAAGTTTTAAAGAAGAAGATGGAAGGAAATCTAGAAATAAAATAACAGGAGCTGGCTCTTAGGAACTTCAGAGTAGAACAATACTGTATTTCTGTTCACAGGAAACTTCACCATTCAAATGCATTCACTTTTCATAAAGCACCTCCTCAATTTCAGCCCAAACATTGAAAACTGAGCCTATTAAATCAGAACAAAAACACTTTTGAAAACATCTTCGGGAAAATACAATTTGGGCACAAAGAGATGAGAATCAAGAGGGATGAAAAATCAAAATGGAATTCAGTATGAAAGAGACGAGCTCTCAGGTGGGTAGTTATTTGTGAGACTTGCAGAGCAGCAATCAAAGTGGGGAAGGCTACACCCATCAGCACATATTGTTCTGGAATGACCCCGGTTCGCTCTTTCAAACATTTAAAGAGCCAAGCAATTATAGGGGCCAAGGATCCTATTTTATAGACAAAGGAGGACCTGGACTTGAGGATCATGAAGGTATTTGTGGAAGCCCTTCTTCATTCCTCTCAACTTTTGCAAGTCGGTCCCCTTCTCTGTGGTCTCTTCGCATGCCCTGCTGCATCTAGAAAGCATCCCTGACCAGTATGCCTGACCATGCTTTCTCCCTCTTCCAAAGGCTGGGAGGAGGTGCTCTACCCTGTTAAAGACAGTTCCATGTAGTGGTTAGAACACTGACTCAGGAAGCCAGATGCCTGGACCGAATCTTCACTCTGGCACTTGCTAGTTATACAGTCTTGGGCAATTTATTTAAATTTAAATTTACTTAAATTCTTTGTGAGTCTCTTTTATCATCCACAGAATGGGGTTACTGTTAGTATAGTACCATCTGGTTTATAAGGGTTAAGTGCCCTGAGGATCGCAATATACTTCAAACAGTGCCAGAAATATGGCTAGTACTCCGTAGCAAGGTAGTTATTGTTCGCTAACATGACCATTCCCCATCATTAATTTGAAGCCTGGGACCTAGGAGTCTTTCAGAAATGCAGATCTGTCTTAGGCACCTTGTGCTACAACTCCTTCAGTGATTCTACCCACCTTCAGAAGAAAGCCCAGACTGCTTAGCATGATGTGGTGTGAACAACATCGCACACCTTACTGCAAAAATATTGACATCATAACACTGGAGCCTGTGAACAGCTTACCTTACATGGCAAAAGGCCTCTGCAGATGTGATCCCAGGGACAGATCCTGAGATTATTCTGGATTATCCAATCTGAGCAAATGTGTCCTTGAAAGTGGAGAACGTTTTCTGAATCAGGTTAGAGAGAGACCCTCACCATGTAAGAGGTCTGAGAGGGGCAACATTGAGGGCTGTAAGGGTGAGAAAAGTGGGGCTTTGAAGCCAGGAGCACAGGCAGCATCTGGAAGCTGGCAAAGGCAGGAAAGGTATGCTCAGATACAGCTTTCAGAAGGGAATGCTGCCCTGCAGGCACTTTGTATTTAGGCCAGTGAGACTCCCATCAACCTTCTGGTCTGAAGAATTGTAATATATCTTTTGTGTGTTGTTTTAAGCCACTAAATTTGTAATAATTTGTTATGGCAGACCTAGGAAGCAAGTACATATGACATGCAAAACCTTCTGGCTTGGCTCTTGCCTTCCTCTGTGCCTACCTTCAGGCTCTGAACAATAATGCAAGAGGGAGGGTCAAGGCCATGGGTGACCTTCTATAGGTATGGGCAGGATTCTGTGTGTGTACGGGCATTTTTCCAAGAAAGAGACAAAGTAATTATCAGGAGAATGGGTAGATGTTTGATGCAGTGAAGGGAAAGTGAAGGCAGGGGGATGGTATGATAAACAGAGTTCTAAGAAGTTTGTTAATATCCCCACCCCCTCATGTGCCCTGTTTAGTCCCCAGGTCCATGACTCCCATGATTATGGTTGAGTAGATGGCAAAAGGGATTTTCCAGATGTAATTAAGCTCTAGAATCAGCTGACCTTAATTTAGGGAGATGATAGGAATGAACCTGACTTGATCACATGAGACTTTTGAATAAGGGTCAGAGGTCAGAAAAAGAGGAGGTCAGAGATTCGAATCATGAGAAGAATTTGAAATGTGATTGCTGGCTTTGAAGATGAAGGGGGCCACATGGAAGGACTGTGGACAGGTTCTGGGCTCTGAAAGCAGCCCCACAGCTGACCACCAGTTAGGAACTGAAGACCCCACCCAACCTGGAATGACAATAAACCTTTCAACCACCTGAATGAGTTCAGAAGTTCTTCTTCCCCAGAACTTCTGGGAAGGAATGCAGCCTGGTCAACACATTGATGTCAACCCAGTGTTATCCTGAGGAGAGCACCCGACTGTGTTGGGGCTCACATGCACAGAACTAGGAAAGCCCAGGTCAAGTTATAGGCTTAGTTCTTGACTACTTGTATGACCTTGGAAAGATGATTTAGATTCTCTAAGCCTCAGCATTCTCACATGGTTTTGGTGAGGATTAATGCACATATGACAGATTTGCATGGTCCCTGGCATACATCAAGAGCTCAAAGGTCATTATACTAGGCTTCTTCCTCTCATTATTGTCATTTTTCCATCCTCCCACCCCCCCTTAGGAACTTCCAGTATAATTGGAAAGTGAGGAATAAGCCAGTTATCTAGGAAGATGATCAGGGGTCTGATTGCAGACAAGCTTGGATGCAAAGTTAAAATAGTGGCACTTTGCCCAGACGGAAATGGAAAAATTAGTCAATTTACTCGGATATAAATTAGTCTGAAATAGAGCAGAGAAATTACTTTAAAATTCCATTTGATGTCCTGCAACAGTTATGCAATCTGTGTGCTTTCGTTTCCTCAACTGTAACATGAAGAATATATGAGGACCGCACTCACAAGATTAAATTAATTCATACATGTGAAATGCATAGAAAACATGTCTTACATGTTAAAGATTCAATAAGGACTATTTTTTCACTCATTCATTCACTTACTCAGCGTCCAGTGTTTACAAAGTGCCTACAGGTGCCAGGCAATGTTCCAGGAGGCACGGATACATTAGGAATAAAAAAAACAAAATCCATGAATCTGTCCTGTTAGCTGGAACATTCAGATAATAAATACAATATATTTTTAAAAACGTGTGTGTGTGTGTGTGTGTGTGTGTGTGTGTGTGATATTAAATGGTGATAAATGCTCTAAAGAAAAATGAACACTGGGGAGAGGAATCAGATGTTCCAGGGTGGGTACAGGAAAGACCGATCCCAAGTATAAATAGATTACCCAGGGAAGATCATTAGGAGGATGACATCTGACCTGACTGAGGCTGGATGGAGTAGAAAAAGGGTGCAAGCTACGAAATTTTCAAGGGGAGGAACAATGAAAGCAAGAGAAGTGTTAGGATGGAGGCCCCAGGGGAGGACCCAGCAGGTATGTCTAAGAAACATGTAGGAGGCCATCACGGCTGGAGTAGAATCAACCAAGTGGCAGGCATGGTCAAAGGAGATGACCATGGAGGTGGGGCCAGATTTTATAGGACTTTGTGGTCATTGCTAAAATTTGGACTCTTACTCTCCGGGTAGAAGGAGCTTTTCATTGTTGTTGAGCACAGGGGGATGCAGTTTGACCTATATTTTAGCAGTATCAGTGTGGGCACTGTGCTATATATTGAGGGTAGGAGGTTGAGATCTGAGCTGTTGAGACAAGTTTGGGAATCAGGGCAGTCATTTCAAACAGTACTCTAAACGTTAAAACTTCTTCCAAAGGTTTTAAATAAAATACTCATTTTGGAAAATCAAAATGTGATTTCTCCACTGAATAATTTAATATATTTTGTGTAACTGAATTAAAGGTGTTTTTTTTTCTCATTTGATATAATACAGGTACAGGTTTCACCACTATCAGAAAATAGGGTGTTCCTATGAAACTTTCCATAAACTGAAATGGTGTTAAGCAAAGCAATTACCATTAATTTATATGGCAATTTTTTTAATGTTCCCAAACTCAAAACATCACTTCTCTTAGGCTTTCCTGATCCATAGGACACATCTTCTTAATGAATGTTCACAGTAAATACAGATAAAGCCCAAATGCTCACCGACACAACTCAGAGCTCTGGCCCTTGACGCTGAGATGCTAAGTGTGGTTCCCAAAGAAGGCACTGGGGAGTGCCACTCTCGCTGCCCCAGGGTACCTGCTACCTTTCTACCTGCTCATCTCACTGCAAAATCAATGCTGAACATTAATTTTGCATTTTGCCTGTGTGTGTGTGTGTGTGTGTGTGTGTGTGTGTGTGTGTGTGTGAAAAATCCTCTTTGGAGTTCTTTTGGTTAGCAAAACCAAGTGCTAATGTAGGTATTTTATAAAAGTGAAGTGACATAATGCAAACTTGGAAAAGCAGGGGGTTACCTTGTAATAGATCTTTCTTCTTTAAAGATCTTTGTAAATCAGTTGAAATGCTGTCAGCACTTGAAACTGCATTAAACCGCTGGCTGCTTTTTCCTCTGTTAACATTTGCTGCATTCTAAATGGGACAAGTGGATAGATGAAGAATTGGCATGGTTTGGGGAAGTAACGTATATAACATTTGCAAGGGACTTGAATGAAAAATAACTGAGCTATCCTTGTATGCCAGTGTCACTTCTCAGCTCTCTTGTCTTGATGGATACAGCATCTGGGATTAATAATTTCTCCTTTGGGTGCCTTGGTAGAATCTCAAATTCAGAAATGTCCAGGACAGCTCTCCCTCTTGAGTGCCGTTCCACTGTGAAGTGCAGAAAGCAAGAGCCTTGCTACTTCACCATAACTGATGGCAATGCCAAAGGAAGAAAATGCTTATTTCCTTTGTCTTATTTGGCCATTTAATCATTAACCCTTTATTGAATCCCTGTTATTTGTCAGACAGAATTCTAGACACTGTTGTAATATGCGTTTGAGTCTGATGTTGCAGCTTAGTAACTGTTTTGGGGGCGCCTGGGTGGCTCAGTTAGTTAAGCATCTGATTCTTGATTTCGACTCAGGTAATGGTCACATGGTCCTGGGATTGGCCTGCACGTCAGGCTCTGCGCTGAGCCTGCTTAAGAGTCTCTCTCTCCCTCTCGCTATGCCCCTCCCCTGCTTGCACATCCAGACTCTCTTTCTCTCTTCTTCTCTCAAAAAGAAAAAGAAAGAATGAATAACTGTGTATTCTTTAAAAAGTTTTCATCCATAAAGACCTATGTGAAACATGAAACCATAAAACTCTTAAAAGAAAACATAGGCAGTAATTTCTTTGACATTGGCCTTAGCAACTTTTTTTTTCTATATATGTCTCCTCAGGCAAGGGAAACAAAAGAAAAAATAAACTACTGATACTACATCAAAATAAAAAGCTTTTGTGCATCAAAGGAAGCCATCAACAGATTGAAAAGGCAACTACAGAATTGGAGAAGATATATCTGATAAGGGGTGAATATCCAAAATATATAAAGAATATATATAAGTCAACATGAAACAAAACCCCACAAATAACTCAATTAAAACATGGCCAGAAGACCTGAATAGACATTTTTCCAAAGAATACATCCAGAGGGCCAGCAGACACATCAAAAGATGTTCACCATCACTAGTCATCAAGGAAATGCAAATCAAAAACACAATGAGATATCACCTTAAACCTGTCAGAATGTCTAGAACTGAAAAGAGAAGAAATATCAAGTGTTGGGGAGAATGTAGAGAAAAAGGAACCCTCATGCACTGTTGGTGAATCGTGAAATGTAATTTGTAGAAAGCAATATGGAGGGTTTTCAAAGAATTAAAAATAGAAATACCATATTATTGAATAATTCCACCAGTGGTTATTTACCCAAAGAAAACAAAAACACTAATTTCAAAAGATATATGTACCCCTATAATGAACATATAATAAAATACTAATTCAAATGGATACACGCACCCTGATGTTTAAAGCAGCATTATTTACAATAGCCAATATATGGAAGCAACCCAAGTGTCCATCCATAGATGAATGGGTAAAGATGTGGTATATCTATCTATCTATCTATCTATCTACCTATCTATCTATATATATATATATACATACATGTATATGTGTATATACATGTATGTATATGTGTATGTATATATATACATATATACACACACATATATGTGGTATACACATATACATATGTGATATATATATATATATATATATATATATATATATTGCAATATTATTCAGCCACAAAAAGACGAGACCCTTGGTCATTTGTGACAACATGGATAGACCTAAAGGGTATTAGGCTAAGTGAAATAAGTCAGACAGAGAAAGAAAAATACCATGTGATTTCACTTACGTGTGGAATCTCAACAAACAAACAAAAAGCAGACTTAGACTTACAAATACGGAGAACAAACTGATGGTTGCCAGAGAGGAAGTGGGTGGGATGATGGGCAAAATGAATTAAGGGGAAAGGGAGGTAGAGGCTTCTAGTTAAGGAATGAATAAGTCATGGGGATAAAAGATACAGCATAGGGAATATATTCAATGGTATTGTAACAGTGTTGTATGGTGACAGATGGTAATCACATTTGTGGTGAGCAAAACATAAAGTATAGACTTGTCAAATCACTACATGTACATCTAAAACTAAAGCTAACATTGTGTCACCTACACTTCACTAAAGAGAAATAGAGGAAGTAGAAGAGATTTTCAATAGCTCTTCACTGACCAGTATGACAGCCATTATCACATAGAGCTAATCCAAATTGAGCCATACTTTAATTGTAAAATACATTCTAGATTTCAAAGACTTTTTGTGGGGGGAAACTATGATAAATTATTTTGTTAATAATGTTTATATATTGGTTGCCTGCTGGACTGATAGTATTTTGGATATATGGAAGAAAATAAAATTTATTATTACCATTAAACAAAGTTTTAATTCAGGCTGATCTCAACCTTCTTACCTGTAAAGTCCAGAGAGGTGATTTCAGGTGACGTGGAAGACTAAACACAAATAAACCCAATCCTGCAATACATTTATAGAAATTCTGGTGGAACATTTTGAATATTTATGAACTTTAAAACAGATTTTAGAAAAAAATTAATTATATATATAAAATATTTTCTAGGTAAACAGATATTTATATCCAAGTTCAAAAGCAAGGAAGCACAACATGTTTGTGGAAGAAATGTAGAGAGAAATAATAAGGACACCATGAGCGGCCATAGAGATGACAGTTCTAATCAAAAGCCAGAATGGCTGGGGGATGGGTGTTCTAAAGCCTTCATGGGAATAAAAGACAAGCCCTCTGGACTATGAATCATGAGAAACTGGAACCCAGATTCTAAATGTTCAAGCATCACCATCTCCTCAAATATAGATTTTGAAAAAAAAGTGCTTCTGTAAGATTATGGATGAAATGAAGAATCTTGCCTATGATCTGGAGCTTGGATGGATAAAATAAAAAATAAAAATAAAAAATCAGTATCCCTGGTGAAATCTAAATCCCAGACTTGGACTACTAAAGATTATAGGATTTGAATTCTTGGCTACATTTGGAGTCAGTAACCCAAACTAAGAAAATAACATGAAAATAGCAAAGTATTTTTGAAATCTGTGGGAGATCTCCAGAACCAACATAGACCTGCTTTATAAGTTCATTCAAGAGATTCTCATGGAGTATAAAGTAAATTCATTGGAGATGAATGAGCTCACAATCTAGAAGTATAAAGAAAGAAGCAACCAGAGAATACAGAGAGTCAGCAGATGCCACACATAGAATTGGTAGTCTAAAAATTAAAGACAACCAGCAACTACGAATGTTTCAATGATTGAAGAAAACACAAATGAATGAAATAAATTACAAATGTGAAAAATCAAAGTTATAGAGGTATTTTTTAAATCGCATTTTTCTGAATTATATGGAAATATGTTTGAACTATGGATAAAATAGTACTAAGGGAAATAAAATGTAACCAATTTTTTCAAAATGTTTGTGAAATATTGTTAGATCAATTACTATGAAAGTAATAAGCAAGTTTTTTCTTTTTTAAGTAATAAATTTCTAAAGAGCTTTTTCTAACTTCCCCAAAGCACGATGATCAAACAGTCTCACAATTGAAAAACAAACAAACAAACGGATCCTGTCTTCAGGGTGCTTCCAGCACATATGCAGAAATCAGAAAATTCACACCCAGTAATGTACAATTAGTTACTGTGGTGAGTGGCATGGAGGAAAGGTGCATGTTGCCAAGACAGCACAGAAACAGGATGTGGCGGAATTTGGGTGTCAGACAGGGATCCTGAGAAGTACGAAACACGTGAGTCTGAGAAGGGACAGAGCCAGACCAGGCTGGACTTGTGTAACAGGTGGTGGCCTTGGGTCTTACCATCGGACGCCACTGAAAAGGCTTCAGAGGAAAAAAAGGTATCAGATGCTCATTTTCGAAATGTCATGCTGGACCCCTTATGGAGTGGGAGGAAAGTGATGGTGAGTGAAGATGAGGGGCTTACTAAAGAGACTGTTTCATGCACCTGCTGAGAGATGAAGGTTGCTTGACGAGAATGAGCCTGCAAATGGAACATTGCAAAAGCTAGAGCGTTAGATTGAAAAACTGAGACTATGATCTCATGATAGTGGAAGAAATGATTATGCTCAAGAGACAAAGGAAAAAGGATTGAGGAACGGTGCCCATTGAGAGATCAAGTACTGCTGGAAGTTGTTGGTGATCTTAGTGTGAATTATTTGAAGGGGATGAAGATACACTGGGGTTAGTGGGGATGAGTGGGGGAGGAAGGGAAGAAGAGAGACCCCCCCCCTTGGATAGGCTCATTGTTGGGGGACAGTGGGAGAGAGCAGGGGTTAGAGGCAGGTGTGGGTTTAGAGATTATTGATTTTGTTCATGTTTTGAGATACTTGAGGATATTTAAATGCTGATAATAAGGTTCCAGGTGAGAGAAAACTTTTAAAAGATTTAGAAAGAAAAGTATAATCAATAATTTAAAACTTAAGGAAATGTTTAAACAAAGTTAAAATAAAGGCTATGAAACCCAGTGCAGACATTCTAGTAGACCAACTTGTCGGACAAGGGTGTAACAAGCCATAAGAAGAAAATAGAGACTTGTGCAGCCCAGGGGGCATTCCTTTAGCCACACCTGTGAATTGTATCGAGGATCACTTAACGCAAATTAATTCGCTAACGAGAACTCTCTATTGAATTTATCATATAAGATTGTATAATAGTGTTTACAATAAGGAAGAAAGGGTTCTTGTTATGAATGTGGACTCGGTTATTTCTAAGAAAAAGTCCTGACTTAAATAATCCTTTATGAATTATTATAGATACATAGCTACTTGGGTGGATGCCATATGGCAATTGGGAAAAAAAAAATCAGTTGTCCAGCATGAGTAAGACCAGGAGCAATTCCCTCTGAGTCTTCTGTAATAACAAAATAAATTTCCATTTGAGAAGGCTGTTCATTTCAGATGAGTGACAGATGAAAAATCTAGATTTAGAATATTACACTGAATAAATCCCTATGGAGAGAAATCTTGTACATTCAATTTCATCCTAATCTCACAATTTTATAATGTAGCTCATGCAAGGAGATCTTTGTGCCTCTAACTTAGCTTGACTCCCCAGCTTGATCTCCCCAATGCCCCCCAGATAGTCTCAACCTCCCTCACCTTGACAACGTGAGTCAGTCTCAGATGTCAGTATATTCAACATGTATTGACTTTTAAAATTTTGATTTTGACATTCTAATGATCTCTCTATAGATTTACACTGAAATCATCTTGCCATTTTCTTGGCACTTTAGAGTAGGTATTTTTGACTTTATATTGTTAGTAGAGATTTTAGTATTGACTAAAAAAAATGCCTATATATATGTATTCGGTTTCCAGCAGTCTTTTATTGGTATGGGAATTGCAAATTAAAGATAAGGAACAAAATTTTAACCTTCAGATTGCCTGAAATTAAAAAAAAAACAAAACACACATAAACAAATAACACAAGAATGTCCTGAAGAACTGATAATTCGGGGAGCTGAATGGATTCACCAACAATGCTGGTAAAAATGTTAATGGATTCAAACTTTTTGGGAAGTGATGGGGCAATATGTATTACAATTAAAATATACAGACCCTTTGATTCAGTAATCCTCTGATGGTAGGTCTTTTCTACAAATATATTTATATAAATGGATGTTACAGCATCGTATGACATAAACTCATTGTCTTTCAATACGACAGCAGTTGAAAAAAAGTGTGATATGTCTATCCTATGTGACATTATGCGGTTCTTAAAAATAATGCACTAGACCCTCATGCAAAAAGGCCAGAAGGGTTGCCCACAATACATTACACGTTTTTAATGAAGGAAAGAAAACTTGAATATACATAAATATACTTACATTATTCTACTCTTATAAACTTGAGAAAGTTTGAAATTCTTTGTGTTTGTGGGTGCTGCATGTAGGAGTACACGCATATGTGAATGAGTGTGTGTGTGTGTGTGTGTGTGTGTGTGTGTGTGTAGGTGAACATGAGGAAAAGTTGGAGTGTCATAGACCAAGCTATTGATATTATTTATTTTCGGGGTATGAGAGATAAAGGTTTGGGGGAAGGTGATTAGCTGTTCCTTATTTTGTGTTTGGATTCTCTTCTTGTTGCCATTATCATTTAATACTTTTGGAAAAACAAAATAAAAAGATGAGAAAATAAAACTACGGCTGTGAACTAAAACTGATTACACAAGAGATAACTGTACAGAAGGAAAAAAAAAAAAACAAACGTAAGAGCATATCCAGTTCCTAAATCATTCCAGAATTCTGCAGATAGAGGTTTAACAAAGGGAAAATAAGTGCGCGGTGGGTTTCTGGCACTGGCCATCTAGATAGTTCTGAAACAACCAATCTTGTGAGAACAACTAGAAGGCTGGAAAATACATCGCATCTGTTTAAGGTACACAGAGGTTGCGAGGCAGTGGGGAATATTGAGTCAAAATCTGAAAGAGAAGTAAAGCGGAGAGAGGTGAGCTTGCATTTGGTGGTGCTTTTCTCCATAAAATGGGTGTCCATTCTTAAAGCAGAGGCTCCAGACTAAAAAGCTGGACACAAATGGTCAGTATCACAGAACCTGGACACAAAGATGAAAGTTCTAGACCCAGCAAAGAAAAAAGTTCCTAGTAAATATTGTATTTTTTTCCTTTTCTTTTTAAAAAATATTTATTTATTTTTGAGAGAGAGAGAGAGAGAGAGAGAAATGCACACACAAGCAGGGGAAGGACAGAGAG
This sequence comes from Panthera onca, assembly GCF_046562875.1. NCBI lineage: Eukaryota > Metazoa > Chordata > Mammalia > Carnivora > Felidae > Panthera > Panthera onca. The sequence continues at coordinate 10,652,690 of NC_138342.1, forward strand.
AGGGGGAGGCAGAGGATCCAAAGTGGGCTCTGAGCTGACAGCAGACAGCCTAATGTGGGACTCGAACTCACAAACTGTGAGATCCTGACCTGAGCCAAAGTTGGATGTTTACGTGACAGAGCCACCCAGGTACCCCTCTTTTCTTTTTATGGAAGTATTATTAAGATACAGTCTTATATTATTACAAGCTTTTTATTAATACTTTCAAGGGCTACACTTTAGAAATCAGGGCAAACGTGAAAAAAGCTTGCCCCCACAAGGACTGAAGCTAAAGTTCAGCTACCTTAGTGCTTGATTAAACTAATAATATCTTCTTCCCTTAAGAAATGACAGGCAGACAAATAGCTTGATAGACCAAGATTTGACTAAAAAAACAAGATAAAATAGAAAAAAAAGAAATCATTGGAGATCTTGTTTTGGAGTTTTCAGATATATTTTATAATTCTTAGTATACACTAATGAAATAGAAACACATAAACAGAATGAACAGAAAATTGGAAATTTTAGGGGCATCTGGGTGGCTCAGTATGTTCAGTTTCTGACTCTTGGTTTCAGTTTGGGTTATGATCTCATGGTCCATGAGTTTGAGCCCCACATAAGTCTCTGTGCTGACAGTGAGAAGCCTGCTTGGAATCTTCTCTCTCTCCTTCTCTCTTTGCCCCTCTTCTCTCTCTCTCAAAAATAAATAATAAACAAATGTAAAAAAAAAAAAAAAAACAACAACAGAAGGCTGGAAATTATAGAAAAGGGAATCCTATGGAAATTCTGAAATGTAGCTATATAACAAGTAACGCTATGAACCTAATGGATATGTTTTGTGTTTTTTAAACAGGGATGATTTTGACCCTGGATGGATGCTTGGCAATGTTTGGAGACATTTGGGGGTAAACCAAAAGGGAGGTGCTACTGGCATCTTGTGAGTAGAGACTACAGATGCTACTTAACATCCTTCAGCACACAGGGTAGCCCCCCAAGCAAAGAATTAGCCAGCCCCAAATGTCAAGGTGACATGGTTTCAAAAACCCTTAACGGCAGATTAAACCCAATTAACAAAAATCGGTGAGATGGAAGTCAGGTCAAAGGAAAATATATACACTGAAAGGGGCATAGAGTGGCCGGAGGGAGAGATTACCAAGGGTCACATGGAAGCTTGACCATTGTAATATTTGCACTGTTGTATACTTACTTCAAATTTTATACTGTAAACTTGTGTGGTGTATGGTCTGTCCATATAGACCTCATTAAAGCTACTAAAACAACATAAAACCAAAAAAAATCACAGAGGGAGAGAAAATATTTACAATATCATGAACAAAAGGCTAGCACCTCAAGTATACAGAAACTCCTAAAAAGTTGATAAGAAAAAAAATAACTCCATTAAAAATAGGCAAAAGATTTGAACAGATAATTCACAAAAGATATTCAAATTTCAATAAACATACAAAAAGGCACTCATCCTCAGAAATCATCAGAGATGCAAATAAAATCCACAATGAGGTGATGCACACCCACTGTTGAAAACTGACAATACCATGTGCTAGAGAGGGTGTGAATTTCCTGGGCGTCTCAAACACTGCTGATAGAAATGAAAAACTATAATTACCTACTAAAAACAAACATAATAATACCATGACTCAGCATGTTTTCTCTTAGGTATATGCTGAAAGGTACTGTGGATGGATACATGTGAAAATGGTCATATATGATAATGTACATAGTAGGTATTATTCATGGTAGCCTCAAACTGGAAACAACCCTGATATTCATAATGAGTAAATAGAAGAAACCAGTTATGGTATATTCACAGCATGAAATACCATATATTTATATAAGTGAACAAATTCCCACTGCATGCATGAATATGAATGAGTCTCACATAATGGGGAGTGAAAGAAGTCAATGATTTTATTTACATGAAATTCAAACACAGGCTACACTAACTTACCGTGTTAGAAGTCAGAATCAGAGAGGAACTGGCAATATTATGTATTTTGACTTGTGGTGGTATTTGCATGAGTTTGCCTACGTTTTAATAACTTGATCAATCTGAAAATGTACATGTTATGCAAATATAGTATGTTTCAGGAATCAGGCTTATCAAAGAAAAAGGAAAATATATAGCTCCCCTACTATCTTGTGGTGTTTTGTATAAGATTGTAAAAACAATCAATACCCATGTATTAAGAGTGTACCATGGGGGGCACCTGGATGGCTCAGTTGGTTGGGCGACCGACTTCGGCTCAGGTTATGATCTCTCAGTTTGTGAGTTCAAGCCCCGTGTCGGGCTCTGTGATGACAGGTCAGTGCCTGGAGCCTGCTTCAGATTCTGTGTCTTCCCCTCTTTTGCCCCTCCCCTGCTCACACTCTGTGTCTCTCTGTCTCTCAATAATAAATAAATGTTAAAAAAAATTAAAAAAAAAATTGTGCCATGGACCCTCTATTATGATTGTGTTGTGGTTTGAATTATGTTCTCCAAAAACGCATGTGTTGGAGTCCTAACATCCAGAACCTCAGGATGTGACTGTACATGGAGATAGAATCTTTACTTGAGCAATTAGACTTAAATGAGGTCATTAGGGTGGGCCTAATCCAATATGACTGGTATCCTTACAAGAAGAAATTATGGGGGAGCCTGGGTGGCTCAATTGTTTAAGCGTCTGACTCTTGATTTCGGCTCAGGTGGTGATCTCACAGTTCATGAGGTTGAGCCCTGTGTCACATTCTGCACTGACAGCATGGAGCCTGCTTGGAATTCTCTTTCCACTCCTATCCCACTTGTGCATGCTCTCTCTCTCTCTCCGTCAAAATAGATAAACTTAAAAAAATAATTTAAAAAAAAAAGAAGAGATTAGGGCACAGAAACACACAGAAAAAGACTGTGAAGACACAGGGTAAAAAGAGCCATCGATAAGACAAGTAAAAAATCCTTAGAAGAAACTAACACTATTGATGTTTTGCTTGTGCACTTCTAGCCTCCAAGATTTTGAAAATAAGTCTTTCTTGTTTAAACCACTTAATCTGCAATACTTTGTTATGGAAGCTTTAGCAAACTAATATATACATACTCACTGGGACAGTCAGACAGATAGGATATGGGCCCTTGCTTGCTATGAGGAATTTCCAGTCTGACGGGGGAGGCAATTCCATACCTACTTGAGCCTCAGAATTATAAACACTAACTAAACAAAAAGAAATTGGGAACCATAGTAGCCTGAGTAATGGTTGTCCAGACAATCATGGCCTCTACTTAAGTGGAAAATGTCAGATTCACACAGGAAGCAGAGTGTCAGATGACCAACTCATAAGGGTGTTTTGATTCTCCTCAATTAATCTCCCAATTCTTTATGGAAGAGACTCAGTTAAAATAGAAACATCTGATCAGAGAAGTCTCCCAATAAGCCATCTTGCCACAGCCTTAGTGATAAGGAAGAGGTTCAATCTGACTCATGTATTAGGGCCCATCTTCCCCAGACACCACATGGTGGGGTCCTGACAAAGCACTGTCTGTGAAGCAGATATGAGGTAGTAACAATGGTCAGGTCTCAATTAAAAAGTCCACATTTTAGGAATGTCTGGGTGGCTCAATTGGTTAAACGTTTGACCTTGGTTTTGGCTCAGGTCATGATCTCGAGGTTTTGTGAGTTCAAGCCCTGCATCTCGTATCACAGAGCTTGCTTGGGATTCTCCGCCTCCCTCTCTCTCTGCCCCTCCTCCACACGTGTTGTCTCTGTCTCTCTCAAAATAAATAAATGAACTTAAAAAAAAAAAACATTAAAAAAAGTCCACTAATGAAAACGATCATTCAATACACACTTCAAGGAAAAGTACTCAAATTAGCAATAATTATGTTGTGATATGATATTATTGCTACGATATAAAAAATATAGTGTTAGGGGCGCCTGGGTGGCTCGGTCGGTTAAGCGTCCGACTTCAGCTCAGGTCATGATCTCACGGTCCATGAGTTCGAGCCCGGTGTCAGGCTCTGTGCTGACCGCTCGGAGCCTGGAGCCTGTTTCAGATTCTGTGTCTCCCTCTCTCTGTGCCCCTCCCCTGTTCATGCTCTGTCTCTCTCTGTGTCAAAAATAAATAAACGTTAAAAAAAATTAAAAAAAATAAATAAAAAATATAGTGTTAAAATATTATAGTGCATGGCTGAAAACAGTGAATTTTCTAAATTGTGATGAACAATTTATGTTGCTTTAGTGATTTATAATACAAATGTTGATGTTACACTGTTATAATACATACTCAAGAAGAAAATACTTTAAATGTTTGCGCTTACTGAGGAAGGCAACGTTCTGAAGGTAAAAGAATGGGGGCTGAGTTCTCCTCCTTTGCTTCCCGAAGCAGAAGTTTCCTCATTCGTACACTAGGGTGCCAATTAATACTGACCTCATGAAGTTGTGGTAAAAATCCAACGAGATTGTGTATTTACAAGCATTTCCAAAGCCTCCAAAATCCCTAATAAATACAATTTATTATCCATATCAGCGGTTCTTGCAATTTGGGAGTGGTTTTATATGGTGACGCACAAGTATGCTTTTCAGATTTTATCTTTGTCCTTGCCTTTCAAGTAAAGTGCAAGCTAGAATTCCCCGGTTGTAAACAATGCAATTTTGAAGTATTTACACATAGTTTGGTTCCATTTTAAATGCTTCTACCTAACTCACTTGAACCGCATTACATTTTGAAAACAACCTATGTCACTTTAGTGTCTAGGACTTTTTCTACCTTTAAAAAAAATTATTTTTAACACCCTCTAGGAGATTTTTCAGACTTTTTTTTTTCCTAATTAATTGACATGAAATTTCACTACCACAGATACTCTGCACCTGTTTGCGTACTGTATATATATTTGTGCTTTGCACATGAAAAGAGGAAAACCCTGCCCCCCTTCACCAGGAACCAATTTTCACCCCTTTAGGGGCAATATCTCCCCAGTCCCCATTGCAAATGCAAGGTCTATGACAAATTCTATCTTAAACTTATGTTTTTCCATACATTTCCATAAATGTCTGTAATCACTCAAGTTTTAAATTTCTAGCAGTATATTTCTAAATACTCTCATAATGGGGAGCCCAGGAGGTCTAAACTCTCATTTTTGAGTGCATGGTGTAGAATTGTTGATTCTAGGTACCGTGCTATACAGCAGATCTCTCAAACTCATTAGTCTTGTGTAACTGAATCTCTATACCAATTGAACACATTCCTGCTTCTGCACCGCGCCCCCCCCCCCCACAACCTCCCAGTCCCTGGTAACCAAATTGTGTCTCTGCTTCTATGAGTTTGACTATTTTAGGTGCCTCGTGTAAGTGGAATCACACAATATTGGCGCATCTGTGGCTGATTTAATTCACTTAAGCATCATGTCCTCCAGGTTCATTCACGTAGTCACAAATGCCAGATTTCGGATTTTCTGGTAACTCTGTAACCAATTATTTGTCACTGTGTGGACACCATCTAGGCACATCTAAGCAACTGCTTATGAACTAGCAAAATCCAACTGACTGGAGTTGGTTGAGGTGATATGGGTCACAGGTCCCCGTCTGGAAGGAAATGGAGGCCGTATAATATCAGCAATCCAGATCTAAGCTTAGGATGAATATGGAAATTTAAAAAAATGGCCTTAAAATTACAGTGATAACCCATCTGACAGAACTCATTAATTGTACTTATGAAGGAGACCCCAGGCTCTTATTTGGATTCTACTTACTCAGCCTTTGTAGATGATTTCTAACATACTGTGATCTCATTAAGAAAATTGCAAGTGGAGTGACAACTGGCCCAGTGTCCCTGATCTAAGGGGGTGTAGGATGTGGGCTTCCAGTACTAAAACCAGGAAACCGGGGGCTTCTGGGACGTTCAGTTGGCTAAGCATCAAACTTCAGCTCAGATCATGATCTCATGGTTCATGAGTCGAGCCACGTATGGGGCTCTGTGCTGACAGCTCAGAGCCCAGAGCCTACTTCCAATTCTCTGAATCCTGCTTTCTCTGCCCCTCCCCCACCATGCTCGCGCGCGCTCTCTCTCTCAATAAATAAGTAAATAAATAAATAAAAAGTTAAAAAATTAAAAGATTAAAAAGAAAGAAAACCAGGACACCAGGGGAAAGTGAGGTCAGACACTCTATTCTCAGCACCCTTCAAGAGTATTGGCAGGAGAAGGCGGGTGGGTGGTGGTGGATGAAGCATCAGTACAAGTTGAAACTGATCTGCCAGAGAGAGAAGCCAAAACCGGTAAAAGGCCAGACATGATCCTTGCAAGCACAGCAAACTGGGGCCATTTGGTGCAGAGAAGACAGGCTTTCACCCTTCGCATCCAGGAGGATGCCCCTAAATTACAGCAGAACATAAAAATTGATAGCATTTTAGCCAGTCGAGTAGGGAAAGAGAAAATTCATTTATAAAGTTTTCATTCAAATAATTAACCCAATTGAGTTGCTGTATTGAACGAACGTACAGCTTTCAGTAGTTTGCAAAATTGCCTCATCAGAAAGCACATTTTCCAGTGATGTTGGATAAATGAGCTACAACTGTAATATTATATGCTCGAGGTCATCTGCGACTAAACTGTTATTCCATGCTTTGGGGACAGTTCCAGGCTTCTACTAATATGGGGCACACTTGAGGGATAATGTATTAAATAATATCTTTGTGGTCACAAAAGAAAAAAAAAAGTTTTCTTCTCCTTCAAGAGTGCCCTATTGACCATATCAGGTGTCATTTACTCAGCAGTAAAATCTGCTTTTGCACATGATTTAGAAGCGAGCAATGGTAATCCCATCTGGTAGAAAATTGGCACAGACCTTGTCAGTCAGAACATAAATTTTGTGGGTTCTAAAAATAGTGCAAGGAGTCTAATTTGATACTTGTCCTATTTTTAAAATTTAAAAATAAACCCATTTATGCCCAAAGCAATTTTTAAAAAAAAAAACGCCTCAAATGAAGACTTTAGAATATTTGGAATAAAATATTTTCCACTCTGTTGATAATTTCAGTTTTGATAATGACACATTTTAATGGCCATTTATTATTTATTTATTATATTTTTAGTGGCAATTTATTATTTAAAATGCACTTCATATACATTACTTCAATCCCCATCACTCTATAATAGATGTTTGCTTTACAATGCAGACAATCATTCTTGAAAGAGGGATAAATTACTTAGTGCCTAGTGCATTTAACAAGTCATTATTTTATTTAATCCTTCTAATAACCTGATGAGGCAGAAATCACTAATGCCATTTACAAAGCAGGAAAGTGAGACATAAGAAATTCCATTCCTGACCTTTAAAAATTCAAAATTCATATTTCCCCGGTAAAATCCTCTCCTTCCAAATAACTTGTGAGAGAGTACTTGGCAGCTTAGTGAATTTTAAACATAGATCAATCAATCACTAACTCCTTAGTTCTTTCTGCTAAGTTAATAAAATTAACTTAGCTATTAAACTATTAATTTTTTAATGATAATGGGTATTCATTGACTTGCAATTACAAAAATGAACAAACGAACGAACAAAAATCACAAACTTGGTCTTGTACAGTGAAATGTACATCAAAACCAAATTGCTTTGGCAAACTGTCAATTATTATGTAAAAAACACCATTCAGCAGAATAGCCTGGTTTCCCAAATACTTCATTCTTATATTTGTCAACATGGTCATTAGAACTACGCTTTATTTTATCTTGTAATAATATTCAAGTCTGTATTTTCCCCACTTAACACATATCTACTGAGCACCAACTATGTGTCAGGTTTATCTTAGAACTGAGCTTCCAAGGTGAGCAAACCTCTGAGCCCTGGACCCAGAGCCCTCATAGGGTAGGTGGGTGTGGTTCCAAATTGTTGGCTCCTTCTTGTGTTTATGTTGAGAACTGCAGAGTTTAAAATCTGATGGTACAGGGGCACCTGGGTGGCTCAGTCGGGTAAGCGTCCGACTTCGGCTCAGGTCATGATCTCCTGGTTGATAGGTTCAGACCTAGGAGCACATCGGGCTCTGTGCTGACAGCTCGGAGCCTGGAGCCTGCTTCGGATTCTGTGTCTCCCTCTCTCTCTGCCCCTCCCCCACTCACACTCTGTCTCTCTCTCTCTTCCTCAGAAATAAATAAACATTAAAAAAATAAATTAAAAAGAATAAAATCTGACGGTACAAACCACCAGCCTGCCTGGAGATGACAGTGTCTGTCATGGAAGGGAGCAGGTCTACCATTTGGTGACACACACCACATGAGTTAGCAAGAGCCATTTTTTTTCAAATCCTCCCTGCCACACGTACCTTCCCTCCCTAACTAGACCCATTTTTACGTGAAACAACAAGAAAAGAAAAAAGACGGCTGGGCTCATAGTTCCATTGGGCACTGTATGTACCATTTCATAGTCACATGCCTGTGAGACACATATTGTTACCATCGTGTTACAAGATAGGGAGATGGGACAGATGGTAAGTAGTGGAAATAAGATTTGAGGGACAAGCATTGACAATGGATTATTATAATACAGTGGGAAAACGGTTTGAGAGAGAGCTACACAGAGATTGTTGTGGGAGCCTGGAATTCAGAAAATACAATTAATTCAACAAAAGCTGATTTCTACCTGCCTTATAGTGTCTATGCTAAATCTTGCTCAGGTAGAAAGGAAATGTGGAAATGTGTCAGCGCGTAAAGGAGTACAGCCGTCATCAAATGACTACATTGCTGATTCATAAAACTATCTGTTGCAATGCAAAATTTGACCTTTGAGGAGATCTATCTATGGAGTAACCAATAAACACTCCCAATCTGGATTTGCCCCCAGAAAGGAAACCAGGAGTACATTACCCAATAATTATGAAGAGTCCTCAGCCCTAGAGAACTATGCTTTGATGACCCTGGCTAATACAAAGATGGATTTTTTTTTCTGTTAAAATCAAGTCAGTGTTAATAGTATAACTAGTTTTAAATAGTTCTGAAGGATACTTTGAGTCTAGGAAAATTCATTCTAAAGGTCCCAGAAATTATACCAGCTCATTGGAAGCTGGACCATACAAACTAAATGCTCGAGTTGAGAAATTGATGCTCTTCACTAGGAGAATTGTGTTTTGCTAATAAAATGCTGTTACATATTGGACCCTTGATAATGCCGGGCAAATGAATGCATGCTGCTACCACAGTATTGCAACTAGGCTGAATTCTTCTACCACCTTGAGCCTCTATGAAATACTCATGATTTGTCAACTACTTTCTGTCTTAGCAACTGTGTAAATTCGGGAAAGATAGGAACTTGTATGCGGGGTCGACCCTTGTATTGCCAACACTTAGCATGTGGGAGTCACTTGGTTAATATTTGTGTTATGAATGGATGAATGACTCTTTCACATACATTTTGCTTGGAATTGTCCATCATTTTGTGAAGATGGACTGGGAATGATTTTTTTCTCTTACAAGTGTAAAAGCTTAAGTCATGAAAGGATGCATATTTGCCCCAAACCATGCAGAAAGGAATGTAAATTCCCGGCTTTTTTCTGGGCATGACAATCACCTTTAGATGAGGGGCAATTTGCACGAGGCACATAATAGATGCCCCATCCACGTTTGCTAAACGTATCTCCATAGGTTCTTGGTATGCATTCCCTTCAACTCATAAATGGGGGCCAGCTGGAATTTCTTCTCTCTTTTTAAAAAAATCTCCCCCTTCATAATAATTCTATCCAGAGCACAGGCAGAAAACTGTGGTAATGTTCATTTCATGAATTCATTCAGTTTAAAGGCTAGAACTTCTTTCAGATGATTTTAATCAGCAATATGTTTGTTCTTTAAAATGACAATTTTGTTTTCACAATTTAAGTGAAATTTCTTTCCACATTGAGTGTAATATATGGATGAAACATCCTTGAAGGGATGGGGACAAAGTATGTTCTGGAACTGAGGCTGATTGCATTTATTATTTTAATGGTTTCTTATACTAGCCATGCCATTTAGGCGTTGTTAGCACCATTTGACAGAAGAAAAATGTGGGATTAAATGTTTTACTCCAAGTAGTTGGTGAAATTGGTGGAAAAGCTATTTGGGCTCAATTTGGCTTAAAGGTCCTTTGCATTGCGTTCCCACTCACCCTAAAAATGGCATTGTGTTTGGAAAAAAAGAAAACGTAAAACAACAAAAAAGGAAGTCGGTATAAATACGATTTGCCTTGATCTTGAGTGTTTGCTGGGTGCTGGGAGCTCTGCTAAGTGCTAGGGTACATCAGTGAAGAGAACAAACATGAGCTGCACTCTTTAAATCAAGTCATGGAAGAGACAAGTTTGAAATCTAGCGTTAGAGATAGAAGACGCATAAGTAAACACATAAATGAACACGCCATTAACCTTGGGCGGCTCACCATGAAGGACATGGCTAGATCACAAGGACAGAAAACAACAGGGGGACTTGCTCAGACAGAGAACCCTTTTATTGAAACCTATGCATAGCTGGAACAGACAAAAGGTTAGCTCTACACATTTGATTCACTCTCTGGCCACTAGTTGGACTTGGAGAAAATTATATAGATTTTTTCAGACTCAGTTTCTTCATCACAAGGACAATATTCACAATCCTTTCAGAAGGATTTTAAGAGATAATTTGGATGGTAAAAATGCAGTACAATTTAGACACATATTAAGCTTTTACTTAGTAAAGTGTTTACACATACATGCATTTATTGAACACTTACTAGATCCAGAAATTTAGTAAAGTGCTCAAAATACAATGATGAGTCACAATCCCTGCTTTTGAAACTCATTCACTACAGGGTTTTAAAAAAAGCCATAATTGGAAAATTATGTTACATTGTGACAAATGAAATAAGCACAGAAGAGGAACATCTGAGTCAGCAAGTCTTCCTGAGTGAGATGACATTCCTCCAAGGCGTCAAATGCCTTCCAGTTAGAGGAACTAGCACAGAAGAGAAGATGGCAGTAGGATGCATGATGTGTTTCTGGAAGGTGAAGTGTGGCCCAGAGCTGGGGCCTGGATGAACCGAAAAGGGACGACTCTGTGTCCTCAGTATCGTTACATTCATCTCCTCTATCCGGGAGACTGAGACATGTTTGAAATATTATCATGGCTCTTTCACAAATTAGAAAACTTTTCAACAATGAAAAAAGAAAACCCTTGATTCTAAGAAGATAAGACTGAAAGTTTGGTATTACAGGTGGGTAACTGAGGGTGAGGTGAGGGTTCGGGAGAAAATAAAAGCACAAGAATCATAGAATGGTAATCACAGTGCAGAAAGGAGAAAGACTGGGGTAACAGGGAAACACATGGTCAAGGGAGAGGTTTTGCTTTTATTTCATCAAGGCCAAATGATGATTTAAGAGAAAAGAATGAAGAAAATAAAAATATCAGGACACAGATGAAGGATTAGCTTTAATAACAATAATAAGAGGGTCAACGTGGGTTTACTACTTGTTATGGGAGACAGTCTGTGTAAGTACATTACAATTACTTGCACATTTAGCCTTCCCAGTATGTCTACAGGGTATGAATCATTATAACTGCCATTTTTAAAGAAGAGGACAGAGACACTGAAAGGGTATCTTTCAGAGCAAAATAATTTCCTTAATATTACTGAGCTGGTAAGTACTGTAAATGGGACATATCCACCACGAAGCTTTGTAAAAGTACAAATAGGTAAAATGTTTCTTGGTTGGTGCTTTGTGACATGACATTGTTATGACACCTTCTGATAAGTTATGTTTCTTCATGAGTTCTACATGCCCATATGACATAGTTTAGATCTAATGAACAAAAGTGTATTGAAAGCAAAATCTCAATTCCTGAAGTACAACTACTACTATTTTTTTTTCCTGGTAAAATGAAACACAAAGTTAGCTAAAATTATTTTTATAACCACTTAAGTTTTTGCCTATGTAACATATGACATATTCATTATATATTATATATAACATAACTCCAGAGGTCTTATGAAAAATACTGAAAAATACTTTCAAATTCAGGGCACATATTCAATAATAAATTATATCTTATGTTCAAGGAGCATGTGTTTTTTGAAAAAAATGTCTTAGCGATTGTTTCTGATGCTGTTCTTCCTGAAAATCAGCTTTTTATATAAATACAGAATAAAGAAATGTATGGTAATGTTCTTGTGATTTTATCTCCTGATGATGACTCCTGATAACCTCAGTCCATGAGAATATTTTAAGACTTTAAGACTTCTCTATTAATGCACTGAATTAGTTTCAGGAGACTGCTGAATTGAATTATTTAGTAAATCTAGTATTGCAGTATTAATTAACTATCTCATTATAGTACTCACCCGATACTTGCTATTTTATTGGTGGCTTTCAGTCATTCATTATACCACCAATAATATCATCATCAAACTATTTTGCACAAGTGGGGCAAATTGAAAAATGTACGAACTATTTTCTGGCCATAATGGAATAACAAAGTCCTAATTATTCTTTTAACACTTAGTACTAGAAAACTAGACAAAACACATAAAACAATTATTTTCAGGTATTGAAAAAAAAAGTCAGCAAGGTTCTGTGGCTCCTGAAGAGAATGACAATAGTAAGGTGGGTCCTATGATCATCCTGGCATTTTGACTAGAAGGTCAGATCACAGAGCAAGGATTGAAGGAGGAGTAGTGCAAAAATAGAATGCTGGTCTCATTGAATTTAGGTAACAAAGGTTGGACTTCAAGGAGACTGAGGTAAATGAGAGCTGCAGGGGTTCATAAAGGAGGGAGCTAAGCAGAAAAGGAGGGAAGGAAGGAAGGAAGGAAGGAAGGAAGGAAGGAAGGAAGGAAAGAGCAAAAGAGAGAGGAAGGAAAGAAAGAAAGAAAGAAAGAAAGAAAGAAAGAAAGAAGAAGGAAGGAAGGAAAGAAGGGAAGGAAGGAAGGAAGGAAGGAAGGAAGGAAGGAAGGAAGGAAGAGAAAGTTCCAGAAGTCTGTATAGCTATGCTTGTTGCTGAACACCAAAGCACACAAGTCTAGGGTGAAACTCCGTGAAGAAGGGCAAGGAACAGAGAAATCATAATGGTCCCATTGCCAAATTCAGGGCAGGATATTTGAGTTCTGACCTACCTGGGTACTAAGTACTGATAACTCAGGGCATTCAAGAGAAAGCCCAGAAGTGCCTCATCTTATTATTGGGAGTATATAGTCCGCAAAGTAAAGACAGTTCAGATCTGCCCTAACTATGGTTAAAGGCAAGCCTAAAAACTCACACTGAACTGGAAATCATTAACAGTGTTCGAGAACAAAGCCCAATGCTCATCAAATAAAAACAACAAATCCCAGGCAATACACAATGAAACATCATGGCATCCAGAATCCCGTCAAAATTACTAGACATGCAAAGGAGCAGGAATAAATAAACCACAACGGGGGGGGGGGGGGGGGAAACAGTCAATGGAAGCAGACAAATGTAAGAGAAGACAGAATTAGCCAAGAAAGAGATTAAACTGGCTACTATGTAACCATCTAAGATTATTTAAATACAGACAAGGGAAGATATAGAAGGCACAAAAAAATAACCAAATAGAACTGTCAGAAATGAAAATATATAATATGTGAAATTAATAGTAAGATTAAAAAATAGGATGGGATTAATGTGGTATCAGGCATGGCAGAAGAAAATACCAGTGAACTTGGAAAATATCAATATAAATCATGCAAAAAGGAATGAAGAGAAAATAAAATATCAAAGAAAAGAAATCAGCTGGGCATGAGTGGGCCAGGGAACAGTATCAGACAGCTCAACATACAATGTAACCACAGTGTCTAAAGGAGGGATTATGCAATATTTAAAAAAAAATTTGAAGAAGTAGCCAAATGTTTTCCTAATTTGATAGCATTTACTATCCAAAACACTCAGTGAGCATCAAGTGAGATAAATACAAATAAAATAATATCAAAATGTGTCATAACCAAATTGCAGAACATGATTCATAGGGGGAAAAAATCTCATATCAAGCCATATACGTCATCTATATTTAAACAAAGATTCAAATAAGTGGTCATCAGAAACTGCAAGCCAGAACTAATGGGAAGATATTTTTTAAGTACTGCAAAAATACTCTCAAGTTACAACTCTTCATCCAGTGATAATATTCTTTAATAATAAAGATGAAATAAAGAATTTGTCAGAGAAGCTAAAGCTGAGATAATTCATTCCCGGAAGACCTACACTATAAGAAGTGTTAACGGAATTTTGTCAGGCTTTAGGAAAATAATACCAAATGGAACATTGGATGAACACAAAGGAATGAAGAGCACTGAAGTAGCAAATATTGGGTGAATATAAAAAAAGTTTTTATTCTCGGGGTGCCTGGGTGGCTCAGTCAGTTAAGCATCTGACTTCGGCTCAGGTCACGATCTCACAGTTCATGGGTTCAAGCCCCGCATCAGGCTCTGTGCTGAAACCTCAGAGCCTGGAGCCTGCTTCGGATTCTGTGTCCTTCTCTCTCTCTACCCCTCCCCTGCTCATGCTCTGTATCTCTCTCTGTCTCTCAAAAATAAATACATGTTAAAAAAAAAGTTAAAAACAGTTTTTATTCTCATGTTTTAATTCCTTTTAAAGGTAATTAAATGGTGTAAGAATAATAGCAATGTATTAAGGGATTTATAGAATATATGAAGTGAAATATATGAAATAATTTTCTTTTTTAAAATTTTTTATTTTTTTGAGAGAGGCAGAGAATGAGCATGTGCACAAGTGGGAAAGAGGCAAAGAGAGAGGGAGAGAGAGAATCTCAAGCAGGCTCTGTGCTGTCAGCACAGAGTATGACACAGAGCTCCAACCCATGAACCATGAGACCATGACCTGAGCCAAAACCAGGAGTCAGACGTCCAGCTGAATAAATCACTCAGCACCCCCTGAAATAATTTTCTGTACATTGATTCTATATCCTAAGTCTTTGCTGAATTTGTGCATCAGCAATTCTAGCAATTTTTTTGGTGAAATCTTTTGGCTTTTCTAGAGTACCATGTTGTCTGCAAACAGTGAAAGTTTGACTTCTTCCTTGCCAATTTGGATGCCTTTTATTTCTTTGTGTTGTCTGATTGCTGAGGCTAAGACTTCCAATACTATGTTGAATAACAGTGGCAAGAGTGGACATCCCTGTCTTGTCCCTGACCTTAGGGGGAAAGCTCTCAGTTTTTCCCCACTGAAGATGATATTAGCTGTGAGTCTTTCGTATATGGCCTTTGTGATGTTGAAGTATGTTCCCTCTATGCCTACTTTGTTGAGGGTTTTATCAAGAATGGATGCTATATTTTGTCAAATGGTTTTTCTGTATCTATTGAGAGGATCATATGGCTCTGATTCTTTCTTTTATAATGTGGTGTATCACATTGTCTAAGTGAAAGGAGGAGGAAAAAGAAGTATATCTTAATAAAATTCTTAACACATTTGAAATTAGACTTTGGCAGGTTAAATGAAAAATTTAGAAAATTTAGAAAAATTACTAAATAACACAACTAAATATAGCCAATAAGTCAGTAATGGAGGTAAAAGTAAACACTAAAGAAATAGTCAATTCATTCATGAAGAAAACTATGAAAGAGAAAGCAAGGAAAATAGAATATATGAGATAAATTAAAAAATAATGAGATAGTAGATTTAAACCATATCACAATTATATTAAAATTAAATTATCAAAACAAATTATCTAAGGAAACAAAAGGACTTTTAAATGTAGAGAACAAACTGGTGGTTTCTAAAGGGAAGGTGGGTGGGGGAATGGGTGAAAAAATAAAGGGGATCAAGAGCATACTTACTGCGATAATGTACAGAATTGTTGAATTATTATATTGTACACTTGAAATTGATCTAGCACTGTATATTAATTATACTTCAATTTAAAAAAGATAAAAATATTGAACAAGGTTTTTTTTTTTTTTTTAATAAATTATCTATACATTTTAATTAAAGGACAGAGTTTTCCTGACTGGATCAAAGAGCGATGTCAAAATATAATTGTCTTTAAGAATCTTTTTTCCACTATATTATCATAAATAGTTTTTCAAAGTAAAAAATTAGAAAAATATAAACCATCAAATAATCTTCAGAAAGTCTCATTGGATATATTAATACCAGAAAAAATAGATTTCAGAATAAAAAATAATGCCAGAGACAAAAAGGTAAATTTCAAAATGATAAAAAGGTGAATTTATAAAGTACAACTAATAATCTTAAGTGTGTATGCACTTGATAAAAATGCTTCATTATATGAAGCAAAGACTGATAGAAGCAAAAGTAGATATAGATCAAATCACAATTATGATTGGAAATTTTGACACTCTTCTCTCAGTAATCAATAAACCAAGTAGAGAGAAATTTGAAGAGACCAGTTTTGAATAAGACTATCAACCAACTTGAACTAATTGTCATTTACAGAAAGCTCCACCCAACTACGGAAAAGTAAACATTTGTTGCAAGCACAAAAAGAACATTCCCTCAGAGACCATACACCTGGCTATGAAACTAATCTTAAGGCATTCAAAGGATTGAGTATGTCTTTTGACCACAATTGAATTGCATTAAAAATAATTTTTAAAACATGTCTAGAAAACATCTAATATTTAGAAATTAAACAACACACTTCTAAATAGCCCTTGAATCTAAGAATAAATCAAAGAGAATTTAAATAATACTTTGAAATAGTAAAAAGTAAAAAAAAAAAAAAAATATATATATATATATATATATATGTATGCACCTAAAGCAATGTTTAAAATGAAATTTTAAGCTTGAAGTGCACATATGACAAAATAATAAAGGCACAAAATCAATTATAAAAGTTCTACAATAGGGACCTAGAAAAGTGGAGGGAAGAGAATCTAAAGTCAGTAGCAGGCAGGAAATAATAAAAATAAGTACAAAAGCCAATGAAACAAGAAACTAACAAATATTAGAGAAAATCGATGAAATCAAAAGTTGGTCTATTGGAAAGATCAATACACGATCAAATTCTGGCTAGACTATATGGCTAATGAAGGAAACAAGAGAGAAGAAACCAATTGTCAATATCAGAAATGAAAAGGAAATCATTATAGTTTCGTCAAAAAAAAATGATGATAAAGGAAGAAAATGATACCAGTTACTTAAACTACACTAATGAAGCAAAACATTCTTTGAAAGACACAAATCCCCCTAACTGATTCAAGAAGAAATAGAAAATCTGAATACCCCTATTACTATTAACAGCATTGAATTCATAATATTAAAAATTCCTACACAAAGGAAACCTTGGGCCCAAAGAGCTTCACAAGTGAATTCTATATAAACATTCCAGAAAATAGAGGACAAAAGAATCCTTTCCAACCATCATTACCTCGATACCAATACCTGACAAGGCCATCGTGAGAAGAACTTCAGACCCATATCCCTCAGCATAGACTTCAACTTCTGGGTATGTATCCAAAGGAACTGAAAATCAGGACTTCAAAGAGAGATCTACGCTCCCACACCCACTGCTGCATTATTCACAATAGCCAAAATGTGGAAACACACTAAATGTCTGCTGACAGTTGAATAAAGGAGAGGTGGTCTACATGTGTATGTGTGTGTATAACATGTATAATATATGCCCATATATATATATATAACGAAATATTACTTAGCCTTAAAAAGAAGGAAATCCTGTTATTTGTGACAACGTGGATGAACTTGGAAGAGATTATATATTTTAAGTGAAATAAGCCAGGCAGAGAAAGACAATCACTGCATGATCTCAATTATATGTAGAATCTAAAATAGTCAAACTTGTAGAAGCAGAGAGTGGAATAGTGCTTGTGGGGGGGGGGGGGAGCTGCGGGGAGGGAGAAATGGGGTTCTGTTGCTCAAAGGGTACAGAGTTTCAGTTATGAAAGATGAATGAACCCTGGAAATCTAGTGCCCAGCATGGTGACTATAGTGAATGATTCTGTATTGTATGCATGAAATTTGCTGCCAGGGTAGATCTTAAGTGTTCTCATCACACAAAGGAAAGAAGAAGAAAACAGTAATTATGTGAGGTGATGGATATGTTAATTAGCTTGATTGTGGTAATAATTTTACAATGTATATGTGTAGATCAAACATCAAATTGCATACCTTAAACATATGCAATTTTTATTTCTTAATTGTACCTCAATAAAGCTATTACACAAATACTCATAGCAAAAATATTAGGAAATAAATCCAGCAATATATAAAAGCATAATAATGCATGATCAAGTTTGGTTTATCCTGGTGAATATGAGGTTGATTTAACATTTCAAAAAATCAACTTAATTCACAATATTCACAGAATGAAGGGAAAAAAATAATATGAACCTCTAAACCGTTGCAAAATAAAACATCGGGTGGAAGTCCACACCCTATGAGACTAAAACGAAACAAACAAACAAACAAACAAACAAAAAACCTCAGAGCATTAGGAATAGAAAGGAACTTCCTCATTCTAGTAAATGGCATCTACCAGAAAGCCTCTAGCTAACATTATGTGCAATGTTGAAAGACCGAATGCTTTTCCCTTAAAATCAATAACAAGGCAGTATGTTCACTTTCCTCATCTTTCTTCAACTTTGTATTGGGGTAACATAAAAGGCACACCAATTGGAAAGGGAAAGACTAAACAGTCCATTTAAAGAAGACTTACCATCAGTGTAGAAAATCAAAAGGGATCTACAAGAGTTAGAAATGATCAGTGATTTTAACAATGTCATTTAATGTAATTAATAATGTTTTGATTAATAGTAATGATTAATTTTGTTTTTATAAACTGCAGTGAAGATTTAGAATTTAAAATAAAAACACTATCATTTAAAGTAGCCAATAAAGGGATGCCTGGGTGGCCTAGTCAGTTGGGCATCCGGCTTCGGCTCAGGTCATGATCTTGCGGTTCATGGGTTCGAGCCTCGTGTGGAACTCTGTGCTAACAGCTCACAGCCGGGAGCCTGCTTCTGACTCTGTGTCTCCCTCTCTCTGCCCCTACCCAGCTTGTACTCTGTCTCTCTCTGTCTCTCTCTGTCTGTCTCTCTCTCAATAATAAATAAAATATTTTTAAAAATTTAAAAATAAATAAAGTAACATAAAAATATGAAACTAATAAAATATGTCTAGGTCTACGTGCTGAAATTTAAAAAAAAAATTTTTTTGAGGATAATTGAAGACATACAGAGAGAAAAAGGAATTCCAGAAATAACTCATATGAATATTGTCAATTGATTTTTGACAAAAATACCAAATAGAAATACCAAATACAAATATATCAATACACGAGTCTGGAACAACTAAATATCCACATGATGGGGATGGGGTGACCCACACACCATGTATGGAAACCTCAATAAATACTAGCTCTCTTCCTCATTTTTCCTGCCATGTACAATTGGTACAATCATGTAAGTTCTACTGATCCCTGGGACTTACATGGTAGCAGGCAGGATGCGGTTAGGGGAAATACCTTAAATTACAATTGATGTGGGTCAGTAAGGACACAGAGATGGTTGTTTATGGAATGAATACTGGAAATGTCATTGTAATGCTTTTTTTTTTTTTTTTTTTTTTTTTTTTAGGAAGGGGAAGTATTGATCCACTTTTAGCTCAGAATGCATGCAAGAAACACGTTTTCGTATCAAAATGATTTTAAAGTGCCCCTCCCTCTACTGGAGTGAGCAGACAATACTGAGTGCCCCAAGAGAAGATTTTCACCAAAGAGAACAAAATGGCTGGGAGAGTCTGGTTCAGAAAGAGGACTTGTGGAAACACACTGTCATTTGGACTCAGCGGTGAGGCCAACAACCAACATACTACAGCACATGTGGAGACAAGACAACGTCTTCCACAGAAACAAATATTGTGGTATGAAGGACTTATTCTGAGCAAATGCATAAGGAAGAGTGAAACTTTTATTTGCTAGGAAATGTGAATGTGGTAGGCATGCATGGAGCGTGCCAGGCGCCCAGAGGGGTAAAAAAGGCAGCACGCAATGTTTGAGAACGATCTTGTTATCTCTACTATGACGTCTGAAACAGCACTTTTTCAAATTTCTTAAACATGGATGATGTATACATACCACAGTGTCTGTGAGCCTCAGTTTCCTTGTTAGCACAAGGAATCCATTAGATTAAAGGATTTCTTTAGTTCATGTCAGCTTTGGCATGGAAGAATATTTCTAGTCTGTGGAATGATGATCAAGAGAGAAGAAATTTTACAACCTCCCTTAAAGGACTCTTAACGGTCACCATAGCCACCCATTTAGAATACCCTGAAACACATCTGCCAGATGTTTCCCATGACTCTGGATTTCCTACAAATAGAGTGGAGCCATATGAGCCAGATGCCGACACCAATCTAATTTGTTGAGACATAAATCAATCCTAATAAGGGTATTAGATGAAGGGAGAAAGAGTGTTTTTATAGACTGTAGAGAAGTAACAGTTCAGGAAATAACCTGAAATGGACTGAGGATGATTGGTGGCCCTTGGAGACTTGAAAGTTAAATAGGAGGTCCTCACAACCTTTGTTAGGTCTTTAGTCTTCTTTAAAGTGCTCTGTGGTTCACTGGAAATGCCACTCTTTTTTTTTTTTTTTTTTCTGCTGTAACTATTAATACTACTGCTTTGGTTGGTTTTAGAGCTTTTATACATGTATATAAATGTCTGTCACTGTTGTTCTTATGGGAAGTACTGAAGAACTCAGGTACAATTGCAACTGGTTCATCACTGGCTAATAATGACTTACTCACCAAAAGGGCACCCTTTATGGGTCTGTATGTGTTTACGTGTATCAGTGAACCATCCTCAGGAGCAAAATGCCCTGATTACAATCGACAGCTGGGTAGGTTTAGAGTCATTTACTTCAGATCACATCAACAAGTTCTTCTGTGTTCTCGGCAGTGTCTTCTCCACTGGCTTGGGTTCTTCCGCCTTTAAATCTGATCAGATTTCTCTCTCTCCTTCTGATAGGGGTAGTGATAATATTTCATTCAAAGAATTACCCTATGGAATTTTACTCTCAAGAAAAATCAGGCTGCCCCTCAACCCCTATTTGCAAACATGTTGTAAACTCGGGTTAACGGACTATTTGTCAGTAGCCTCAAGTGGACAAGAAAAGCCCAGAGATATCTTAAGAGAAGGATAGGGTGGGAGGGATAATCTTTTTGCCCTGTTTCAATGCCGAATTTGGGACTGCATGTGCATGTACAAGCGAAGACCTTCCACAAGGAGAACAGGAAGACTAAAGGGTAGTTCAGAGGTCACCATTCCAACTGAGCTGCAGGCAAACGTCAAACACAGTCTGGGAATCGAGGACAAGGACAGGTATTGATGCAAAGCCAATTTCTTGGCATCTGGGGCACACGGCATAAAGAATCCAGTGCAGAAGACAACAGCTGGAGTCACAGATGAGAATTGAGGTTCAAATATGGTAATAGAAAGAAATAAAAAGTAGGAACCAGGCCGGGGATGATAAGGCATGGTCTAGCTTTACCTTAGGAAAAGAGTTCTTGCTGGCAAGGGATTTCTTTATAGGGCCAGCCACCCAGCTTCTTGAATAAGCAGCACATAATCTCCTAAAGGTGCTATCTGGTGGCTGAAACTAGGTCTTTCACAGTGCTGGTTTTTGGAGTCACTACCTTCCTGCTCATGCGGGTGTTTCCCTGACTCTCGACTCAGCTGCATACAGCTTGTCCTCACTAGCCATTTACAAAGTGAGCAGATACCGCTGCTGATTGCCGCTGTATCCACCGACATAATTGCACTCATTATCTGCACGTGGTCCAACAGTTTGTGTATCAGCGTGTTTTCAGGATTTCTCTAATCCAGGGATTTTTTTTCCCAATGGTTACCAAAATACAAACTTTCTATATGTAAAAATATTTATAGAGGCACACCATTTCTACGTATAGAAAACAGAACTTTGCCACCTTCACTTGGGTCAGAAGAATATACAGATAGCTTCACATTCCTCACAGCTGCTTCAGCACGCCTTTCAGGGGTGCTTGAGATTGTCTTCTTTCCCGGTTCTCTGCTTTGTCATGATCAGAGACCGTCAAAAACATCTTCCCTTGGACCAGACTCCTGAGCCCCTCACCCTCACACTGAAGTAAAAAAGGATGTCTTCTCTCTCTAAGATTTAGAGAGATTTTAGTGAGATTGGCCTTGTTTCTACGACCTCTTCTTCCCATGCCCAAAGTAGCTGGAATTTGGGCATCGTAGGTAGGGAATAGAAGGTGGCCAAAGGTAGACAAGGATCATGGGAGTCCCAGTCCTTTGTCCACTCACTTCCTTTCCTTAGACCCTACTTGGGCATTCTGGCTACCTATTCCTTTAGGGTAAATTCTTTCTACGGATCTCTCAGACCCTGCTTCCTTACAGAGTCCTATAACTAACTTTCCATCCAGTCAGAGGTACCTGAATCCTAAAATAAATGGGTTTTTATGGCAAGACATCACTGAACACGATGACAAGAGAAACACTGGCATTATCAGGTGTTAAAGTGGACACATGGATCCAGGCACGTGTTAAGGCTTTAAGAATGAGGTGCCAAGAGTTTTGCCTTAAAAATTCACTTAGCGTCTTTAAATCACAGCCTCCTGATGGATGAAATCAGCAACACCAGACCTTCTCGAGGCCTTCTGGAACACAGGTGTGTTTCCTGAGCCAGGTATCCCTCTCCATCAACCAGCAAGGCCTGTATGATTTTTTTTTTAGTTATGACCTATTTCTCTGTCCTTTATTTTTGTACCTACCTACCATCCATATGAATATTCCTATCCTCGTTTTGATCAGAAAGTTTAAACAACATATTTAGGGTCACCCAGTTGTCAAGAGACACAGGACGAGTTTGAAACCGGGTTTATTCCCAAGGCGAGCACTCTTTCCTTTGCTCACACTGACACCTCTCTTTCCTTGGTGCCAATTATTCTAATGTCATGGGACAGGTGTGTGGATGAATGACACAATGTGAATGCACCTGGGACAATGTCTCAGGTGCACCGGAGGCCTGCAATTGTTACTATTGTTACGTGAATTCATCATTTGTTTTTAGAGTTTCTCATTCCTTTTTGGCAAAACGACTCCATCAGGGTCTGCAGGGAACTAGTTCTCTAGAACTGCTCAGGTATACTATGGGCAAGAGAAAGGAATTCTTCCCTGGAGTGCTCAGGGAGATGCTAAAGGTGAGCAGACAAGAAGGTGGGATCCTGATGGAAGGGCTAAAGAGAAGAAAAGTATGTGAGTGAGACTGAGATATAGGAGCAAAACTAGGAGGGAAATGAAAAGAACAAAATTTTGTAAAGGCTTTCAAGATGTTAAATCATACCAAGGTAATATGTCCTGTTAATAGTCTTTATGTGGCAACATGGATATCACCAGAGACTCAAGAGAGTACAGTTTTACAGGGTTGATGAGGGGAAACCCATTCCACTCATGGGGTTACAGGCATGTTTCATTCTTTTTTTTAAGTGTATTTATTTTTGAGAAAGAGAGAGAGAGAAAGAGAGAGATCGGGGGAAAGGCAGAGAGAGAGAGGTGGACAGGGGATCCGAAGCAGGCTCTTTGCTGACAGCAGCAAGCCCAATGCAGGGCTCAAACTCAGGAGCTGTGAGATCATGACTTGAGCCGAAGTTGGACCCTTAACCAATGGAGCCACCCAGGCACCTTGAGGCATGTTTCATTCTTATATCCTTGCCTCTTTTTGGTCTCTCCTTGGTTTTGTTTTGTTTATATTTTCACTTCTTTTTCTTCATCTTTCTTCCTCTCTTCGTATTCCTCCTCCTCTCTCTTACACAGTCAATTGCTAATATTATATTCTGTCACAAGTGGAATGAAAGCTTGATCCAAAGCCAGATGTTTACCAACCAGATAGACAGCAAAGGGGCAGTGGTGCTAACGTTTAATGAGGGAGAGCCCAAAGAATACCTTGTGAAAGTGAATATAATTTGTTGACTTCTTGCTATGAGCCAAGGACTCTATCTTCTTCAAACTCAAGAAGAATACCATGAAGAACAGGGCCACAATCCCTCACATAAAGCTGCTGGAGCCTGCAGGCTTTTGAGATTCAGAAGTTTATGGTTATACAAAAGCATAATATATATGTTGTATAATATATAACATCTCCAGCATAATCGCGTTAATATTTCTGCTCTCGTGTTGTGAATATTGAGACAAAGTGTGGTAAACGGTGACAAATAGTTGTATGCCAATTCAGAAAAGGTTTTGCTGACAAAAATAGCTTTTGCCCCAAACTTATGAAAAAGAAAATCTTTCAGATTTCAGGACTTTTCCTGGATTTCAGAATTGTGGAATAGGGGTTGTGTAATGTAATTTGCACTGCCATTGAATAGATGGAGAAACTGACACCCAAAGAGGTGACATGATCCACCAGTAAACACAGAGCTGAGAAAAACGGCACTGAAATTTGAAATGAGTGTGACACTCATGCTCCCAGAGACTCTTGGGGACAGAGGAAGGAGAAGTTAGAGCCTTGCTGGTTCTAGTGCCTGTTGAATGGGTCCTTTATGGACACAGGGTCTCTCAAAAACACAGGACGTAGGATATATTTGAGGATTCCAGGATACTAAAAGATTAAAAAAAAATGTCAAGACTAGATTATGAACAATAAATACAAACACACACAGAGTGACCTCTATTTGTAGGTAACATTTAAAAAAAAATCTAAATTTAAGATCTTTTGTGAACGTGCACCAATGAAATCGTCCTGTCAACTCCCTTTGCAGAATCCCAACCCTCAGAGAAATGGCTCCCATTGGTGAGTGAGCATCAACAGATCTTCACTCTCAGGAGGCGTGTGTTGTATCTTAATACCCTTAGGATCAAGAGCATTGATGATTGATTAAGAAAAGGTTGTGTGAATCATAAAACATAATATGTGCACACACCATCCAACAACTGTAACTGATGCACCCACCATTTTAGCTATAAAACTCTCGTGCTAGATTTTTCTGTCTTATTTGAATCGATAGCTGTGGTAGGCTGTATGTAGGAATATCTAATACCGTCAACGCAGCAATGTTCTTTACTCACATATTAGATCTCGTATAAAGCCCTGGGCACATGACTATATTAAATTTTTGATTAAACAAAAAGTAATGCCCATCCCCTTTAACACAGTATCTAGTACATGGCACCACAAGTCCTCTGTTCTCTATACTACTCAATTCCCCATGGTTTTCATCTTCTTTATTTCAATCATAAAGAGCATAAATGCAGGGACATTTACCTATCCCTTTGGGCATCATAATTTCTGGCACATAGCTTATTGAAGATCAACTATTCAACAAGTGATGGGTACCTACTGTGTCTTTAACGCTGTGGCAAGCAATAATAATGTAAATAATAAATACAACAATAACGCAACAACTAACTAGACAGTCTCTCGACCTCATGGAGATTTTAGTCTAGTGCAAGAAACAGCTAATGACAAAGGTTTACTATGGGAGGATTGAGCTTACAATTGTGTAAATGCTGTGGGTAAAACATGTCATTCTCTGGGAGCTCATGAAAGGAGGGAGGAACAAAAGCTGGGTCAGAGAAGGGTATGATTTGAGGTCTTAAGACGAAGAGAGTCATGCAGTGGAATGTGAGAAGATCATCTTAGGCAGGCAACTGTGCCTTAAGACCCTAAGGCAGAGGGGGCGTTGTCCTATTCCAGAAACTAGCGGAAGCTCAGTGTGGTGGGAGCATGCACAGTGAGTGAGGGTGCATGTTGTGAATGAGGCTGTATAGAGAGGCAGGAGTTGATCCCACAGAACCCCTGCATTATGAGGCACCAGCACTATCCATGAAGACTCTACTCTTTTGGAATCTTCATCTTACCTAGAAGTCACCAGTTGTCTCACATTGTGTAATAAAGACATACTCTGTGTTGGGCACTGCTAGGAACTAGGCATCCAGCTCAATTAAGACATGGCGCCCGCTTCCAAGGAGTTGATGGTGCAGGAGGAAGCATATGAATAAAGAAATCAATCATTTCAATGTAGACAGTGTTTCCCAGGTCTTTCTGGCACCATTCCCACCTCCTGTTGCACTTGGTGCTTCCTTCTAGGTGTCTGGCCAAGTCTCTCTGGTCTCCATTGCCCACGTAGGAAGCCCCTCTCAGGTGTCATAGTCTTTCATGTGGCAACATAATCGCTCTTACATTCTCTATCCCAACATCCATTAAATTAAGCCAGCAAACTATTTACTGCCTGATGAGGTACAGAACATGCAATAGTGTTCCAGAGGAAATATAAGTATCCCCTGAAAAGCTTTGTAATATCCCTGAGAATTTACATATATTACCTTTTACAGGTAGATGAAAATTTGGTGAGGTTGGTCTAAGGACAGAAGGTGGGTTCACTTAAAGAAGGGCTAGTAAGAATTATGATGTCTTTCACAAGTGAGATTTGATACTTATATGTTTCACTGTAAACATGGTCCTAATTTGCATTTAAATCCCAACTCTGCCCATACATGATGGATGATCCTAGCAAAGCTACTTAACATTTTGAAGGTCAGTTTTCTAATCTGTAAAATTAGATTGTCATGATAAGCTCACATGTTGTTGCAAGGACTGAAATTATACAATGTAGCAAAAATGCCCACTAGGGTTCCCGCTGTTGCCATTAATCCTTCTCAAAATGATCAACTGCCATGTGATCCATGTGGTTTGCTTGAGGTGCAGAAAGAATAAGCTTATCCTGTGATGTGTATGTTTTTGAGCAGAAATTCCCATTTATTAAAATTTTAAAGACAGTGGAATGAAAATAAAGCATCCTCTGCCCCTGAAATGTTCCCATCCTCTCTGCCTTCAGGGCTTAGCACAGGGACCTTCACCAGGCAGGTCCCGCAGAGAACAGTACTCATGGCTGAGAGTGAGGAGAGAGAGGGGAATCCTCTCTGCCAGGTGGGGGAGCTGGGACAGTAGAGGGGATGGGCACGCTTACCACCTGCCACCTGGTGTTGTTCAGCAACAATGGTGAGAACTGCCCCTTGGTAAGAGCCTGGTGAGCAAGAGTGAGGACTGATGGTTACCTCCTGGTGCAAGGGTGAGCCCATTGAGGGCTTTAGAAACAGGGTGACCAAATTTAATTTTGAACAGATGACTCTGAACTCACTAGAGAAAAATGGATCCAGCAGCAGCAGGGAGTCTAGCTGGGTGGCTATGGCAACAATCCAGAGGACACGTGAGACCTTAAACCAGAGCAGTGGCCAAAGAGAGGCAGACAAGGGTGTAGATCAGAGACGAATCCAGGGGGATTTTGCAACTTAGATGGCTCAACTGGTTGTTTTCGGTTGTCTACTGCTTACTAGTTGCCCTGGGTAGACTAGGTAGGAAAAAGCCCCAGCTTTGCCCTGGAGGAGCTCAATTATTTCAGGGAGAGCAAAAAAAAGGTTGTCCGGTATTTTCTAAGCTATGAAATGATAAGAAATGCACTTTATTTGCATCCATCCCCAAGTGTTTGGGGAGAACCCCATGAAATACTGTCTGTGATAATACTCTTTAAAATATAAATTACTGTTTACAAGCACTCTTTAAAGTAATAATGGTGGTAGGCATTATTTACATTTGTTAGTCCTAACCTTCACAAGAGCCCTGCGAAAGTTCTTCTGCGGCTCCATTTACGGGTGAGGAAATCAAAGTATTGCTGCTATTGAATTACACCAACCAGGCTGTCTAATTACTATGAAAAGTCTTCTTACCTCTTAATGGGATGGTAAGAACAAAGCTAATACCACAGTACAAACTGGTTGGTCCTTTCCTCAACTTTGGTAGCATGTGCTGCATGGCTATAGGTGAATAGGGCCAGATCAGCAGGCATTTTGCCGTGTCTCGGTCCATTCCTCCTAATCCAACTTGCCGAACTGAAGAAGTGGTGGGTATGTGAAAGTATGGATGGATGGCAGAATAATGGATGAATAGATCGATCCATCTCAACACTTGACTTGTTAAGGTAGGTGAGCCCACTTGAGCCCATATAATACACATGTGATAGCCCTTAGAGGGAAGCCAAAACTTTCATGAGTGAGACACCCACCAGTATCTGGATATATTACGTGTATTACGCATGAGGCTTCATCATCGTGCTGTATTCTCTCCTTTGAAACTAGTGTTTAATTCAGCCTCTAACTTTTAAACTTGGCTCCCCTTGCTTAGACATTCTTGGACCATTTGCATCCCTCATTCAGAACTTTGCGGCCAAGCCTCAACCCAGTGGCCAGTGCCTGAGCATGTCCAACCAGTCTCTAGGGGAGTAATTCAGACTAGATGGATGGATGGACATATTAGCAGTTGGACCTTATGAATTGCGAGATTAGTGATCATGGTTGGGCTCAGAAATGTATCCCTTGTTCCCCAACACTGTTTTATTTTTGTTTCCACTTTCTACAGCTTGTCTTGGCAGGGTAATGTTTAACAGATTAATTCTAATTGATTGTCTTGTTTATTTTGAAGCACTGCTACTTCCATGCCCAGAGCAAAAATTATATAATGTTTCATGAGGGTAACTGGGAGTTCAGCAATTAATGACAAGAGCATCAAGTCATGAGACTTTCCATTCTCTGTAGGGTTGACTGTTTGTATAACTTTGACCCTTGGAGCTTTTGGTGAGATATCAGATTTCATACTTCAGTGTGTCCCTGCCCTGAGGATTAACTTATATGCCTTTTCCTTACTATAGCAGATTCTGTTCTATTTTACTTGGAATCAGAACATCTTTTATTTAACGGCTTGGTTTGATTTCACACACCCACCATCTGGGCTTTTATTCTTTTCCTACTTAATTTTTTAAAGGAACATCAGATTGTCTCCAGTTCTATCACGGAGTCAACTGCTTGAGGGTAGGAGTCAGACCATAGATGGAGAGAAGGCCAGATTCTAGGAAGACTGAGGCACCAAGCATGACTAGACTGGCCTCTGAATTCCTAGTTAGGTTGAATTGACCTACTTTATATATATTACATATATTATATGTTTATATCTATTATACCTCTAAAAGAGATTTAATCTATCAGAGAGACAGTATGGCATAGTTGAAAATTTTGTTAAAGTATGTGTATGAGAAAAGTAGAAAGTTATAAGATATACCTCAAGTTACTTTTTTTAACATTGCCCTAATTCCTTAACCCCCTTCCTTCCTTCCTCCCTTCCTCTCCTCCTTCCTTCCTCCCTACTTCCCTTCCTTCCTTCCTCCCTTCTTCCCCTCCTCCCTCCCTCCCTCCCTCCATCTTCCTTTCTTCTTACCTTTCTTCTTTTATTTATCTTTTTCTTTCTTTCCTTAAGCACATATTTACTATGCAGTGACCCTATTATGCGCTAGGCCCTGTGTTTGCATGAGAAGGAAAACCACATTGTCCTCATTCTATAAATTTAGGGTATGAGATGTTAATACCCGTGGAGGGAGTTGATAAGGATGAAGGAAGACAAACCTACTCAAGGCCAAATAGATGAAAAATTCCATCTTCAAACTCCTCCTTCAGGCTAACTGCTATTCTTTCAGAAAGCCTCTCCCTTTTGTTAAGATGAACAGAGTATATTTTTACATTCATGTCTTCTTGTTCAAGTTTATGACTAGATTGGGTTTTATAAAACTCTCATTTCATGTTTGTTTTAAGCAA
Source organism: Panthera onca (assembly GCF_046562875.1). Lineage (NCBI taxonomy): Eukaryota > Metazoa > Chordata > Mammalia > Carnivora > Felidae > Panthera > Panthera onca. Next base: position 10,682,280 of record NC_138342.1, read on the forward strand.
GACAACGAGTGAAAAGTGGTAAATAAAACCATTGCAATTGGTCTTTATGTGTCAAGCAGTATGATGCTAATTCATTCCATCAACATTGAAGAAGTCATTCTTGAGGAGCACTTAATATTAAGACCAGGGGAGTTCAGAAATTAATAAGACACTGTCTTTCTTTGTCCTGAAGGAAATCCTAGATGAGTGGAGAAGGACATGTAAATAGATAATCACAATTTAAATCAGTAGACTGTGATGATACGATGTGAACAATGACAATACATATGTGCCAGACACAGAAGAGACATCAGAAAGGAAATGGATTAATTGTGATGATAAGGAAGAAGAGTGATAGGGTCATAGGGCACACAATATTTGAGATAGGGCAATGGTTTCCTACTAAATCTAAACATATCATTACCAGGCAAAGCCTAAATGAGCAAACTAAATATCACAAAGGAGATTAAAGCAGTTCCACAATACCCTGGAGTCACATGGCTTTGAACATACTATCATTTCTTTCCTTTTATAGAACAAATTGTGTCTCACTTATCCTAAGGGCATGCTTTTAGAAATATATAATCATTAAAAAATCACTTTTCTAACTATAAAATTTGGACACTTCACTAGGGTCAAGGGGAAGAAGAACTTGGGTTATGACACCGTGATAACAAATGCTTCTGCCAATCTCATGGTTGAGGGTGGGGGAGGGTAAGTGGCTCTGGAACTGGTACACCCTACAAAATTGCCCTGAGTTTTGATAAGGTGGCAGGTCTTTTGTATTCCAGCACTGGACTAATCATTGGATAAATGATGTGCCTTGGAAGGAGTTATGATGTTATCTGAGGTGGATTTCTTTATCTAAGAGATATCTTTTGACAGAGGCTCAAATGCAAGCTATAACCTGTCAATGTTTCCTTCATCGTGGGGAATGAGCTTTTCAGCCTTGAATGAGGGCGGGGTCTAGTAGCACATTTCCCTATCACAGTTATTGCCAATTTCATCAAAATGTGATGGGAATCCGGATGTGCACTTTAGCCCATAATTATGCAGTAGGTGACCTGGTGAAAGTTCTAGCCTGGAAAGTCACAATGCTGGCTTGAATTTCCATGCGGCTGTGGTTATAGGCACCTTCTCCTGGTGTTTGACTGCAAGAACTAACAAACAACTGAAATCACAGGGTCTGTTACTCCATAGTCACAACTGGAAATAATGACTGGCTTGGTTCCATGAAGTCATTAAGGACCCAAACTCCTTTCATCCTGTAGCTTTATCCCATTCAAGATCCTCAGAGCTGTCTTTCTTTCATTTCCTGCCCCCCCCCCCATTAGTGGAAAGGAACAGGTGCCCTTAAGGACCAGCCTTGGACATGGTTCCCATCACCTCTGATCACAGTTTTCTGGGCTCACCTGTGCTGAATAAGAGAGTCTAGAGCATGTTTTCCAATGGCTAGCCCATGAAGGAAAGCAGAAAATAATATCTGTGCTCACAAGTCGTCTCTCCTAAACAGTAGAAAGACTTTAGGCAGACCTAGGCTCATGTGCCAGTTGTGACATAATTAGCTATGTACCATAGGGCCAATTATCTAACTTTTCTGAGCTTCATTTTTTCCCATCTGTAAAATCATGACTATCATACGATCCTCAACAGATTGTTGGGAAAATTGAATGAGGTGAATTTAATTTCACAGAAAGGGTTTTCCTTTCCCCTTTCTTTTTAAGCTCTCTATATCAGTGTGGTCTTTCCAGTGTTCAGAGCTATCCAACAAAGTGTGAGAGCTGATAGCCTACCTGAATATGAGTTGCTATGGACAGGATTCTTGCATGAGGTGGTAGATGGGCCTCATTGACCTCAAAAGTCCTTCAGCTCTGTAGGAACCTCTGAAATATTCATTAAACACACACCAAGTTGAGCCAGAGTCAGATTGGGCATTTATACTGGAACCAGACACTGGCATGTGCTCAGTAACCAGAGCTTTTCTTTTCTTCTGGAACTAAGTCTTCTCAGCAGAATATCGACATCTGTAAAGCTCTCTGACTTGACTTTTCATTTCTCCTCTTTGCAGAACTGTGCTTGTCTTGGCCTTTTCATCTCGACATTTAACTGAGAAGAATTTCAATTGTTTGCAGTCAATCCCACAGTGCTTTTCCAATTTCCCTTTGTTTTCTTTGGGATTTTCAAGAAACCTCACGTGCCCTACATAATTCAGTTGTGATTCCAGAGGAACTTGTGCCTCAAAGTGACAGATGCTTTTTAAAAATATTTCAACACCTGTGTATTCTAAGCAGCATTGCATTAAGAACCAAGAGGCCAGAGCTAGATGCCTGGTCCTGCCATTAATTAGCTGTGTGACCTTCAGTAAGTAATTGGTGCCTTCCTCAACTGAATAAAGAGGGTGAGCGAGATGAGTGGTTTATAAATTATGTCCCATGGAGCTCTGGGGTTTCCTGGAGATGTTTCCAGGGATCTGGGAGTGGCAAAGGGGAGCTTTTGTCCTGTTCAACTCTGTTTTTCATCTATTTCATATACTGGAGTCTAGTAACACCTCACTGACAAAAGAATTTCACAAATATATATATATATATATATATATATATATATATATATATATATACACACACACACACACACATATCTCACTAAATTCCAATGATCTCTACAAATCAGCTGTGCTCCTACTTTCTTGAACACTGTGATTTGACTGATGAATATATTTTTCTTTTAATGTATTGTGAAATGATAAACTGCCATATCCTCAGTATTAAAGGAATCCAAGTTAAGTCAGTGGTACCATAAAAAGGCATTTACACCAGTTCAAACAGAAGTTCTATCTTTAACTGTCCTCTGGTAAAAATATTTAAATTCCCTAGCTTTAAGGCAATCACTGTAGTCTGGGAAAGAAAACGCTTGCCTTGCAGGGTGTGAGTATTAAAGAGTAAGATAATGCTGTGCACTGCCAGGCAGAGTGATGGCGAACACCAGCTGCTCGTTCCTGCTCCGTGCTCCTACACACACGGTTAACAGATTCGTGCCCAGCTCTCCTCTGTGCCTCTGTGGGGCTCCAGAATCCCTCCTCTCTCAGGCTCCAAGAAGCCACCACCCATCAGAACGAGTTAGCATTTGGGACAAAGCACAGTTGACATCCTGTCACCTCCCAATTTTCTATCTGTAAAATGGGAATTGTTATGGACTGTTTGTGTCCACCCCCCTTCCCCCCCAAAAAATGTCATATGCTGAAGCCTTAACTCTCAGTGTGACTGTATCTGGTGAAAGCCTTTACTGAAGTAATTAAGGTTAAGTGAGGTCATAAAGTTAGTGCTCTGATCCAATAGAATTAGAGCTTTTATAAGAAGAGACACCAGAGGTCTTACTCTCCCTCTCTGTATCCTTGCCATGTGAGGGCACTGCAAGGAGATGACCATGGACAAGCCAAGAATACCCTTGTCAAAATATGCCCAGGCTGCCACTGTTATCTCAGACTTCCACTTCCAGAACTGTGAGAAAATAAACCTCTCTAATTTAAGCCACCAAGTCTGTGGTGTTTTGTTATGGGGGTCTGAGCTAACTACTTTGGAAATGCCAATGTCTTCCTCATTTATTCAATCAGTATCATGGAATGTCTACCCTGCACGCACCTCTGTGAAAGGTGCAGGGCATTTAAAGACTCATGTGACAAGCATCCCAGTCCCAAAGACATGACTCTCCTAAAGAAGGTACTAACAGACTGTCAATGTTTCAAAGAAACTACAGAGTGCATGTTAGCTTACACACACACACACACACACACACACACACACACACACACGATTCTTCTTAAAACACATGTGCCAGTTAGATGCAGAGGTAGATGTAAATAATATTCAGTGAAATATTTGTTTAACAGTGAAACTTGGGAAAAAAACCTTCCAATTTATATTAGACTCTGAGCTCTGTAAGATCAGATTCACCTCTCTGCCACTAGCCTCAGCAACCAGCATAGAATGAGAATTTGTAAATGCTTGTGCAATAAACATGTGAACCAATGTTAAAGAGTAATATGTTATATATAACATGCGTAACATGATCCCCCAGGAAGTGATAAAGGGATAATATACACTGGCTGGATAACAGATTATCTCCATTATGCATGAACACATTTTTTTTTTAGGGAATACAACTAAGATTTTACAAATCACAAAATAAATACACTTTAGGTAGCCTGCTAAGGACTGAACTGTGCCCCTCCACAATGTATATGCTGCAGCCCCCAGTGTGATTGGTATTTGGAGATGAGGTTTGTTGAGGTGATGAGAGCCAGTGGAGGTCATGAGGGTGAGGCTCACGTGACGGTATTGAGGGTGGCCATCTGCAACCAGGAAGAGAGCTCTCACAGGAACCAAACTGACTGGAACATTGATCCTGGACTTCCCAGCTTCCAGAACTGTGAGAAATAAATCTGTTGTTTAGGCTGCTCAGTCTATAGTGATTTGCTATAATGGTCCTAGAAGACTAATACGTAACCCAAGTAGGATAGTTTTCCGTACAGGGATTTAGAGGCCCACACGCAGTTGGGATAGGCAAGGGAGTGGGGCTCAGTGAAAGTGAGAAGCTTCTGGATTAGCAGGAGGACCCTGAAAATGGTCTTTCTGGCTAAGTTCACCACCAAAGCAGTGATTCTCAAGAGACTTGCAGAAGCTGACTCCAGCTTCTCATCAGCTCTCTGCCCACACGCTACCCAACGCTGCTAGTTGATTCATCTGGAATGCAGAAGTCCTATTTTATTCATGTTTTACACACAGCACTTAGTATAAGCTCTGACACATAGAAAACATCTCATAAGTGTTTGTTGAATAAACAGTCTCTACATTCATTCTGACAACTCATCATGAAAGTGGGAGCTGTCCATCTCAATGAGGAAAATGGGGAAGAATCTGAAAGTCAACAACACTGCCATAAAGTAGAATATTATAGAATAGTCTTCAAAATTTTAACGACATGAGAGGATGTTCGTGATAAAACATTGCCCTTATACACACAGACACAGACACACAGACACACACACACACACACACACACACACACACACGGACACAGACACACACACACATGTACACACCCCAAAGTAGTATCAGTGGTTATTTCTGAGTAGTGGAATTAAATATTTTTTCCCTTCCAAGTTCTTTTAGATTCTTAGTTAAAAAAATTATCTCCCAACCATTTTTTTTACATTAAGCTTGTATTATTTTATGAGAAAAGAATGTTGCTAAAAATCGATCCTTATATAAATGTGCTACCATGTTAGTCATTAACATTTCAGTGTGGGTGAGCAACGATCGGGAACTGCAGAACAGGAGGTCAAAACAGCAGCAGCCACTCCTGTATGATGTCCTTGAAGAATGTTCCTCTTTCTTATCATCACTCTTCAAAATTCAATTTGCCACTTGCCGAATCTCAGGATCTCTGTCTTAGCTCCCAGTGAGTCTCCTCAGTCCCTGAGCAAGCTCACTGTTCTATGCCGAAGTGAGCCCTCGTCTTGGGGTTCCCTGGCATGCACAGTGCTGTATCCCCATGGCAATCTGGTGAGAGCCCAGGAGCTCTTAAACACTGGGACTGGAAGGCATGTGATACTCTCAGCTTTGAATCTGTTGCTATGTCCAGCAAAGGAGGGGTCTCACTTCAGCACTACTGACATTGTAAGCTGGATAATTGTCTGTTTGGGGTGGTAACCTGTGCATTGTAGAATGCTTAATAGCATCTCTGGCTCCAACCCACTGGATGCCAGGAGCACTCTTGCCCCCAAGGCATGACACCCAAAAACATCTCTGGATATGGCCAAATGTTCCCTGAAACCTATTGTAAGAACTTTATTCCATTTTTTTTTAATTATTTGAGAGAGAGAGAGAGAGAGAGTGCAAGTGGGGGAGAGGAGCAGAATGATGGAGAGAGGTAATCTTAAGCAGGCTCCATACTTAGTGTAGAGCCTGATGTGGGGCTCAATTCCATGACCCCAGGATCATGATCTGAGCTGAAATCTACAGTCAGGTATTCAACCAACTATGTCACCCAGGCACCCCAAGATCTTTATTCTAACTCCACTTGAAGCCATCAGAGTGTTTTAAGCAGAGGAAAGAAATGAGAGAAAAAGGAGAAAGGAGAGAAAAGAGCCAGGGGGATGGGTCAAGGTCAAAAGCAGGGAGGGCAGTGAGAAGGCTGTCACAATCGTCCAGGCCAGACATGACGGTAACCTGAATACGGTAAGATATAGTTAGAGGGCAGTGCCATCAGGATGTTTTGATGGGTTGAGTTTGGGGTGTGAGGGAAAGACAGAAAGATAACTCAACTCCACTTTTAATGGGGCAAGATATAGCATTATAGTGAAAAGCTGGAGCTCCAGAAGAAGACCACCTCACTGTATAAGTTATCTGTTATCCTGGAGGTATCTGTCGACTGGAGATGACAAAAGTACCTATCTACCTTCCAGGGTTTTTGTGAGGATTGTATAAGTTAATATGTGGAAAGAACTTTAGAAAACTGCCGGTACATAGTAAGAGCCCAATAAATATTAGCTAAGGGAAAACTGGAGAAGAGCACATTTAGAAAAACAAAAATATTGATGCCCTTAAACATAAATTTATTTTTTCCTAGTAATGCGAAGAGCTCTAGTCCTGTGTTTGTTGCATCAACTTCTTAGACCTTACCAGCTGAGGAAGCAGAGGCCACTTCTTCCACCTACATCCATGAGATAAACTCAGCTTGTCATCTGTGTTTTAAAAATCAACATGTTTCTAGATCCACCTAAACTCCTTGAAATAGACATATGCACATAAAGAGGTAATATGTACATATGGTGATCATAAGTGTGTCAGTTTTCTATTGCTTAATAACAAATTACCACTAAGCTAACAGTTTTAGACAGATCCCATTTATTTGTCTTACGGTTGGTCAGATGTGTGCATGGGGTCAGTCTGGTTCTCTACTTGGGCTCTCACAAGGCCAAAATCAAACTGTCAGCTGACCAGGCTCTAACTGGAAGGCTCTGGTGAAGAATCCACTTCCAACGCTTCAGGTTGACGGTAGAGTGCAATCTTTGCAGCGGTAGGTCTGACGTCCCCAAATTCTTGCTGGCTGTCAGTCAGCTCTCAAATTCTAGAGACCCTCTGCATTTCCTGTCATGTGACCTCCCTTATGTTCAAATCAGCAAAGGTACCTTAAATCTTTCTCCTGTTTCGGGGCACTGGGTGGCTCAGTCGGTTAAGGGTCTGACTCATCAGTTCAGGTAATGATGTCATGGTTCGTGACATGAGCCCCGATCACACACACACACACACACACACACACACACACACTCAAAATAGATAAGTAAATAAATTTAGAAATAATAACTTAAAAAGATATTAAAAAATCTTTCTCATGTTTCAAAGATCTCTGATTTTTCATCCTGCTACCAAATAGAGAAAACTCTATGCTTTTGAAGGGTTCTTGCGATTATATTATGTTCATCTAAATAATCTCTCCTTTGTCCTATACTGTAAGGAAATCATAGGGGCCACACCAAAGACAAAGGTTGTGAGGTTTTCTCGAAATTCTGTACACTATGCCACGACTGTCACACCACCTCAATCGAGATTCAGACCATTTCCAGCAGAAGATTCCCTTGTGCTCATTCTAGTCAATCTTAACCTCAAAGGTAAACACTGCTATTTTTTTAAGGTTCATTGATTTATTTTTGAGAGAGAGGGGAGGAACAGAGAAAGAGGGAGAGAGAGAGAGTCCCAAAAAGGCTTGGCATTACGAGTGCAGAGCCAACACGGGGCTCAGTCCCGTGAATCATGAGATCACGACCGGAGACTAAATCAAGAGTCAGACACTTAACCCACTGAGCCACCCAGGAGCCCCAGCCAACACTGTCCTACTTTCTTTCACCATAGATTGGATTTGCCTTCATATAAGTGGAATCATACTTAGCCAAAATAGTGTACTATTTTGCGTTTGGCTTCTTTATCTCAGAATAATATTTTTGAGATTCATCCACTATGTTATTTATATATATCAGCAGTTTGTTCCATTTCATTAAGAAATAGTATTCCTTTGTATCACCGTACCGCAACTTGGTCATCAAGTCTTGATGAACATTTAAATTGTGACTAACATGAATAAAGCTGCCGTAAACATTCTTGAAAAATGTGTGATGATAACGTTTTATTTATTTTGGGGAGATAACTAGGTGTGAAGATTTCTGCATTTTTAGGTAGATATATGTACGATTGCCAAATAGTGTTCCAAATTGCTTGTAGCACTTTATACTCCCGCCTTTTGGTAATGTGTGAGAATTCCAGCTGGTCCATATCCTCACCAACATTTTTCATCAGTCTCTCTAATTTGAGATATTCCAGAGGCTGTGTATTGGTAACTTTTTGCAGTTACAATTTGTATTTTCCTGATAGCTAATTATCCTGAATACCTTTTTATAAGTTCATTGGTCATTTATATATCTTGTGTGTGTGTGTGTGTGTGTGTGTGTGTGTGTGTGTGTGTGTGTGTGAAGTGTCTGTACAAGTCATTTGCCCAGTTTTTAATTGGGCAAATGAATAAATAATTTATTTGTAAAAGTTCATTATCTGTTCTCTCTCTCTGTCTCTCTTTCTGTATATATATACATATTTTTTTTTTCAAGAAAAGAAGCGATAAAAATAAAGGGACAGCAGATAAAGGAAAAGAGCTCGAAAAATGCTTAAAATTCTGATTCACTGATTTACATACCTGTCTCTTTCCAATCCCACAGAATGAAAAGAAAACTTACACTGATTGGGCAAAGGAGTGCTATGTGTGGTGTATTATATTGCATTTTATCCCTTAAGAGTGAGATCTTTTTAGAAGCAGCCATCTCATGCTTATATTCTCCATCTTTATATCACTCCTTTTATTATAGTATTGGACATATTGAAGATGGTCAAACATATTTGTTGAAAGAATGAGATAATAAGTTAATTGGCTGATCATTACATTTAATTATCACAAAGGAGAGAATCAATCAATGAGCTTTGGGGAAAAAAAAATAAAACCACTGCCAATAAAAGCAACATGTATATTATATATTGATCATGCTTGGCTTCACTGAGTGAGGGATGAGCACAGTATGGGAACAAGATAAACAGGTTGGAACACACATTCATAGTTCCTAGATGTCCATAAATCCTTTTTAGCCAAAGGCTAAGAATCAAATCATGCACCAATATTTCTGGACATAATCAATTTCTCTCTTGTGTATCATGACTCATTCTCTCTCTCTTGGATCAATCTTATCAAGCATTCACACATTTTTGTTTTTGTTTTTGTTTTTCATGACTTGTCCTCTCTCTGGGATCAATCTTATCAAGCATTCACACATTTGTTGTTGTTGTTGTTCTTTAACAAACCTCTTGATCTTGCATTCTCCTCTAGCATTCTCAAAAACAAAACAAAACAAAACTTTTTGGGAAAGATGTTGACACTTGCTGTCTATTCTTCCCAGTCTCCTATTTACTCTTCCCACCTTGCCTATGTGGTTTCTTCCACTATGCCATGGATTTACTCTTGTTAAGATCTCCAAAATGCAAAATCAATGGGTGGTTCTATGTCTTGAGGGTCTCTGCAGCACTTGATAGGTTTTAAAGAGTCAGTTAGCAGCACGGTTTAGGTGGGGCTTGAAAGCACACTGTGTAAAGTGGAATTTCAGCTCTGCTGTTTATTCAGATATCCTCCTGGAGTGATCATGACATCTTTGCTCTTCTTTGAAAGTGGTAGTTCTAATTTGGAGCCTTTGTACTTGTTCTTTCTGATCAAAATGCTCTTTTCCCAGCCCCTCCACATGCTTCATGTCTCAGTTCAGATTTTCCCTCCTCAGAGAGGACTTCTTTGTCCACCTTTACACATAAATGGCATTCTCTTTGTAGTTCCTGTACCTGCTTCTAAAGCAAGATGAATGAGCACCCTGCCTCTGCTGCAGACAGGCACTATGGCCTTGTTTAAGCATATACCCTCTTGCACTACAGTTTCCTCCTCTCTAAACCATGGGTGATCATGACACCTGCTTCAACAGATTGCTGTGAGCTGCCAATATGTTAAAGCGGGTAAGCTACTTAGAACAGTGCCTGGACATGAAGAACTATTGTTTAAAGGAATGTCCACATTCACTCTTCCCTTTCCAGGTAGCTTAAAAGATATGGTGTGGTTGGGATTGCCCACTTTCTTCTTTTAGGAAAACATCCCAACTAATTGGAGCAGACTTACCATACCCACTGGGAAAATAAAACCTATTTAAGGTGGTCACACTAGAGGCAGGATAGTGGTGACTAGGTCTCTAAAGGAAACGGAATGAGCCCTCCCCGGGTTTTTTTTAAGAGAAGTGTTATTTAACTTTTATGGGTGTGCCACAGAGAAGAGACTGGTTTCTGCTCAGTGAGCTTACAAACAAAACAAAATAAACAGACAAGGAGGCAGTGGGCCATTTGATGAACCTCCCCAGAAGACACACAGCAGTTGGAGAATCAGAATTAGCTGGCTGTGTTTATCTACTTTTAACTTCTGTTTGGGTTGAGCTTTCATTTCTGCCTGAGCACATGCGATCTTTCACTGTTTATTATGGACTTTTTCCCTAAAGAAACACCAGGCCCAAACTCCCCTTTGTTCTCTCCCTCTCCCTCCCTTGCACGTTTTCCTTGAACTAGTGATCTGAGCACACGTGGTACACGAAAGACAGCATGGAATTTTGGCTAAGAAAAAGCTTCAATTATACAATTGAAGTTCTGTCACTTGTCCACTGCCAGACCCAGAGGAAATTTCTTTTTCTTTCTTTTTTAATTTTCGTAATTTTTAATGTTTATTTACTTTTGAGAGAGAGAGAGAGAGAGAGAGAGAGAGAGACAGAATGTGAGTGGGGGAGGGGCAGAGAGCTAGGGAGACACAGAATCCAAAGCAGGCTCCAGGCTCCAAGCTGTCAGCACAGAGAACCCAACACGGGGCCAAATCCACGGACTTTGAGATCATGACATGAGCCAAAGTTGGACATTTAACCAACTGAGCCACCCAGACCCCCCATTCTTTCTTTAAAATAAGTTTTACTTATTTATTTTGAGAGAGAGAGAGAGAGAGAGAGAGAGAGAGAGAGAATGAGCAGGTGAGGGGCAGAGAGAGAGAGAGAGAATCCCAAACAAGAACCTCACTGCCAGTGCAGAGCCCCACATAGGGCTTGAACTCACAAACCATAAGATCATGACCTAAGCCAATATCAAGAGTTGGACGCTTAACCGACTGAGCCACCCTGGTGACCCTGGAAGAATTCTCTTAATACTTTAGGCTTCATTTTTTAACTGAAGAAAGCAAATCACCTGACTCATGGAATTATAGAGAAATTTAAATAAGATGATTCTTGTAAAGCCCTTGGAAGTTACCTGCCCTGGAATAAGCAATGGTCCAATAGTGGCTTGTTTCCCACCTCCCAGAATCACTACTGCTTGTTACTACCACCAAGATCATTACCATTAATAGGAGCAGCACCCAGGTGGGCTCCTTCCTTGGCCCAGCCTTGACACTTACCTGTTTCATCTCTGACTCTTCCTGATTTTTGGATGGCCATACACCATGGAAGACATCCAAGGAGAGATTGGACTGTCCTTCTCAGGGTGTCAGAGAATGGGCGTTAGACCACATATGTTGGAAGGGTGCCTCCATCTCAAGTCAAGGACGGTCTAAATCAAAATAGCTGTGACGAATGCACCAGCCATTTATGACGCTGCTTCATGTCTTGGCTTCTCCCTCCATGTAAATTCTGGGCTTCCCCTGTCTAGCCAAATGACCCAAGGCTAGTGGAAAAGGTCTGACATTTTCTCATTATAAAAAGGAAGAAAGGGGGCAGGCTAGATCATCTTTCAAGTTCAATATAGCACCCGAAACCATGATCCCCATTCCTTTGCCACAAGTAAACAAATAAACCAACAACAAAGGAAAGTGTTGATGTACCCTTCTTACTGCTTTTACTAACTAAATTCCCAAACTGCATATGTTATTTTCTTGCTTTTATCAATCATTGATTTCTCCGTTGGAGATGGAAGTGCCTGCATAGCTCCAACTCCTCAGGATGAATGGAGCCGGGCCTCTTTGCAGGTCCTCTGTACCGACCCCATTGCTTTCACGAAGGCCCCGGCTCTTTGGGTGTTAATTGTTGCTCAGAGACAGAACTGGGGCAAGACTCCAGCCTCATATCAGAACTGAGAACCATCATTACTGGATGAGTTCTCTAGGCAGAGCCTGGTTTGAAAACACCCTCTCCAACTGATTGGACTCTCTCCTGATTAACGCTGGATAAATATGGAGACTATTACTTAGATACCACATGCTGGGAAGCGAACATGATAATTATATCTGTCAATCTGCAGAACCCCCTGGTCTCAACTGGAGTGAAATGCTACCATTTCAATCTCATTTACGAGAGGCAAATGGAGAGGGGCGATAGCTGTGGAGAACACTGAAAGCACCCCAGCTGTCAATATCCGTGTGGGAGGCAGCTGATGGTTTGGATGTCATCATGTTAGCAATCTCTTCAGTGAAAAGGAAGTCTGGCTGCTTTGTGCCTTGAAAAGGAGCAGCAGTTGAAAGCATTAAAATTAGTGCCATTTTGCTGAAGATCATGATTATTTAAAATGTCAGTTGCTTCTCCCTAGAATTATCATTTATGATGGAACATAGGGAAGAATATCAACACAGCAAGAAATCGAACATACAGGGAAGACAGATGCACCATTTCAGGTGGCACTGAAGAGTTAAAGAGGTAGAGGGTGTGTTTGGATGAGTGCATGTGAGCACTTAGGCATTCCCAGTGCCACTCAGAATTTTCCTCTCCTGGCTGGCCCAAAACCCAGGCTGGGGAAGTCCATGGGAGACTGTCCATGAGTGCAGAGGGAGGAGAGGCTCACTAAGATCCAGTGAATCACTGACAGTGTCCCCAAGGATAGAGCCCGAAGGAAGAGCGGGAGCCTATAAAACAGTAATGATGGTGTTAATAATAATAGCTAGTGGGGCGCCTGGGTGGCTCGGTCGGTCGGTTAAGCGTCCGACTTCGGCTCATGTCATGATCTCTCGGTCCGTGAGTTCGAGCCCCGCGTCGGGCTCTGTGCTGACAGCTCAGAGCCTGGAGCCTGTTTCGGATTCTGTGTCTCCCTCTCTCTCTGACCCTCCCCCGTTCATGCTCTCTCTCTTTCTCAAAAATAAATAAACGTTAAAAAAATTTTAATAATAATAGCTAACATTTATAGGCTTCAGGTTTAGGACTATTTTATTTGTGCTAAGCTATCGAATGCTTACAATAGCCTCGTGGATTGGAAAATATTTTTAAGCCCCATTTTACAGATGAGTAATCTGGAGCATAGGTGGAAAAAGCCGTTAGCCCCAGGTCAAGTGATGGTGGGGACTTAGGGAGCTGGATCCAGACGTTACGCTCTTCCAAGTTGGATGCTTCTCAGAGTGATGAGTTGGAGAAACAAAGGGACAAGCTTGTGGGACAAACGGGGACAAGGCGGATCATATGCAGGGAATAATTAGAGCAATGACTTCAAAGCCTACCTGTGTGTAATGTGAGAGTAAAGATGCGGCTGTTATATGTAAAAGGTCAGGCGGATTCTAACAATACTAAACCTCTGCAGGGAACCAGGCCAAAGTGTGCAGGTGGCCCCGAGGAGCCAGCCTAGAGTATGTCTAGAATGTGAGCCAGCATAGATTTCTAGGATGCATATATTTGTTAAGACACCTTTTTCTTTCCATTTTCTAAGACTCTAAGCTTCTTTCTGCCACAGGGTCTTTGCACATGCTTTTGTCTCCTCCTGATATGCTCTTCCCCAGAGGAGAGGCTGCCTCTGACTCCCCCAGTTGTGTAGCACCATACCAGCCTAGATTTCCCTTCCCTTTACAGCACTTAACACTGAAAAAGCCTATAATTTTTAATTGAAAAGTATTTAGTTTACTTTTGGGTTTGTTTTATTATTTTTTTTTTTTTTTTTGCCTCTTCCACTAAAATGAAAGTTCCTTGAGGACATGGGCTGTCTCTTTTATTAACTATTGTATCTTCAAATCTTGGCACAGATTATGGTACATAGAAATAACGACTAATAATCATTTTTTTGTAAATACTTTCTTTTTTTTTAATGTTTGTTTTTTTTAAATGTTTATTTATTTTTGAGACAGAGAGAGACAGAGCATGAACGGGGGAGGGTCAGAGAGAGGGAGACACAGAATCTGAAACAGGCTCCAGGCTCTGAGCTGTCAGCACAGAGCCCGAAGCGGGGCTCGAAGTCACGGACGTGAGATCATGACCTGAGCCGAAGTCGGCCACTTAACCGACTGAGCCACCCAGGTGCCCCAATACTTTCTTTTTTAAAGTTTATTTATTTATTTTGAAACATGGGGGTAGGGGCAAAGAGAAGGAAAGACAGAATCCCTAAAAGGCTCCGTGCTATAAGCACAGAGCCCGAAGTGGGGCTTGAACTCACGAATCCTGAGATTGTGACCTAAGCCAAGACCAAGATTCTAACGCTTAACTGACTAAGCCACCCAGGCACCCTGTGAATACTTTCTGTGTAGCAGATTCTGTTTTAAATGTTTATTTATATTATAATTTATATTCTCACTATAATTCCATAGGATAGCTAGTTTATTATTCCTTTTTATAGATAAGGAAACTGAGTCATGGGGAATTTAAGTCCTATTGATTGAAACAGTAGGGCTGAGATCTTAACATAGGCATTTGGGCTCCACAGTCTACTCTCTTCACTGCATTAAATGACTGTCACTTTTATAAGTCCTCCGGTAGGATTTATTGAATGAATGAATAGGTTGATGAGAGGCCAAGATAATGTCTCCTGAGGTCCAGTACCTGGGACAGAACCAGCCTGAGGGGATAAAGTTCTGAAAATTTATAAAAGCAGTAACTGTCCATAAAGAATGGAGGCAGATTCTGCTCCTTAGATGGGATTGGGGTTGAGAGGGTCTGAGGGAAATCCGAGGGTAAGCAGGACAGAGGTCTCAAAGGCCACTGCCCAGACAGAACACAAGATGATTTCAGTGTTAGCTGCTCTTTTCCACTTGGCAGGTTCTGTTACTGAAACCCTCGGCTGCCCATGGCTCAAAAGGCCAATACTCAAGAGATGAGTTTTGATTGCAAAGGAATATGAACTTTATTCAAGAGGCCGGCCACCTAGGGAGAAGGCAAACTCTTGTCCAAAGGCCAATGCCCAGGTTTCCACCTGACCCAGAGATTTTTATGTAATTTTTTATTAATTTTTGTTTTAATTTATTTATTAGAGAGAGAGAGAGAGAGAGAGAGAGAGAGAGAGAAGGCACATGAGCAGGAGAGAGGCAGAGAGAGAAGCTCGATCAGCACAGAGCCTGATATGGGGCTTGAACTAAGCAACCATGAAATCAAGAGTCAGATGCTTAACTGACTGAGTCCCCCAGGTGTCTCCTCATCCAGAGATTTTTTAAATTGATTTAATCAGTTAAGGGAGTGTAGTGGTCTGTGACATTTCTTGCTTATGTTCAGAATCAATGAAGTCAGCTGCAGAGTTATCTTGGTGCTTGGAGGTTGTGCAAGAAATTGTAGTTCCTTGGTGCCCAGTGGGGTGCTGGGCAAAAAGGTCTGATTCCTTTTGTGCAACAGTACTCTGTTCTTTCTGCAAAGGAGGTCAAGGCCTACTGATGCTCAAAGGGAGGTCAGTAAAGTCATTTGCATGTCCTTAAAAAAGAAAAATATTTCTCTGGGGCCCCTGGGTGGCTCAGTCAGTTGGGTCTTTGACTTCGGCTCAGATCATGATCTCATGATTTGTGAGTTCGAGACCCGCATCAGGCTCTGTGCTGACAGCTCTGAGCCTGGAGCCTGCTTCAGATTCTGTCTCATTCTCTCTCTGCCCCTCCCCCACTTGTGCTCTGTCTCTCTGTGTCTCTCAAAAATAAATAAATGTAAAAAAAATTAAAAAGAAAAAGCAAAACATTTCTCTAAGAGATTGCTGAGCTAATCAGAAAGCTAAGGGGCCTTCAAACAGACCTGCTGACCTCGTTGGTCCGGGGACAGTCTGGTCCTTCACTTCCCAAGGCCAGTGGTCTGCAAGTCTCAAGAAAGTTAATGAGTGCTGTTAGAGATCGAGGACCTTAAGTCGGCAGGCAAGAAGTATGTTACCTTGAAGCATGTTAACCCTTCAGACCAGCTGAAGTGCTGTTACAGGTCTAGATGTTTCTCAGCTTCAATTCTTAAGAAACCAAAGGAGGCGGCATACACGACTGAGACATGGGTGTGGAAAAGTCCATCAAATTAAGCAGAACTGTGATCATGCTGATTAATCCAACCATTAATCAAATCAATCATCCAAAAATCCTATCTGAATCAGGCCATTTATGAAGCGAACACCAAGACAAGATTAGAAGTACAAGAAATTTATTGGGGAAATAAATCCCTCCGCAGGAACACCTGTGAAGGATAAATTGCTGTGTGGGCAGAAGTGAGAAGAGTCTCCAGACTATGATTGTGGCTCTTGCACCCATAAAAGGGAAAAAGGAAGGAAAGAAGGTGAGATATAAAGAATCCTTAGACTACACTACAATGCTAAGAAAATTTCAACTAGGTCAAGGGGAGTCTGGGAGCAAAGGTTGTTCATTAGAGGGGTCACACACTGGGAAGAAATAGCCTTGCCCTAGTAGCCCCATTAGTCATTGGCTGGGAATCATGGCCTCAGGTGAATGCTGTATGGACTCAAGGGTGAGGCAATCCACCCTGCTTTTGTGTGGCAGTTTCTTTTGCAAGGCACTCTGAGTAATGTAACTGCATGGCCTCTGCATTACCAAGTCTTTAATGCTTTATTTATTTAGACCTCCACTTTGAAACACTCCTTATTCACCCCACCTGGCAGTGCCTCCCTCCACTAAAACTCTTGGCACTTGTCTTTTCCTTTTTTCTGCATGACTTTGAATTTTTGTTTATTCATGGTGGAATGGAGGAGTTTGACCTGCACCCTTATCTTGGTAATTCTTGCATATCAGCATTCTCAATGACATCCAGACATCCACACTTTTGCAGAGGAAACATGGTGAGAAATTTAGTAAAGGAAAAATTAAGATTCTTTTGGTACCATATTAAGGAGCTCTGTTGTTGGTATCCTGAGTAGACAAGCAGAGTACAGTTTGCTGAGTAAAGGTGGTTCAGAATTGGTCAGAAAGGTCATTTTCAAGTGTCCTAGACAGTATTGCCACTTAATAGCCTCTGGGAAAGTTGTTTTTATTCCTTGGCAAACAAGATCACACTGGAAGAACCAGTTTACCTTTAAGTTCTATAAAGAAGCAGTCAGTCAGTTATCAAACTGATCTTCAAAAGCTGGCCAAAAAAAGCTCACACAGCTTGAGCTTTTCCTGCTTGAAGTTAGGATTAAATACCGCCTATAGATGGAGGAAAAGGTTGAAGAAATTAGTCAGGAGGCTGAGGGATTACTCTAAGTTGAAAAGGGCATGTGTATTAGCTGGTATTAACCCACAGGCTTCAAGTTCAGCCTTAGGGAGGACCCTTTTCCTTCCAGCCAGTTTCCCAGATCAGATACCAGCCTCCTGGGACTATGTACATACTCTCTGCTCAGTTCATTGATGTCTGCTATGTTTCCAACTACAAGTCTGCTGGCTCCCCAGTTCTCTCTCCTCATCAGGGAACTGAGTATCACTCAGGACTACCTAAGTTATTAGACGTGCTACTCTAAAATATCTCACAGAACCTAGCAACCTGTCCCTCTATATTTCTGAGTGAAATTATCCACCGTGATTCCAGATAAGCAGCCTCCACCCTCCAGCTCTTACACCCCTCTTCAAGGACGCCTCTCGCCCTGGATCATGACTGGGATTGAGACACTTCCTTGAGACCAAACATCCCTACTCCACTGGATCCCTGCTGTCTTTCCACAACAATTGGAAATACTGTGGAAGAGACTGGTTTTAGGAAGCTATCACTAACTCCAGAATCAATCAGCATACTTGTATGTTTTTATAACATCATGCCCATTTCTTGTGTTGTACTTGTCACAATTGCAATTATCGTTTTAACTATTGGGTAATATAATGGCTTCATGAACTCTTGCTTTCTTGTTCATTGTTGTATTGCCAGTTATTGGCATAGTTCATGACACATAATACAGAAGCAACTAATACTGGGCAATAAATTGAACGGATAAATGAATGAATGAATGACTGCAAAAGGATCCACTGATTGAGATTAAATTCATCCTTAGGAATAAGAAATCTCTGCTACTACATGGGTTATAGTACCAAGCTACATAATACAAATTCTAGAGGATATTGTGTGTGCTGATAGTTTCTGGTTTCTTTTTTGTAAAAAAAAGATTTAAAAAATAATCTGTAACATCTATCACCCCAGTAGAGGCTCAGTTTATCGAGCCTATGGGACCAATTTGCTTTGTGTCAGACTGTGAGTGCGATTTTTTTTCCCCTCTCTAACATTTCAAGAGTTTGAAAACAATTTCTAGACTAGGACTTCTCAATCAGCTCACAGATTACCTTTGTAGTAGAACAACCTGACTTTTTTTCAGATTGCTTTCTATTTTGGGTCACAGGTTAAATATGTCTCCCTACTCTTTGTGTGGAGACAAGTACTTCTTGCTTTAGAAAACTCTTAGGCTACACTTAAGCAAATGCCCAAAATATAGACTTTAATGACTGAGTCTATATGAGTTGTTCTCCAAAATAAATAAATAAATAAAATTTAAAAAGCCCTGCTTCTCTTTAACATGCCGGCTGTTGCTGTTAATGAAAATGAAGACGGTATTATGGCAGCCCTCCCCTGTGCTGGTCAGACGGTTTCGTATCTAAGTTCTCTCTGCATAATTTGCTTTTTAGTCTTTGTTACGGTTTTGGAAATATTTTTACGACCTCTGTCACATTTTAAAACATTTTTTTTAAGTTTTGAAATTATTTTAGATTGACATCAAGGATGCAAAAATAGTAAAGAACATTCCGGTATCTTTTTCATTCCGTTTCCTCCAATGATACATAGCATCTTCATTTACCATGGTAACCATTCACTCCCTAATAATACAAACTAAACCATAGGCCATATTCGGAATTTTCCAGCTTCCATATACACTCATCTCTGTGTTCGTGTCTATGTGTGTGGATGGTTCTGACATTTCATAACCTGTATAGTTTTGTAAAACCACCAGCACGATCAAGATACAGGACTATTCTGTTATCACAAAGGAAATCCCTAATACTTCTTTATTGTCATGCCTTCCCTCTACCCTCTGGTAACCATTCATTTGTTCTCTAATTTTGTGATGTTGAGAATGTTGATTACATACAGTATGTAACATTTTAAATTGGCTGGTTTTTTTACTCAGTTTATTGTGCTAAAGAGCCACCGAGCTGTTGTATGAATCAATAATTTGCTCCTTTTCATTGCTGAGCAGTACTTTGTTGTATGGATGTACCTGAGTTTGTTTAACTTCTCAGCCTCTGAAGGACATTTAGGTTGTTTCCAGGGTTTGGCCATTACACACAAAGCTGCTGTTTTTGCTATCAATGAAGCTGAACGTCTGTGACCAGGTTTGTGTGCAAAACTTTTCATTACTTTATGTTTCATACTCAGAGATGGAATTGTTAGGTCATTTAAGAAATACATTCTTCACTTTATTAAACACTACCAAACTGTTTTCCAGGATAACTGTACCACTTTACATTCTCAACAGAAATGTATGAGAAATCAAGTATCTCCTCATCTTCCACAACACTTGGAATTGTCAGTTTTTTTTCTTTAATTGTAGCCATTTTAACATGAATCTACCTATTTAGAAATAGTCACATTTTTCAAGAATATGAGCTAAAATGCATGTTTCCATCAGACAACACCATGATATTCCCAATGTAATACAATTAAACATGTCTCTAATGGCAATGACAGAAGAGTGTGACATTTTCATATCAAATGTCATGAGCACCCCCAAACACTTGATAAATTACAAAACATTACATCAGTGAAAGCTGTTCTTGTTTTAGCGTTCATTAAAAACACACACACACACACACACACACAAAAACATTTAGGGATAAATTAGAAGGTCACTGGAGACAGGAGCCCTTGAGTGGAAGGGATCGGATACATTCTTAATTTTGTAGACAACAAGAATTCATCAGGAAAGTAATATAACCAAAGCTAATGTTCTGGAAGGTCCGCATAGTGTGATAGTGGAGGATGAAATGAATGGAAAGGCTGGTGGAGTGACCAGGTAAGTGGCATTAGAGAAACCTTGTGAAAATGTGTCCAGTGCCAATGGTAGAAAGAGTGGAATAAAGGGAAAACAAAAAGAGCATATCGTGAAGGAAGAGCCTATGTAACAATAGAATGATTTGATTTAGGATGATCCCAAGATTATTAAAACGGAAATAAGAAAGTTAGAATTAAAATATGACTTGCAGAGGTGTCTGGATGGCTCAATTCGGTCAAGCTTCTGACTCTTGGGCTCCATGCTGACGGTGGGGAGACTACCTAGGATTCTCTCTCTCTCTCCCTCTCTCTCTCTCTCACCTCTGTCCCTTACCCTGTGCTCTTTCTCTCTCTCTCTCTCTCTCAAAAATAAAAATAATAAAAATAAAATATGGTCTTCTGTGGTTGCAATGATAATACCAACAAGTACTGCTAACGAGTGGTCATGTTGTGTTTTATTTGGATCCTGTGATCCCGACAGTAGCCCCGTGACACAAGGGCAATCAGCTCCAACTACAGACAAGAAAACTTAAGCTCAAGAGCTTGGGGACTTGCCTGATATCAAATAGGGGGAAGAATTCTCGTCCCGTCTGTGAAGTGGGACAGTAATATTATCAAAATGATCATCGAAATACTTAAATAAGATCGTATCTATAAGCTGTTAAGGGCCATATGCATGTTATCTATTATTATTTTTGTTAATCATTCTTCTCCAAAAGTTGAACTCACAAAAAAATCCCAGGGTTTTAATGACAGGCACATTTTCTCTACAGAAAATAGATATCACTCTTTAAATGCTTTTTATATCCAAAGTGCAAGCTCCAGGGGCTTAATTCCATGATCTCTCATCAAAGCCCTTAATTTAAAAAAAAAAAAATGAATATGAGGGGAGCTCAGAAATCTTTTAATTTTCCATCAATTATGTATGCATATAAATGTGCATGCAAGCAAATATTGCAGGACCAAAATAATATTTTATCTCTGTTTTTCTAAAGAATGTCAAGAATGATAAATTTGAATATTTGCAGTAAACACTCAGCGAAATGTCAGAAACATTACTTCCGCAAGACATTGTCTCATTGTCAGCTCTTTGTAATCAGTTTAATTTTTATTGAGGAAAAGCAACAATCACAAATCAGTCTTCTTGTGTCCTTTGAATTCTTATGGCTGCAAATGAGGCTCCCAGCCGCTTCAATTTCATTTTGCAAAGGCACCATGTTGAATCATTAATTACCTCAGAAGGTACTGCATTCTCGTCTCCTTCTGGTAGGAAAATATATAAATCAGATCAGAACCTGGGGCTGTGAAGTCATTTTTTCTTAAAATGCCATCTGCCAGGTTCCACTTCAGAACATCC
Source organism: Panthera onca (assembly GCF_046562875.1). Taxonomy (NCBI): domain Eukaryota; kingdom Metazoa; phylum Chordata; class Mammalia; order Carnivora; family Felidae; genus Panthera; species Panthera onca. The sequence continues at coordinate 10,703,873 of NC_138342.1, forward strand.
AGAAATCATTAAAGGTGAGGGAAGGAGGGAGGAGGGAGGCTAGTGAAGCATCACTGTCAGGGTGTCTTGTCATAGCAGTCTGTGTTGTCACACCTTCGCCAGCCTTCACCAGCCTCTCACCCCCACCCCGATTTCCGACGCGGCCTCCTATCGCGCTTCCTGTCACCTGTCCTAGCCACCCGTCATTCTGGGCCGTTAGAGCAGTCACTCTCTAATGGCCATTTCACCATGTCTCTTCCCCGCTCAGAACCTCTCCAAGGCTCCCGTCCCTGTGATAATGTTAGAGGTCCCTGCATGACCAGCAGGAGCATTCATACCCAACTTCCATGTACTTTTACAATCTCATCTCTCAACACTACCCATCTGATAGGCCAGACTCCTACCGTGTTTAATTTTAAAGTCACCTTAACTCCAATCTTAATGTTCTGGTAACTTCTACCTGAGGCAAAATGCAGAACTCAGTCCACGCTTTGCCTTTTCATAGTCTCCCGTAACCATCCATTGACCAACCACCTCAGCCAGCAGACCAGATACGATGCCCTACAAAGGCGTTTCAACAGCCTTTAATAATTACCACATACTGCTGCCTTTTCTCCATCTTCTAATAGATTGTGAGGTGCTAAGGCAAACATCATGTTATATTTGCCAGCATAAGTATAGTGCCAACATTATAGATGTGGCGGGCAGAGAAAGAAAAAGTCATCTGTGACGATATTTAAACGAAAGAAATAGGAGGAAGAAAAGGAGGGTGAAAGAAGAGAAGGGGCAATAAAGAATTGTGGTGTAGAGGGAAGTGTGTGGATTGGATGACCAATTCTCTTTTTTTTTTAACTTTATTTATTTATTTTCAGAGAGAGAGAGACAGAGAAAGAGAGAGGGAGGGAGGGATGAGTGGGGGAGGGGCGCAGAGGGAGAGTAGGGGGGAGAGAGAATCCCAACCAGGCTCTGCACTGTCAGTGTAGAGCCCTACGTGGGGCTCGAACTCACAAACTGTGAGATCATGACCTGAACAGAAATCAAGAGTCAGACACTTAAAGGACTGAGCCACCCAGGCTCCCCACAGATGACCAATTCTTAAGCTACTCGAGTATACATTTCTGTATCTGGACAGTAAGCTCTAAAGGATCCCTAGGGCTTATTTTGATTTGAAAATTCTTATTCTCTGACTCAGTGTCAGCAGTCCCAGAGTGATTTTAGCAGCAGGAAAAGGCAGGACTTCTGGTGAAGCTGAACATTCCTGTCCTACCCTGGGTGCTCTGAAACTGCCTCAACATGGAGCCTTCCTTTAGATTTCCCCAGGTACAAAACTCTTTATAAAAATCTCCAAGCTAATGCCGGTATTCTGAATGCTCCACACTTGTCACTATTATGAAAGACAGCTGTTTGCGGGCCTTTTCAACACTACAAACGTCTGAATGAGACCACATCTGGAGAAGCCTGGAGCCCTTTGGGAGTTGGCACTATACCATATTTACCACTCAACAAACACTTATTAAGAACTTATTCTGTAACTACCACTATACAAGGTATGTGTGATATAACTAGGATAGAGAATGAATTCCTTCTCTTCTGAAGCTTTAATTTAGTATTAAAGACAGACACGAAACAAGTACATCTATCTTGATGATTTTTGTAACATGACAGAAAAATCAGCTCAAAATGGATAAGCAAAAGAAATATAGTTGACTCTTGAACAATTTGAGTTTAAACTCTGTGAATCCACTTATATGCAGATAATTTTGATAAATACAGCATAGCATTATAAATGAATTTTCTCTTCTTTATGGTTTTCTTAATAACATTTTTTCTCTGGCTTATTTTATTATAAAAATATAGTATATCATACACATAACATACAAAGTATGTGCTAATTGGCTGTTTATATAATGGTAAGGCTTTCAGTCAACAGAAGGCTATTACTAGTTAAATTTTGGGGAAGTCAAAGTTATATATGTTTTTATTAACTACACAGGGAATCAGTGCCCTAGCCCCTGTATTGTTCAAAGATCAGTTGTATATTGGGTATGTAACTGAAGGCTCTTGTCAGTAGGTCCAGTTTAGGTATAGATTGACTCAGGTATTTAAATGATAATCATAAAGAACACATGAACACACACACACACACACACACACACACACACACACACGCACACACATTCTTCTCTTTCTTCACTGTTAAATGGCTACTCTAGCTCTGGCTTGTACATCTTTCTTAATATGTCCATAGGAAAGAGGAAGCTACTTCTACAATCACTTTTTATGGCCTAGAATTGAGTTTCATGTGGCTACACTATTCTGATTTGAGAGTGAGAGATATCCTTGAACCCATCACCATGAGCAGATGGGTCAAGTTCAATGATTGCTTTGTTCTAAGTCATGCAATCCTGTCCTGGAGTCCTGGGATGAAGTCAGCTCCACCAAAAGCTCATGGTCTCTCAAAAGCTAAATTCAAACTGTCCTGAACCAAGGAGATTCTGGGCAGTAAAACTCAAGAATACACTCTCCTATAATTTAAATGTTGGTAAGTTATATGGCAGAAACAAACAAGTGGGGTAGAGCACATTGGACAAGATGCTAATTCTGAGAGCATGGGCTGGGAAAAATTCCGCAAAGTGATCTTTCAGCAAGAAGGGATCTTTCAACGGGCAAGAAGGAAACATTCAGATGGAAACTCATGGGACAAATATCCCAGGCAAAGGAAATGCACAAACACCTTGAGTCTGGCAGGTACTGCCCGCTTCTGGACCTCATGACACCATTGTGTCTACATGGCTGTGACAGAAGCAACAGCTTGCGCAAGGCCTGGCTTGTGCCACTCAGGGAATGTTAACCGTTATCTAAATATTATAGGAACCCAGCCATGGATTTATTCTTCCTACACCCCAGGGTCGCTGAACTAATTATTCAGCATACCTTTGCATTTTATTTATTCAGTACATGAACTGGAGATATCCAGGAGCAAGCATGCCTCCAGCCTTCAAGGAGCCTTTATTGTCTCTTTACCATCTAAATAGTGGGAGAGAAAAGGCAACATCCCACAGAAGTAAAAAGAGGAGTGGTCATATTTGGGTAACTGGCATACACTGGAAACTGTGCTAGGCATGTTATCTGCATTTCCACTAATTCTTACAATCAATATACAAGATGAAAGTCATTTTTCAGAAAGAGGACACTCGAGTATCTAAAGGGTAAGAAACTGTCCTAAAGTCTTACCTAGAGATTATGTGGTAGAAATGGGGTTTTGAATTTAGGCCTTGCTGAGTCATCATTTAGACCCTCTCTCTATAATAATTAAGCAGACATTTACAAAGAGTTTTGGCTAGTTCTCACAACAATCCCACAGTGGATAATACCTTCTCTTTAATTTTTTAAAATTGTTTGATTTTAGCAACAGAGAGAACACGAGTAGGGGAGAGCGGTAGAGGGAGAGAGAGAGAATATGAGGCAGCTCCATGCTCAGCACGGAGCATGATGCAGGGTTCAATGCCACGACCCTGGGGTCATAAACTGAGCCGAAATCAAGAGTTGAATGCTCAACCACCTACCTGACTGAGACACCCAGTGCCCCAATAGTACCTTCTCTTTACTGATAAAATCAATATGGGCTCACATGTATAAATATATTTCCAAGGTCACAGAGCAGACATTTGGCACTACAAGATATCAAAAATAGGGTCATATGGGTTAAAAAACAGTGTTCTTGGGGCACCTGAGTAGCTCAGTAGGTTAAACATCTGTCTCTTGATTTCTGCTCCGGTCATGATCTCATGCTTTGTGGGTTCAAGCCCCGCATGGGGCTCGCACTGCTGACAATGTGGAGCCTACTTGGGATTCTCTCTCTCTCCCTCTCTCTCCCTCTGCCCCTCCTTACCCCCTCACTCTCTCAAAATAAATTAATAGAATTAAGAACAAAAACAAAAACAAAAAACAAACAGTGTTCTCTCTGTCCTGCCACAGGGCTCTAAGATCCTTAAACACAAAGTATTTGCTGATTCAGAAAATACAGGGGTGCAGGTCCAGTGAAGAATTAAGGGAGGCTTCTGGTTTGAGCAGTAACTTGCTGGTGAGGCACTGGATGAACCTGTGGAATCTCAGAGGGGGTGCCTCTAACTGTGAGGGGCTCAAGCAGCTTCTAAGTCCCCTATCTCCCTAGTGGGTCCTGAAGGACAGAAACTAAACACCTCTGACAAGCCAGGCTCCCCAGATGGTCCCATGGCCTTGGCAAGCTTCCTCCCCTTCCCTGCTGGCTGTTAGAGAAAAGTGGCTTCCAGTGAAAAGAGGAGAGTGGGAATCATGATTTTGGCTTTTCCACCTAAATGCCGCACCAGCTCTGTGCACCCACTGTCTAGCGTCCCACCTACCAGAGATACCCATGAGGACCAACAGGGAGACGAAGCTGGTGTAAGACTCATTCCTGCAGATTAGTCCTTTAGGGATACAACCCTTGGTCATGCTTCTGCACAGTGTGTGCTAATCAACTTGCTTTGAGTATTCAGGATGGGCCAAGCATGGGGCTGAGTACCCTGGTGACCAATGCAAGTCCTGCTTAGTTTCTTGAGGCTCTTAGCCGTGGGGAAGTGGGGGCACCAAGAATTACAAGTCAGTGTGATGATTTATTTTTTATTTTAGTTCTGGGAGGGGAAATTAACCCCAGAGGAGTCTCAGGAGAGCTTTCAACCCAGCCTCCTCCCTGTCCAGTCACCTTCACTGAAACCTTAGCGGACACAATGTCTTCTGAGTTTGCAGAGAGTGTAAACTAAATAAAAACCTTAAGGATCTATTTCCTTGAAGTCAGAAAGTACCTGTTACAAGAACAAATATTAACACTCTGTGTATTGCGCAAAAGGCACCTAGAACAGGGAAGAGACAGATCTGGTGCCTGACACACCTTCCCCTCCTTCCTTGGCTGTCCCTCTGGTTCTCAAGGGCACACCGTGCAACTTCTCATCTTCACTACAAGCGCTTCTGTCCTTGGATCCTGGTCTGTATTTACGGCATCTCTTACTTCCGCTTCACCCACAAAGGTGCTTCACCAAGCTCCCCAGTGGCTCTCACAGCTCCTATGTAGACTGCCTTATCCTACCCTTCTCAAAGATGGGTTGTTTGATGATCCAGCTCAAATAGCACTCATTATGCAAGACTGAAATTGTCTTGGCAAAGCTGATAGGTCTTTGCTTTTGTGATCCCAAATTAGGCTGCTACCATGACACTTCTCAAATTATAGCCCAGACACATGCATATGTGTCCTTCTTCATCATCTCTGGATCCTAATATATAGCAGGGTACCTTACCTTGCATGTGGTAGGTACATAAGTCAATGATTATAGTCATGATAATAAAGTAAGGTCATGGACTTAAGGGAAGGTTAGGTTGCAGAAAAAGGAAATTGGCACAACACACCTGTCTAAGCAAATCCAGGTGTGTTTGAGAAATCCCCCAAGAAAGCCTCATCAGTCCTCTTTTCCTATCTATCCCATAGTTGGAGGTCAGTTTCTCAAAGAGGCAAACCACCACAGCAACAAAATACAGAGCAGTGTAAAAACTGAATCATGTGGTTTGGGCATTGAAAACATTTTTACCTTACATGTAGCCTATGTTCATCACAGAAAATTTAGAAAATGCAGAAAACTGAAGAGAAAAAAAAGTGACATTAATCACTCCATAGAGAGATAACTGCTGTCAATAATGCAGGGTACACTCTCCATGTTTTTGCTGATATCTAGTATCTAAAATCTATACTCTATCCTTTCTTCTCCCTCCCTTCTTTCTTTTCCCTCCTTTACTCCCTCCCTCCTTTCCTTCTATTCTTCTATCAGTTTTTCTCTCTTTGTACATACGAATAAAGGCAGTTCTCCAAGACAGAAGATGATAGTGTATACAGTGTGCCCCCTTTTGTGTAAGAACCAGGAGGAGAAGGATATACATTTGCTTTTGTTTATATGTCCACAAAGGACCGTGAAGGACGCATAACCATGTAATGAAAGTGACGACAAGTTGGAGAGAGCTGGGGAAAACTAAAAGAGGGCAAGTATGGAAGGAAGGAGTCCTCCTTTTCACTGAGTAACATCGCATGGTGCTTTGCTTTTGCATTGAGTGAGTGCTTTATGAAATAAAGATAGTAACCGTGGGAGGTCACACATGCTCATCTGTCCTGTGCCACAGCCACTCCCCACCCAGGGGCAAGCCCATTTCCTATGTCCTCTGTGTCCTCTTGAATCCAGTGGGAGCCTGTGACTGCTTGTCCCTAGAATGTGGTGGAAGTGATGCTGTGTCCACTCTGGATGCCATCAGTTGGCCTAAAGCTTCCACTTTTCACCTCTAGGAAGCTAATGGCTGTTGAATATGGGCAGCTACCTATAGACCACTGTGTTCTAAGAAGCACAAGCCTAGTGCAGAGGCCGAACAGCATCAGGGCCTCTAACATATTGTGGAAAAGCCTCTGGGAGTCCAGTGCAGCCCACATTCAGCTCCAGTGTCACTGAAGCTGCATGGCAGCCCCCAGGTGGGACTTACCAGTGAAGCCACAGAAACCTGTGAGTCACAATAAGGCATTTTATATTAAGAAGTTACATTTGGTGGGGGGGGGGGGGGGGGAAGCAAGAGATAACCTTAGCAGACATAATAAAAGGTAGGTGAACAAATATTTATCATATGCCTTTTGTGCAGCACAAGGGTTAAGAACCCCAAGATTAAGGATAGGCTGTCTGTATCCATATTCTACCTCCAACTCTACTATGTGTGTGACTTTGGACAAAATCCTTACCTTTCTGTGTCTCTATTCTTTTTTAAAAATTTTTTTTAACGTTTATTTATTTTTGAGACAGAGAGAGACAGAGCATGAACGGGGGAGGGCCAGAGAGAGAGGGAGACACAGAATCGGAAGCAGGTTCCAGGCTCTGAGCCATCAACCGAGAGCCCGGGGCGGGGCTCGAACCCACGGACCGCGAGATCGTGACCTGAGCTGAAGTCGGACGTTTAACCGACTGAGCCACCCAGGCGCCCCTCTATTCTTTTTTATAAAATGGGGACAATAACACCTACCTCAAAAGGGTGTTATGAGGGTGTAATAACATTGCACGGTACCTGGCACAGAGTAAGTGCTCGTTAAATGTGAGCTATTATTATTGTGTGTCAAGAATTGTGGAAAAATTGCCAATTTATTTCTTAATATTAAATTATTTCTTAAGTAAATAATGGGCATTATTCCTGAAAATACTATGATAGATTTCTTTTGTAACTTGTGTGTGTGTGTGTGTGTGTGTGTGTGTGTGTGTGAATTTGAACCCATATGTTCATAAGCAGATTGGACTGGAATTTTGTTTTCTGGACTGTCTTTCACAGTTCAGAAGGTTATGTTTGCCTCATAAAACACTTTGATCTGGAATAATTTAGGTAACATATGACTTATCTATTCCTTAAGAGTTGGAAATCCACTATAAAAATTCCTGGGGACATTGACTTTGAATTTCTTTCTTTCAAAACATGTAATGGGTTTGTAATTTATTCTAACTGCATTGGAAGGAAACAGAAGGTGTTTAAATAGGTGGTGTCATGCTTGAATCATCCGAATGGACTTGTCCCATTTAGTACTGTGGTCATGTGAACTGGAAGCAGGAAACTTTTTGCCGTTGTAGGTATACTCCCAGTTTATTTCCTGCCCAAATTACAAATTCTGTTTCCTTTCCCTTTTCCCGGTGAATGTCACAAGGCCTTATGTAAGTATTCAGTTATGAGCCTCATAACATTAATTTCATGGGTGACACTTTCTGATTTGATCATTAATTATTCAGCCTCATTTTATGATTTCTTTCATTTCTCATCTGATCCTACATATCATTTATTTTCTCTTTCATCATATGTCTATTATTTCCCTTGAATAATGGAAGTATATTTAAACCAACTTCTCAAATACTGATATATTTACTTTTCTTATAGAATCCAATTCTACCCACTGTCTCCATTACTTTTTCTCCGAATCTGAAATCATATCTCTCAACTTTCTAAAATGTTTTGGTTTTAAATCACTCCATTTCATCACCTTTATTTCTTAAATTTTTTTTTTTTTAACATTTATTTATTTTTGAGACAGAGAGAGACAGAGCATGAACGGGGGAGGGTCAGAGAGAGGGAGACACAGAATCGGAAGCAGGCTCCAGGCTCTGAGCCATCAGCCCAGAGCCCGACGCGGGGCTTGAACTCATCACAGACCGCGAGATCGTGACCTGAGCTGAAGTCGGACGCTTAACCGACTGAGCCACCCAGGCGCCCCCATCATCACCTTTATTTCTTTATTGATTTGATATCTCCTCAAATCTTGGAGAAAATATGAATGAACATATCATAAATATTCATCCTGGATTTTTGCTTTTTTAAAAATTTTGATTTTTTTATCCCCTTCTTTTTCTAGTTATTTCCCCCTCTCTTTTTATATCTGTAGATTCCAGAAGGTCATTTTTTTTAAATATTGGGAGCTGACGGAGCTTCTATCAAAGACAGCACATATCTGTCTACATGACATTCTTATCTTGACATTCGAAGTTGGAGATGATGAGGAAAACACTTGCTGAGTGTTTGGAGGCATGAATTTGTGACCTACACTTGCTGGTCATTTCCTTTCTTTGAGCTCCAAGTTTTTTCTCTTCTAGCTCCACCAGAAGACTAGACTAGATGCCCTAATGTCCCTCTTTTCTTCCTTCCAGGCTGATCTATAGGATGGATATGATTGATTGGCTTTTTTGTTTTCATTTGTAGATTTGGTATATTATAGGGACTAGATAAAAGGAGATACAAATAAATGTCACTGCAGTGGGTAAATATACTTTTTGGTAGCCATTTTCTTTTTCATGAGTGTTCCAGGAGCTCTATATCAGCTGGCATCTCACCGCTCTCTGATAGACAGGAGTCCCAACCTTTAGTGCCAGCATTGATAGCATTCTCTCCCTTCACTGAGCACTACATCCCCTATTTTTGGCCCCTGGTGTCCAGAAAGTTGAGTACAGTGCTGACTGACACACATGGCTATTTAAATTTAAATTTAAATAAAATTAGGGACGCCTGTGTAGCTCAGTCAGTTACATGTCTGACTCTTGATTTCAGCTCGGGTCATGATCTCACAGTCATGAGATGGAGCCCCACATCAGTGAAGAAGCTGCTTCGGATTCTCTCCTCTCTCTGCCCCTCCTACACTCTGTCTCTCCCTTTTTCTCTCTCAAATAAAACTTAACAAAATAAATTTAAATAAAATTAACCAAAAATCAATACAATAAAAAAACCCGGTTCCTCGGTCACACCGGTCACATTTCAAGTATTCAGTATTACATGTGGCCAGTGACTACAATAACCAAAACACGGGAACCACACAAATGTCCTTTGACAGGTGAATGGATAAAGAATATGTGGCTTATAAATACAATGGAATATTATTCAGACTTTAAAAGGGAAGGAAATTCTACCATTTGTGATGACATGGATAAACCTGGGGGATATTAGCCAAGAGAAATAAGCCAGTCATAGAAGGACAAATACTCCACTGATTCCAATTATGTGAGATATCTGAAATGGTCAGACTCATAGAAGCAAGGGGTAGATGGTGGTTGTCAGAGGGTGGAGGGAGGGGGACATGGAGAGATTTGGCTCAGTTGATACAAAGGTTCAGTACAATAAGTTCTAGAGATCTGCCACACAACATAGTGTCTACAGCTAACAGTACCATATTGTACTCTTAAAATTTTAAGAGAGTAGATCTTGAGTTTCTTACCATAAAAAGTAATAAAAATTAAAAAGAAGAAGGAGAAGGAGAAGGGGAGAGGGAGGGGAAGAGGAGGAGGAGGGGAGGAGAGGGTGAAGAGAAGGAAGAGAAGAAAGAAAGAAAAAAAAGAAAAGGAAAAACAAAAATAGACACAAGTCACTCTTGGGGGTGTTGGATGTTTTAATTCCTGGATTGTGGTGATGGTATCATGAGTGTATGCATACATCCAAACTTATCAAATTGTACTCATTAAACATGTGTAGTTTTCTGTGTATCAATTATACCTCAATAAGGCTGTGAAGGAAGGAAGGAAGGAAGGAAGGAAGGAAGGAAGGAAGGAAAGAAAGAAAGAAAGAAAGAAAGAAAGAAAGAAAGAAAAGAAGGAAGGAAGGAAGGAAGGAAGGAAGGAAGGAAGGAAGGAAGGAAGAAAGAGGAAGGAAAAGCAAGCAAGAAAGAAAGTAGATTAGAACATTCCTATCATCTCAGGAAATTCTTTTGCATAGTGATGAGCCCTAGGATTGCATCTTACCTGTCATCAACTCCTTGACCTCAGCCCAGCCACCCCTTGGCTCCTGCTCTCTTACATCCTAACGGCATTAGTGAGCTGATAATGGTCACACCTTCCACCCACTGTCCTGGTGGTCTTCTACCTACTTCCCACATAATCTTACAGAAACTCCTGGGGGATGGTCTTCTTATCTTGCTTCCATATCTCATTAAATGTTACTCTGTTTTAGTAGAACCTAAAATATGTTGCCATCCAAGAGGTCAGAAGGGAATATGGAATTGGACAGTTTGAAAAGTGCTCTTGAGGGAATTCTGATGTGATCCTTCTCCCCTTCAAGGGTCTCCTGGAAAGCAGCTCACTGTTATTCCATGTGTCAGCATCCCAAATGCAGTTTAGAAGAGAGAATAAAACTTGAGGTAATCTTGAAGAGGCCAGTTACTGTAAAACTGCCCTGGAGGCAACACCTCATCCCACAGATTAGTCTGCAAGGGAGAAAGAGCAGACATCAAGGCATCCAGCCAGATCCTCTGCTTGAGCCAGATGAGAAACCTAGAGTTCAAAGAAGGGCAGTGACAAACACAGGGCAAGTCTAGGTCACAGAGCCAGCTCCCAGGCTGCTGGTCTGGGTGTCTTCCCTGTGCCAAGCGAGGCTGAAGGGATGGGCTGAGGCCACATGATAAAATGCCCATCTGTACCATCTGTAATTTAAGTGATGTGGGCAATTGGTCAGAATAATGATAATTTTAATAAATTATGTCACTTTATTCTTTGCAAAGCACTTTCACATCTACTCTGTCATTTGACCCTTAGTACAATCTAGTAAAGTAAGAAAGGCAGGCAAGACTGCCCCAGTTTACAGATGAGGAACTGGCTCTCAGAAAGCGGTTGTGAGTAGTTCGAGATTGTGTGACAATGCAAGGGTGACAAAGATTGGACACAACCCTCATGCAGGTCCCTGAACCCAGCCTCAGCCAGCCTTTGGTCTTCACAAAGGATGGAAAAAATGGCTGCGAAAACAGAGGGGAGGGTGATGGTGTAGGGGTGGGGTGGGGCGGGGAGAAGGATTTAAAAAGAAATCTAAGAAACGAGGGGCTTCTACATGTAAAAGCTCAGAAAGTAAAACATCAAGAGGCAGATGAATGACAAGGACGAGTAACGACAGCCCAAAAAGAGAAGAGGAGGAAGGATTATCTCACTGAACCAGGTAGAACCTTCAGCTTTTGGCCATCTCTGTATGCACACAAGAGACAGATATGGGTCTGACTAGCATCTAGCAATAAGTCCAACAGAACAACTGTAAGATTCTCTTTCCTAGGTTTTCATTTAGTTTTTTTTAAGGGTTTTTTGGGAGGAGGAAGAATGTGGACATTTTCCTAAACCAGTGGTTCTTAAGTGGGGGAGATTTGCCTTCAGGGTAAATGTCTGGAGACATTTTTGGGGGGTCACAACTTGTACTTACTTGGAGGAGGGAGCTACTGGCGTCTTATGGGTAGATACCAGTGATGTTGTCAAAATACCCTAAGATGTACAGGACAGTCCCCAACAGTAGGAATTTTCTGGCCCCAAATGTCAATAGTGCCAACTTTGAGAATGGAGGCCCTGAACTGATAAAACCAGATCATGGCTGGAAACCTCCATGGAGCTCTAATTCTAACTGAGTGCATGCCCTGACAGACTTAGGTAGCCTCTCCAGAGGAGGGAACAAGACAGGACAAGGGCCTTCCCCCCAGAACCTGGCTATAGTGGCTCCCCAGGATATGTGCCCCTACAGAACTAGCTGTGTCAGACTGTGGCCATCCAACCTAATTTGTGCTGGGACGTGGAGCTCCCCAGGGCCCAGGATGAAGGAATTTTAACACAGGCAGAGCGTCCAGGAGAAAGCAGAGCCCACTTCATAGGTCTGAAACTCTTATGGTAAGAACACTCTCAGGGGAGCCCTGGTTTGGGAGTCTGAAGGGCCATCTCCTCTGCCCTCAGTGATCTACGTGGTGTGGGGTGGGTTAAAGGGCACCAGCTGTGGGAGCAGATGAGCCCGCCTATCTCTTGCTAACTCTGTGGCCTCAAACAATTCAACCCATTCTGAGTTTTATTTCCTGTAGGAGTTGAAAATAGGAACAGCAGGACAATTTTCAAGGGAACGTGAACCAGAGTAATTCACACGAAGTTCCTAATACTAATTCATGGCGAAAGTTATTCACGTGCCCTTTCCACCCTCCCCCTTCACTGAGCCTCGGGTTACTTAATGACAAAGCCAAATTGTTGAGCTAATTCCTTTCCAAAATCCTTTCCAGCCTAAAAAATCTGGACCGTTATGAGGCTTTCCTGGAAATTTCAGGCTTCTGGACTGCTGATTTTTGGCATTGTCACTTAAAGAACCAGGGCTCTCTATCTCCTTGGGTGATAGATTTTTCCATCAGTCTTGAAATTTTGCCCAGCGCCAGTTTGCACGCTCTGGTGCCAGCCAAGCACACCTAGCTGAGGCACGATCTGTCCTCAGCTGCTGTTCACATCACCTCTGGCTACTTCTGGTCTGGGGGGAACACACACTACCTCTCTCTGTTACCGCCGCACCATACCCAGCTGAGTACCTGGCCTCTTTCTAAAAGGAAGACATTATGTAACAGGGAAAAAGTGGGTGATGTGTTAGACGAGAGTAATTTTAGTGAAATGAAGTTTTCACTTTGATATGTAACACGTATAATTATGTTTAGCATAGGAAATGCACATAAGTAAAAAGAAAGTGAAACTGTCTATAATTCTACCGCCTAGAGGTCACCACTATAATATTTAGGAATGATTCATTTCAACTGGTAGATAGACCATGCTGTACAGTTCTATAATCTGCATTTTCCCTTAGTAATGCATCATAAACATTTTCTATGTCAATTCAATTGGCTCTGCTATCACCTTGTAAATGGCTGCATTTACAAGAAAAGTGCTTTTCTGGAATGTGAAGTAATTAATTTATCCAATCCATATTATTGATGACATTTGAGTTCCAAATTTAGCTCTTCAAGTATATGAAAAAAATATACTTGTACCTGTATATTTGTATGTTTGTCCAATCATCTATTTAGGATATATTCCCATGAAAATGGAAACTCCATGTGAAAAGGAGGGAGGTTTAAATATCTTATTCATCTTTTTATCTCCCGTATCAAACTACAGTATCTAGCATATAATACAATTTCAATATCTATTTGTTGACTAAATGAAATTTTATTTTTTAAATTTTTTATGTTTATTTATTTTTGAGACAGAGTTTTGAGACAGAGAGAGTAAGAGAGAGACAGAGAGAGAGAGAGAGAGAGAGAGAGAGAGAGAGAATGGGTGGGGGAAGGGCATAGAGAGAGGGAGACACAGAATCTGAAATAGGCTCCAGGCTCCAGGCTGTCAGCACAGAGCCTGACGCAGGGCTCCAATTCATGAACTGTGAGATCATGACCTGAGCCAAAGTCAGATGCTTAACCTGCTGAGCCACCCAGGCATCCCTAAATGAAAATTTCCTGAAGTGCAATTATTGAGTCAGAAGGTATGCATATTTTATATTTTAATATACACTGTCAAGTTTTATATAGAAAAATTATACCCCATGAATATCTGGAGGTGGCTGTTTCTTCCTTGCACTTCCTAATATTGAAAATTGCCAATATTTCAACTTTTGCCAAAATTATAGTCAAAATAATCATATTATACTCATCTCTTAGATCTCTTGTGCTATAAAATTTCTTTGCTTTTGTTATTTGTCTTCTATATATCTTTGTATTGACCTGTTTATGTTCTTTACCCATTACTGTATTGAGGGTTTATTTTTTATCTTCTGTAAATTGATTTGCAAGTACTTTTTATATATTAAGGATATTACCACTCAGTTTGTCATTCATGTTAAGGATTTTACTTAGTTCTATTTGTCTTTTAATTGTATCATCTTATGTCATATATACATACACATATTGTTTGAACTAAAATATTTAAATCTATTCCTTTATGATTGGGAAGAGGGTCACAAAAAAACAAATGCCTTCAGAAGCCAAGCTGGTAACAGACATGTGTAAAAGGATTATATATAAGACCACCTAATGTTTTGCTACTGAAACAAATGAGAAATGATGTGTCTTTGGGGCTTCCATCTCAATTTGTTTCATGTTTCCCTCCTTCCTTCCTTCCTTCCTTCCTTCCTTCCTCCCTTCCTTCCTTCCTCCCTTCCTTCTTTCCTTCCTTCCTTCCTTCCTTCCTTCCACCCTTCCACCCTTCCTTCCTTCCTTCCTTTTTTGAAATCCCTCCCCTGGCCAAGCTGAATGCATCTGTCAGCAGTGCTGAGCCAGATATCATCAGTTTGTGATGTCTGCCTTCACAACTTCTTGGATTTCTATATATCTCTCTACATCTTCATGATATGGTTTTTAATATTTGCCTTTTTATATGTATACTTTATTTTTAAAAGTTTATGTATTTATTTTGAGAGAGAGAGAGAGCAAGTAGTGTGAGTAGGGGAGGGGCAGAGAGAGGCAGAGAGAGCCTCCCAAGCAGGCTCCACACTGTCAGTGGAGAATCCAATGTGGGGCTCCATCCCACAAACCATGAGATCATGACCTGAGCCAAAATCAAGAGTCGAATGTCGAACCAACTGAGCTACCCAAGTGCCCCTAGATTTATACTTTAAATCCATTTAGAATTCATTTTAACTAAAAGTGTGATAGATGGATTTGCCTTTGTTTTCTGCGTCCAGGTGTCTCACCATGTTTCTTTTTTTTTTTTTTAACATTTATTTATTTTTGAGACAGAGAGAGACAGAGCATGAACAAGGGAGGGCAGAGAGAGAGGGAGACACAGAATCAGAAGCAGTCTCCAGGCTCGGAGACATCAGCCCAGAGCCTGATGCGGGGCTCGAACTCACAGACTGCGAGATCGTGACCTGAGCCGAAGTCGGACGCTCAACCGACTGAGCCACCCAGGTGCCCCCGTCTCACCATTTTTCAAATTGTCCCTCTTTCCCCAGGGATTTCAAGGATTGCTATTAATATCTGCCAATTTCTTTTGTTTTTAATGTTTTTTTTTTTGAGAGAAGAAAACATGAACAGGGAAGCAGCAGAGAGAGAGAGGAGAGAGAGAGAGAGAGAGAGAGAGAGAGAGAGAGAGAGAGAGAGAGACAGAGGATCTGAAGCAGGCTCTGCCCTGGCAGCAGAGAGCCTGATGTGGGGCTCAAATTCACAAACTGTAAGATCATCACCTGAGCTGAAGTCAGAGGCTTAACTGACTGAGCCACCCAGGTGCCTCATATGCCAATTTCTTATACACATAAAAGTCTTTTTTTGTATGTTCTGTTCTTTCCCATCAATTTACCTGCCTCTCTCTATCTGTGCCACTACCTTTCTATTATATCTTCTGTATCTCTGTAGTAGGTCTCTGGTAGAATAATCCCCTAAGTTATCCTACATAGCTCCCCATACCATTATATTCTTTCCCAGAACTTTATTAGATATTATTACGCATTTATTTATCTAGATAAACAATTTGTCAAGTAGAAATCTTGATTGAAATTTGATTAGGGGCGCCCAGGTGGCTCAGTCAGTTGGGCGTCCGACTTCAGCTCAGGTCATGATCTTGTGGTCCATGAGTTCTAGCCCTGCATCAGGCTCTGTGATGACAGCTCAGAGCCCGGAGCCTGCTTCCGATTCTGTGTCTCCCTCTCTTTGACCCTCCCCCCCTCACACTTTGTCTCACTCTCTCTCTCAAAAATAAATAAACATTAAAACAATTTTTAAAGAAATATGATTAAATTTATTTTTTTCAAAGAACTACATAATAGATACTGAGTTTTATTATCTAGTAATATTATAAGTAAGTCCATTAGGTTTTCTTTCACACACTTGGATACAATTTTGTAGTTTTCTTCATCAAAGTCAAAATCTTACATCTTTCTTGTTAATTAATAATTATGTATTTTAAAATTCTAATGCTATTTTGAGTAAGATAGAGAAATATATATATTACATATGAATTACAAGAAGGAAGGTATATACAGACACATAGAATCTTATTGTATTTTTCTCTAATCTTCCCAAAATGTTGAATATTAATATTGATGCCAGACACCTAATATCTTTCTTGTCTGGATTTTAGTAGAAGTTGCTTGTAATACTCATAAAGGCTTATTGAATAGTAAATCCTGCTTGGAAGCCAATCTGCCTGAGTTCAAATGACAGCTCTATTGTTTCCTAATATAGAATGTCGGCAAATTTACATCACCTTGTTGTTCCTTAATTTTCTTATCTGTAAAAAGAGGAAAATAACACTACTTTGAGTATTAAGTGAGCTAATATATGTACAAGTACTTAGAACAGTTCCTAGCAGGTAGCAAATGCTCAGTATAACAGTGATTAGTAAGCATTACATTAACTGTTAGGTTCTGATAACACATTTTATCATGTTACAGAAGTGTTATTACCCTGCATGATCAATTTACTAAAAAAAATTTAAAAATAAAAAAATAGATGTTTAATTTTATTAATAGACTTATAGCAACCTATCAGATAGTTCAAACCTATTTCTTCTCTCCTATTGCAATAAATGTCGATTAATAATTTCTTAATGTTGAACCATTCTTGAGTCTGGGGAAAATTCTTCTGGGACATATGATATTATTCCTTTAACACATCAATAGGCTCAATGCATTTTTATCTTTTCTGAGTATTCTGCCATTCAAATATTTTACTTCTTCATGATTAAACTTTGTCATATATGTTTTCCTATAAAAGTATTCATTCCATTGAGCTACTCCAATTTTTAGCATAAAATGTAACTATATATCTTTTATCATTCATAAAATTCCTCTCCATATATACTATTTCCCACTTTTAAATTTCTGATGCTATATATTTGTTTTCTGTCCTGAATAAACTTTAAAAATAATGAATTTACTTATAACACAATCTGGAAAATCTCCTTAAGATTCACTCATTTTTACCAAAGCTTGTTCAAATCAATCTTTTTAAAAGATCTAATGAAAGACTAACTGTAAGATTTTAAAAATTATAAGATTTTAAAAATTAACAGGCAGCTAGAGCCTCTTAACTCAGAACTTCAAAATAAAAACCAGCCATTTACTGAGTACTTACTATATGCCAGGTATCTAAAATAAATTCATCTTACTCAACCCTAATAATTATAATAATGAAATGTCAGTATTGCTATTCTAATTAAATAGATGAGAAACCCAAATCTCTAGTCAAATTACTTGACTAAATTAACACAGCTGCTGGGCATCTAAGGCAGAGTTTGAACCCAGATCCTTTCCTGACCCTGTGTTCCTTCAACAGTAAGCTTTGTTGACTAGATAGGCAATGACTTGTGTTCTGATTCAATGACCAAGGATAATCCTGCAGTTGTGAAAACAATAAATGACACAATCATTTCACTTCAGACAAGCCTTGTGGCCCACAATGTTATCACTGGCTAGCATCTGGCTTGTTGGTTGAAAAAGCAGTCACATGACTTTGTCATTAAACCTCATCTAGGATACCCGGCTGCCTATTTTCCAAGAGTGGGGCTCCAGTCAGCTCCACCTGATAAGCCAGTTACTCTTCTCGTCATTAAACCCTTGTGTCATTAAACCTCACGGTCACCAAGTCTCATGAGCTCAGGAGCCTGTGGCCCTGGCTGATGGAGGGTTCAAGTTAACGAAGTACCGGATGACTGAGAGCTGACTGCACCCTGTAGACATGAAAAGTATACAGACAGAGAAAATGGATATTCTTAGTGCTGGTGGGAGCATAAGAACAGTTTGGTCAAATTGAACAAAATTATAAATATACAAACACTTGACCCATGGGATTCCCCTTTCAAGAATTTACCTTATGGATAACCCACATGGGCATGGAACCATGTGTGCATTAGCATTGTCTGTAAGAACAAATATTGGAAACAATTAAAATGTTCCTCAATAGGGGCAGGTTCAATAAAACATGATAAATGTCTACAATCTCTTGTCCAAAACCCTTAGGGCCTATTTTGACTCAGAATTGAGATTTTCCTTTTTTATTTTAGTAAAGTAATACAACCCAGGTATGATATATACTCCCATTTCCAGCAGACTCTTAAAAGCACCCAGCTATCAAATATACTCATTCTTCTGAAGCATACCCCATGAAGCTAAGTGGGATTACCAAAACGAAAAATATTTTCGTATCAGCTCAAGTCAGTTTTGCTGCTAGATCAGTTTGGGGCTTTGGGATTTGGCAGTTGGTGGTAAGTGTTCTGGACTTGTGTTATGGCACGCTGTGAAACCAGCTAAAATGAAGTGGGGCAATTCTATTACTGATATGGAAATGTTTTCCACGATACATTGTAAAGTGAAAAAAGATATGTTATGCAGTGTATATAGGATGGTATTAGTCATGCTTTACATGTTCATGCACACACACACACACACACACACACACTTATGCAGTTCTTTTAAAGTTTATTGATTTATTTTGAGAGAAAGAGCAAGCTAGTATGAGTAGGGAAGGGGCAGAGAGAGAGGGAGAAAGAGAGAATCCCAAGCAGGCTCCACACTGTCAGTGCAGAGCCCAATGTGGGGCTTGATTATCTCTGAAGTATCCCATGCTGCTGTTTTCCCACATGGTTTGGTGTCACCCATGGTGTATGTGTGCTTATTGCTTTTATTCATTAGTTTGTCAGTCTTATGTATTGCCTATATGTTTCTCAAAGAACAATATAGGGAAACTTCCAGTTCCAGGAAGTTTCAGTAGATGTAAACTTTCCTATTTCTCCTTCCAAATACAATAAAAAATAAAATACTGGTGTGAAAATCTAGCAAAATTTCTAGTGGTGGCAGGAATTGTATGCTAGAAACCAAAAAAAAAAAAAAAAATACTGATGGAAAAAATCAGAGAAGTTCTAAATAAATTGAGAGGCATACTATACTCATGGATCAAAAGAGAATTAGTAAAGATGCCAGTTGTCCCAAGCTGGTGAACAGGTTCAACATAATTTTTATAAAACATCAGCAAGACTATATAGATATAGACAAAATCATTCTTACATTTATATGGAATGACAAACTAGAATGGCTATAACAATTTTAAGGAAGAAAAGTAAGTAGAATGAATTGCTCTACTCAGTTTCAAGGCTTATTATGTAGCTACCATAGTCAAGATTGTGTGGTGTCTGTGGAAGGATAGACACATAAACCAATAGAACAGAACAGAAAACCTAGAAATAGCTGCACACAAGTACAGTCAACGATTTTTAACATTCAGTCTGCATAACAGATTATTCATATCCTTAATATATAAGGAGTACTTACAAATGTAATATGTGAAAGCAATTCAACAGAGATAGCCTTTTTAGCAGAAGGAACAATTGTACATTCCCAGGAAAGACAAAACAGAATGAAACAAAAACAAAGAAAAAAAATTTTAATTTAAACCTCATATCTTTCTTTTGCACAAATCAACTCAACATAGATCACAGAATGTAACATGTAAAACAATAAAAAAAAATTAGAGGATAATATAGGGGAAAATCCTGGACATCAGGTTTGAGAAAGAGTTCTTAGACATGACAGCAAAATAAGATTCCACTTAAAAATTGATCAATGGAACTTCAAAATTAGAAATGTTTGCTCTGTGAAAATTCTGTTAAAAGAATAAAAGATGAGGAGCACCTGGGTGGCTCAGTCAGTTAAATGTCTGACTTCAGCTCAGGTCATGATCTCATGGTTCACGAGTTCAAGCTCCATGTTAGGCTCTGTGTTGACAGCTCAGAGCCTGGAACCTGCTTCAGAATCAGCATCCCTCTGCCCTCTCTCCTTGCCCCTCCCCCACTCATGCTCTATCTTGTTCTCTCAAAAATAAATAAATGTTAAAAAATTATTTAAAAAAAAGAATAAGAAGACAAGATACAGATTTGAGAAAATATGTGTAAACTACATATCTGACAAAGGACTTATCTATAGAATATATCAATAACTGTCAAAACTCAATAGTAATAAAACTATCCAATTAGAAATTGGGCACATGTACCCCAATGTTTATAGCAGAGTTTTCAACAATAGCCAAATTATGGAAAGAGCCTAAATGTCCATCAACTGATGAATGGATAAAGAACATGTGGTTTATATATACAATGGAATACTACTTGCAAATGAGAAAGAATGAAATCCTGCCATTTGCAGCAACATGGATGGAACTGGAGGGTATTATGCTAAGTGAAATAAGTCAGGCAGAGAAAGACAGATACCATATGTTTTCATTCACATGTGGATCTTGAGAAACTTAAGAGAAGACCATGGTGGAAGGGACAGGGAAAAAAATTAGAAACAGATAAGGAGAGAGGCAAACCATAAGAGACTCTCAAATACAGAGAGCAAACTGAGGGTTGATTGGGGGTGGGGAAGAGGGGAAAATGGGTGACAGGCATTGAGGAGGGCGCTTGTTGGGATGAGCACTGGGTGTTGTATGGAAGCCAATTTAACAATAAATTATACTTAAAAAAGAAAAAAAAAAGAAACTGGGCAAAAGACATACCTTCACCAAAGAAGATATACAACGAAATTAAGCACATAAAAATGTTCAACATTTTGCGTCATTAGGAAAATGTAAATTAAGACCGTAATGAGATATCACTATACACCTATTAGAATAACTAAAATTAAGAAATAATAACAATACCAAGTGCTGATGAACATGCAGAAAAAGTAGACCTTTCATAAATTTCTGACGTGAACATAAAATGGCACAGCCACTCTTGAAAACACTACAATTTCTAAAACAACAACAACAACAAAAACTAAGTGTACATGAAGTTTATGATGCAGCAGCTGTGTTCCTAGGCATTTATGCTAGAGAAATGAAAATTCTTTTTCTGAACAAAAACATTTACATGATAGTTCATAGCATCTTTATTTATAATAGCCCCAAACTGGAAACAACCAAAATTTTCTTTAACTGGTTAGTGGTTGAGTGTGGTACATCTATACCATGTGCTATGGACTAAATATTTGCATCTACTCTTAAATGCCTGTGTTGAAATCCTAACCCCCAGTGTAATGGTATTTAGATATGGGACCTTCAGGAAACAAGTAGGTCATGAGGGCAGAGTTCTAATAATGGGATTAGTACCCTTTTAAAAAGAGACCAGAGCCTTGCTTCCTCTCTATATCACATGAGGATTTAGCATGAAGGTGTCCTTCTGCAAAACAGCAAGAGACGTCTAACCAGACATCAAATAGGCCAGCACATTGATTTTGGACTTCCCAGACTTTACAGCCTCCCAAACGGTCAGAAATAAATTTCTGTTATTGAAGCCACCCAGTCTATGGTATTCCATTTAGCAGACTGAGCAGATTAAGACACCATGGAATACTACTCAGTGTTAAAAAGGAAAGAATTATTTTTACATTTAACATGAGATCTGGGTGGATCTCAAGGTCACTCTCAAGGCTGAGTGAAAAAAACAAAAACAAAAACAAAAATCCAGTAGCAAAGTTAACTTTAGGTATAACACTCTGGGTGGATCTCAAGGTCACTCTCAAGGCTGAGTGAAAAAAAAAAAAAACAAAAAACAAAAATCCAGTAGCAAAGTTCACTTTAGGTATGATTTCTTCTCTTTTATAGAACCTTCTTGAAATGAAATAATATAGCAATGGAAAACAAATTAGTGGCTGCCACTAATGGCTTAGGGATATTGAAGGAAAAGTGAGGGTAGATAATAACTTAATAGGAGAAGCATCACAGAAATCTCTGTGGTGGTGAAATAATTCTCTGTCTTGTTTCTGTTGTTATTACACAGATCTACCCATGTGATAAAATGACATAAAACCACATGCACATGTAGGACTAATATAAAACTATTCGTTTTTATATTGTGCTACAATTATATATGATATAGCCATGAGCAATTTGGGTGAAGGGTACACGGGTCCTCTTTGTACTACCTTCACAACTTCCTGTGAATCTGTAGTTATTTAAAAACAAAGGGATTATGAAAACCAATTTTTTGAATCTTGACTCATTAGCTCTAGGAACGGCTATCTGTCAGATCCAACAACTATCATCTCCTTCCAGGAAACTGCTATCTGTCGTTCCCTGGGGACATCAGCTCTGTTCTCCACCAGACACACTGTCTTCCTACCGTGGTGATGGGATGAGTTCTAAAATGCTTTTGGGGGGGCATCTGGGTGGCTCAGTGGGTTAAGTGTCTGACTTTGACTCAGGTCATGATCTCATGATTTGTGAGCCTGAGCTCTGCATCAGGCTCTGCACTGACAGCTCAGAGCCTGGAGCCTGCTTTGGATTCTGTGTCTCCCTCTCTTTCTGTCTCTCCCTCGCTTGTGCTCTCTGTCTCTGTCTCTCTCTCTCTCAAAAGTAAATAAATAAACATTAAAAAAATAAAAATAAATAAAAATTTTAAAAATCCCTTTGGAGAGTAGAGTCTCTGATGTTTTGCCTCTAAATCAACAACAAACATCCCATCTTCTCAATGCATGCCCCTTCCTAGGTCACACCATTAAAGAGCCCGCTTGGAAGTGATGCACAGGTCCAATTCTGTGTATATTGCACTCCAGTTTGCTTGTGAAACACACGTATTTTTTCTTCTCCTCTTCTAGTTTGGCATGTGCTATGGTCTGAACGTTAGTGTTCCCCAAAATTCTTATGCTGAAAACCTGATGTCCAGTGTGATGGCATTAGGAGGTGAGGACTTTTGGAGGTGACTGGATCATGAACGCAGAGCCCCCATAAATGGGATTAGTGCCCATATAAAAGAGGTCCCAGAGAGGTCCCTCACCCTTTCACCTTGTGAGGACGTAGGCAGAAGACAGCCATCTATGAACCAGGATGTGGGTTTTCACCAACACCAAATCTGCCAGCACATTGATCTTGTACTTTCCAGCCTCCAGAACTATGAGAAATAAATGTTTGCTGTTGTCAGCCACCCAGTCTATGATATTTTTGGTATAGCAACCAGAATAGACTAAAACATCATGCTATGGTTCTACTACAAAAATATATAATTAAAGAAAGGAAACATCATAGTTTTATTTTTTTTTAGGAAAAAAAAATATTGGACTAGGAATAAAAACCTAAGTTCAAGCCCTTTTATAGTATTTTTATATTATTGAGCATAGGAGGACAACTTGTTTAGCATTTTAGAAAGATCACTCTGGAAGTCATTTGGAAGAGAGACTGGAGGGGAAGAGATTGAAGACAGTGAGGAAGCAATGGAAATAGTACAAAAGGGATAACATGGGATCTCCCTCTACCTTTGCTAATGCTGAACTTTCTGCCCAGATTTACTATTCCATCTCAGCTCAAATTGAGTATATATTGGACAATGAGTCAAACACTGTTAGTTGCCTGCCAAACAAGAATACCTGATTTTGTTTCAACCCTTCCCCATATGACTCAGAGACAAATTCTACTTATTTCACCCAAACATTGCAATCCTTTTCTGATTAGCAATGATTGGTTTGAGGGAGGTCTGTGACCCAATTTTGGTTAATGAGTTGTGGGGAACAAGCTTGCTGGAGTTCTCCCATGAAAATTCCATAACTCTTAGACATAAATGGTCCATAACTCTTAGACATAAACATAAACAGCTCTTTGCCCTCTAGGAGCTTCTTATCTGTTGGAAGAGTTCACAGTCTGGGCGCTAAGTATTAAAATTAATTTCATCCTTCTAGGCTGTGTCAAATTCCTCTAAGTATCATAAGGCTTACCCAGATTGAGTTCATTTTTTCGTGAACTTTTTATATCTCTTCTATTAGGCTTACTCTAGTCTGTCTTGTCTTACCAGTGAATAAAGCATTCTTCTCACTAGAGGAGAAGAATGAAGCTATACTGGAGGTAATGTATTGTTTTTACTTTATCTGATTGTGAGGCTGGGATTCAAATTATACAATCACATATTGACTACACATAACCACAATACTGACTGTAACTCTGGTCAGAAGGTTTAATTTTCTGGCCCTGAACACAGGTCTACAAATATCACAAGTAAATATTTAATACAGGAAAAGCTAACTATGAAGGAAGCAATTGATATATCAGCTCCTGTTTTGCTCCCTTTCGAGGTCAGTGCCACAGGGGCATCTACAAACCTCCCTTTTGCTCCTCTGTATGTCCCTCTGCATGCACTATCTCTTTGGTGGATGGGAATATGATTTTTATAGCCTATTGTAAAAATATACATTTTATTCTGTTGAGTTCTTTAAAAAAATGTACACACTCACTGGTTCCCTTCTGTTTATCCCTGGACTTCCTTCATCACATACGAGTTGACAAGTTTGTGTTTAAGGAAAATCTATAGGAATGTAACACATTTAATGAGTATAATCATGCCATCTGTCAATATATAAACCCTTGAGTTTGGTTCCCAAAACTGTGAGTTTGGTTCTTCATGAACTATGAAGGCCAAAACTAACCAATTAAAATGGAGAACTTCTTTGCTTTTCAGGTCCAGAAGAATTGCTACATCTTAAATTGGGAGAAGATCATCTACATAAAATAAACTCTAAGGAAAAAGAAAGCTACACAAACATTCTACATGGCAAATGGTAGTCTGAACTAGGAGATATTTTTGCCTTAGACAATCACCCTGCTTATTTTAAAGATAAAGGTTTTAGGTTTGGACATCTGGTTGGCTGTCCTAAGGTGATCAAAATCACCAAAAAAAAAAAATTACCACATTCTCCCTTAGTTACTGTGTGCTGATAATCATACATAGCACTATCCCTGTGAGTCACTCAATTATTTCTTTCTCACTATGACTCCAGCCTTTGAACTTAAGAATAAATATTTTTTTTGCAAAAAATTTCCATAGTTACAAAAATGTACCTTCTAATCAGTAACTGTAGTTTGAGCGACTCTACAAAATGTGGTAATCCTGTCCACAGTCTTCAATCTTACAGAATCTCTGTGACATCTCCTGCAATTGAACCAGCACTCAGAAGCCACAGGGGATCAATGATCAAAGTCCCTGCATCTGGAGGTTCCAGGATTTCCTCTGCCTGGAGCCCTGGGCTCAAACCCTCCAAGGCAATTAGATTTCCCCATCTTCCCTCAGTGTCTATTCCAAGAAGAAAAATTGATGGGAAAACAGCAAAAACCAAAGAGAAATTGGAGGAGCATTTTTTCTTCCAGTTTAACTCTGGTCCTGTCCTTTGAACTTGATATATGACGTGGGTCTTCTCAGCTTCCACCCTGGTACTCTCTAAGACTCTGGCCAAATGTGTCATTTGATGTTCCCACTCCTGGTTGCCTCAGGTAGAAGGGACTATCTTCACTCCTGCTTGGGGACAGGAACACACACACACACACACACACACACACACACACACACATACAAGGCCTGCCCATTCCTTAGTGTTATATTTAAATAGAAAGAGAAAAATCTAGGAAGGGTGATGGAAAATTGACAAGAATGAAGTTGAAGAAGACTCATGCTGATACCATTAGGGGTCATCTCCATGGGAATATGTTGGTTAGGCTAGTTATGTGAACAGGCTATTTTAGACATTAGGATAATAAAGGTCAAGAGAAGCAGTGACTCATTTTACAAAATTAACCTTAATCTCACTTTTTGTCTGATACACTAGCCTGTCTTCCTCAAGAGTTGTCTCAGTGGCGTCTCCTTGTAACAAGTTGTGTCCTTAAGAGACTTTAGGGTTGCTTTAGGTGGGTGACCAGTTGTCCAAACTCAACCTTTTGGACTGACGGGGTATGGGGAGCAGATTGTATAGTTTAACTCTATACAGAGCTGAGGTTTCATTCTTGGGAGCCAAAACTGGATTATAAACCCTACCTAAGGCAGCCAGGAATAAAATGGGTCAACTGAACAAAAGGGTCAGTAAAAATGATAGCATATTTGAGTTATCTATTGCTACATAACAACTCACACCAAACTTCGTGGTTTAGAAAAATTATCATTTATTTCTCTCATGAATTAGCAATGTGTGCCAGGTTCACGTGGCGTTATAGAGGCTGAAGGATCTACTTTCAAGATAGCATACTCACTTGACTGGCAAGTTCTTTCTTGTAAGTGTTATGGATTGGATTGTATTCTCCAAAAATTCATATGTTGAAATTCTAACCCCTAGTACCTCAGAAGGTGATCCTATTTTGCAATAGGATTTTTATAAAGGTGATCAAGTTAAAATGAAGTTATTAGTGTGGCTTCTAATCTGATATAATTTATGTCCTTATAAGGAGGGGAGATTTGGGCACAGACATATATAAAGGGGAGACTGGAAAGACACAGAAAGAAGATAGCCATCTACAAGACAGAGAGAAGTCTGAAACGAATGCTCCTTCATTGCCCCCAGGAGGAGCCAACCCTGCTGACACCTTAATCTCAGATTTCTGGTCTCCAGACTGTCAGACAGTACATTTATGTTGTTTAAGCCATGCAGTTTGTGGTAGTTTTTAACAGAAGCCCTAAGAAAGCAATCTAGCTAGCTATTAGTTTCTCTGCACAGGCTGAGGCTCTGCACTCCCTGGAGTGACTTGAGCTTCCCCATGGCATGCTGGCTGGGTTCCAAGAATAAACATGCCAAGAACAGGAAAGCAGAAACAGCCAGTCTCTTCCAGCTTGGGCACAGAAACTGGCATGGTGCCATTTTTCATCTGTGTTCTATTGGTCAAAAATCAAGAGGCCAGATTTGAAAGGAGAGAACAAAAATGTTACCTCACTTGTTGGAAAAAGTATCAAATAGTATTGACACCATGTGTCAAAGCATCTCAAGTATTCAGACTAGGACACAAAATCAAGGATGGAGCATCTTTATCATGCCTTGTAAAAAATTACAACTAACATTTGTGGAGTAGTTTCCATGCCCTAGCCACTGTATTAAATTCTTATGTTCTTTATTTCTTTCTGCTCTACCCATTATTCTATAATATAGATATTGTCGTTATTATTCATAGTTTGGAATAAGAAAGATCAAACAACTTACCCAGGGTCATATAGTTAGTGACATTCAGAACTGTCATTTGAAACTAAATTTCCGACCTCTGAGCCTGAACTTTTAGCCACTGTCATACTGCTGCATGGGTCTTCCAGGATGGCTAGATTAGGAGTTTTATTGGAGATAACTTTGGTCAGAGGCTTTCAAACATGTACCTGCTGGTATCCAAACTTGTCTTCTAAAGCATGTTGCCCAGATCCTCAGGTTTAAAAACAAAGTGTAACCCTGTTCTCCGTCCTTTCACTTTTCCATAAAGGATAAGGGTGGAATCTCATAAGTCCTATAAAACATCCATAGATTTAAAGAGGACAGATACAGGCCAGAAGAAAAAGTTTGTTACTCTAAGAATAAACTCAAGTGCATTGAGTTTACAGGCACTGGTAGGGGAATAAATCAATTTAACTCTGTATCCCATCATTCTTTACAGGTTTGTAACAAGGTGTACTTTGTTAGATTTTAATCTGCCTACATTTGAGACAGCAAAGCTCTCCACAATCATCTTTTAATGGCATCGCAATTTATAGACAGTAACTAATTTCAAACTTCATAGCACTTGGCTTTTATGATTATTTCAAATCATTTAAATGCAAATGAATTTCCAGAGAGAGAAAACATCAAATGCCCTTGAGTGGCAACATGTAATAGAACTGCGCGCGGAAGCCACTGTAGGAATCTGAAGCGGTCGGATAGGGTTGGATGGTAAGGCTCTACAAAAGTGTTTGCCTAAGTCCAATTTACATTTCATTCCATGTTATATTCTATTTACTCATTTTGTCATTTTAATATGACTTATTTACTTAATCCTCCTCTGAAATCCCATCCACTCCTCATTACAAACCTAAGATTCAAGTTAGAAAAGGAGAAATGGCAATGCAATATTCCAAAACAATAATCAGAGACTCGTAGATATCTCTTGTTTCTCCACATCTCTTTGCAGCTAATGATGTTACAGCACGAGAAATCCCCAAACATTCGTGCATGCATTAAACTATTGCTCTGTCTTCAAACCAAGCTCGTGTTTGCCCGCTGATCAGTAATATTTCCTGCACAGAATTGCTAAGCAACAGTATGCATATAGTGCTGGGACACAGAAGGCTGGCCCTTATGTGAATGCATCCTAGCTTGATAGTTCACAAAAGCATTGGAACTATCACAGCAGGGCCCATTTAGAGAAAATCTGAGGATTGTGATGTGCTTTTCACAGAGGAGGAAAGATGATATTCTATTTTCTCATTCTGCTTAGTGTATGTCAAACTCTGGGTTAGGCATTGGAGATTTAAATATAAGTAGAGCATCATCCCTGGTCTCTATGAATTCACCATATAACAGAGGGAAAAGGTGTAATTACATAGCTATACATCCAAAGCTGTGCAGGACTGCAGGAATGGCCATCTCTGAGCCCTAAAGAACATGGAGGCAAAGGAGAGAGTGAGTAATGTGGCAAATATTACAGAGAACAGCTTGACTGGCTCTCTGTTTTTATTCCAAGCCCTTGGGGCTTTCCCTCCACAATGTATATCACATCTAATTTTTAATCATTCTAATTAGTGCTCCCTTTTCCCCAATGGAAGATCTAGTCAAAGATCTGTTCAATGCCATATTTTGCAGCTTAGCACAGGCCCTCACACAGAGGAAGAACTCCATAACTTCCTGTTGAATATAAGCACCAACATAAAACATTTTAATCACCATTCTCACAATTGGCTTTCACACCCGTTATATGATCTCCTCTCCATCCCTTTCCTGCCTGTGTTCATTCCCACTTTCCACATTTTCCTGTTCCAGCCTCTCTGTTTGGACCACAGTCCTCACACTTCTTTATGTGGTCCTTCAAGGGCTACTTCCATGATTTTTTTTTAAAATTTTTTAAGTTTATTTATTTATTATTGAGGGGGGGGGGCGGGAATCTGAAGCAGGCTCCAGGCTCTGAGCTGTCAGCACAGAGCCCAATGTGGGGCTTGAACTCATAGACTGTGAGATCATTACCTGAGCCAAATTAAGACACTTAACCAACTGAACCACCCAGGTGCCCCCGACGTGTTTTTATCATAGGAAGTGACCTGATAATGCCACCTCTAATGATCTTTATGCTTTTAAATTTGTACAACGTGAGTTATCATTTTCATGCCTTTCAGAATAAAATCAGTATGCTGTGCTTGGCTTCATGAAGTGAGTATTGCTGTATCTGTACATATGTGCATGTTCAACATGGAGCTCCTAATGAAATTCCTTCAGTTTTCTGTGTTGTTTTCTTCACCTTATAGAACACAATGTCAACCTCAATGAGCAGAACATCTAAGTCTGATAGGCTTTGATGATCACCTAACACTAGACATTGCTCTCCATTTTCTAGTGTAACTCAATGAGGATCAAAGACATGAAGTAGCCCACCCAGTATCAAATAGCAGGTGAGGACAGCAAAACCCAGTATTGAGTCTCCCCTATTCTAATCTACTCTCATTTTAACTCCTCTGTGTTGCTATTCTTAGATGCACAATGATGGATCATAAGATAAGAATTTGAACCACTCAAAATCCATGTCTTTTCAAGACCAGTTACTTCCTTGATCTGGGCTTCCTTCTTCTCACCTCCCAAAATGAAAACTCTTGATTAGGGGACTTTCTCCACCCCCTCACAACCCAAGAGTTCTACTTTCCATTTTATGAGTCAATGGTTTCTTCTTCTGAAGGAAAAGAATGTAAGATTCTGAATTTCAAAATTAAATACTGTGATGTATGACATAATAAACTTCAAACCCTCATATTACAATGTAATTACCTTTTTACATTCACTTGTGTCAAAAAATGAACTAGGTGGGGAATACAGTATGTAGATATCACTTCCAATCTTTTCTAAGGAGCTTAGAATTTAATTAGATAGAATGACAAGTGAGATGAAAATTCCAGGGAGAAAATGAGTCACGTCCTCAAGCAACACAGAACTCACGGGCAGGTTCATTGAGTGTATGTGCCTATAAGTACAAACCTCATCCACTATTTTTATAATATTACTGGGGCATCAAAACAGTGATGTTTTGGGGGGGGTGGCACAGGACATGAAGGGTGGTATAGCGTAACAGTTAAGGGCATAGACTTTGGACTCATCAATATCTGAGTTAAATCCAGACTCCATAACTTATAGGCACAACCTGGACCAAGTTATTTAACACCCGTAAGCCTTAACATAATCATTGGCAAACAAAGGTAAATACAAGTATTTCCCTCAAGTGTTTTGTGTGTGGTTTCAGTGATACGATTTATGCAGCTCCCAGGGCATAGCAAGTGCTCAATAAAGTTATATAACAGGAGATCAATATTTATTAAATTGAATCCACATGGTTTTAGAAAGGTATATTGCTGAGACAATGGCCTCAAATCCTTTCTGGAAGTCAGAGCTTGTAAATCAGCAACAAAGATGAGAGATGGGATGAGACTAGGAAAGGAAGCTGAATAATAGTTGTCACTAACATTGGCAAATAATTTAAAAACCTTCTTCTGTGCTTATGTCACTGGATAGTCCTAGCAGTTCTTGAAGTGGGAAGAAAAGGAATTTTGATTCTCACTTTAGAGATGAGGAAATCAAGTAACTTGTTTGCTGTCACCTACTTACAGAGATGTGGAGCTGGGTCTCACACCCCACACCTTCCAAGACTAACCTCCTCAGCAGAGGAGCTCAACGGAGGCTTAGAATTCAATAGAGATCAGTAGGGGTTATATGCAAAAACCTAGAAGAGAAAGGATGGTGAATTATAAGGAGGTGATGATTAAATGTGGGACAAGTTGACACAGAGGGTGGATCTAGAAAAGGGATAAGAAAATGGCAAAAGAAGAAATTTTCAGGAAGTCCATGGAAAGAAATGCTCGGTTGTAGTCTCAATGTGTGGACTAGGACTTTTAAATCTCATTCTGGAGAGTTGTTACACAGATGTGAGCACCCGATTAATACCTGCTCCAGAAAAGGGCTTTGCATCCTGACCTGGGACAGAAGGAGAGCCTCGGTGCCTGACACATCTCATAGTGTATCATAGCGTGGGCCAGACATACATAAATAAGAAGCTAACTCTCTTAGCCTCGTGGAGCCCTATCAGGAGAACCAAATAAAGGAAAAGACAACTAACAAAATGGATAAAGATTATAACGGATGCAGGCACAGGGTTCTCTGAGATCAGAGTGGCAAGACCTGCACAAGGACAGAAGTTAAGGCCACCTTCCTTGATCAGCAATGAGCGGACTGAGTCTCAGAGGATGAGTACAAGATCAGCAGGTGAAAAGACTGAAGAAAAAAGGAGGTGCAGAAAAAAAGAGGACTCCAAGTTCTAGGCAGATAGCACAGCCCAGGCAAGAGCGTTGCAGTGTTGGGTGTATTTATCAAGGTTCTCTATCCCTTTTCTTAGACTGCATCACGAAAGCCACTTAACTAAAGATATCACCGTTCCAGCTCCACCCTTAGCCCTTTTAAACATATCTTCTCCAGCTGTGGTAAGGAACAACCAGTGTTATTTTGTCCCACACGGCCTGAACTTAGCTAGCAAAAGCCAATTAGACCTCGGTGGGTACCTGGCGTACGGGCAAAATAACCATTGACATCTGCACCTACACGCTGATATCAAAAGAGGCTTCAATCAGATACCTCACTCATTAACTTAAAATAGGAAAACAGAGGGACAGAAGTAGCAAGTAGTATGAGCAAAATCCAAAAGGAGGTATCCAGAATTATCAGAAGCAAGAGTCAGAGAAAAGGAGAGAGGGAGAAAAAGCCATAAGGAAAACCAAGTCAGCATGGGGAAAGAAGTATGAACAGTCAAAGAAACTCAGCTGGTAGAGAAATAAAAGTGAAGATATAAACAAAGAGAAATGTCAAAGCTTCATGTGAGAGAGAAGAATAATCTGCTCCCTCTGGGCCCCTGGCATTATTGTCACATCACATGCTATTGGAGGTATATTAATACAAGGCAAAAAGAACAAAATTCTGAGTCTTCATTCTTGATAGTTTTCTAACCAGAGCCCGTATTTGGGAGTTAGACTAACCAAACAAAGGACATGCATACTAGCAATGTTAACAAAATGTAACTTTAAAACAAACAAGTAAATGGGAAGCAAATATTTGAGACCTAAAGATCGATGACTAATTTGTCCCTGAGCTTTCTGGCAGCCAGAGTAATAAGGGAAATGTGCTAAGTTACTAAATTTCATTACTACAGGAAGGAAGGTCACAGTTTCCTGGAGGCAATAACAGTTTTCCTGTCTCAACCTTCAAAATTAATCTCCATATGGGTCATTCTATTGGGGCTGCTCCCTTGTGTGGTAGACATCATCCTCCATGATAATTTCAGAGCAAATGCAGAAATAGTTTTCAGAATGATATAGTCTTAAAGTCTAACTAACTGAAAGGAGTCCTGGGAGGAACTCATATGGCCTAACTATCTATATACCCGTCTGGTGGCTCTAACTGGAACTCGGCATACTCTGGTCAACGTCTGTCTCTTCTCTTCCACTCTTTTCCCTCTCCATGCTCTGGGGGCATGTGGACAATAGAATGAAACTTTCAAAAGGGCAGGGAACTTTGTCTGTTTGTTAACTGCTGAGTACCTCCTATTTTAGGCACTGGTACACAGTGGAATTAAGTCAATATGTGTTGAATTAATGTGGAATGAACCATTCATATCTCAACCTATAAACAATAGGTTCCCTTTGCTGAATGTCCTATCAAACACTTTTCACTCATTATTGAAATTACATGTTTGAACTTGGCCTTCCTGGAAAACTGTAAACTCTTTGAGGGCAGTGTTACTTTCTACTCTATCCCAGGCTTGGCTCTGGGCCTTGTACTTAGAAGATGTTCAATATATAAATTACCAATGAGTGACAATAGGCATTAATGACCTGCAAGTTGTATAATAAATCATGTGATGTAAGCTCCAAATGCAACGCTATCAGAGACAAATAAGATGGAAGGATTTCAGGGCCATTGAAAGTAAACAGAAGGGATAGAGTGACTGATGATGGAGGAGGAGGGTAACAAGGACAGGTGAAAAAAGATCGAAAACAAGGAGAACCAGAATGAGGTTGATAATAAGGAGGACAAACTCATACTTAACATCTTAATTGATTTTCCCAGTGCTGTGAAACCTGCATTGCAACTCATCTAATAGGTAAAAAGACTAATAGTCAAAGTGTCTAAGTAAGATATATTAAATGGATTGAGCTGAAGATATGAGGGCTATAAATGTTAAAGACTGTGTCAAAAAGCCACTGAAACATATTGCTGCTATAGCTGGCTCAGAACCACCTGGCCTAGCCATCCATTTACAGACAAAGGGAGAATGTCCAGAGATATTTTACTGGTCGCCCAGCCTTGCCCACATGCCTATTTAGTGTTGCAAGTGACTCCTTAGATGACTGACACAACAGACAAGTCTTTGATTATCTCCAATGAGATCCTTCAGAAGGTTATGGTATCAGCAGAAGCTGATGTGGGTGCTGTTTTTAGTCACTGCACCTTATATCGTCGGTGACCTTGCCAAGCCTTGAAAACACACTGACGCCAAGAACCTAGTGTGATTATCTTCTCTTACTGCTAAGTAACCCCTGTACCCCACCCTGAAAAAAGCCCCAGGGAAAGCCAAAGTTCAGATCAGCCAAAGACCAAAATAATATGGCTAACTATTGTGAGGGTGTTCAGGCTGCACAGAGATTTGTAAGGAGGGAGGTCTTGTCCTGCAAAGATGAGCTACCTCTTGTGAGGAGAAGTGGCTCTCTGGGCATCCTTCGAACCCCCTTACTGCCATAGCTGCTGGGGAAGCACCTCTAATGGACCTAAGGTTTTTAAATACCGGTGTAATAAAAATAATCTCAACAGCACACTTCCTTGTGTGATTACTTGCTTAATATCTACCTGCCTTACTTGTTCTGGTCTCTTCCCAAGGGCGTACACCATGTCCGATTCTGCTCAGTGCAGCACTGCCAGCACCTGGCAGAGGGCTCAAAACAACGCTTGCGACAGTGTGTGGGGAAATGCTTTGCAAACTCTAAAAACTCTAAAAGGCTAAGTCTAGAAGGGGGGTAGTCTCAATTCACTTGCCAGAGTCTATTTTCAGGAAGCAATTATGTTCAGTCGAGTTGAAAGTGTTTCCTCAGTAAGTTCACGGACTCCCAAAAAACAAACAGAGAATTATTGTTTGGCCGGTGCCTGACAGACACGTGAAATGACTCTGAGGCCCACTGCTGCTTGTCATCATTTAAACATCACCCGTCTCTCTCACCGGCTGCGTGTCCCTCAGTTCATTGTTTGTGGGGCATCCATTGTCTCCGGGCTCTCTCTCTCTCTCAAACACCTGCTCTAACTCCTTTCAAACTGCCACGCAACAGCAGAATGTAATTGCACTTTCATCTTCCTTAGGTATCATGTCTAGAAAAAAATCTGTGCTGGGCCTATTCTTCTGATGAGATGGGCACACCAGCAGAAAAATAAATTGAACCTCTGTCTTTCTGTGAAATCCAATATTTCACAATATACTATTTGACACAGCTCAGATTGCGTTGATTTGAATCGAAGCATTGTAGCACACGCAGAAAACATTCCCTTTTATTACGTTACGTGGATAAAGAGAGGTTTAAAGGCCCAAGGCATAAACAAAATCTTGAGTTGCCATTGCTGGTTCATTGACATACCGGGTGTTAATTAAATCTTCAGAAAATGTATCGCATGGTGCATGAGCTGATACATAAAGACAATGACTTACAATGCTTGTGGAGCACCTCATAGGGTCATGTGGCACCAGATGTGGATTGGAAAATCTATAAATCTATCAGGCAAGGCTCCCCACCCAGTGGACAGACAGATACCCCCACAAATTCAGCCTATGGCAATTACTTTCATGGAAGTGGCTCCTTCCTGGGGACGACAAGGAATACCCCATAGTGGAGAAAACATTTAGGGCCAATCTGGAAGAGTAAGCTGACATTGTTTGGTGACACAAGGACAAAAATATTCCAAGCAGAACCAGACTGTGCAAATGAGTAAGCACAAATCTCTCAGTCTCTGGTTTATGTTCCTCAAAAATCACAGGAATGGTGTATCTCATCTGGAACCATCCACTGCACACAAATGAGGAGCTATAGCAGTCAGGCCCTGCTTGTTCAATCTGCCACTCTTCTGCAGGTGTTCATAAAGCTGGCAAGAAAGCGAACCCTCAGTTATTTTCCAGTGAGCAGCTGTCTGGTCAGTCCTCTTCCTTCTTGAAGTGATGAAATTTATCTTTAAGCCTCTTCTCTTGAGCAATTTCACCTTTACTGTTTTTCACTTTTACTATTTTTCAGAGCATTTGTGCCTCTGGAGATTATTTTAATCTCATGTCTTTTTTGTTTGCTTAGTCGTATGAATTATAATTCTTCTCTGGTTCTTTTAGCAAGCTTGTCTCCATGTTTGTGTACATCCTTTATAAAACGTGCCCAGGAAGAGATCTGGAAAACCCGTTTGAAAGAGGACTTGAACTCTCTTCATTATGACCTCAGTCTGTACTTTCTAATTGATTTAAGCTCTTCTTTCCAGCTTAACTGTTAACTCAGGCAAAAGACCCGCAGGCAAAGCATCCTGTGATGGGAACCTAAACCACCCCCTTAGGCCCTGACATCAGCAAGACCCCTGTGAGTGGCCCCGAAACAATGATCAACCTGACCTTTACTGCCCACCTGCAGGTAGTCACCAACCTTTGTCCCACATTTTCCCTACATAATGCACCCCTACCCCCACAAGGTATTTTCAGCACTTTGGAGAACGTCTTTGAGATGTTATTGCACTGTCTTCCCGGAGGTGGCC
Source organism: Panthera onca (assembly GCF_046562875.1). Lineage (NCBI taxonomy): Eukaryota > Metazoa > Chordata > Mammalia > Carnivora > Felidae > Panthera > Panthera onca. The sequence continues at coordinate 10,739,915 of NC_138342.1, forward strand.
TCACTGGAATAAATTCCTTTCTTGTTTCGCCTCTACCCATCTCTCTGCCTTTGGATTTTGTCAGTGGTGAGTGGCCAAACCCAGTCTGTTCTGGATCCCTGAAGCGAGGTGCTCTTGCAACCCTGTGCCCTGGTTATACTGTGGTGCCCCAGGAGAGGGCTGACTGGGAGACCACACAGAATTGTTCATCAACAGACTCTGTGTAGGATTGATCTACCATTTTTGACTGTGACTTCCATTACTACTCTTGAGTTACATGATTTCTGCCTACACAATGCCCCACAGTGAAAAGCACCAGAGAATGAGATAGGATTTACCTGTGAATTCTGACTCTGCCACTGTCTGTATGCAGAGGGGCCAGACAATCTCTCTGAGCCTCAGTTACTTAATCTCTAAAATGGAGATAAAAATTCCTTCCTTGGAGGAATAGTTTAAAACTGTAATTCACTGACTGTCAATATCTGTAGTATAATAGGCCCACAAACATGCAAGTGTCTGTAGATGTTCGTACTGACATGGATACTGGGCCAGGCCTAAAAATAACCACCGCTTCTTCTTATTTCCAGGTGTTGAATAACTTAGAATATTTCCCTCCATCGCTTGTTTAATCCCTCTGGGACATTTCGTCAGTGACATCTTTCAAAACATCTCTCTTGCAGTAATGGCTTGTTTCACTGTGGAATAATGAAGGCTGAAGAACCTGATTGCACTTATTCTTTCATTACAACAAGATCACTGGTCATGAGAATTGTCAGTCTGTTTCACAGCTGAAAGAATGAGTGCTTGCAGATCAGACAAGGAATTGCCCCCTTCCACCTGCTTCCAGCATTCCTGCTTCTTTAAATACCCAGAAATTGTAGGTGTGGCTGGGAAAGAAGCAGCCTTTTATAAGGGAACATGCGAGCCATATCAAAGCAGAACATAAATCAGAACTGAGATTCAAGGGGCTCCTGGGTGGCTCAGGTGGTTAAGCGTCCAACTTCGGCTCAGGTCATGATCTTGTGGTATGAGTTCGAGCCCCGGGTCAGGCTCTGTACCGACAGCTCAGAGCCTGGAGCCTGTTTTGGATTCTGTGTCTCCCTCTCCCTCTGTCCCTCCCCTGTTTGTGCTCTGTATCTCTCTCTCTCTCTCTCTCACTCTCTCGCTCCAGAAAACAAATAAACATTAATTTCTTTTTAATTAGGGAAAAAAAAGAACTAAGTTTCAAGCCCAGGTCCACTTCTGAATCACTATGCAACCTTGGAAAAGACACTTCACTTCTCTGTACTTTTTCTTCTTTATCTAGAAAGTGGGCGCAATGTTATCTACTTAGCAGAAAGTTTAGAGAGTAGCATGAACTAGCACAAAGGTACACTTAAGAAGAAGGTAGCTGCTAATCATAAAATGGCTTCTGAACAAAGGCCACTCTCTGTGTCTTATGCCTAGATGGAAGCCCTTTTCTAATGTGCAAGTTAATAGGCCAACTATTGTTTATTCAGCATTTGCTTTGTGCAAGTATCCTATCAGGAACCATGGAGAAAAAAAAATGCAAATCATGCTGTCAATGAACTACTATTCTCACATGGAGTGATATTCATCAGACTTTAATATACTCTGGCAAGTGATAAGTGGTGATTGCCATGAGAGAGGTGAAAACAAATGACTGTGAAATTCCAGAGGCTGAAGAAGGCTTCTCCTTGTGTAAGGCCATGAAGGTTCCCTACAGGGAAAGAAAGACTTTGAATTTGGCCTTAAATGGCAGACAAGGGTGGATCTGAGGAGATAGGGTTTAATGTAGGTTAAAGCTCCTTGATTGTATGCACCAAAAAAAGGGGGGAGAGGGAACTTTTGAATAGTTATCTTAAAGGAAAGAAAGGATTTGTTGGAAAGGAATTCAGAAGGAATTGAGGGATGCCTGGGTGGCTCAGTCACTTAAGTGTCCGACTCTTGATTTCGGCTAGAGTCATTGATCTCAAGGTTATGAGATCTCGGTCTCCATGTTGGGCATGGATCCTGCTTCAGATTCTCTCTCTCCTTCTCCCTCTGCCCTTTCACCATTCACACATGTGCACACTCTCTCAAAATAAATTTAAATAAAACAAACAAACAAGGAAGAGTTGAATGTCAAGCCTGAGGAAGACCAAGAACCAGGATATATCTGTCTGGATGTGTCAGCAACAGAGGCACATGACTCTTCTTTCTAGGAAGCAGCCACGAAATAACTACTTTTTAGTTGCATTTCACAATCTGACATCTCTGTCCTTGTGCTCAAATTCTGAGGAAAGAGTCCAACTGGCACAGTGCATATTAGTAAAAAATGACCAGTGGGGAGGATACAGTCGTTAGGGATACCTTTGTAAGCATGGCAACCGCCCCAATTTGTGTTGATTATGTATCAGAATGAAGGAATGCATTCCAGGGGGAGGGATCAAGCAAGTAGTAGCATGGAGGTCAGAAAGCTCAAAAATAAATAAATGTGTGAAGCATGGCCAGATTGTAGGGTTTATGAAAGAGAGAAAAAAGAAGATGAGATCCAGAATCTGAATCTATTCCAAAAATGCATTCAAGATCCTTTGGATAAAGAGTAAGCAAGAGATGAGATCAGAAAGGAACAAGAGACATTTAGACAGATTATTGCAAAGAAATTCTTCTTTATGGGATCTTCAAGCGTTGTTGCTGAACACTGGGACAAAAATTACTCTGCAATCACTGTACAGCCAAAGCAGAATGTGTTAAGTTTAATTCTACCTTGTGGACTGAGTGTCTGTTCAAAGCAAAGAACAAAGTACATAAAACATTTTGAAAAACACTTCTTGAATTAAATTTATCATATCTTGAAAAATCTTACTTTAATTTTGTTATCTAAATTGACTATACTCTCTACTGGGATATTTGCTTTGTTTCCAAATTCTGTTTAATTCTCATTCATTTACTCAACATTTTTTTCATAATCTGAACATCCACTCATCACTCCATAGACAAGTACTGTCTGCTTCAAGATGGGGGACTCAATTTCTACATTTAGTTTCTGTCTCTCCTAAGACTCCACTGAAATAAAACTCAAGAAGTACAAAAAGGAATACATTTATTTCAGAAAAGAAAAGACTGGAGGAATCACTACTGATGACAATGGAGAGATTTCAGTGAATTGCCAAGTAGACGAAGATAGAAAAAAGTTCATAGATAAATACTCAAATAAAGTAGCACTATAAAATACACTGAGGGAGGCTACAGAGGAAATGAGGGCTCCTCTGCTTATAAAGACTCAGAAAATCCACTAGACCAGTCAAGGTCAACATGTGCAATAGAAGATTGGGATGAGAAGTGGACCTGAATATAGGGGAAATCACTCAAAATCCACTTAACTATGGTTCTCCCTTTGCATAGCACAAAAGTGGACTGACATTTACCCATAGTCATAAAGTGAGGTTTGTTGTCTGAGGAAATTGAGTGAACCACATGCAAAAATCTAAAGCTTCTTATGTGGGTATTGGCTAAACATAATCAATCTGTCAACCTTCATTAGGAGAACAATAGCCCTAAAGCAAGTTTCCTACCAAATGATCCTAAAACAAGATTTGCATTGAGGTCTCCTTTCTATCAAAACATCTACACAGATGTAAAATCTTATAGGAAAAAAATGAAGGGAAAACCCATAGTAGCTACTCAGACTTTCTTCTTAAATGTAAACATAAACCTAAAGATTACTAGGTATATATAGAAAAACAACATCCTGAAAGAGAAAGACTTGAAGAAATAGAGTGCTGCAATGAGAGGAAACAGAAATAACTTGAACAGTGGAGAGCTTTTAAAAACCTCTAAGTTGTGTCTAAAGGGAGATTGAAAAATATATTATATCTACAAATAAGATACCAAATAAAATGAAAAATTAATTAAATTTTCAGAGGAAAACGATTATCTCTTAGAGAATAAAACCCTGGGTTAAAAAATTAGAATGTCTGGAAAATACAATAAGGAAAATTTTTCAGAACATAGAACAAAAACACCAAGGAAAACACAATTAAAGTATTATAAAACAAATAAAAAGAATCATTACAGAATTCCTTAGGTGAGGTCCTAGAATGATAAAAGAAGAGAAGAAATTAAGACAAATAAATAAACCTAATTCAGAATAACCTCAAAATTAAATTACGAGTAACTCTTCAAATTAAAAGGGCTAACAGATCAGCATAATTAATCAAACAAAAAGGGTTCACATAGTAACACATCTTTATGAAATGAACAACATCAATGATTAATTTTCTAAAGATAAAGCATAAATCACACACAAAAAACCCAAAATCAGACTATTGCCTTGTGACTCTTCTCAGCATCGATACCAAGTACTGAAAACTGTGAAGCAATTGGCTTCAATTTTCCTTTCTTCAACTAAAAAGATATTTAAAAGACAGGCACATGGATGGCTCAGTTGGTTAAGCATCTTATTCTTGATTTCAGCTCAGATCATGATCTCATGGTTTGAGAGATGGAGCCCCACATTGAGCTTGACACTGACACCACTGAGCTTGCTTGGGATTCTCTCTCTCCCTCTGCCCCTCCCCTGTGCATGTGTTTTCTCTCTGTCTCTCAATATAAATAAATAAACTTTTTAAAAAAAGGTATTTAAAAGAGAGTCTTTGTCCTTTAAATAGTAATTTAACCCACTGAATTTTATTGTAGTCACATATTTTTTACTTTATTTATGCCATTTTCATTTTGTTTTTTAATGTTTCCTGATTTCTGTTAAGCTAGTCATATTATCTTTTCTCTTCTCCCTTTTTTTTTTTTAAATATTGCCTCTATAAGGCTGTGTAAATTTACTTTCCCATAGTATTTTTTAAGAATAGCTTTATCCTCTCCCTAACATCATAGAAAGTACCAGTTCTCTATTTTTTTTTTGACAAACTGATAGAAAAAAAATATTTCTATTTATTAGTAAAAATAATTATATTTATCATTATAATGGTTTTCAATAAGTTGTTCACATATCTTTTCTCACTTTTAATTGTGTTGTCTTTTCAGTACTAGTTTACAAGTATTACTTACATATTCTGCATATTAAATCTGTATTATTTTAAATATTTTTCTTACAATTCCATTTGTTCCTTCATTTTCATTTTGATGACTTTTTAAAAAAAAATAGAAGTTTTTAATTTTTAAGAGGTTACACTTATCATTCCTTTCCTTTATGTCATCTGAGTTTCATGTCTTTGTGAGGAAGGCTCTCCAATTCCCAAATTATCAGAAAATGTTACTTTCTATTTTTTTAATACTTTTGTTCTAATAGTTCTATTTACTTTTTACTTGAAGACATCTGTTGTTTATTTTTTATTTTTGTGAGAATGCATTCTAAGTTAATTTAAAAAAAAATAATATTTATTTATTTTTGAGACAACGTGAGAGACAGAGTGCAAGCATCACAGGGGCAGACAGAGGGAGACACAGAATCTGAAGCGGGTTCCAGGCTCTAAGCTGTCAGCACAGAGCCAGACGCGGGGCTCAAACTCACAAACCACGAGATCATGACCTGAGCCAAAGTCAGATGGTCAACCGACTGAGCCACTCAGGTTCCCCTCTAAGTTAAGTTTTAATATAAATCAACTTTTCTAAAATAAATTTAAAATGAGAATCTTTAAATTTTTCTAAATCATGTATTGACAAGTCCATCTATTCTTCAATGATTTGAAATTTCACTCTCCACATGAAATATATACATTAAGTCTGAGGAATATATGCATAAGTCTGTGGATTCTCTATTTAAAATAGAGAATATAGAATTAACCCATTAATTTGCCTATTCTTATGCCAATATTATATTGTGTCAATTACTATCATTTCATATATTATGCCTTAATGTTCAGTGAAACAACTGCTCCTGTGTCTTAAGTTACCATTCCCATATTAATTTTAGAACTGATTTATCTGGATATTATCCTATTATGTAGTATGTCACAAGATACATAAATACACAAAATTCAACTACATTTCTTTATACCATCAAAAGTCATCAAGACACTATGGTACTGGCACAAAAACAGATGCATACATCAATGGAACAAAATAGAAAACCCAGAAATGGAACCACAACTGTATGGTCAACTAATCTTTGACAAAGCAGGAAAGACTATTCAATGGAAAAAAAAATCTATTAAACAAACAGTACTGGGACAACTGTACAGCAACATGCAGAATGAAACTGGACCACTTCTTTGCACCATACACAAAAATGAATTCAAAATGGATGGAAGACCTAAATGAAAGAACAGGAAACAATCAAAATCCTAGAGGAGAACATAGAAACTTTTTTGACATCAGCCACAGAAACTTCTTACTAGACACATCTTCTTCCCTCTGAGGCAAGGGAAACAAAAGCAAAAATGAACTATTAGAACTTTATCAAGATAAAAACTTCTGCACAATGAAGGAAACAATCAACAAAATTAAAAGGCAGCCAATGAAATGAGAGAATATATTTTCAAATGACATACCTGATAAAGGGTTAATATCCAAAATCTCTAAAGAACATTTCAAACTCAATGTCTAAAAAAACAAATAATCCAGTTAAGAAATGGTCAGAAGACATGAATAAACATTTTTACAAAGAAGACATTCAGAGGACTAATAGACACATGAAAAGATGCTCAACATCACTCACCATCAGGGAAATACAAATGAGATCTAAACCACAATGAATTATCACCTCACACATGTCAGAATGGCTAAAATTAACACAGGAAACAATAGATATTGGTGAGAATAACTAGAACGGGAACCTTCTTACACTGTTGGTGGGAATGCAAACTGGTGCAGCCACTCTTGGATGTTCCTCAAAAAGTTAAAAATAGAACTGGGTCAAAAAAATGACCCAGTAATTTCACTACTAGGTATTTACCTGAAAGATACAAAAATACTGATTCAAAGGAGTACATGCAATACTGAAAGATACAAATTTCAATATTTACCTGAAAGATACAAAAATACTGATTCAAAGGAGTACAGTATATATATATATATATATATATATATATATATATATATATATATATATGCATGCAGTGGAATATTACTCAGCCATTAAAAAAATATTTGCAATGATGTGGATGGAGCTAGAGTTATTACGCTAAGAAAATAAATCAGCCAGAGAAAAACAAATACCAGATGATTTCACTCATATGTGGAATTTATGAAACAAAACAGATGAACATAGGGGGAAATTTTCTTTTAAAGAGATGGGGGGTGTGGCACTTGAGTGGCTCAGTCGGTTAAGCTTCCAACTTTGGTTCAAGTCATGATCTCACACTGACAGTGTGGATTCTCTCCCTACCCCTTCCCCACTTGCATTCTCTCTCTCTCAAAATAAATAAATAAATTTTTAAAAAATTTAAAAAATTAAAAAAAGATATGAGGGTTTCAAACCATAAGAGAGGCTCTTAACTATAGAGAACAAACTGGATGTTGCTGGAGGACAGGCCGGGGGTAGGCGGGTAAGTTAAGTGGGTGATGGGCATTAAGAAGGGTACTTTGTTGTGATGAGTACTGGTTATTACATGTAAGTGATGAATCACTAAATTCTACTACTGAAATTAATATTACACTGTATGTTAACTAACTAGAATTTAAATAAAACTTTGAAATATTAAAAAATAATAATAATCTATCAGAAACTAATTCAAAGTGCAAACCTTTTGGAATCACTCTAAAAAATAAAAATCTAGGCACAAATCTAACAAAATACAAATAGGATATATATATTTAGAAAACTATAGAACTCTGATGAAGGGAAGAAAATAAGATCTCAGTAAACAAAAAGACATACTGCATAAATGCATTGGAAAACTTAATAAAAATGCCAATTCTAACCATGTTAATATATAGATTTAAGGCAATTCCAACTAAAATCCAATCAAAAAACTTTTAGCTTTTTAAAAGATTTTTTTTTATTTTGAGAGATAGTGACTGGAGGAGGGGCATAGAAAGAGAGAGAGGGAGAGGGAGAGAATCCCAAGCAGGCTCAGCACTGTCAGCACAGAGCCCGATGTGGGGCTGCATCTCACAAGATCACGACCCAAGATGAAACCAAGAGCTGGATGTTTAACCAACTGAGACACCCAGGTGCCCCCAACCAAAATTTTTATTGCTATAGGCAAACTTATTTTGAATTATATACGTAAAGGCAAAGCACACCTAAAACTATTTTGAAGAGGAAGAGTAAAGTGGAAAGAGTCACAATTGCCCATTTTAAGATTTAAAATGTAAGTATGATAATTAATAGTATGGTATTGGTAGAGGGATTGGCACATAGACAATAGAACAAAGAACTCAGAAAAAAGATCCATAAAAATATACAACTATGATTTTTGACAAAGGTGCAAAGGCAACTCAAGGAAGAACAATGCTGTTTTCAACAAATGGTACTGGAACAATTGGACATCAAAAGGCAAAAATAAACCTCGAACTAAACCTAATTCTACACAAATTAACTCAAGAGAAATCACAGATATAAAAGTAAAATGTAGGAGTGCCTGGATGGTTCAATTGGTTAAGTGTCCAACTTTTGGTATTGGCTTGGGTCATGATCCAATGATCCATGAGCTCAAGCCCCACGTTGGGCTCCGCGCTGACAGTGTAGAGCCTGCTTGGTATTCTCTCTCTCCCTCTCTTTCTGTTCCTCCCTTTACCTCTCTCTCTCTCTCTCTCTCTCTCTCTCTCTCACAAAATAAGTAAACTTTTAAAAAGTGCTAAACTATAAAAATTTTAGAAGATAACATGAGAGCCATCTCTATAACCAAGAGTTGGGCAAAGAATTCTTAGACACAATGATCTATGAGAGATCTAAAAAACATAAAGTGGATAAATTAGATTTAATAAAAATTTAAAATGTTTCCTCTGTGAAAAACCCTGGTAAGAAGCTAAAAAGACAAGCTACAGAATGAGAAAAACTATTTGAAAAATCACATATCTGACAAAGGACATCTATCCAGAATGTATAGTGGGGGGAAAATACAATCAGATTAGCAAATGGGAGGTGGGGGGGAGACTTGAACAGGCACTTTGTCAGAAAGATATATGAATGGTGAATAAGCATATGAAAAGATTTTCAACATCACTAGCCATTAAAGAAATGCCAACTAAAACCACAATGAGTTACTACTAAAAATCTATTAAAACGTGCAAAATAATACTGATAGTAGCAAATGCTGGAGGCCACGTGGAGGAAGTGGGATCTCTCATACACTGCTAGAAGGAATGGAAATTGTACAGCTCCTATGGAAAACAATTTGGCACTTTCTTCTAAAGTGAAACATGCATTCACTACTTGATCCAGTAATTCCATTCTGGGGTATTTACCCAAGAGAATTAAAAATACATATTCACATTAAAACCTTAACCCAAACATTCATAGCAGCTTTATTTATAATAGCCCCAGACCAGAAACAATACAAATATCCTTCAAAGAGTAGATGGTTAAACAAACCCTGGTGCATCACACAAAGGGATACTACTCAGCAGTAAAAAGAAACCAATTATTAGATAGATGGATCTGAAGAGCATCATGCTGAATAATAAAAAAAAAAAAAGCCAGTTTCAAAAGATTGTATGCTGTATTATTCCATTTATATATCACTTTCAAAATTACAAAATTGTAGAGATGGAGAATAAATTAATGTTAGTCAAGATTTAAAAGAAGTGTGTGCTATAAAGAGATAGAATAAAGAATTTTTTATGTAGTGAAGAAAAAGTTCTGTATCTTGACTGTGGCAGTTGTTATACAGATTTATGTGGGTGATAAAATGTCATAGAACTTATACATGTAAACCATAGACATAAAAAAAAAAACAAGTGCATATAAAAACAGATGAAATCTGATCATGGTGTTTATTCTAGTTAATTATATTAGGCTGATGTCAACTTTCTAATTCTAATAATGTACTATATGTACATACAATATTTCTGTTGAGGGAATCCAAGCCATGGGTACATTAAATCTCACTGACCCCTGTTGAAATTTCTGAGAGCCTATAATTATTCCAAAATAAAAAAGACAAAAAATGTACATAAATGGAATTACACTGTACATACTCTTCTGTAACATTTTTGTCCCTCAACATTATTTATGAGCTTCATCCAGGGGACTACCTAAAGCTCTTATTTATTCATTTCCATTGATATAGCATTTTCACTGTGTACAATTCCATAACTTTTTATTTATCTTCCCAATGAAGATACACTTAAATTTTTTCCATTCGATACTGTTGTTCTTGTTTTACTATTGACAACAGCAATGCGATGAACCTCCTGGCGCATACATGAGATCGTTTTTCTGGGGTACTGGATCATAAGAATGGATATTTTGAAACTCACTCTCCGAAGTTGCCATACCAGCCTGTACCACAACAAGTAGTTGTCAGCAATCTTCCTTTTCAAAAGGTGATATTATCAAGCTTTTAAATCTTCTCCAGTTTGAAGATGGGACTCTATTTCATTGGTTACTTTTGCATTACTCTTATTATAAGTATTAGTGGTTGTATTATAAGTTTAGTGGTTGCCTCTGCCTGCCTCTTTGGTCTCATTCCCTGCAGCTCTATCTCACTGTTAATTACACTCCTGGCTTTCCTTCATCTCCTTGCTCAAGCCTACAGGTTTCCTGTCGTTGGGACTTTCTACTTATTGTTCTTTCTACTTAACCCCTCTGCTTGAAAGTCTGTTCTTGGGTACTTAAGTGACTAGTTTCTTCTTGTCTTTCTGGTCTCACTTTACTTCCTGAGGGAGGTCTATTATATCTTCACATCGTTATTAAAATGTTTTTAATATGTTTTAATACTCTGAAAGAATTGAAGCAATCTTAATCATTCCTTTAAATAACTTCTTGCCTCTCTAACCTTCTAGAATATAATAATTTATTTGGGAGAAGTTGCATTGTAGGTGTTCTTTATCACAGTCTCCCCTGTACCTAGAACAGTGAAGAGGTAACAGTATATTGATGGGAAAACTACAAGGCTGGAAACAGTTTGGCATGTGGAGCATGCGAGACTTTGTGAGCCACGTTGAAGGCCATACATTTATTTTTTAATGGGATGTTAACGTTAGAGGAACATGGAAAGAGCATACGCAATCCTAAACATACAATAAGATTTATGTGATTTTCCAACACAAGCCATAAACACTAAATATATCATCATTGGCTTCTAGCAAAGTTGTACAGTGGCTGTTTTGAGATTTTCAATTATTCCACTAATAATTTGGGGCCTCTGTCTCTAAGATTCCGCATCAACTTCTTTATTGAGCTACTTCTAAGAAAAGATACCCAGAATTAAAACTCAGAGGTATTGCATATACAATCTATTCTATTTGATAACTCAGCAAGATATCAAATGATAAGCTAAATTATTTTATTTTATTTTTTAACATTTATTTATTTTTGAGACAGAGAGAGACAGAGCATGAACGGGGAAGGGTCCGACAGAGAGGGAGACACAGAATCCGAAACAGGCTCCAGGCTCTGAGCTGTCAGCACAGAGCCCAACACAGGGCTGGAATTCATGGTCCGTGAGATCATGACCTGAGCTGAAGTTGGACGCTTAACCGACTGAGCCACCCAGGCGCCCCTAAATTATTTTAATATTAAATCAAAACTTAATTTATAGAGCGTGTGATAAATTTAAAAAAAAATACTAAGTACAAAATTGTTGAGATGGTCTTAAATGCATTTATTAGAAAACAGGAAAGAATAAATAACCAAACTACTCAGTATAATCCAAAATAAGAGAGTAAATAACAGAAATGGAAACATAAATATAAAAACATAGACTATTAAATAGAAAATAATAAAATAAAATGAACATTGGAAGTGATAATACCATGAGTTGAATTTTTGAAGAGTCAAAGAGAAATAGAGACTGAAAGAGAGATAGCGAGAGACAGATCGAATAAGAAACACCAAGTAAAGAATATTGAGTAGGCAAAAAGCTTTCAACCAACATAATTTTTTGAAGTGTAGTTTATAAACAATATTACATTAAGGTCGGGTGTACCCAATAGTGATTCCACAAGTCTGCATGTTATGCTATGCTCACCATAAGTGTAGCTACCATCTGTCATATTACAATAGTATTACAATACTATTGACTATATTCCCTTTGATACACCTTTTATTCTCATGACTTATTTATTTAATAACTGGAAGCTTCTTTCTCCCATTCCACTTCACCCGTTTTCCCATCCCCCAAACCCTTCCGCTCTGGAAACCACCAGCTTGTTCTCTGTATTGATGAGTATGTTTCTGCTTTTTGTTTGTTTATTCATCTGTTTTATGGTTTTAGATTCCACATATTATAAGTGAAATCATATGGTATTTGTCTCAAAATGGCAAGATTTTATTCTTTTTTATGGCTGCGTAATATTTCACTTCTTTTTTATCCATTCATCTATCAATGAACATATCCATATCTTGGCTTCCATATCTTGGCTACTGTAAATAATGCTGCAGTAAACATAGGGGTGCATGTATCTTTTCAAATTAGTCAATAAAAATATGTTAAGTTATGTAACACAAATAAATTGATTTTAATAATTATTAGCATCCAAATCAAAAAAAAATGTACATACCTCCAATGACTATGCTGTAAATTTAGAAGTTTTTCCTAAAAAAAATTTCTGAAAATTTTAGAAGGAAAAGAGCTCAAAAATGGCACACTGGTCAACAATATCAAAAGCCTTAAATTTCTTTTTTTCACAGTCCCAGATCTGTAGAATTTGGCATCCTTAAGAAATGTTAAAAAAAGCAAAAAACCTTTTGTGGGGAGTCTAGGTGGCTCAGTTGGTTAATCCTCTGACTTCAGCTCAGGTCATGATTTTACAGTTTGTGGGTTCAAGCCCTGTTTCGGGTTCTGTGCTGACAGCTCAGAGCCTGGGGTCTGCTTCGGATTCTGTGTCTCCCTGTCTTTCCCTTCTGCTCAATGCTCTGTTTCTATCTCTCAAAAATAAATGTTAAGAAAAAAAAACATTTTGTGTACTTCATAGTGACTTTTACTTTTAAAGATTCACTTATAAACATCTTATCTTTTTTAAATCTTTCTTGGCCAAAACATGAGTCCTTTTAAGCTCCTTGATTTCTCTATGTTAGGGGCAAACTCTTCTATATAATTTCTCATATCTCCTTGTTTTTGAATAATTAAGTAGGCAAGTCTGTATGATTATTTTTTATTTTTATTTTTTTTTAATTTTTTAATGTTTATTTATTTTTGAGAGAGACAGAGGCATAATGCAAGTGGGTTAAGGGCAGAGAGAGAGGGAGACACAGAATCCAAAGCAGGCTCCAGGCTCTGAGCTGTCAGCACAGAGCCCGATGTGGGGCTTGAACCCACAAGCCCTGAGATCGTGACCTGAGCCGAAGTCAGATGCTCAACCAACTGGGCCACCTAGGTGCCCCTGCAAGTCTATATGATTTTTGAGTTCAGTATAATGGATCCACTCACTCACGTGTATAAATCTCCAATGTCTCCTTTCTCCTATCTCCTATCTCCTATCTCCAATGTCACCTTTATCAATAATGAAAGTGATATTTTGATTGCTTATATCCATTTTTTATTTTATTTTTAATAGTTTCAGAACTTGAGAGAGAAATGTTGTTTATTCAGTCTTTTTGAATCCTCAACCACTGCTCCAGTCATAAAATCAATAAAGGAAGAACTGTCAATGCCATTCTGTCTTAAGAAGGCAATTGCACTTTGTTGGGCTAGGAAAGGCTGGTTCACCAGGCCTCTGACCATGCACAACCGACCCAGGAGGAAAGAAAGTGGAAGTGAAACTGAATGCACTGTTACCTTAAAAAAATAATTTTCTCTTTATTTAAACAACTTGACTTTTAGGAGTCTGTATATCAGTAGCCCCATGTTGGTACTAACAGGTGTAACCCATGAATTAAGTTACTTTTTGGTGAGATTTACAACTTGATAGAGGTGAGAAGAATTACCCAAATTCTTTGTAGAAAGCCAAGGAAGGAATTATATAGATTATTTCATGGCAGGTGTGTGAAAACTTATTTGATTCTGTTTATAGTTGCTTTTAAAAGAATGTGAAAAGGAAAAAAAAGGGTGAAAAATGATGCAATCTACAAGGTAAAAGATGGTCCAGCAGTGTGCTAGGCCACTTCTCTAAAGGAGACAAGGAGAAAGTACTTTAGCAACTGAAAGTTTCCATTTCTGAAGTTAATTAGCACTTCTCTATGCCTGGTTTGCTCTTCTTATGAACAGTTCCATTATTAATATACAGAGATCTAATATGAAAAGCACATTCTTATGTTAATTACCTAATTAACTAATCTAGGCACAATTAAACCACTAAATTCACACAGAATTAATTTTTCTTAGTTTAGTTTCATGGATACTAAATTTCTTTACAAGCTAACATTTCTGTGGGCTTTTCCACCATTTTGATATTTGATAGGGTCCATTAGACTTCTTAAAATGCATGAACTCCGAAATCATAAAGAGTTAGACATCTCCCATACAGTTCCATAGGTCTTATTTCTAGAGAATTTTGTCCAGCTTCACTCTACGAGCTCAATAAATAATAAAATCACTCAAAAGTACTTCTTAGTTTTTGGCAACTAATCACATGACAGAGAGAGAAGTAAAAGGGAATGGAATGTGATATGAAGTGCATGGGGTTATGAAGAAACCCTCATTTGAAGGTAGAGATTTGAAAGTTAAAGAAACAGATACCCCCGGTCTTTTCCGGGCCATTGAAAGTGGCGGTACCATTGATGGTTCCATTCCACACACCGAGGACAACATGGTATGCATGAGTTCACAGCCTGATTGGGCACAAGAATTTCTTGAGGCAGCCCCCATCATCCTTTCCTGGCTCTCCCTGGAAGCACGGAGGAGATCTGAATAATTTCCATGGCCCATGTTCCAGAAGTGGAGATGGCTAAGCACAAGAGCCTAGTTTACCTCATTTAATAACAATAATACAGTAATTAGTATAATATAACATAAAATTATATCACAGATACTGTATATTTATAAGGTATGCCTCATAGTATTGCACTTATTTGCCAGAGGTACCAGAGGAAGGGAACAGAGGCAGGGATTGTCCAAGACAGGCATCAGTTGTTGGTGGTGGTCAAATATCAGAGCAGCAGTAACTCCAAGCCATATAAGAGGTGTAGATAGAGTCAACCAAGGAAAATGACTGAATTCTAAAGAAGGCATCATGGGATTCTAACGTAACCTCAGGATGTACAAGGGACAGAATTATGCTATTTGATGGACATCTCTCTTTTATAACCTATGTGGCTATAGTCATGATCTCAATTTTTTTAAATTTTATTATTGAAGGGTAGTTGACATACGATGTTATATTAGTTTTAGATATACAACAGAGTGATTTGAGAATTCTATACTTGTTCATCACAAATGATTTTTTCTTCATTTTTTTAAGATCAATTTTTTTCTTCTTTAATCACATAGTGGGCAATTCATTGACACCTCCTGGGAATTTGCATCAAACTAAATTTTACACTGGAGAGTTATTGAATTATAGGCTCACACCGACTTGAAGAATAACTGGGCTGATCTGAGAGTTTCTCTGAAGTGATGAGATTGAATTGGCTGCGAATACAGCAGCAGCCACAGCTTATATCACTTTTGATGTGTTTTGTATCTCTTGAGGTGATATAACAAAACATATTCCACTACTCAGAAGAAGAAATAGTGAAAGATTCTAGACTTTGCATATGGTAAGACTTGGATGTAAATTCATCCTCTGCCACTAAGCTGGCTGAGGTACACTTGGGCAGGACTTTTCCCTTCTCTAAGCCTCACTGGCTTTCCTCTATGTCAGAATGGGGATAATAAAGTACCAGACAGTGTTGGTGTGAGAACGGGTGTGTGACTCATATACCAGTGTCTCTGAATCCTTTGAATAATTGAACCTCATCATAACTGATCTTATATCTTGTGGAAAACCCTTCACAAACGTTCTGGGAACTCCCAAGATTTGACATCTTTCCCAGTTACCTTCAACTTTAATTTTTATCTTCTGCTAAACTCTCAATCATTACCCCACATCCTGTGGCTGGCTATCTATTTCTGCTCCTCTGCAAATCCAAATTTTGACATGTGTCTTTCTCATTATCTTCTCAGATGCTTTTAGTAGATTATTATTCCTTAGTGGATTCACACTTTACTACCATATAGAAAATTCATTTCTATTGAATATTGAATTTCCCTGATATGTTTTATGCTTTTGTGTTTTTTTAATGTTTATTTATTTATTTTTGAAAGAGAGAGAGAGCACTCACACATGTGCACATGCATGCATAAGTGGGAGAGGGGCAGAGAGAAAGGGGGTTGGGGGGAGAGAGAGAGAGAGAGAGGGAGAGAGAGAATTCCAAGAAGTCTCCTTCTAGCATGGAGCCTGATGTGGGGCTTGAACTCACGAACTGTGGGATCATGACCTGAGCCAAAATCAAGAGTCCAATGCTTAACTGACTGAGCTACCCAGGTGCCCCTTACCTGATATTTTTAAGGCTTTTTTTTTCTAGCAAGTCAGGTTTAGCCTAAAGATATTTGCCAGCTCTCTGTGCTTTTCCTCTCTCCCTCAACTTTCTTTCCCCTCAGAGCTCTCCACTCACGCATTTCCTTTTTTCCCCTTCACATGTGAATAATTATATATATATATATATATATATATATATATATATATATATTACACATAATCTCACACAAAAAATATATATGCATTTATAAATATATATTTATAATGTAAAATTCAAAAAGTAAGGAACTACAAAAATGAAAATATTGCAATCACTGTGAAAAACAGCATGAAGTTTCCTCAAAAAAATTAAAAGCAGAAAGTCCATATGATCCATGGGGTGTCTGGATGGCTCAGTTGGTTAAGTGTCCAGCTTCGGTTGAGGTCATGATCTCACAGTCTGTGGGTTCAAGCCCCACATCGGGCTCTGTGCTGACAGCTCAGAGCCTGGAGCCTGCTTTGGATTCTGTGTCTTCCTCTCTCTCTGTCCCTCCCCCATTCATGCTCTTTCTCTCTCTCTCTCTCTCTCTCTCTCTCAAAAATAAATAAATATTAAAAAAATTAGAAAAAAAGGAAGTCCATATGATCCACTAGGTCTGCTACTGGGTGTTTACCCAAAGAAAACAGAAACATTAATTTGAAAAGATATGTGCATTCCTGTTTTTATTGCAGCATTGTATGCAAAATATGGAAGGAACCCAAGCAACACTATATGTGTGTGTGTGTGTGTGTGTGTGTGTGTGTGTGTGTGTGTGTATATATATATATATATATATATATAATGGAATATTACTCAGCCATATAAAAGAATGAAATATTGTCCTTTGTGACAATATGGATGAGCCTAGGGTGTATTATGCTAAGTGAAATACATCAGAGAAAAACAAATATCATATTATCTCACTTGTATGTAGACTCTACAGAACCAACAGACTCTTCAATACAGAGAACAAACTGGCAGCTGCCAGAAGGCAACAGCCAAAATAGGTGAAGGGGATTAACAGCTACAAACCTCCAGTTATAAAATAAATAGGCCACTGAGATTAAAAGTACAGCGTAGGGAATATAGTAAATAATATTATAATAACATTGCATGGTGACAGATGGTGACTACACTTATGATCACTGAGTTATGTATAGTATTGTTGAATCACTATGCTGCACACCTGAAATAATAGAATATTGTATGTCAATTATACTTCAATTTAAAAAAAAGAAACAAGTAATCCTAAAATCTCAGTACCTACTGATGTTAATGTTCAGTGTTAGTGATTAAAAACTATCTAGGTTACAATCCTGGCATTAGCATCAATACCTGTGTTGGTTTGGCTAATTTGCCAATCTCTACTATGCCTCAATTCTCTCATCTCTATCATGGGGATGATGATAATGGTACTTATCTCTTAATGTTGTTGTGAGATTAATTTTTTTAATGTTTATTTATTTTTGAGAGAGACAGAGACAGAATGCAAGTGGGTTAGGGACACAGAGAGAGGGGACACAGAATCCTCAACAGGCTCCAGGCTCTGAGCTGTCATCACAGAGCCCGATGCGGGGCTTGAACCCACCAACTGTGAGATCATGACCTGAGCCCAAGTTGGAGGCTTAACCAACTGAGCCACCCAGGTGCTCCTGTTGTTGTGAGATTAAATGAAGTATTATATGCACAGTGCTCAGGAAAATTCTTGCATTGAGAAAGCACTCAGTAAGTAGTGCTAGCTGCTCTTACTATAATTTATTAGTATTAGTAGTATTAGATTAGTATAATTCTAGGTATCACTTTCTGCAAATATAGTTAAAAGGATAAAAACATGAATAAGTGGAATTGTTTCTAGAGGAAAGAATCACTTCTGATAAATACTATTTGTTAATTTCTAAAAAATTTATAATATTGAACTTAATTTGAATAAACAAGTAAAATTAAACTGTTGAATGCCACATAAGAATTCCTTCACAAAAAGTAATACCATGTACTAAAACATTCTTCTATAGTTAAGAAAAAAATAATCTGAGACAAAATTATGATAAGGTTGGATTTTTTAATTATTTTAACTAATGCTTTAAGTTCAGAAAGTTTTAAGTCCTTCTTTACTATGAAACATGTCAGATCAAGTAGTGAGCCCAGCCTGCCTACAACTCATCCACCCTAGCCTTTCTTCACTTCTAATCTATGTAATCTATATTATTATTTTTATATTATCAAGGTTTATAATATTCACATTCTGTTTTGCATTCATAATTACCTAAGTTTTAGTTATATATTAAGTAAATTTAATATTCATTTCCAGGTCTTTTAACACAGATTTTTCATTTTTAAACTTTGTGTGTTCTACCCTAATTATATATTTTATTTGTTTTGTTGTAAGGCCCCCGGTTATTGTATTTCTGGAGTAATTGTGCTTAACATCACTGTAATGTCTATTCATATTATTAAAACCAGGTTGGTATTTATCCATTATCTTTTGGCACTGAATGTTACTGCCAAGAAATAGAAGTCCAGACTATTCATTTTTTTTTCTTCCAGGCTATCTGAAGCATTCTTTCTTTATCTCTGACAACCAATAATTCCATTAGAATGCCTCCCAATATTAGTCAATCAGAATATTATTTTTTATCTACTGATTCACTTTTGTATTGCTTTCAAGAAGTTTGCTTGAATTATATCTTTAACAGTCTTTTCTTTCATTTGTTAAGTTCATTGCATGATTCCATTTACCCTTTTATTTCCTGCCTTCCACATCTATCATCTCTTTTTTATTTGCTTAGTCGTTATTTCTTTCTTCTCTGTTCATTGTGATTATACCAAGACTTTGGTCCATGACAGCCATTCAATTTTCAACCACTCTATTTTATTCTTTGCTGTTTCTAATTTATTTATTAGCTCTGTGGTATGTGCTCTCTTTCTGACTTTCTCTCTCTCTTTCCACCCTCACTAATTCATTTTCCATAGTGAAGTTGGATGAGTCTTTCCTGAGTTATTACCATCCACCTTTTTAACCATTGGCTCAAAAATTTTCAAGGATACCCTGTCTCTTCCACTAACTCTCTGACACTTTTGAAAGTTGTTTCATGAGTTTCAGTTTCCTTCCATTCATTTTTATGGATTCCGAAGGATAGGCTTTCATGATAATGATGATGATAGCAATTGAGGAGCGCACCTGTTGGGATGAGCACTGGGTATTGTATGGAAACCAATCTGACAATAAATTTCACATTAAAAAAAATGAGGGTAGATTATACATATTGAGCCCTTGTTACGTGTTAAGGGCAGTTGTATTTTTAAATTATTTCCTCACTTAATCTTTGCAACAACTCTGTAAGGAAAGTGATAGTACTGTTATTATGCTTGTTTTGCAGATAAGAAAATGAAGGTATGGAAAAATAAAAGAAATTACCCAAAGTCAGATAACAATTTAAAGTGTTTTTTTTGTCTTCTGAATAAGAGAAAATATTTGCAAATTATATATCTGATAAGGGTTTAAGTTCCAAAATATATAAAGAAATAATAAAACTCAATATAAGAAAAATCAATCTGATTTAAAAATGGACAGAGTCCCTAAATAAACATTTTCCAAAGAAGATAAACAGATAGCCAACAGACACAAAAAGATGCTCAAAATCGCTCATTATCAGGGAAACACAAATCAAAACAACGAGATATCATCTTGCAGACATCAGAATGGCTATTAACAAAAAGATAAGAAAGAACAAATTTTGGTGAGGATCTGGAAAAAAAGAAACTCTCATGCTGGTGGGAATGTATTGGTGTAGCCACTATGGTAAACAGTAAAGAGTTTCTTCAAAAAATTAAAATTAGAATGGCCATACAATCCAGCAATTCCACTTCTGGGCATTTATCCAAAGATGATAAAAACACTAATGTGAAAAGACACACGTACCCCTATGTTCATTACAGCATTATTTACAATAGCCAAGATATGGAAGCAATGTAAGTGTCCATCAATAGATAAATAAATAGGGAAGATGTGGTATATTTTAGTATAAATCTCTCACTTTTTTAATATGGCATATAAGATTTTCCACAATGTGGCCCTTATCTGCCTCTCTGGCCTCATCTCCCCCAACTCCACATCCTGAGTTTTTCACTGCTGGCCAAATGATCTCTATTCCATTTTCCCAATATTCTGAGTTCTTGCACTTTTGCCCTTCTCCTGTCCCTCTGTTTTGAGTAAATCCCATTTGTCTTATACATCCCAACTTTACTGTCTTTCCCACAGAGCTTTCCCTGATCATATACAGATCTCATTCTACATAGTCCCATGTCTCTAAATATTCAATGTTATTGGAATTACTTATTTAATACATAGACTTGTTTGCTTTGGTTCCCCCAGAACTAGCATTGGGTCTGGAAATAGTAGACTTAGAATGTTGGTTTGTTGATGAATGAATGAAAACCATTATAAAGGAAAAACTTAGAAGGTACCCTAAAGGAGGAACTCATTATGAAAGAAGGGAGTAGATGACAAGAGGGGGTGTGATTACTAAATTTTCTATGTCTTTTAAATACATTGAGTGTTACTTATTTCTGTGCCAGTTTTCCCCATTAGATTATGGGCTCCTTGGGGAGAGGAACCACATATCCTCAGTGATGAGAAACATAAGTGACTCTGAAGATGTTAATAAATTTTTGTTTCCTTAATTGTCAGTGAGCAACCACTGCCCACTGAAAATTAAAAATAACCAAAAGACAATTGGATGCTATCCCTGTCTTTTTTTAAAGGAGGAGTCACACTGATTTTTACACAAGACTTTTATTGCTCAAAGTGAGACCCAAGTGTATGCCTCTGTTTAAGGTTGACTGAGTCATTTTTTTTTTGTTTCCAAGGTTCAACTACTTTTAAAGGGCAACATTCTTTTTGTGGTTTGGAGTATGCTTTGTTTGCTAATAAAGTTCCACCTAAAGGAAACAATGATCAGGCTTCATTCCATTACAAATAGCAAATGACTTATAAAACCCTTGGTACCATAACAATGTGAAATGTCTTGTCAGATTTCTGGGAGAAAACTCTATATCCCAGCTTAATAACAAATACACTGGCAATGCAACTAGCCTGTGGTTCTTCTGTACACACTAGCCTCTCAGATCAAGAAAATAAAAGACCTAGAAGCTGAAGCCTCAAAAGCCAGCCATCCAGACAACCCACAGAGATGATGAATGAGCTGTCAAGGACATGAATAAACAGTAACTCTGCCATCACATTCAATACTTTATTTTGATCAAATAAATGTCATTATAGAGATACTTCATTTGAGAATCATTGAGTTGGAGAGGACCTAGAGATGTTATTAATAAGAGTAGCTAATATTCATTCAATATTATCTAAGAGCTTGGCAATTTATATTGATTGCCATATATAGTCCTCATAACAACCCTAAGATATAGTTAAATTGGTCCCACTGTTACAGACAGGGTCACTAATGCAAACAATACAAAAAGAGGAGAAGTAACTTGCTCAACTCAATTATGAAATAAAAGAATAAAGGTTTGAATCCAGACAGTATAGTTCCTGTGCCCTACACTATAGTTACTTCCCTTACAATACAGATAGAGACAACAATGTAAGCAAAGCTACAATTTGTTGACTTCTTAACATGAGTCTCTATATAAATGGCATACATTTGCTATGTTGTTTACATACTAAAATACCACTATAAATCTGAACCTAAACACCTGAGCAGGGAATGATTGTGAAAAGTAATTTAACTAAATGATCTGGGACTTAAATGTGGGTTTGACACCCATAGTCCCTCTCCCACCACATGAAGAACTAGCTAATTTTTCCTGCTTCTCTAAGAGACTTGAATTTATTCTTTCGAGAAATGATAACCAGACAGGTCTTGAAAGCAGAATCACCGTGTCTAGTAGAAGTTTAGGGTAAGACACTGAAAATGCAGATTATGTAGAACTCTGAGTAGCAAATGGGGAAAACCAAGCACCATCCTTTATTTCCAAAAAACAGCAAAAATGAGAATATGAGATAGTTTTATTCACATGCCTGGACCTTCCCCAGATGAACTGGACCCTCTTGTCTCTCCATGTAGTCTCAGGGAGTCTCTATGTGGTCTATTTCATATGATATACTCAGAGATCCAAGTGACTAAGGCAGAAGCTTGCAGTTCTCTCAAGTGTGACGTGTAGACTGGCATAGCATCAGTCCCCCCATGCTCCATTAATCTAATCAGACACCGGTCAACACTGCTATAAGAGGAGAAAATCAATAAATAAGGGAAAAAATGGTGAGACTCTTCAGGCACTGTTCTTTGAGTACAGTCCTTTCAATCTAAAGACTTAGGAGCCAAACAGAAAGTTATATGACCCCGGGACATCCAATATACAGTGATGGAACAGAGGCAGAATAACTACCATAGACACTCCAGTTTAAAAAGAAGAGATTAAGACTCATGTTGCAGTCACTAATCTGGAGAAGTTTTGAAATCTAACTAGACACATGTTGCCAGTTATTATATTCCATCCCAGTTCTGCTTCTTGAGAATATTCGCCATGGCTATTGACTCTGCCCTCTGGGTTTTAGGTTCTGTCATGAGTTATCTTTCTTTTTCCATAAGAAGGACACTTAATAATATATGTTCTAGTCTGGCTCCTGCTGAGAGATTAGATGTTCTGACAATTTTTCTTATTATAAGCTCTTTCTGACTCTTTTAAAACTTCATGGGTTTCCTTTGAATCTTATTAGGGTCTAATACATGAGATGATATTTGTACCTATAAATCTTTTTTACAAAGGCTCTCTTATACTTTTGCTTGACTGTAAAATTTCTGTGGGACAACATGTTTAAAATTCTTCAGAGTCCTCATATTTAGCAAAGAAGAGCTGACAAGTAATCAATCCAAGAGGATCAAGGCAAAACTACCAGTCTCCCTAAAGGCTAGGTTCAGAATTAGCATAGCATCACTTCTGTTACATCCCAGTGATCAAAGCAGTTACAGGCTAGCCCATATTTAAGGGGAAGGAAATAGATCCTATCTCCCAAATGGAAGGGGTGACACAGATTTTGTAGTCAGCTCTAATCTTCCATGACTATTTAAGAGAAAGTAGGGAAAGAATACAGAGATCTGGATGTAAGAGAGGTAAATACTCATCAACTACCATGATACAAAGTCAATAGATAACATTCACAATTAATCAATGAAAATAAAAGAATAAACATGTTATTTAGAGTTTTGGAGATAAATGCCAAAAATAATGGCTTTAAGAGCTGGAATTAGGTACCTCAAGGTAGTGGATTTGTGGGTAGAAAGAGATGGACAAGGCTTCTGCTATATTTCACTTACAGCCTTTTTCATAATATTTAATTACTTTCACTATGCACATGAATTTCTTGACAAAAATAAAAATTAAAAGGGTAGTTTCTATTTTTTTCAAGCACAGTGAAAATAATACTGTACCAGTCTAAAATGCAATTTAATGAATTTGACAACTTGTTATTATTCTGAACTAAGTAACAAAACAATTCACCAGGAACCTTTCCTTTGCATCTCTGCCTAAGCATAAGCCCAGTAAATTAAAAAAAAAAAGTTAAAAATTGGAGGAGTCAATGACATAGTTTATAGAAGAAAAAATGAGTGAGAGCATAAGTGCACATATCCCCTTTTTTCAACCTACATTTTTCACACTTGAAAAGTGTGTTACAGTGCATGCCAATTTTATAATTGAACTCCAAAATAACATCCTTGGTAATATTTGCATGGCATTGTGCCTTTGATAAATGACTCTTCTATACATATTTTTCCTCACCCTCATAATATCTGTGTGACTTTCATTGACCAGGCATTACTATTATCATCTTCATTTTCCAAAGAAAGAAAGTAAAATTCAGATGAGGTAAGTTCATCATCCAAGGTCATATGAATGTGCAAAGTCATATGGTTATTTAGCATCAGAGCTGATTTTCCAGTTCCAAAGCCTGACCTCTTTCATCTCACTGGTCTGTCAGACTTTGAAAGACCGTATCCAGAAGGGCACAGGGAACCACTACTCTGAACGCTAATCTGGGTCTGAAAAGTAGCATCACACGTGCACATTTCACAAGAATGAGTATGTCTTGACATACATAGTAATAGTTGTATGTGTTTACTATTTCTACAGCAAGAAAACAAAACAAAACAAAACAAAACAACACTGTGTCTTTCTTTCTAAACACAATGAACAGGAAAGAATTCCAATTCAGTAACATTTCCATGAGAGTGTTGAAAGTCTTTCTCTATTAGCAGAGGAACATTATCCAAACATTTCCTTCTAAACAGTGCCAAAGCATGTGTAATTCAAACTTAGCCAACAGTTCAAGGCCCAGTTTAAGGAAACTCTGACATGATTTTTAATAGGAATGAAAATGTGTGATCTGTGTTAAGTTTCAGAGACACATTTCACAACACAAGGGACTCGGCTTCTCCCCTTGGACAGAGTGATTCAACAATCCCATACTTACTTTCCGAATAGACTCAGTCCATGGGCCAGCAACTTGGCTTTGAGGAACAGAGTTGCCATCTTGCATAATTGGTGAGCCCTTGTGGGGTGTGGATTCCAAGCTTAACCATGAGTTCTGTGCATGCCCAGGAGCATATTGCATCTCTGGGCCTCAGCACACTTATTTGAAGGTTGATTAAACGCCATTTTCCAAAGCATGGTGCCCATACCACTGCAGGCGCACAGGCTAGCCTGTCAGGAGAGAGTGGAAATTTTAAATTGTGATAGTCATTTGGTTGTTTTAGTACAACCAAAAACCAAAGCATCTTATCTGCTCTGAGATTTCACAGACACTACTGCTTGAGATGAGACTATAATAGATATTTAAATTTTTGTCAACCTGTATATTAGTCAACGTACAGGGGGAAAAACTAAATAATGATACAAGAAGAACATATAAATGTACGTTCCACAGATGAGGAAGGAAACAGAAAACATTGGACCAGGAGAGTGATTTCTGTTTGAAAAGTGTTATGAAAAGTGTTTTTGTTCCTTAAAAGACAATAAAATCAACAACAATATGAGTAAATACTTTCTACATTAATAAAAACACTAATAATAACAGTTACTTTACAACAACACTGCAAGGATGAAGCTGTTATTTTCATTATTTAATAAATAAACAGCAGTTCAGAAAAATTGAATAACTGTTTGGCCAAGAACCACACAACTAGCATGTAGTAAGTAGTGCCAAGATTCCAAATAATTTCCTGAAGGTAGGGGAAGGCAGGAGATGGGGGATAAGCATTGAGCAGTTGGGACTCAAATTGGTAACTCCAAGCCACCATTTTCTGCTGGTGACATTGAGCATGTTGTTGAACATGTGCCTTGGTTTCCACATCTGTTAAATAGGGTTAATAACAATAATAATAAAATGAGGAGATGTGGTTCACAGGGCAGGTTTCAGTTATGGAAGATGAATAATTTCTGGAAATATAATGCATAGCCTACAGACTATAGTTGATAATACTGTGTTGTATAATTGAAATTTTCTAAGAGGTTAAATCTTAAGTGTTCTCACCCTTGTTTCAAAATAGTTACTATACAAAGTGATGGATATGTTAATTAGCTTGGTTGTGGTAATCACTTCACAATGTATGTGTGTAGCAAAACATCACATTGTAAACCTTAAAAAAATCCAATGTCTTGAGACTTGCCCATTATGAAAGTAAAATTTTAAATAGAAATAAATAAATAATACATTTCATATAAACATTATAAATATAAAATGAATAGGAATACCTACAAACATAATTATAAAATATAGGTTAAGATAAAATATAAAATATACAAATATAAAATAAGACATCCATGGTGACTATTTAGACATCTTTACGCATAATAAGCTCTTGTTAATGTCCAGCCATTGTTGCTGTTGTTGTGATGCTCTCTTTATAATTGAACTCCAAGGGTGTCTGGATGGTTCCATCAGTTAAGTGACCAACTGTTGATTTGGGCTCAGGTCATGATCTCACAGTCACGAGATAGAGCCCTGCATCAGTCTGGGCATGGAGCCTGCTTAAGATTCTTTCTGTCTCTCCCTCTGCCCCTCCTGCTGTCCTGCTCTCTATTTCTCAATAAGTAAATTAATTAAATAAAATTATTGAACTCCAAAACAACACTCTTGGTAAGAATTGTGTGGGGCTGTGTTCTTTATAGATTTTCCTATACATATTTTTATTTGCATTGAAAGCCTTCTCCTATCTTTTAAGCATCCAGGTTTACGTGTCTCGTTTCTCCCTGGATCACTTTGTGTTTCACGCTGTTCTGTGGATCTGAAAATGTTTCCAAAGCTTCAAACTTCATGTTACTTAGTTTTGCTGTTTTTGTTTTTTTCTCCCTCTTTCCCATATGTGGCTGAATTCTGAAAGCACCCTTTCACAATGATACTTGATGTGGTGTCTTCGTCACCACTTACAGATAAGGAATTTGGGGGTTAGAGAAGGTAAGTGACTGGCCCACTCTTAAACATGAAATGTGGTGGGGCTAGGCTTCATACCAACTCCCACATGGCTCGGCATCACAGAGCTTCAATCAGCACAGCACATGGTCCACTAATGACTCACTAGGATTTCAAATTCTGGTGGTTTTCTACTTCCCAAGGATTTACTCAGGGGCTGTCAAGTTCGTTTGCAGAGACTCCTTGAACTCTTCTGTCTTTTCACCAAGACAGTTTTAGTGTGAGGCTCTAGAACACTCCTTCTAACTTTAAACATACATCTGGCAAAGCATTCTCCCAGGACATCATCTGGGCAGAAGAAGGTGTTTCATATTTGCTTTGCTTCAAAGTGCTGTTCTTATTTCAGATAAACACACAATCATTTTGACTAGCTTGCTTTCTTTCGAATTGATATTTGATGTCTAGTATTGTTTGGTTGTGTATTGGGTCTCTGCAATGATCATAAATTGTCAGCAAGGACCTCCAAAGTCTCTGAGTCTTGATCCACACTACTAAACTCAGCCAAACCCTCAGATTTGGAGGATGCACTTCAAGAGGGACAAAGACCCCAGGTACCATTATAGTTGCAAGGCTGTTAAAGAAACCTGCAATGTTGGGGTAGCCCCAATTCCTACAACAAATTATCTTACCTGAAATGGTTTTTCTTATGATTCAGCTCAGTGAAGAGAGCTTCCAAGAAGAGAATTCTGAATTATATTTCTGTTTCTATTATGGTTTTGCTGGTGATTAAGGCTTCTCAGCTTGCAAAAGCTTATTATCCAGGCCAATGGCACCAATGACCATTATAACTTACACCGGCTACTAACTTGAAACGTTTTCCTCCTCCAGATTTTGATCTTGAAGGATCAGTTGTTATTATAGTTAACACATGGGAGCTATTACATCTTATAGTAAAGGAACTACCAACTGAGAGGCAACAAAAGGGCTTAGCACCTCCTATACTTCTCTCCTTTACTGTTGTAAACTTCTCCCAGGAACCTCATTTATATGTGAACATTCAATGATATTCGCAATGGGGATACAGAGATATAATAGAATTGTGATTGAGATACATGTACAGGAAAAGAGCAGGCAGGGAGAGATTTAAGGGTGTTACCACTTATGTGCCTAATACTGCTTTGAATCCTTGTGTGGACTCAATATGTGACATTATTTAGTTCTCACATTTACTTTATTTCTATTTGTACCTATCTGCATCTATCTATCTACCAGCCATCAGACCCTCCTATCCATACATAAGCACAGAGTGAAACCTGAGATGAGGCTTAACTAACACAAATGTTGATCCTTACTAGATGTGAACGTTTGTGTGATTTTATTCTTATTTTCTCCTGTATAGTTTCTTTTCATAGGTTTTTAATTAAAAATGCATTGTTTTCAAAGTTCTTATTCTTATTTTGTTTTGTTTTGTTTGTTTTTAAGTAGACTTCACGCCCAGCATGGAGCTCAACATGGGGCTTGAACTCACAACGCTGAGATCAAGACCTGAGCTGAGAGCAAGGGTTGGATGCTTAAACAATTGAGTCACCCAGTGCCCCATTTTTCAAAGTTCTTAGTCTTAAAATAAATAACAATATGGGGTCTCCAGAAGCAGACTCCGAGACAGTGCAGTGTGCAGGAAGTACACTTGGAATCAACTCCCGTGGACCAGACAGGGGATGCAGAAATAAGTAGAGTAAGCAAGTAAACTGTGATGCGGACCAGAGTCTCAGCAGACCCTCAAGAAGGTGTGGAACCGACAGGTCTCGTCCAAGTTGTCTCACATGGGGCTAAAGAGACCAGCCCTTTTTACCCTTGCCACAGTTGGATATGGTCCACCCCAAGAAACTTTGTGATCTTGAGCAAGGCGGCTCACTGCAGCTGGGCCATCTTTGTCATTTCTCACGGCTGAAGCAACAAGTCCTTCTTTGAAAGGACATCCGGGTAGTACCAGGGCCTGCTTTATGGGTGTATGATCTTTGCAGTCACTCAGGGCCCCCTGCTTAAAGAGACCTTTGTTTGGGTCAATGCTCTGCTGTTGCTGTCCTGAAATTCTTGATAATTAAAAAATGGATCCCTGCATTTTTTTTTTTTTGCACTGGGTCTTGTAAATGAGGTCCCAGGTCCCAGGTCCCAGGTCCCAGGTGGTACATCTCTACGTCTACCACTGTTCCTACACTATGAGTGGTTGATGTGACTTAAGAAGGTGGCCCAGCCACAAAAGACACACTTTCCAGGTTAAACAGTGTTAGTGGATGCTACTCCACAGATGTACTGATACAGAATAAAAATTCTGAGATCTCTGAAATGAAATGAAGCTTCCATGTAATTTAGCTAGTTAGGTATATGTAAATGTAACTAGAGGTTGTTTGTTCAGTGAAATTAGGTAACTGAGTGAAAAATAAAGTACAATGGATTTTTTTCTCCTTTCTGTTGCAATTTTTTTTGTATATTTCATTATGGTGGTGAGTGTTGAGTAGATTCAGGGCTGATGTGTTTTTATCATTCTTTTCTATCTCCTTTTTCTCTTAGCTTGTTAGCAACAAAAGCAAAAGTGGTATAGATTACTAGCTCTGGAGGCTCTCCAACTGTAGCCTTTTATTTACAAGTAAAGAAAATGAGACCCTACAAGGACATTGCCCAAGGTCACACAGCTGCTCAGGGCCAACTCATGAACTAGAACTCAATTCTCTTGATTTTAAATAAGGTATTTTTTTTCATTATATTCGAGCTATAATTTCTTCTCTATGTTACATCACCAGTGATCCTGACATTAATTCTTTGATGAAAGGCATTTCAGTCCATGCTTAATTTCTCAGTAGCTTGGAAAATTTCTAATAAATCAAGTCCAAATTAAAATCTGTATATACCAAAAGTGGGACAGCAGATTTATGAGGTGACTCTCCAAGCTGCAAATGCTGTCATTTTCTCTATTGAGTTAGTTGTCAGTTGCTGCACCTGGAAGGCTTCATTCCAAATGGTTGCAGTGAATTCACTTCAAGATGCTACCTGTTCCTCTTTGTATGAGCAGAGAGTTGTCAAAACAGGAAGTCCGATTATAATGGGGCCACAGATTCAGCCTGAGGCTGTATTTGCACATCTGGTAACTTTGAATATAACATCCCCAGAGATGAGAACCTTCATAAAAATGTAGAGGGCAGAAACTCTGATTTTGCCTTCAGAGACAAAATGTGTTGATGGAAGGCTGATGGTTTGAAACAAAGCCAACATGCAAAAATTTTGCCAAATATCATTGCTATTGAGGTTGGTTGGAAAATGAAGTATTCAGGCCAATGATTCTTTCCTGGAAGCTAAAATAAATCTGAAACAATGAATACACTATTGAGTACAGTCCAGAATTGGTCATAGAGCTTCAGGTAGCCATTAAGAAGTCACAATAAAGTCTGTCTCTCACATTTCAAGTTACCAGCAGTCTCAAGTGACATTGATGTACTGGTTCCCTGTGTCTTAAACTTTTTCTATCTATGCATTTTGCCTTGGCTCCTTCTGTAGCTTTACAACTTTACCTCTATCTTCAACAAGGAAAACAGAGAGAGAAATGGGAGACAGAGAGGGAGAAATAAAACTAACTCCAGACTATGATTAGCATTCTTTCAAATTAACCAGTAATAACATTGATAACTTAGAGTGGTCATCTTGCTTGTGTCCTTGACATTCTTTTACTTTTGGGAATGCATGCCCACCTAATCTTAGCCAATGTGTTTCAGGTCGGTTAACCAACTTCCACAAGTGAGGGAGACCCCATTGGCCTGAAGCAATCATCACATCATTTGGCCAGGTCTCTGGCCACAAAGGTCAGCTCAACCATCAGTTCCTAACCAGCTTAGAGCCTCTGACATGCTGTGGTTTCCGCAGTGAAGTAGTGTTCACCTCTCTTCTGCTCCTGGTGGTGAAAAGACATAAGGCTTATCCACAATTAAAAGAGCTAGATTGGTGATAAAGCCAATATAAACATCATGATTGTATCAACAAGAATGACAGCTCACATAACCACAAATAATCCACCGTGCATAGAACTTCACTGTGCCATTTCTTCACTGTTTTTCCTTAAGTGATGTGCTCTCCTATTTATTATTAAAATTAAAATAGTCAACAATGACTATTAAAAAATAAACAAAAGGGAACAGATCTGATAAAATAAATGCTGATGACCTAAACTTGAGCTATCTAGATGAACCCATACCTCTGAGCTTTCCAGCTATTTGATCTTCCAAATTCCCTTTATGGTTTAGCTGTTTTGAATATTCGTTTGTTCTTACAGCATAATAAGTATAAGCCATTAAACCATTCATCACATACCAGGCCCTTTAAGTGAACCTAACATGCCGGTGAAAGTATCCCACTAGTGATTCAGAGTATCCTAGCCTCAGGACTTGACCCCATTTCTGGGACTTGTCAGACTTTTCCCAGCCAGGCTTTCCATACTGCTGTTCTTTGCTCTACCTCATGTATACCCCCTCTCCAATTCGATCTTCTTCATTCTTACCCACAGAATTCAATACCCCAGAAATCTCTACCTATAGCAATTCACTTGGGCTTGCCTCTTTGGGATGACACTGAGCAACCCCCTTGGGTACAGGGTCAGTGTGGGGACTTTGATGCCACACTACATGGCTGGATGTAAGAGGTCCACACAATTCCTATTTCACTCAACAAGACCTGAGAAAGTTAGAAATACCTGTCCTCCAAGCCCCCTAAAGAAGAAAAAATGAGACCACATTGATGGATATATCCCTATTGTCAGAAGTCAGTCCTGGAAGGGATATGGTGGAGATGAACATATTTCTCCTCAGTAAAGAGGGATGATGAGCAAGGTGGGAAGTGGAGCCTACCTGGGAGCAAAGCATTTAGAGAGGTTTCTATGCTTATTTCAATTGTATCATCTTTTGAAAAAAAAAAAAAAAAAAAGAGTTTCTCAGCTTAGGAATCAACTACCATAAAGTTAATAACTTTAAAATTGGTGATACTTTGGGGCACCTGGGTGACTCAGTCAGTTAAGTGTCTGACTTCAGCTCAGGTTATGATCTCATGGTTGGTGGGTTCGAGCCCCGCATCGGGCTCTGTGCTGACAGCTCAGAGCCTGGATCCTGCTTCTGATTCTGTGTCTCCCTCTCTCTCTGTCCCTCCCCTGCTCATGCTCTGTCTCTCTGTCTCTCAAAACTAACTAAAACATTTTAAAAAATTACGATACTTTAAGTTGTTTGGAGTCAGAAGTAGAAGCTTCAACTCTCTCTACCTAACTCTCTGTAAAAATCTTAGTGAGGTAGCCTAACACACAAACAAATGAAAAATCAATAGGCTACTTATATTTCATTGACTGACATAGAATCCTTGTTTTAAAGAGCAGAGAGGGACCTCAGAGGCAGAGCCACCTTTCTCATTTAACTGATGAGAATGCTGAGGTTCAGAGCCTCCCTACATGTGCCTGAGATCACACTAAGACTTAGCCTAGTGCCAAAATGGAGCCCAATATCTTGGCCCCCATTCAGTATCCCTGTCTTATAAACACTAAATTATTCATATGACAATAACTGTCCATTTGTCAAAACCTGATTGAGCACCTGCTACATATAGGATACTATCCTAGTCACTCTAGATGCAGATCAATGGGTCAATTCCATATTTTAGGGTCATCAACTTGCTTTATTCTCTGTAGCAACGTAAAGACAGCTCATTTCATTCCAGGCCAAAGGGGTTGAAATTATATAGTTTTATAAGACAGAGACACAATATCACAATATCAAGGATTTCAGAGGATCCAAATATATAGTTTGAGGAGGAAAAGGGCTATATTTTAACTCCTTTATACTGATTAAACTCTAATTTCTTGCCTATATCATAATTTATTTTCATGGATAGATATATTGACAACAGAAGCTGCCTTTTTTTTCTTCAAAGCAGTACTAAAGCTGATTTAGAACCAACAGTGAGTATAAAATTTATGGCTCAAACTTCTCAAGTTCTTCAAATGATTCCACTCTGCAAGTTCTTAGTTTTTTGAGCTATGACTCTCACCATGCTACGTGACTTCAACTGTCTCCTATATACCAGTGACTTTCAAAGTCTCTCTTCCTAGCTCCAGACCCCAATGTCCAAACATATGAGACTCATCAAGCTAGACATCACAATGAGACCTCTCAAAAGTTCTCACTCCTCGGTTCCAAACTGAAACCCTTTATTTTTCTCCCAAAGTTTTCCTCTCTGTCCCCTTTGTAACTAGGAGTGTCTAGTTGCCTAAGTGAGACATAACATATTCATCTCCAGCTTCTCCTGTCCCTTGCCCCTGTACCCAGTTAGTTGCTAAAGCCTATCAATTGTTTTTCTTAATTTTGCCTCCAATCCACTTCCTCACTTCAATTTTCACTGACCTACTTGGGATCTTTATTGCTTCCTAATTGAACTTGCACTTCACTGTCCTCCAATTTATCTACAACTTTACTACCAGAATTCTATTTTTTCAAAATAAATTAATCATGTTGCTACCTCTACCTAAAAAAATATTTCAACACTTAACCATTACCTAGCAGATGAAGTTCAAATTTCTAAATATGATAGTCCATATACTCTGCAATCAGGCTCCAACTTACATATCTAATGATGTCAGTTACTTCTCTTAAAGTACAATATTACCTGACCAAACCAAACTATCAGCCATTGTCTTAAGGCGACATACACTTTCAGAGTTGTCTTTGTCTGGACCTTCCTCCCTCAATTCCTCACCTGTTTAAATTGTATTCATCAACATCTATCATGTTTCACAGTTGACATCTCTGTCAAGGCTGCCCGCCATCATTACAAATGGAAATAAGCCCAGTCATGCTTTCAGTACAATACCCTTTCTTCACACCTATACTATATAGGTTTCTTCACTTTATGTTATCACTAATTGCATATCTGTTAACCTCCTTAATTAAAGGGTTCTCTCTGAGGATGTGGGAGTCATGTACTTTATCCTCTTTGGCACTCATGCCTACCGAGTTGCCCTGCATAGAGAGGGCGATTCAATAACTATTAAATGAAGGACTGCATGAATGAAGTCATGGATACTAAATTTTTTTTTTCTGTAATTAGAAACATCAATGTTAGATGCACATGCATCTAATCCAAAACTCTCATTTAAAATTGAGGCAAATGAAGGTCCAGAGTGGCAGAACCTAATAAGAAAAGGCTCTCACAGTTTGCTTGGAATAGAGGAGCAGGGTTAGAGTGTGGGTACTCTAAATCTTGTTATGGCCCTTTCCACTCAGCTGAGCTTTCTCTATACCTCTAAGCCTCCTTACTCCTCATATTATTATGCTACCTTTCAAGCAACTTAATTAAAGAACCCAGACAATACTAACTTGTATTTGTTAGTATAAGATAGGAAAATTCAGTGATTCAAGAATTTGCCTGGAATTCAGGACAACTGGGTCTTCATGTTGGTTTTAGTCCTAGGATTGCTACTAATAAGCCATTGGATGTTGGAAAAGGTGTGCTAGGAAGAGAAATATCATTCATTGGTCAATTTCTCACTATAAATTAAGCTTCATGATGTTGTTATGTTATTCACCTATGCATCCTCAGGACCCAGAATAATATCCAGTTTCACAGTAAACTATCAAGGAAACAGTTAGTAAATAGAATAAAGAAGTAAATGTATTACTATATGCTAGGAATTGTTCTTGGTGCTTCATATGTATTACTTAATTTAATTTTTATGACCATCCTATAAAATAGGTCCCACTTGCTCTACTTTGAAAATGAGAACATCAAGGTGTAGACAGCGAAGACATTGTTTGAATACTCAGACTTACTTAATGTTAGAGTAAGTGTTAACACCCAGGAGTGTTCAACCTAAGGTCTTATTATTCTTTTCCTATCTGTGAAATTAGAAGTTGAAAAAGTTTAATATTATCCAGCATTCCCATGTATGGATATATGTCCCAAAGAGATAAGATCACTATCACAAAGAGGTATCTGCACTCTCGTGTTTATTGCAGTAATATTCATAATAGTCAAGACATAGACACAACCCAAGAGTACATCAACAGATGAACAGGCAAAAAAAAAAATGATATATACATATCGCGCGCGCGCGCGCACACACGCACACACACACACACACACACACACACACACTTATTCACAGTGGAATATTACTCAGCCATAAAAGGGAAATCTAACCATTTACAACATGGATGGACTTTCAGGGCATTGTGCTAAGTGAAATAAATCAGACAAAGAAAGATAAATACTGCATCATATAACTATATGTGAAAAGGAAAACATCCTATTCACAGAAACTGAAAGTAATATGGTGGCTGCCAGACACATAGGGGTGAGAGAAATGGGGAGAAGTTAATCAGAGGGGGCAAACTTTTAGTTATAAGATGAATAAATTCCAGGGATCTAATGTACAGCATGGTGACTATTGTTAACAGTACTGTACTACATACTCAAAAGTTGCTATGAGAGTATAGCTTTAATGTTCTCACCATAAACCGTAACAACAAAATGGTAATTATGTAAGGTGAAGGATGTGTTAATTAATCTTATTGTGAGAAACATTTCTGAATGTATACATGTATCAAATCATCACACTGTACATCTTGAACTTACACAATGTTATATGTCAATTATATCTCAATAAATCTGGGGAAAATATGTAGGCACAGATCAGCTCATAGATTCATAATAAACATAGATACTCAATTGTCCTTGGGCAGACACCTCTCAATTCAGAGACAACTGTAACACACAAACAAGAACATGCCATGAATGACAGACAGGCATACGTAAGCACATTTAGACCCAAAGAGTGTTAAAAAAAAGTTGGGCAGTCAAGACAAAAGGAAACAAAGAAATTGAATACACACATGCACACACACATATGTATTCATTGAAAGTATAAATTCATTCATTCTTTACAGATCAAAAGACACAGTTGGTTTAGATATTTAAAATTACACCATGCATGACTTAGTTTGTTCATAAAATTGTCATTATTGACATATTTAGAATTTTTAAGAATGAGAAAAGTAAGGGAACATTTCTGGGAAGAATGTTAAGGGTTTTTAAAAGAATTTTTGTACTCTCCCCCCCCCTCCAGAAATAACCTAAAAGTCCTTAAGAAATATTTTCAAAAGAATCCAAAATTTATTATTTTTCCTTCTGGGCTTTCACATCTCCAGGATGAGATTGCCACCAAGGTCTAATCAAGCAATAAAAATTTTATGGTTGTAATAAAGTACAGAATGGAATATCAGGAGCCAAAAATGTATGCTCCAGAGACCAAGTATGAAGAAAAGTCAGGAAGAAAAAAGATAATTATGGCCTGAAGTCATAGAGGTAGGTTTCATGGAGGACATGGGACATGAGCCATATCATTATGGTGGATATCTGGGTAGGTTTTTTGTTTTCTGTTTTCTTTTTGCCTGTTCAGTGTCCACTTCCTAATTCTTTTTCTTTTGGGAACTTTCCTCAACCCTACTTTACCCATTTGGTTTGAATTGGGACTCTACTTAGTACCATCAATCCATGGGTGAGCTCTGGCCTAGAGTTTGGCTAATAAGTATCACATAGATCTGCTCAGAGTGTATAATATATTTAGGCCAAGTGAGTGAAACATGAGGCTTTTGCTAGAATATATGGGAAAGAAAAATTATCTTTCTACTGAAGTTGTTAATCTGCTGGGGTGAGTCTGAATCTATGAAAAATCATCTTGACAACATATGGGATAAACTTAGAGATGGAGACCCAAAATACAAATTCCTGGCAAGGTTTCATGAGTTCTCGGATCCATTCATTCCTGAAGGCACTAGACATCCCTATGGACTTTTCATTTATACCATTCACAAATTTCTTCCACAGATAAAGCCAATTTGAGATGTTTCTGTTCCTTGTAACCAAAAGTCCTGACTAATACAAGAGCAAATGTGAATTGGATTAGGATAGGAAGAGACAAATGATGAGGACATTGCGAGTGAACCACTGTCCATTGTGAGTAAAGGTCAGGTGTAGGAGCAGGGGGACAACAGGGAGAAAACTGGAGGTGATACATTGGGACAGAACATGAGATAAATGTTTATATCATCAGGCGGGGCTAACAGATAAAAGGCACACATCGTTGGAAGATCTTATGTGATTGATGTCAGGGAATCATTGAAGATTTTTGAGCAGTAGCCATAGGGATGAGATTAATTTATATCTCTACAGCATTGTGCAGCTTCCAGAGTGATTATCCATGCAGTATCTTATTTAATGGTATTTTTAAGACATTAATATTATTATATCTATTTTAAAGACAGGGAAATGGGAATTTAGAGAGGTGATGTCAAACATCCATCATATCATATCTCTGCCGCCTAAACCCTTCAACATTTTCTCACTGTTTTTAGAATAATTCAAACTCCTTACCAGAGACTACAAGCTCCTGCATGATATAACCCCTCACTTCCTCTATGTTTATCCTACTCTCTGCCTTTTTTTAAGAGTACAGAATCTATTTATTTAAATTCAAATTAGTTAGCATACAATGTAGTATTGGTTTCAGGAGTGGAACCCAGTGATTCATCACTTACATATATCACCCAGTGCTCATCCCAACAAGTGCCTTCCTTAATGCCCATCACCCATTTAGCCCATACCCCCACCCACATCCCCTTCAGCAAACCTCAGTTTGTTCTGTGTATTTAAGAGTCTCTTAGGGTTAGCCTCCCATTCTGTTTTTATCTTATGTTACCTTCCCTTTCTCTATGTTCATCTGTCTTGTTTCTTAAATTCACACATGAGTGAAATTGTATATTTGTCTTTCTCTAACTGACTTATTTTGCTCAGCATAATTTAATCTAGTTCCATCCAAGTTGTTGCAAATGGTGAGATTTCATGCTTTTTGAATGCCAAGCAATATTCCTGTGTGTGTGTGTGTGTGTGTGTGTGTGTGTGTGTGTGTGTATGTGTGTGTGCGTGTACATCTTCTTTATACATTTATCAGTTGATGGACATTTGGGCTTTTGCCAAATTTGGCTATCGTTGCTAGAACTGCTATAAACATTGGGGTGCATATGTACCTTTGAAGCAGCATTTTTAATCCTTTGAATAAATACCTAGCAGTGCAATTGATGGGTCATAAGGTAGTTCTATTTTTAATTTTTTGAGAAGCCTCCATATTGTTTTCTGAAGTGGCTGACCAGTTTGCCTTCCCACCGACAGTGCAAGAGTGTGCCCACCTTTCTCTGCATTCTCACCAATATCTACTGTTTCCTGAGATGTTCATTTTAGGCATTCTGATAGGTGTGAAGTGGTATCTTATTGTGGTTTTTATTTGTATTTCTCTGATGATGAGTAATGTTGAGCATCTTTTCATGTGTCTGTTAGTCATCTGGATTTATTCTTTGGAAAAGTGTCTATTCATGTCTTCTGCTTATTTCTTCACTGGATTATTTGTTTTTTGTGGGGTTGTTGAGTTTGATAAGCTCTTTATAGATTTTGGATACTAATCTTTTATCAGATATGCCATTTGCAAATATCTTCTTGCATGTCATCGGTTGCTTTTTGGTTTTGTTGATTGTTTCTGTCACTGTGCAGAAGCTTTTTATCTTGATGAGTTCCCAATAGTTCATTTTTGTTTCTATTTCCCTTGCCTCCAGAGATATGTCTAGTAAGAAGTTGCTGCAGCCAGGGTCAAAGAGGTTTCTGACTGTGTCTACTCTAGGATTTTGTTGGTTCCCTGTCTTACAGTTAGGTCTTTCTTCCATTTTGAATTTGTTTTTGTGTTGGTGTAAGAAAGTGGTCCAGGTTCATTCCTCTGCATGTTACCATCCAGTTTTCCCAGCACCATTTGCTAGAGAGACTGTCTTTTTTTTTTCATTGGATACTCCTTCCTGCTTTTTCAAAGATTAGTTGGCCATACATTTTTGAGTCCACTTCTGGATTTTCTATTCTGTTCCATTGATCTATGTGTCTGTTTTTGTGTTAGTACCATACTATCTTGATGATTACAGCTTTGTAATATAGCTTGAAATCTAGAATTGTGATGCCTCCAGCAGGTCTGTCATTCAGAATAGCAGGAAAGATAAAGAGTTTCCTAGACAAACAAAAACTAAAGGAGTTTGCCACCACTAAACCAATCCTGAAAGAAATTTTAAGAAGGACTCTCCAAGTGGAGAAAAAAGAAAAAAGAAAAAAAAAAAGACCAAGGCAACAAAGACTACGAAGGACCAGAGAACATCACCAGAAACACCAGCTCTACAGGTAACACAATGGCATTAAATTCATATCTTTCAACAATCACTCTGAATGTAAATGGACTAAATGTTCTAATCAAAAGACATAGGGTATCAGAATGGATAAAAAAAAAACAAGATCCATCTATCTTCTGCCTACAAGTGACTAATTTTAGACCTAAAGACATCTGCAGATTGAAAATAAGGGGATGGAGAAGCATCTATCATTCAAGGAATATATATATATATATATATATATATATATATATATTCACTTGTCACAATGGACAGATCATCTAAGCAGAAAATCAACACTGAAACAATGGCTTTGAATGATACACTTGACCAGATGGCCTTAACGAATATATTCAGAACATATCATCCTAAAGCTGCAGAATATCCTACTCCCTGCCTTTTATACACTCTCTGAATTGTTCACCGTGCTCCAAAATACTGTGTTGCCTTCCATTTCTTCAAAATCTTCTTCCCCAAAGCCTTAACAATTTCCTCAGAGCAACACATAAATAGTGGACATGTATATGTAGTTTTAAACCTTGCAGTAGCAACACTAAAATGTTTATTTATTCATTTTTGAGACAGAGAAAGAGAGAGAGAGAAGTGGAGGGACACAGAGAGAGGGAGACAGAGAATCTCAAGCAGGCTCCTCATTGCCAGCACAGAGCCCAACATGGGACTTGAACCCCTGAACCGTGACATCACAACCTGAGCCAAGATCAAGAGTCAGAGGCTTAAGTGACTGAGCCACCCAGGCACCCCTGCAGTAGCCACATTAAGTTAAAGTTAAAAATAAGCAATGAAATTAATTTGAATGATGTATTTTAATCTAATTATCTAAAATACTTAAACATGCAATCAGTATAAAAATTATGAAATATATTTACATTATTTTTCTCATACAAATTAATCAAAATCTGATAATATTTTATAGAAATTCTATGTCAATCTAAAATAGTCACATTTCAAGTGCTCAAATAAAAATATGTGGATGGTGGCTACCATATTGGACAGATTAAGTTTAAAGTATGAATTATGACTAAATTTAGATTGGACTAAATGTTTGGTTTCTCTCCTAGACACCAGTGCATGGGATTTAGCAGGAACATTAGCGCAAACATTGAACAAGCAAAAGAATTACATAGTGTCTGCATATCTGAGTTACCATGTGAGTTAGTGCTTCAACCCCTTCAACCTCCCCATATTACAAATCTCTTAAAATCTTAGCTGGCACAAACAAGAACTCAAGGTATGTGAACTATTTTTACATTATTTTATTTTAATGTTTTAAAATTTATTGTTATTATTATTATTATTATTATTATTATTATTATTAATACCAGGGGCAGACTGGGGTCTCAGGACTCCTGACCTCCAGCCAAATGCCCTTTCCAGAATCCCAGAAAGCCTCTCATGTTAGCAATACATTTATGCTAAGAATACAATGTCATGGGTAGCTGCCAGAATTATGAAAACTTGCACACTGGATTTCTGGTGCTGTAAGATCTGAGATGATCCAAATCACCTGTTTGCAAAGCAAAGCACTGAAAAACAAAAACAGTTTCTTTTTCCCAGATTGACCTTTAAATCCATACATGCTGCCTTGACTATGCAGCCCTAGCTGCTGAGCACCCTGATGTTCTTATTAAAGATGCAAGATCCACTTGTGAGCAGGAAGCCCTGGATGCCTGTCATGATGAAAGTTAGCGTTGGAAGGCCAAGGTTTTTTTTATGTGAATGTACTCCCATCAATGAAAAGACTTAATGAAGCCACACTTTAGCTGCATTCCCACTAATGAATCAACTGAGAAAAAAGAAAGCTAAAAATACTTTATAACTATCTTTTAGTAACATTCTCAGAACAGACAATTGGGGAAAAAATGTATTTTCTTAAAACAAGGACATCTTGGGGACAGCCATAGTAACCAAATCAAAGCCACATTATTGCATAGAAGGGAAGGGATAATAGTGAATGGTTAAGTACCTAATTAAGTCTATTTCCTAGACATGAATCCCCAAGATGCATTTGTTGTTCCTACTCACTAAATATTTTTTAAAGGTTACTTAGTCTCTCAGGAAACCTGTCTTCATATTTATAATTCACTGAAAGACAGGGACAGACACAAATACTTATGAGTAATATGACAGAATCATGGGTAGGACATTCATCCATACCCCCTACAACAGGTAATATGCAGAATCCAATCCCATATTACTCTGAGCAGCAAACATGAAAATGATTGAGTGTATGGTAATGTATGTTAGATCAGAGAGCTGTTACCAGCAACAAAAAAAAATAGTGATTTCATTTATTCATTTCTCTCAATGTAATCATTCATCTACCATGGGCCAGGCACTATGCCAGATCCTGAGGATAAAAAAACAAATATTGTCCTGCTTTCATGGAAGTTACAGTCGTGTGCGTTGGGGGGGGGGGGGGGTGGCATGGGGGGGGATGGGGAATAATACTTATCAGGTAATTACATAGTAATAATTAAACTTAATAACTTAGATAGTTTGGATCCTTTGTCTCAAGACCTGCAATCAGTATTTAATATACACGATCTTAGTTAATCTTCCCAATGGAAGTGAACAGCAACTTATAACTAAGGTAAGTGCTACAAAGAAGAGGAGCGTGGTTATGACAACATGTAATGCAAGGCTTTAGTTTGAGAGATCAGGAAGTGAAAAATGAGTACCCAACTCTCCAGGCGAAAAAGCATGATGTGTAGTGTTTGCCCATCTTCATGGTACAAATACTTCCACCACACTTTATGTTAAACTACCAATGTGATGTCACCAAGGGGAAATTGGGAATAGATAAGGGGGCACCATAAGCCCCCTGCCATAAGCAGATGAGATCCATCTCCAGCATATCTGTGCTGTAAGCCAAGATTTCTTTAGACAAGACAGGCAGAAATTGTCTGTCTTGATCTGCTGTTACCAATGAGTGTATGTATCAGTTTTCTGCCATAGGAACACAAGTGGAGATGGGTGTATCCTGAGAGACATTATAAGGGATCCAGTAGGACATAAACACGCACCTAGAATCTACCTGCAGAATGAATAGATGCTTTGTCTATACAAATAAGCTATAAGTGTTCATAAGCATCACATATTTTTATGATTTATAATATAATGCATTAAAGATTTGGTAAGTTTAGTGGAGCATTTGTTTATAGAGTACATTATCAATAAGGAAATAGAACTGATCCAATTCGGAAAATGAGACATTGAGGTCGGGTTTTGAAAATGAGTGTTTTCTCAGTCATGAAAGGAATATAAGTACATTTCTGAGAAGGATGTTATTTATAGCTGACTCAGGATGGCCCATAGTGTGTGTACATAGCGCATGACCCTCATGGGGAAGACCATGAAGTAAGGGTCATGAAGGTTTAGTGCATTATGCTAGGGAGTGTGGTCATCTCCTCCCTGCCCCCACCCACACCCCCCACATATACCTGGCTCTCCATGAAGAGCATTAACCTGTAGAGTGATCAGACAAGACTTGCATTTTAGAAGGATCTTTCGTTAACATGGAAGACGGTTGCAGGATTAAGAATCTGAGAACACAAATAAATATCAGGTTCAAAGACCGTGGGAATAGTTCAGAAACGGATAATTAGGGCCATGCCAGTGGAGAAGCAAAAGGAAGGCCAGAATTTAAGGAGTTCCTACCATTCTTTACCTTTATGCAGATACGAACATATGGTAAATTCTTATCAGATCATTGGATGATACAAACATGATGAATATTGAAAGAAAAGACCAATTTTCTGCCAACAAAAATTGGTTAAACAAATAACAAATATAACAAACATTTTTTTTCTTTTACCCTTGGGTCACTGTCTGTGAATATACATCATAATTAAGATCCTATTTACAATTTTTACCAAATAGCATTTGTAGAAACCTGCATTTTGTTTCACTTATTTATGCCTTTGGTTTAGAGAACAACAGAGAAGAAAATCCTATTTCCAAATGAAGGATTTGGAATAGTTTTTATTGTGACTTCAAGCTAAATAATGCTTTGCTTCCTCATTTTTAAAACTTTAAAATTAGCTTTTTCTTAACATTTGGGTTTTAAATCTATGTGTCACAGCAAGAAATAAATAAAGCCAAAGACTGAAGTAAATTCAAGGAGCTAAAATCTTAATGGATTTCAGTATTCAATTTTTGCATAATGTTTGGCACACCTAGACAAAGTCAAACCTTGTTAAG
Organism: Panthera onca; assembly: GCF_046562875.1. Lineage (NCBI taxonomy): Eukaryota > Metazoa > Chordata > Mammalia > Carnivora > Felidae > Panthera > Panthera onca. Next base: position 10,783,341 of record NC_138342.1, read on the forward strand.
ACAGAATTCTTAAAAGGAATGTGCTTGAATGATTGTGTCCCCTCCACACACTATGGCTCACTTCTTTCCTTATGTCAATTCTTGTAACTTAGAATATTATAAAAATGATGGGAGGTTTTTCTGAGAATGACTGAACCCACAAAGTGGAAAGAAAATTTAATACAGTTTCCATTTCACAATATAAAAAATAGCTCTTGTCAACCTAGATGTCCTTTAGAAGGTGAATGGATAACAAACTATGGTACATCCAGACAATGAAATATTACTCAGTGCTAAAAAGCAATGAGCTACCAAACCATGAGAAGACATGGAGGAAACTTAAATGCATACCACTAAATGTAAGAAGTCAATCTGAGAAGGTTCCATACTGTATGATTCTAACTCCGTAACATTCTCGAAAAGGAGAAACTATGGAGACAATGAAAATATCTGTGGTTGCCAGGGATGATAGTAGGAGATAAGAAAAGGTAGAGCAAAGAGGATTTTTGGGACAATGAAAATACTCTGTATCATATTATAATGATGGATATATGCCATTATATGTCTTTTAAGGCCCATTGAACCCACAACACCATGAGTAAACCCTTTGGTAATCTATGGACTCTGGGAGGTTATGCTGTGTTAATGTAGGTTCATCCTCAGTAAAAAATGTAGCACACTGGTAAGTGATATTGATAATGAAGGAGGCTTTGCATGCATGAAGGAAGAGAGTATATGGAAAATCTCTATACCTTCCTCTCAATTTTGCTGTAAACCTAAAACTTCTCTGAAAACTAAAGTCTTTAGAAAAAATAGCTCTCAAACACTGACATGCTTTCCTCTATTGAATTCTTACATTAGTTCTATGAAATAAGTGCTACTATTATTCACATCTTATAGATAAAGTTTCTGAAGCTTTACTTGTCTATAGGCACAGAACTCAGAAGTGGTAAACGGATGTGGATTTTACTCTAACTTTAAAGCCTGGGCCCTTAACCACACTTCCATATGTGTGTTTTCTTCTTCATTGCCCTCCATTTACACTTAAACCCTAAAGATAGCCCTTGAATCTGTTTTTATTTTACTCATCATTAAAGACTGTCATCCGGTTCTTTTGGACCATGACAACCACCACCATCCTCCTCCAAAACAGACACCAGATACAAATCTGATCAAATTTGCTCAGACTTAGAACTCTTTAATGGCACATACCACTGACCTCATGATAACATCAAGTATTTTTATATTGGCTTTAGAAGGCCTTACATGGGCACATCTGTACTTGATTCTACAGCCCCTACCCCTCACAGTCTATATTGAGACTCACTGAACCATTTGCATCTATCGTCTCATGAATGTGTAACACTCTTTGTTACCTCTGGGTCTTTACAGATGACATTTGATCCTAGACCCCAGAGAACTGGAAGACAGCTTAGCTGTAGCCCCAAAGCTTCGACCTGACATAACAAGACTGTCAAATGATCATCTTGAGATAGTTTCACACAATACAAAGACAGGAAGCCTATTCTCTTATTAGGAATACCAGTTGTCAGCAAAAGTTATAAATATGGTCACTTGCACTGAAATCTGGTGTCCCATTGATTTCCTTCCATTCATGCTGGTGTCCTAAACTCTCAGTTCTGCCTTCTGGAGTTACTTAGAAAAAAATCTAATTCTTTTATACACAGTGCTGTATTATATTACCAAATACTGAAAGTCAACTCTCACATATTTTTGTATTAATGTTTATATTTAAGCATAACTATATATGCATGTGTCTGTAAAATGTGTGTGTGTGATTTTTGCATGAGAAGATGAAAGAGGACACAAGATACAAGGAAGACAAATGAAAATAAGAAGTGATTCTGAGAGAAAGCACCAATGTTTTCACTTTGTTATACCATTTCTTATGTAAGACAGTTTCAAGATCCTATACTTTTCAGTCACATCTTCTAGAACAATGATTCTCAAACTTCTTACATCATCATTCTACCAAAAACAGGTGGATTCACATTGTGACCTAGTATGCATGCATGTATATGCACGTGTGCACACACGCACATCACACATGCACCCCTTAATTATTATCTGCAATCAATTCTCATGTTTTCCAGTCTAGTCTATTTTTTTTTTCAGATGCTGGTTATGACTCACAAATTTATTTCGTAACCTGCTAATGTGTAACAACCAGTATTTTGAGAAACACTGTGTCAGATCAACTCTATCTTAACCATGTCCCTCTGAATATGTAGATTCAGAAATTAAACAAAAAATTCCATTGCTACACCCCTAATCAAAAACAGGCGAATCTCAAATAGTAAAGCATTATGTGACAGAATTATGAAGCACATGAGATTTCTATACCACAATGATCATCAGTACAGAGGGTCAGGTGTGTGATGCACATATGGCAAGGAACAAAATAAACAGCCTGACCAGCACCGATTTAGGGGCCATAGTAAACTGAACTATTAAGTGTCTGAAAGCAGATAGTGTGTTCTCAAAAATTACAATAAAAATATTCTCTGTAAACCTCGTCCATGCAACAAAAGGATGAACCTAAAGAAAAACACTTCACTTCCCTATAACCAGACTGGGCTCAGATCTACCAGGAAGGAACAATGAAATATTGAAGAAATCCCTTCTATCTCAGCGGGCCTTGGTCTCCTCTTCTGGTTATAAAGAGTCGTCCCTAGGATTTATTAATGGTCCTCCATCCTGCCTATTACCTGGGGTGCTTCTAAAAATTCCAGAGTTGGTACCTTCCTTGAGAAATCCTGATTTAAATGATTGGTCTGAGAAAGCACCTGGGCATGGGGTCATTCTAATGGTGATTCAGGGATAAACGCTATTACATCAGATAATGTCTAGGGTCCTTATAGCACGTGCTGCAACTCTGAAGGAAAAGAAAGCTGTGCATGTTATGCCAAATCTAAATCTCAACTGCAATATGGCAGGTTGTGCACAGCATAGGCTCTGAGATCAAGTCCACATCCACTTATTTTCTAGTCTCTGTTCTCTCATCTGTAAAATACAGCAGTAGTCCCTGCCTTAGGAAGAATTTATAGGGATTTTTAAAAAAGGAAATACAGTGACTTTTACACAATACTAAGTTATACATATTTATTATGTATTAAACGCTATATGTATAATATATATGCATATAGGTACAATATATCATATATGTATATGTGTATACATATTTCAGTAATGTGAGGAATCAGTCTTATCAATTTATGCAATTAAATGGCTGAGCTCATTTTTTAATTATTTATTTATTTATTTATTTATTTTTTAAAATTTACATCCAAATTAATTAGCATAGAGTGCAACAATGATTTCAGGAGTAGATTCTTTAGTGCCCCTTACCCATTTAGCCCATCTCCCCTCCCACAACCCCTCCAGTAACCCTCAGTTTGTTCTCCATATTTATGAGTCTCTTCTGTTTTGTCCCCCTCCCTGTTTTTGTATCATTTTTGTTTCCCTTCCTTTATGTTCATCTGTTTTGTCTCTTAAAGTCCTCATATGAGTGAAGTCATGATTTTTGTTGAGCTCATTTAAGATATAAATGAAATTGAGCTATGTGCACTCTCCTCCCCAAAGTTTAAATTTTCTTTCTGATCAAAATCTTGACAGTGTGCTGAAGTAGGAGTGAAATGATTTGGTGTCTGATCTGCTTTGAAATTCTTCACAAAGGAAAATGGGAATAGGTAAGATAAATGTGATAAGCTCCTGGCAATGTAGAATCTAAGAGTGTATGGGAGTTTATTGATTCATAATTCTAAATAATTCTAAATATTGTGCTAGTAATTAATCCCACCTTTTGTATTTTTGAAACTTTTCATAAAACTTTTTTTTAAATCTAAAAATACAATAATGTTACAACTGTGCCATAGTCAGATGTATAGACAACATACAAAGAAGACTAGTTTCCATGAGGACCCACAAATTTGGCAGAAGAGGTGGGGGAGGGAAGATTTGTGCACAGAGTTCACAGAAAAGAAAAATATTTTAAAAAATCACTAAGGAAATCTAGTTTTTGTCTGTTTTGCTGTGTTATTCAGTTTATATTTTATTGAGAAAGAATGTAGAACAAATTGTCCAATCCTTAAGCATATTATACAACAAAATGTGAAAAACAGCACTTCACAATTCTTTCCTTGTAGAACTGACTTTCCTGGAAACACCTGAGGCCCCTTTTTATGAAAGGATACTCAGAGAAATCTCCGCTTTTGGTCTGAACTCTTATGAGCAGCTTTAGTTTCTAAGAATGTGTCCTCTTACAACCACAAAAAATCTTGACACCTGTTGATCTAATTGTCTTTACACTGTACCCCAAATAGCTACAAGGAATCCCTAAAGGAGCCTTGTTCATTCAACAAGAATTTAATAAGCGCCTACCGTGTGTCAGACACTCATCTAGGACTTAATGAACAAAAGACATAATTCCTGCCCCGCCCTAGAATGGAAAGGATGGGCTCTCAGTGTTCCAATTGTTAACTGTGTACCATAAGATTTGCTTTATGAGTTAGTGCTCCATTGTAAGAATTCTTATAATGTTTGTTTTTATTAATTTATTTTGAGAGACAGAGATAGAGAGAGTGAGCAGAGGAGGGGCAGAGAGAAAGGGAGACAGAATCCCAAGCAGGCTCTGCACCATCAGCACAGAGCTTAATGCAGGGCTTAAACCCATGAACCATGAGATCATGACCTGAGCCAAAATCAAGAGTTGGGCACTTAACCGAATGAGCTACCAAGAGCCACTAAGATGTCTTTTAAAGAAGGAGTTTTGATAAAAATGAGTTGACGCTATTTAAAAATAGCAAGTCCACTCAAACTCTTTAAGACTGAAAAAGTTATGTCTCAAAAAGCGAAATCAGACTGTCCAAGGTTGCATCTAGCTATTGGCAGGGCCAGGACCAGAATGCAATGCTGCTGATTCCCAAATGCTTACTTTTCCCACTGTCCCACATTCTTCTCTCTCTTCCCTTGGCAGACTGGCCTAGTGGAAGGTCACAGATTTGGAGTGAGAAGTTTCACATCTGTATTACAGAGAATTAATTCCATTTTCCTGGCACTTAGTTTCCTCATTCATAAGATGAGGATACATGTGGTTTGGAGAACAAAATCAGCTAAAGTATTCTGTATACAATCTACATATAAACTGAAAATACCATACAGATGTTAACAATTGTGATCTAAGACCCTAAGTCTTTTCACTGATACTCCTCAAAGCAAAATAGTTGAAGGATAGAGTAGGAAAATAAGGTGTGCCAGTTGGTCAAATTGTTACAGTGGAAGCAAAAAAAAAAAAAAATATATCTGGGTTGCAAGCTGGCCTTACTGCTTCTTATGTTATGTCAATTGAGAGAAGCCCTATATGTAGAGGCGGAGGCTTGAGCTCTAGAAAGTCAGACACACCCTAGAGTGGTGTCATAATTTGAGCTATACAACTAAGATGAAACAACACAACCTATTTCATTATGCTGCTCTTTGAGATGGTGCTTTTTATTATTATCATTATTTAAATTTTAGTTAGTTAGCAAAAAGAGTAATATTGATTTCAGAAGTAGAATTCAGTGATTCATCATTTACATACAACACCCAGTGATCATCACAAGGGCAATCCTTAGTACCCACCACCCATCTAGCCCATCTCCCACTCACTTCCCTCCATCAACCCTCAGTTTATTCTCTATTACTAAGAGTCTTTTGTGGTTTGTCACCCTTTCTTCTCTTTCACTCCCCTTCCCATATGTTCTTTATTTTGTTTCTTAAATTCCACATATGAGTTGAATAATATATTTGTCTTTCTCTGATTGACTTATTTTGCTTAGCATAATACATTCTAGCTCCATCCATGTCACTGCAAATGGTAAGATATTATCCTTTCATCAGTTGATGGACATCTGGGCTTTCTCCATAGTTTGGCATTGTCGATAATGTTGCTATAAACATTGGGGTGCAGGTACCCCCTTTTTAATCTGTATCTTGGCATCTTTTGGGTAAATACCTAGTAAAGCAATTTCTGGATCAACTTTTATTATTTGGGGAACTTCCATACTGCTCTCCAGAGTGGCCGTACTAGTTTGCACTCCCACCAGCAGTACAAGAGGGTTCCCCTTTCTCCATATCCTCACCAACACCTGTTGTTTCTTGTGTAGTGAATTTTAGCCATCTGACAGGTGTGAGATGAAATCTCATCATGATTTTGATTTGTATTTCCCTGATGATGAGTGATGTTGAACATCTTTTCATGTGTCTATTAGCCATCTGAATGTCTTCTTTGGAAAAATGTCTATTCATGTCTTCTTCCCATTTCTTAATTGGGTTGTTTGTTTTTTGGGTGTTGAGTTTGATGAGTCCTTTATAGATTTCATATACTAACCCTTTTTCAGACATGTCATTTGAAAATATATTCCCCCATTCCATAGGCTGCTCTTTAGTTTTGTTGATTGTTTCCTTCACTGTGCAGAAGCTTTTTATCTTGATGAAGTCTCAGTAGTTCATGTTTGCTTTTGTTTCCCTTGCCTTCAGTGACATGTCTAGTAAAAAGTTGCTGCAGCCAAGGTCAAAGACGTTGCTGCCTGTGTTCTACTCTAGGATTTTGATGGTTTCCTGTCTCACAGTTAGGTCTTTCTTCCATTTTGAATTTATTTTGTGTATAGTGTTAGTGGTCTAGTTTCATTCTTCTGCATGTCACCGTCCAGTTTTCCCAGCACCACTTGCAGAAGAGACTGTCTTTATTCCATTGGATATTCTTTCCTGCTTTGTCAAAGATGGGTTGACTATATAGTTGTGGGTCTATTTCTGGATCTTCTTATCTGTTCCGTTGATCTAATGTGTCTGTTTTTGTGCCAGTACCATACTGTCTTAATGACTATAGCTTTGTAATATAGCTTGAAGTCTGGAATCATGATGCTTCCAGTTTTGTTTTGTTTTTTCTTTTTCAGGATTGCTTTGGTTATTTGGGGTCTTTTGTGGTTCCATGCAAATTTTAGGATGTTTGTTCTAGCTCTGTGAAGAATGTTGGTGGTATTTTGATAGGAATTGCATTAAATGTGTAGATTGCTTTGGGTAGTATAGATATTGATATGGTACTTCTAAAGCATTTATTACAGTGTCTAGGACATAGTATATGCTTAATAATGATTAGCTATTATTCTTAACTCTAAAATATTGAAAATAAATCCCACCTCATTGGGTACTCATTAGTATTAAATGAACTAAGGTTAAATTGCACATCCATTAAGTGACTAATGCATGTAAGATATAGAAAATATGTGCTTTCCCTTTCTCTTCCTTTCTCCTGATATGTGAAACCAGATGCAACAATTATAATGGCTGGAAAATTGTAAGGGGCATGTCACAAACCCATTTCTCTAAGTCAGTGGCTATAAAATTTTAGTGTATACCATAATCTTCTTGAGATTTATTAAGGAAAGAAAAAGCATCTTTGGTCTCACCTCCTATGGAAAGAGAGCCCAGAAATCTTATTTTTAACAAATTACTCCAGTACAAATAACACAAATGATGAGTTAAGACTTCCTGAGTAGTCTAAGCCCTTGTAATTCAAAAGAGTAGTCCTGTTCCTAACTTGCTGAATCTGCATCACATTTTAACAAGACCCCCAAGTGATTCCTGTACATGTCATAATTGAGACATGTTGGTCAAAGCTTTGTCTCTGGGCCATTAGGTAATGATCACCTGAATTTCCTTACTTCTCTAAGGAAATCTCTTCATTACATTTTATCATAAATGTCAATTTGATGAAAGACTTGTATAAAAACGGGCATATTAAGATATTTCAACATTTCTGCTGAGTTACTATCAGATTTTGTCCATTATTTTGCCCAACATCTTTCATTTAAAGGACTACATGATAAGTTAATTTTACAAGGAAAATGTCATTTCTAAAATCTCTCTCCTATGATATTTTTTTAATTTTAAAAATGGGAGTGACAAATGATTAAGATTTTTTTCATTGGCTGCTACCTCAAAATTAAATTTTATATTCATTGACCCTAATTCTATTAGCCTAAATTTGGAGTATGTTAACCATTCTTTCCATTACCATAGTTCAGCTTTTCTAGTGCTCTCTTTTTTTTTTAACGTTTATTTATTTTTGAGAGACAGAGTGTGAGCAGGGGAGGGACAGAGAGAGAAAGAGAGAGAGAGAGACAGAATTGGAAACAGTTCCAGGTTCTGAGCTGTCAACACAGAGCTCAATGCAGGGCTCAAACCCACGAACCATGAGATCATGACTTGAGCCAAAGTAAGATGCTTAACCGACTGAGCCACTCAGGCACCCTCCTAGTGGTCTTTAATATTTGTTTTAAACATGGGTATAATTCATGTACTATAAAGTATACAGGCTGATAACATGTTTGCATTTTTACACACCCTTATAACCACCAGCAAGAACAAGATATCAAATATTTTCATGCTCCCATAAGATTGTGCCCCTTCCCAATCAATAGCTCCCAACCCCAACTCCATCATTTGACTTTTGTTACATTGATTAGCTTTGGTCATTCTTGAACTTCCTATAAATAGGATCATAAAGTGCACAATCCTCTGTGTCTGGGTGTCTTGTTTAATATAATGTCTTTGAAGTCCGTCTATGTTATTGTGTTCACCAGTAGTTTGTCTTTTGTATTGCTGTGTATCTTTCCATTGTATAAATATATCACAAATGTATTTATCTATGTTTCTGTCAATAAGCATAAGAGTTGTTTCTCAAAGTAGAAAAAGCTAATATGAACATTTGTATATAATTATGTTGGTGGATATGCATATTTATTTCTACTGGGTATATATCTGGAATGAATTCTTCCTTTAGTAGTCTTCTGTGTACACAAGCAAATTCTTTCTGGATATAGGTGGGATATACATTAGTATTGGAAGAACATTTTTAAAAAGACAAGAAGGAATAAGCGTGAAAGGACAAGAGAATAAAGAAAACAATATAATAGCATTTCAAAGTTAAATATATGCTTTAGTATAGGGGAAGAATACAGGTTAAGGAATATAAGACCCTGGAATTCTTCTACTTTAGACAAGTCACTTCTTTCTGGAGACCTGTTTATTTATCCATTCAATAGATTGGTTGATTGACTAGATGCTCTCAATAATTCTTTCCACCTTGATAATCTGGGAATTTAACAAGAATTTTTTAAGTGAATCATCTGGCAATTTGAAAAAAATATATATATGTGAGTCCTTTCTGATTAATAACTTGTGAAGAGAAGACTTCTAGAACTTTTCCTTTAAATGTTGGAATTGTTTTTCATGGCAGGCCTATTTCATGTTTCTACTCCATCTTGAATCCCTCTCTGAATGAAACGTTGTTGACCTGACTGATCAGAGATTATATATTCATTGATCCACTTACTGGAGGATGAGGCCACTATACCCTTATAAGGCAGGAACCAACATTGCCCCATCTCTTTCTCATCTTGTCTTCTGAAAAAAATATCCCTTTGGCAGAGCCTCAGTTCTAGGGCAGACTTCCTCATTGTTAGCCTCCTTCTTCCCACCCCATGTCCTTGGTTGAGTGAATATATTCAGCTTGGTGTCCATTTACATGTTCTTTCCCCTGTAGGCATGCTTTAATCCACAAGTTCCAACATGTAAATTTGGGGGAGATAAGACACCTCACTTCCTCTTTTATTTATCAACTCTAACTCAAAATTATCAGATATCTATATATTAGTGGGTGCTAAATTCTTGGCTATTAACAAAGTATTTTTCTTCCTTTTTTTTTTCTTTTGTGCAGTATTCTCTTAGTAAAGAACCCAAGAAGGCAAAAGGATGAAAGGTGGTTAGTTCAGACTCCCTCAACACTTTCAGACAGAGGATACTGAGAGATCACAGAAATCGTATACCCACAGCAGTCAAAGGTTGTGCCAAGAAAAATGAGTTATTAAAACAAGGAGCCATGGGGAGAACCCTGGCCCTGATTGTGGCTGCCAGGGAGACACATTTCATAAACATTCAAACCACAAACCCCATAGTCACAGATCAGAAGGGTTGCTTGGCCTGGGAGGCCAATGGAAATGAAGGTGGAAGTAAATAAATAAACAGGAGCTCTGGGAACCACATCTTATTTCCAGACCCACCTGCTGAAGGGCCTGACCATGTCATGGAGCACTGATCTGGGCAACTGCCACAAGCCCCATGTGAGCTTCTCTCTTTGTATAACACATTTACCTACCACAACCGCTTTTATTATAAGGTTTTACATGCCCACTCCACGTGTGAAAAAAAAAAAAAGACATTTAGAATGATTAAGCCACCTGCCCTAGCATGCACAGTTAGTATGTGGTAAAATCAACTTTCGACTTTGTCTGACTTCAAAGCCCATGACATTTTTGTCATGACCAACTGGTTCCGTCTATCATTCTACAAATAAAGACATCGCAGTCCAAGAAGCTTATGCGAGTTGTCAGAGTCAGGATGAGAATCTGGGACTCCTGACTCACTATTGGGTCAACTCCAGTCCTCCTGCCTTGCCTTGTTAATGCCAAAACAAGGAAAGCCCCATGAGGTTTTCAAGACATTTTCTGAAATGTCATGAAGTGATTGTTTTGTCATCTCTCTTTTAAAGACTTGGGTACTGGAGTCATATTGTCTTGATTTGAAGCCTTGCTCTGTCATTTGAAGTTTGACATTAGCAGGTTACGTAGTTTTTCTGCACTTTAGTGTTCTCATTTATAAAATGGGAAAAATGCAGTGTTTTCCTAAGAGATGTTAAGACTAGGGGTGTCTGGGTGGCTCAGTTGGTGAAGAATCTGAATCTTCACTTCAGCTCGGGTCATGATCTCATGGTTGATGGGTTCGAGCTCCACGTTGAGCTCTGCGCTGTCAGCACAGAGCCTGCTTGGGATTCTCTCTGCCCTTCTCTCTGCCCCTCCCCCCTACTCTCTCTATCTCAAAATAAATAAATAAGCTTAAAAAAAGATGTGTTAAGACTAAATGAGACAATATGTGTAATTAGCTTACCATTGGGTTGAGCATACAATCACCATATCATAAATAATGGCTATTATTATTGGTCTTTCATTTCTGATGCATCCGTAGGCAAGGTGGTTCCACTGAAGCATCAGAGGCTTGGGAACCAGGAGGGTGACTGTGTGTCCCATGATACTCACAGGATTACGTGGCTACACTTCTATAGGGGCTTGGATCAAATCACTGTTTTACACTAGAGCAAAGAGCCAAAGTATGTCTCAGGCTCATACTTTTCAGACAGGTTAGTTCATTACAATCTGCCAGACTGAGCTGGGCTCCAAGACTCCAGAGATGAAGGTGGCAGAGTGCTCCCTCTCAGATCGGCCAAAGTCCTCTCCACAAATGTGGAATCATTTATAATAATTTATAATAATTCCACTGACAGTGGAATATCATACTCTGTTGAGGAAGACATGAGACCTAATCTGTTTGGTGACATAAGCTCTTTTAGACAGCCCCAAAGGCCACAGCAAGCCTCCTTGCTTTAGCATCTGTTGAATACTCAGGTTGAAAATCCAGCCTGGGACACCAGGGTATAAGAATGAAGGACAGGGAGAGGATTACTTGTCTCTGAGCAAGGCTCTTTTCTAGGCCTTTACTCTCATCCATAAAATGGGTACATTTGTTAGTGTCACTAAGCATTAAAGAGGAACTATCTCTAATGCTCACTTTAGCAGCACATGTATCAAAATTAGAACAAGACAGAGAAGATTAGCATGGCCCCTATGCAAGGATGACACACGAGTTTGTGAAGCATTCCATTGTTTTTAATTGAAAAATAAAATTCATACAGAAAAAAGGAAATACATTTGGCACATAATAATAATAATAATAATAATCTTTAAAGTGCAAAAAAGGATGGGTCCATTAGTTTTCTCTGAATTAGATCTCAATTAACTCACTCCAAAACTCTAAAAAAATCCCATAAGAAAACTGAAACTAAAGCATTGCTACATTGAGGAGCTAAATAGACAGCTTTAACCTCAGAGAAATGTCTGCTTCCCACCCCAACCAGAGCTACAGTGCTGCAGTGGGTGCCAGGGTCCAGAGCCTGTGGTCTCAGAGAGCTGAATCCAAGACAGAATCAGCAGCTCTGGCTACAGCCACAGGGAAGAAAACAGAAATCAGTCCCAGCACTGCCAGAAAAGCACTATACTAATCACCCAAAAGAATATGCGGATTTTCAGCGATCTTGAAGGGGAAAGAAGGAAAGTTAAAGGGATTGGAATTATAGTAATTCTCTTGTGTGTGAGCTCTGGTTCAAAAGTGCCACTTCCTTATGTTGCATTATCATCCTTTTTCTGGAAGGTATGGCTTAGGGAAGCAAGCTTGTGTGTGTGTGTGTGTGTGTGTGTGTGTGTGTGTGTGTGTGTACTTCCCCTGGGAAATGACAAATGGGCTAAAGTTGTAGGAACACCAAAGATTAAAAGATGTACTTGGCTATAGGATGTAGGAATGGGATGGGAGTGAAGTGAGGAAAGACTTTACAAGAGAACCACTTTGATTTATAAACATCATCAAAACAGGGACTGGGTTGATCTAATCCATCCTTTTATCTTCAGCATCTAGCACAATGGCATGCAGCAGGTAGTCAGTGAGTATCAAGTGAAAGCACAAATTAATGAAAAGGAGAAGAAGACATTCCAGACACAGGCACACAGGATGTCGGACATCACCCTCCTCCAGTCCAGAGTCTACTTAATAGAGACGAGAATCAATTACCTAAGAGAAGGTGGGATTATCTGCTAGTGTATAGCAAGCATGGGCCTAAACCTTTGCATAGGTGAAGCTGCTTATTGGAAGATGTAACGGGGTCTTTTTACCTTGTATCTCACCAGTCACAGGTGGGCTTCCTCCTCAGGGAAAGGACCAGGCTGGTGGAGAGACCACAAGAGATGAGGTGAAAAGGGAGAGGCTGCCCCTCCCAAGTGCTGCAGGCACAAGAGAACAGTGACCTTTCACTTAGGGATCGCCACACAAATGTAAAGCCCTGTGCCTGTTAGACTGGTATTAAGAAGAATAGCCCCTTCTTTTTGGGGGGGATAGGAACAAGCAAGAGCATGTTGAAGTAAGGGAAATTTTTAGTTCCAGTATGAGTCAAAGCAGAAAAATGGGGAGAGGAAGATAACAATCCCTCACTATTGGCTTAAGTTGGGCAAAAGTACAGAAGAGAGGAAGACAAAATAGTCCTACATGATGGAGTTCAAGGTATTGTGAATGGGCACTGCTGATGTGGGCAGGGACTAGACCATATCTTACTGATAGTTCTGGAGTTTATTCTGAAGAAAAAGAATTCCAAGCGAAATTTATAACCTAGAGAATGGCTGGATCCTATTTGATTCAGATTCTTATAATGTGGAAGATTCTGAAAATGGCCACAAATTCTTCTAGTTCCTATACGCACACCTCTTTTATCAAGGGGCAGAGTATATTTCCCCCACCCCTCCTACCTGCCTTGAATCTGAATTTGGCCTTCTGCTTGCTTTAACCACTAAGACAGTAGTAAAAATGATATATTTTAAAAAGTTGAAAGTGATTACACATTAGGTCTTTCTCTCTCTTACCATATTCAAAATCCCAAAACTGCCATGGACCTGAGCCTGAACTAGTCTGCTGAAGTAGGAGAAGTCAAGTGGAGGAGACTGAGGCACCAGTGTGAATAGCCTACAACAGTCAGACATGTGAGTGTGACCATCCTAGGTCATCCAGCCACCAGCCAATGCACCAGCTGACCACAGGCCCATGGGCAACCTCAAAAGAGATCAGAAGTGGCTCAGACCAGAAAAAACACACATCCAACTAACAAAATAGGTGAGTGATTTTGTTTAAAAAGATCATGGCTGTAAGCCACTAAGCAGCTAGTATGGAATGTGAGACCTTAATGTCAGCTCTTCTGCACTCATACTAATATAGTATGGAACAATAATAGACAAATAGAGAAACTACAAAAATATCCCAGAAAACAATCTCATTATATATAAAAAAATGTAATATATGACAAAGGTGGTATTTCAAGACTGAACAAAATGATAAATTATTTAATAGTTCTAACACGGTTATCTTTCTAAAGAAAAGTAAGGTTAGATGTCTATCTCATGCCAAAAGTAAAGAAAAAAAAGTAAATGGATAAACTATTTAAGTGTGAAAAATAGAAAATCAAAGGACCATTTACGCATACAACATGGGAGTTGGGAAGACCCCAATAAACACAAAAAACCCAGATGTACTCAAAAGAACATGGACATAACTGACCATAAAAAATAATATATATATATATATATATATCCATTCCAAAGATACTATAAAGTCAATAAAATGGAGAGATGGGGAGTAATAACACAGTTACAGTATCTGTAACATATGAAGTTATTGTGTCTTATCAAAAAATAAAATAGTAAAGTCTACGTATATGTAAATTGTAGAAGAGAAAATTCAAATGTACGTCAAACATAGAAAAAGATGCTCATGTTCATTGGTAGACAGGGAACAATGAAGTATTACCTCATATATCCATTTCCTGCCAAGGCTTAAAAAGTACAATAACACTGATTGCTGGCAACAATGGAGGCAATGTAGTCACATACATCGCTGTAGACATATTACTTATTACACCCACTTTGTAAAGAAACCTGAAGACATCCATTCAAAATAAAAATGCCCCTTTGATCCAAGAAATCTATTTTAAGCCAGAAATCTCACTTTCAGGAACCTATATCATAGAAATAAAAGGAACTGAATGTAACTGTGTTTATTGCAGCATTGTTTCACAGGGGCAAAAAAATCAGAAATAAGACATATCTATCAATAGAATAAGATTAACTAAATTTTAGTACATTTTTCATGGAAAATAGAGCAGTCATTAAAATGAATTTCAGCTATAACAGTTACCTTGATGGCATTTCTATTAACTAGTGACAATTAAGAAAATAAGATGTACAAAAATATATGGGAGACATAATGCATTTTTTTCCTAAAGCAAATAAAGAACTCCCAATTCCTATTTATGTATGTATGTATGTATGTATGTATGTATTATTTTTATTTAAATTTTAGTTAGTTAACATACAGTGCAATATTGGTTTCAAGAGTAGAATTCAGTGACTCATCATACCCAGTGCTCATCACAAGCATCCTCCTTAATACCCATTACCCATGTAGCCCAATTTCTATCTATCTCCCTTCATCAATCCTCAGTTTAAAAGTCTCTTGTGGTTTGTTTTCCTCTCTTCTCTTCCCCCCACACTTCCCACATATTCATTTGTTTGTTTTCTTAAATTGCACATATGAGTGAAATCGTATATTTATCTTTCTCTAATTTTGCTTAACATCATACATTCTAGCTCCATTCATGTCATTGCAAATGGTAAGACTTCATTCCTTTTGATGGCTGAGTAATATTCCATTGTTTGTGTGTATGTATATATATACATACACATACATACGCATACTATACATACACATACTATATCTTTATCCATTCATCAGCCTATGGACATTTGGGCTCTCTCCATATTTTGGCTATTGTCAATAATGCTACTGTAAACATTGGGATGCAGGTATCCCTTTGAATCTGTATTTCGGAATCTTTTGAGTCAATACCTAAATTGCAATTGCTGGACCATAGGATAGTTCTATTTTTAGCTTTTGGAGAACCTCCACACTGCTTCTAGAGTGGCTGCACCAGTTTGCATTCCCACCAGCAGTGCAAGAAGGCTCCCCTTTCTCTGCATCCTCACCAACACCTGTTGTTTCCAGAGTTGTTAATTTTGGCCATTCTGACAGGTGTGAGGTGGTATCTCATTGTGGTTTTGATTTGTATTTCCTTGATGATGAGTGATGTTGAGTATATTTTCATGTGTCTGTTAGACATCTGGATGTCTTCTTGGGAAAAATGTCTATTCATGTCTTCTTCCCACTTCTTAACTGGGTTGTTTGTTTTTGGGTATTGGGTTTGACAAGTTCTTTATAGATTTTTATATTTATAAATTAATATCTATATTTCTATAAATGGTTACAGAAACATAGAGAAACTATGCATAAAACGATACATTTATGTTAGGCTGAGTTAAGGGAGAGTGGATGAGGCAAATGTGTGGCAAGAGAAGCAGCAGAAATTGAAAATAAAAATAGGAGAATGGGAGAAAAGATGACACAGTAAAACAACATATATAGTGTAATCCCACTTGGGTAAAATGTCACTTTAGAAATTACATATTATATGTATTATACATATAATGTTATTATGGAATATAATATATAATTAATATAATATTTCTTATAAATATACATCTCTATATATTATATAGATTCTGGTTTAAACCAGAATGGAGGTGATGAAGGAGTAGGAAGTGATCAACTCTGAATATACACTAAAAGAGAGACAAAAATATGTGCTGAAGGATTTGGTGTGGCATTTCTCCTTGGGGAGAAAGAAAGGATACATAGGCAGCTACAAGATTTGCAGGAGCTGAGTCAATGGCATGATGGGATTTCCATAAACTAAGAAGGGGCAGAGCACAAGTAGAGTCAGTTTGGAGGAGAACATTAAGATTTCTGTGTCAGACATGCTAAATTTTATGATACAGGCAAAGAGTGATGATTACTACACATTAAAATATGCAAGTTTGATATTCAGGCAAAGATTCAGTCTGTAGGTATAAATTTGGGAGTCAGAAACCTAGAGACTTTCTGTGACTTAGTACTGAATGGGTTGGAATAATGGGTTGGAAATGAGGTCCAGGGACTAAACCCAGGATGAAAATATCCATGACACATGTTATATATTCATTATTGTATATATGTATATAAACACAGTGGGGAAAAATGGTAGGATACACATGAGCTTATTAACACTGGCTGCCTCAGGAACATGGAAATGTAGGTATCACTGTGGAGAGGATCATTGGTTAGGCCATTATACATCTTTGCCTTTGTCTTTAATTTTTACTTATTATAACAGGTAATTATAATTTATAAAACCTTAAATGAAGAAAACAAAAGTTTTCTTCCCACCAAAATGGTAATTTCTGATTTCTCTCTAGGTGGGTAGAATACTAATCCAAGTTCTCTGCCAAGCCCTGTGCAAACATTCACACCAAACCAGAACAGTAAAAAGGCTTCTTTCTGTTATGCAATTGCATTACCTATCAGCCAGAGAGTCCAAAGAAGGAAGCTGGTATTGAACCTTTGCCTTGAGCAAGAGCATAGCTTCAGGAAAGGGTTCAGCTAATCTTCTCTGGCTGTGGTTAACTGAGCTGGAGAAGAGGAGCATTCTTCTGAGATCTCTGGGATGAAAATGGGAAAAACATATACATATAGAAAGGAAGGTTCAAATGGAAAACATAAAAAGAGAACAGCAGCAAAAGCAGGGTCCCACATGCTGGATTGGAACTGGAGGAAAGATCTACATTTCCACTGGTTTCAGGAGCAATTACTGAGTTACAAACAGATGTTAACTATACAAGATATTTAATGAGAGCATTGGCTCTGGACTCACATTGACTTTATTCTAGCTCCAGCTCTGTTAATTCATTTCTTCACCTAGGGTAAGTTACCCCATACTCCTCTGAATCTCAGTCAACTCATATAAAAATGGTGTGATGATGAGAGGCACCTGGATGGGTCAGTCGATTAGGCATCCAACTCTTTATTTTGGTTCAGGTCATGATCTCATTTATGTGTGTGTGTGTGTGTGTGTGTGTGTGTGTGTGTGTGTGTATAACAGAATATTACTCAGCCATGAAAAAAATGAAATCTTGCCATCTGCAATAACGTGGATGGAACTAGAGTATTATGCTAAGAGAAATAAGTCAGAAAAAGACAAATACCATGTGATTTCACCCATATGTGGAATTTAACAACAACAACAACAAAAAAACCCAGATGAATATAGGGGAAGGGAAGGAAAAATGAAATAAGATAAATACAGAGAGGTAGGCAAACCATAAAAGGATCTTAACTATAGAGACCAAACTGAGGGTTGCTGGAGGGGAGGTGGTAGGAGGACGGGCTAAATGGGTGATGGGCATTAAGGAGGGCACTTGTTGATATGAGCAGTGGGTATTTTATCAAAGTGATGAAGCACTAAATTCTACTCCTGAAACCAATACTACACCATATGTTAACTAATTCAAACTTAAATAAAACACTGGAAAGAAAAAAATAAGACAATCCTTATAAAATACCTAATTTAATGCCTGGTATATAGCAAGCATATAATAAATGTTTGCCTTATCATCATCATCATCTTCTTCTTCTTCATCATCATCATCATCATCATCAACATCATCATCCTCTCCATCTCAGTATAATCAATTCAGTTAATTTTGTGGGTTGAACTGTGTTTACCAAAAATGCATTTTAATATCCTAATACCTGTCATCCATGAATATGACCTTATTTAGAAATACAATCTTTGTAGATGTAATCAAGTTAAGATGAAGTGACACTGGGTCAGAGTGAGCCCTAATCCAATCCTAATTCAAAGAGGATAGTTTGGACACAGAGACACAGGAATAATGATGTGGAAAGATGAAGACAGAGATCAGAGTGGTACAGTTACAAGCCAAAGAATACCAGGAACTGAGCAATCACCAGAAGCTAGGAGAGAGGCAGGAAGCAAACTCCCTTAGAGCCTCCAGAAGGAATTGACCATACCAACACTTTGACTTTAGACTTCTAGCCTCTGGAACTGTGAGACAATAATTTCTGCTGTGTAAGCCACCAAGTTAAGTTTGTAGTAATTTCCTATGGCAGCCATAGGAGATTAATATAGTTAAAGGTATGGAAGCAACTGGTGAACTTTGCTAGAAGCAGCCTCCACATCACAGAAATCATATTATTCTGAAGATTTATTAGTCTTATGAATTTGGACATGTTGATTACTGAACATAAAATGGAATATTCCTTCATCTCTTCTATTCAGTGGAACCTCAGGTAGCTTGCAGACTTTGTAATAAGTTAAAGAAGACGGAGACACCCGCAGTCTTTCCTGGGAAACAAACTCTTCAGGCTTAGTAAGCATTAAATAAGTATCTGTGGAACAGAATTGTCTGAACTGAATACCAACATAGAACAATGTCTTCTTTGGAGTCCCTGACTGACCATTAAAAAAATAAAGCTAAAAGCCTGTTTTTTTCAGAAAACATAACAAAAAAAATAGATATCAATGCTTATACTTACTATATGCCATTGATTATTCTAAGTATTTGCATTTACTAACCTATTTAATTTACATTATAACACTATTTAATAGAAATAAAGAACCAATTACTTTTACTTAGAGTAAAAGTAAAATTACTTTTACTTATAGTAAAATGGTATTACGGAAATGAACCTTAGAACGTACCTAAAATATGCAATTAATGCAGACCATCAAAGATTCACGTTCCCTTTCTATGGTACAGAGTTGTTGCCAGGAAGTCATTGCCAAGACAGGGATTATATTTTCCAACTCCCTTACATTTACTCTACGTGGGCCCTGGTACTCACTTTGGCCAATAAGAGCAGAAGTGATATGTGTCAATTACAGGCCAAGGAATTAAAATAAATGGCATGCATTCACACTTCCTCCCTTCTACCTCACTGGAAGCCCAGTGATGAGTACGGGGCTCTTTCTAAGCTGCAAGACGCCTACATCCCTGTGCTGTTCATTGGAGGCACCCAGGAGGGCTGCTCCCCTGGGAATGTCAACATTGCTAAGCCACCCTGGGATTCTTTATTATAGCATGCATCCCACCCTGAATTATAATTATTATTTTCATCATTAGAATTATTATGACTTTTCAGTTTTAAAAGAAAGGAATGGACACTCGAAACTCCACTGTTACACTGAACCAAACCCAACCAAAGAAACTTTGCAGCTTGTGAACTCACTACAATGTCTCTAATGTCTAAAGTTTAGGACAAGAGAAAAATCTTTCTTGATGCATTTGTCCATTTTCTTTCCAATCCCCTTCCAAACAACAGAGTGAAGTGCCTATTTTCCCTGAAGTGCTTGGAAATGACACTTTTGTTGAAGATTGCTGGTTTTCAGATTATGATTCTCAGCTGTAGATAAGGTAGCAGCTAGACCTAACTGATGAAGCTTATCGAGCCCTTATATCTGGGAAACTAATGTGTCATAAACAATTTGGGAACATGTTCACATCACTGAATGGCTAAGTAGATGAAAAACTTGCTCTTCTCAGACAGCAATGTAGGTTCACAATTTTGCAATGTTCTCTGGAAAGAAACAGAAATGAGTATTGGGTACCATTTTGGAGAGGATCCCCAAAAGCTGATCTCTTCTCCTAACTTAGCTCACTGAAACTCGTAAGAGGGCATTTTCTCAATATTTCATCAGTCCATTGTCCCCAGGGTAATATATTGGGTGTTATTTGATTTTTTTCTCCTAAATCTATGAGCTTGTTTTATAGACTCAAAATTTGCATCTAAGTCAAGGTGGTTGTATAGCACAATTTGCTGTAAGTACAAAAAAGAGTTCCCTTACCTTTTATCATTCATCATCCACTGTCACAACTACTTAAGTCTGCCACTATAGCATAAAAGTAGTTACAGTCAGTATGTAAATAAGTGGGCATAGTTGTGTTTCAATAAAACTTTATTTACAAAAGAAATCCGTTTATTTATAAAACAATCATTTCTTTTTTTTCCAATATATGAAATTTATTGTCAAATTGGTTTCCATACAACACCCAGTGCTCATCCCAAAAGGTGCCCTCCTCAATACCCATCCCCCACCCTCCCCTCCCTCCCACCCCCCATCAACCCTCAGTTTGTTCTCAGTTTTTCACAGTCTCTTATGCTTTGGCTCTCTCCCACTCTAACCTCCTTTTTTTTTTTCCTTCCCCTCCCCCATGGGTTTCTGTTAAGTTTCTCAGGATCCACATAAGAGTGAAACCATATGGTATCTGTCTTTCTCTGTATGGCTTATTTCACTTAGCATCACACTCTCCAGTTCCATCCACGTTGCTACAAAAGGCCATATTTCATTCTTTCTCATTGCCACGTAGTATTCCATTGTGTATATAAACCACAATTTCTTTATCCATTCATCAGTTGATGGACATTTAGGCTCTTTCCATAATTTGGCTATTGTTGAGAGTGCTGCTATAAACATTGGGGTATAAGTGCCCCTATGCATCAGTACTCCTGTATCCCTTGGGTAAATTCCTAGCAGTGCTATTGCTGGGTCATAGGGTAGGTCTATTTTTAATTTTCTGAGGAACCTCCACACTGCTTTCCAGAGCGGCTGCACCAATTTGCATTCCCACCAACAGTGCAAGAGGGTTCCCGTTTCTCCACATCCCCGCCAGCATCTATAGTCTCCTGATTTGTTCATTTTGGCCACTCTGACTGGCGTGAGGTGATATCTGAGTGTGGTTTTGATTTGCATTTCCCTGATAAGGAGCGACGTTGAACATCTTTTCATGTGCCTGTTGGCCATCCGGATGTCTTCTTTAGAGAAGTGTCTATTCATGTTTTCTGCCCATTTCTTCACTGGGTTATTTGTTTTTCGGTTGTGGAGTTTGGTGAGCTCTTTATAGATTTTGGATACTAGCCCTTTGTCCGATATGTCATTTGCAAATATCTTTTCCCATTCCGTTGGTTGCCTTTTAGTTTTGTTGGTTGTTTCCTTTGCTGTGCAGAAGCTTTTTATCTTCATAAGGTCCCAGTAATTCACTTTTGCTTTTAATACCCTTGCCTTTGGGGATGTGTCGAGTAAGAGATTGCTACGGCTGAGGTCAGAGAGGTCTTTTCCTGCTTTCTCCTCTATGGTTTTGATGGTTTCCTGTCTCACATTCAGGTCGTTTATCCATTTTGAGTTTATTTTTGCGAATGGTGTGAGAAAGTGGTCTAGTTTCAACCTTCTGCATGTTGCTGTCCAGTTCTCCCAGCACCATTTGTTAAAGAGACTGTCTTTTTTCCATTGGATGTTCTTTCCTGCTTTGTCAAAGATGAGTTGGCCATACGTTTGTGGGTCTAGTTCTGGGGTTTCTATTCTATTCCATTGGTCTATGTGTCTGTTTTTGTGCCAATACCATGCTGTCTTGATGATGACAGCTTTGTAGTAGAGGCTAAAGTCTGGGATTGTGATGCCTCCTGCTTTGGTCTTCTTCTTCAAAATTACTTTGGCTATTCGGGGCCTTTTGTGGTTCCATAGGAATTTTAGGATTGCTTGTTCTAGTTTCGAGAAGAATGCTGGTGCAATTTTGATTGGGATTGCACTGAATGTGTAGATAGCTTTGGGTAGTATTGACATTTTGACAATATTTATTCTTCCAATCCATGAGCAGGGAATGTCTTTCCATCTCTTTATATCTTCTTCAATTTCCTTCATAAGCTTTCTATAGTTTTCAGCATACAGATCTTTTACATCTTTGGCTAGATTTATTCCTAGGTATTTTATGCTTCTTGGTGCAATTGTGAATGGGATCAGTTTCTTCATTTGTCTTTCTGTTGCTTCATTGTTAGTGTATAAGAATGCAACTGATTTCTGTACATTGATTTTGTATCCTGCAACTTTGCTGAATTCATGTATCAGTTCTAGCAGACTTTTGGTGGAGTCTATCAGATTTTCCATGTATAATATCATGTCATCTGCAAAAAGCGAAAGCTTGACTTCATCTTTGCCAATTTTGATGCCTTTGATTTCCTTTTGTTGTCTGATTGCTGATGCTACCACTTCCAGCACTATGTTAAACAACAGCGGTGAGAGTGGGCATCCCTGTCGTGTTCCTGATCTCAGGGAAAAAGCTCTCAGTTTTTCCCCATTGAGGATGATGTTAGCTGTGGGCTTTTCATAAATGGCTTTTATGATCTTTAAGTATGTTCCTTCTATCCCGACTTTCTCAAGGGTTTTTATTAAGAAAGGGTGCTGGATTTTGTCAAAGGCCTTTTCTGCATCGATTGACAGGATCATATGGTTCTTCTCTTTTTTTTTTTGTTAATATGATGTATCACATTGATTGATTTGCGAATGTTGAACCAGCCCTGCATCCCAGGAATGAATCCCACTTGATCATGGTGAATAATTCTTTTTATATGCTGTTGAATTCTATTTGCTAGTATCTTATTGACAATTTTTGCATCCATATTCATCAGGGATATTGGCCTGTAGTTCTCTTTTTTTACTGGGTCTCTGTCTGGTTTAGGAACCAAAGTAATACTGGCTTCATAGAATGAGTCTGGAAGTTTTCCTTCCCTTTCTATTTCTTGAAATAGCTTGAGAAGGATAGGTATTATCTCTGCTTTAAACGTCTGGTAGAACTCCGCTGGGAAGCCATCTGGTCCTGGACTCTTATTTGTTGGGAGATTTTTGATAACCAATTCAATTTCTTCGCTGGTTATGGGTCTGTTCAAGCTTTCTATTTCCTCCTGATTGAGTTTTGGAAGAGTGTGGGTGTTTAGGATTTTGTCCATTTCTTCCAGGTTGTCCAATTTGTTGGCATACAATTTTTCATAGTATTCCCTGATAATTGTTTGTATTTCTGAGGGATTGGTTGTAATAATTCCATTTTCATTCATGATTTTATCTATTTGGGTCATCTCCCTTTTCTTTTTGAGAAGCCTGGCTAGAGGTTTGTCAATTTTGTTTATTTTTTCAAAAAACCAACTCTTGGTTTCGTTGATCTGCTCTACAGTTTTTTTAGATTCTATATTGTTTATTTCTGCTCTGATCTTTATTATTTCTCTTCTTCTGCTGGGTTTAGGCTGCCTTTGCTGTTCTGCTTCTATTTCCTTTAGGTGTGCTGTTAGATTTTGTATTTGGGATTTTTCTTGTTTCTTGAGATAGGCCTGGATTGCAATGTATTTTCCTCTCAGGACTGCCTTCGCTGCGTCCCAAAGCGTTTGGATTGTTGTATTTTCATTTTCGTTTGTTTCCATATATTTTTTAATTTCTTCTCTAATTGCCTGCTTGACCCACTCATTCTTTAGTAGGGTGTTATTTAACCTCCACGCTTTTGGAGGTTTTCCAGACTTTTTCCTGTGGTTGATTTCAAGCTTCATAGCATTGTGGTCTGAAAGTATACATGGTATAATTTCAATTCTTGTAAACTTATGAAGGGCTGTTTTGTGACCCAGTATATGATCTATCTTGGAGAATGTTCCATGTGCACTCGAGAAGAAAGTATATTCTGTTGCTTTGGGATGCAGAGTTCTAAATATATCTGTCAAGTCCATCTGATCCAATGTATCATTCAGGGCCCTTGTTTCTTTATTGACCGTGTGTCTAGATGATCTATCCATTTCTGTAAGTGGAGTGTTAAAGTCCCCTACAATTACCACATTCTTATCAATAAGGTTGCTTATGTTTATGAGTAATTGTTTTATATATTTGGGGGCTCCGGTATTCAGTGCATAGACATTTATAATTGTTAGCTCTTCCTGATGGATAGACCCTGTAATTATTATATAATGCCCTTCTTCATCTCTTGTTACAGCCTTTAATTTAAAGTCTAGTTTGTCTGATATAAGTATGGCTACTCCAGCTTTCTTTTGGCTTCCAGGAGCATGATAAATAGTTCTCCATCCCCTCACTCTCAATCTAAAGGTGTCCTCAGGTCTAAAATGAGTCTCTTGTAGACAGCAAATAGATGGGTCTTGTTTTTTTTATCCATTCTGATACCCTATGTCTTTTGGTTGGCGCATTTAATCCATTTACATTCAGTGTTATTATAGAAAGATACGGGTTTAGAGTCATTGTGATGTCTGTATGTTTTATGCTTATAGTGATGTCTCTGGTACTTTGTCTCACAGGATCCCCCTTAGGATCTCTTGTAGGGCTGGTTTAGTGGTGACAAATTCCTTCAGTTTCTGTTTGTTTGGGAAGACCTTTATCTCTCCTTCTATTCTAAATGACAGACTTGCTGGATAAAGGATTCTCGGCTGCATATTTTTTCTGTTTAGCACACTGAAGATCTCGTGCCAATCCTTTCTGGCCTGCCAAGTTTCAAAAGAGAGATCAGTCACGAGTCTTATAGGTCTCCCTTTATATGTGAGGGCACGTTTATCCCTTGCTGCTTTCAGAATTTTCTCTTTATCCTTGTATTTTGCCAGTTTCACTATGATATGTCGTGCAGAAGATCGATTCAAGTTACGTCTGAAGGGAGTTCTCTGTGCCTCTTGGATTTCAATGCCTTTTTCCTTCCCCAGTTCAGGGAACTTCTCAGCTATTATTTCTTCAAGTACCCCTTCAGCACCTTTCCCTCTCTCTTCCTCCTCTGGGATACCAATTATGCGTATATTATTTCTTTTTAGTGTATCACTTAGTTCTCTAATTTTCCCCTCATACTCCTGGATTTTTTTATCTCTCTTTTTCTCAGCTTCCTCTTTTTCCATAACTTTATCTTCTAGTTCACCTATTCTCTCCTCTGCTTCTTCAAGCCGAGCCGTCGTGGTTTCCATTTTGTTTTGCATTTCGTTTAAAGCGTTTTTCAGCTCCTCGTGACTGTTCCTTAGTCCCTTGATCTCTGTAGCAAGAGATGCTCTGCTGTCCTCTATACTGTTTTCAAGCCCAGCGATTAATTTTATGACTATTATTCTAAATTCACTTTCTGTTATATTATTTAAATCCTTTTTGATCAGTTCATTAGCTGTTGTTATTTCCTGGAGATTCTTCTGAGGGGAATTCTTCCGTTTGGTCATTTTGGATAGTCCCTGGAGTGGTGAGGACCTGCAGGGCACTTCCCCTGTGCTGTGGTGTATAACTGGAGTTGGTGGGAGGGGCCGCAGTCAGACCTGATGTCTGCCCCCAGCCCACCGCTGGGGCCACAGTCAGACTGGTGTGTGCCTTCTCTTCCCCTCTCCTAGGGGCGGGATTCACTGTGGGGTGGCGTGGCCCGTCTGGGCTACTTGCACACTGCCAGGCTTGTGGTGCTGGGGATCTGGCGTATTCGCTGGGGTGGGTAGGCAATGTGCACGGGGGCAGGAGGGGCAGGCTTAGCTCGCTTCTCCTTAGGTGATCCACTTCAGGAGGGGCCCTGTGGCAGCGGGAGGGAGTCAGATCCGCTGCCGGAGGTTTGGTTCCGCAGAAGCACAGAGTTGGGTGTTTGCGTGGAGCGAGCAAGTTCCCTGGCAGGAACCGGTTCCCTTTGGGATTTTGGCTGGGGGATGGGCGGGGGAGATGGCGCTGGCGAGCGCCTTTGTTCCCCGCCAAGCTGAGCTCTGCCTTCCGGGGGCTCAGCAGCTCTCCCTCCCTTTGTCCTCCAGCCTTCCCGCTTTCCGAGCAGAGCTGTTAACTTCTGACCTCCCAGACGCTAAGTCGCGCTTGCTGTTGGAACACAGTCCGTCCGGCCCCTCCGCTTTTGCCAGCCAGACTCGGGGGCTCTGCTTGGCTGGCGAGCCACCCCTCCACCCCAGCTCCCTCCTGCCAGTCCGTGGAGCGCGCACCGCCTCTCCGCCCTTCCTACCCTCTTCCGTGGGCCTCTCGTCGGCGCTTGGCTCCGGAGACTCCGTTCTGCTAATCCTCTGGCGGTTTTCTGGGTTCTTTAGGCAGGTGTAGGTGGAATCTTAGTGATCGGCAGGACGCGCGGTGAGCCCAGTGTCCTCCTACGCTGCCATCTTCCTATACCTCTCAAAACAATCATTTCAAAGACAGGGAAAATTAAGTGCAACAAATCTGTGGCATTAATGTGAGTGGCACATTCAGGGGGAAAAAATATCAATTGATCAGACATTAATGAACAAGGAGGATAACCATATGAGAAGTCGAAGAAGTATCAGGGCAGAACATGCTAGGCAACAATTTAGCTTTAAGTTTTTGTGATTCTGATGCATAGTGAGGAAAAGAAAGAAACCAAGGCAGATTACTAAACATTTCACTTGAGAAACAAGGTGGGAGATAGGAAAATTTTGGGAAACAGAGCTCAAAAATTCTATTTTGGCCAGCACATGATTTGTAAGCCATTTTCCCTGCAAAAGCTGGAATGGTAAATTTGTTCAGTCTTAAACTCTCACTCTCATAATTGTATATCACAATTATCTGTCCTGGAATAAAGGGTAAAATTTACTATAGACAGAATCGGGTTGGAATGTCAACTCTCAAACTGTCTAGCTGTGTGAATCAGGGAAACCATTCTCTCTTATCCTCTATTTTCTCATCTAGGAAACAAGTTTATTATTATTCACATCACAGAGTTGTTACGAAGAAAAGTTCTTAATGAAGGATCTGGCATAAAGTAGGTTCTCCATAAAAATTGTCCCTTCCTCCTCATTTATTTATTTACTCAATAAACATTTATTGCATTTTATGCCAAGTATGTGTCAGGCATTGTTCCAAGCACTGGGATAGAGATGTGAGCAAGAATAATAAATCTCAGCCTTCGTGAACCACACAAGCATTTTTGTTGGATGTATTTGGATATGGATGTAGGTATCTATATATGTATATACAGACCAGTTATTCCCAACATGGGTTATTTTGCCCCTAAGAAGACATTTGATAATGTCTGGAGATATTTTTGGTTGTCATATTAGGGGAAGATGCTATCAGCTAGTTGGGAGAGGCCGGGGATGCTGCTAAACTTGCTATAAGGCACAGAATAGCCTAACCCACATTAAGAAGTATTTAGCCCAAACTGCCAATAACATGGTGAGAAACCCTGATATAAGGATGTGTGTGTGTGTGTGTGTGTGTGTGTGTGTGTGTGTGTGTTAAAAAAAAAAAAAAACAGTATAGGGACACCTGGCTGGCTCAGTCAGTAGAACATGTGACTTTTGATCTCAGGATTGTAAATTCAAGCCCCACATTGGGTGTAGAGATTACTTAACAACAAAATCTTAAAACACACACACACACATACAGATACACATACATACACACACAAAGTATAAAGAAGAGTACAGAAGAGAAAGTTGTGTTTTAGAATTATAATTGAAGAGGAACCCTGAATAAAATAAAAGCTTGGTCTCAATAATATCTGAGAAAAGAATTTCCCAAATAGAAGGACTGACGAGGAGTTATAACTGACCATCACAAATTAAAAAAAAAAATTGACTTCAGCTGTAAGTGAGAATTTAAAGTCAGTCATTAATTTTGCTTTAATCTTCAAGGCTTTATGCACTTCATTATATTGTCATATTATGAGCTATGATGAGGAAGACAGTTTTTGAAGTTGAATAGACTTAGGACTAAATCCTGGATTTATAACTCATTACATAATCTTGAGAAATCTCACTTAATATATTATAGTGCTGGTTTCTTATCTGTAAAATAAGATCAATAATAGAAAATATATAAAACAGAATTATTTCAAAAATTAAATGAAATAGCCTATTTAAAATGCCTATGTAAAACCCTCTTGAGCTTTTCATAGGAATGCAAACTGGTGCAGCCATCTGGAAAATGGTATGGAGATTCCTCAAAAAGTTAAAAATAAAACCACCTTATGATCTAGCAATCACGCTACTGGATATTTACCTCCAAAATACAAAAACACTAACTCAAAGAGATACATGCACTCCCATGTTTATTGAAGCACTATTTACAATAGCCAAATTATGAGAGCAACCAAACTGTCCATCAACAGATGAATGGGTAAAGAAGTGGTATATGTACACAGTGGAATATTATTCATCCATAAAAAGAATGGAATCTTGCCATTCACAACAACATGGATGGAGATAAAGAGTATAATGCTAAGTGAAATAAGTCAGTCAGAAAAATACAAATACCATATAAATTCACTCATGCTTAGAATTTAAGAAGCAAAGCAAATGAGCAAAGGAAAAAGAGAGAGAGAAGTCAAGAAACAGGCTCTAAACTATAGAGAACAAACTGATGGTTACCAGAGGGTACATGGATAGGAGGAATGGGTGAAACAGGTGATGGAGATTAGGAGGGCATGTGTCCTGATAAGCACTGGGTGATATAAGGAATTGTTGAATCACTATATTGAATGCCTGAAACTAATGTAACACTGTATGTCAACTATACTGGAATTAAAATTTTTAAAAGACTTCTAAAAAATAAAAAAAAATAAAATGCCTATATCACTATCTGACACACGGTAGGAATTCAATAAACAATCATCTGCCTCCTAACCAATTATCTTGGAAATGAGAGTGAAGAAAGGGATGACCCAATGCCTCCTGGCTTTTTCTATCTACATTACCTCTAGTAAATCAGTGGGTAAAAATCTGAGACTCATTTTTTTTTTATTTTTCTCCATCTTTCTCTCTTTTCTGACATTCTCCGTCTGAATCAGTCATACAAAATCATACATATTTAGTCTTTTTGATAAAAGAGGATAAGTTCTGTATATAACAATTTAGGAAAGAACCAAGGGAGCTGTCCAGCAGAGAGTTGAAAATTCAAGACCAGAATATACAAGAGAAGCTAATTCCCTTATTGTCATTGGAATCAACCATCTTGTAACAGTACCACTGAGAAAGAGATCCTCAAGAAAGAGCAAAAGTGACTAAAGCTTAAGGAAGTTTTTCCTTCCTTAAGGTGTAAGGGTCACCCATCAAGTTGGCAAAATGACCAAAAGAAAGAAGTTTTATAAAATCCTGAAGAATGGAGGTGGGTAGTCAGAAAAATCAGATGTTTTGGAGGATGATTAGGACAGAATAATTCGGTAATTTTAAGGGCACTGTCAACTCATCAATTTAATAGAGTTGTGTGAATGGAACCCAGATCACAAAGGATCCCATGGAACATAATGATACTGAGGCAGTAGACGAATAAGATATTTTTAAGATGCTTACAGCAAAACTAAGTAGAGAGATGGGATGACATCTTAAAAGGGAGGTAGGCATGGCGACCTAGTGCAGAAGTAAAATTATTAATTTGGGCAAACAGGGGAGGAGGAACAATGGAGGAAAAGCTGTGTGAAGATATAGAATAGCTATAAAGTATAGCAAAGATATCCCTTACCAGATGTCACCAATTTTTCCACTGAGGCAGAAGGTGAGTCAGTGGTGAGTAAGTGGGTAAAGAGTTGGGGTGATAATGTAAAGGGTTTGTAGTTGTTGCTTTGGGAATATATCATATCACTTTAGAGATAAAGACTGCTAAGCTGTGGACAGACTCGAACTGAGGTTAAATGGAATTGACTTGTTGTGACCATCACACGTATGTGGCTTTCTTCAGCAGCAATAGCCGGCATGAAGCAGAGAAAAACCAATAGACTAGACAGTGGATAATATGGATCAGCTTGTTAAAAAGATAAGAATGAAGAAGGTTAAAGTTGGAAGGGAAAACCTCAGAATGGTAGCAGGGTGCATGGGTGGTCTATAAACTGGTATTCAGGTCGGCTGGGAAGATATGGGGGAATAAAAGGAATAAAGGAATCAGTTATTCTCTTAGTTATTTATTAAACATGCAAATCTACCATGTAGGCTGTAAGTGAGACACTGGGGAAACAAGTATGAGCAGAACACAGCCCTGGCCTTTAAAGATCTTGCTATCCAATGGATAAAGGGATTAGTAATCACCTTGAGTGTTTTAGACAGTATCCAACTCCAAGGGAAAGAAAGCCACTGAACTGACTTTAAACTCAGTAGGGAATTTATTATAAGGACAAGAGTATAACTCAGAACCAAAGGGCAGGGAGTACAATTGCTCTTCTATAAGGACTAAGAGCAGAAATAGGAAAGCTCTACCTTTTCAATTCCTATTTTTGTTGAGTCCTCTCATCTCTGATATCTTTGAGTCATTTTTATCTGCAGTCTGGTTTTATCTATACTCTTATATATTCTTGCTGATTCTTTAAGACCTCCCGGTTAATAACCCCACCAAAAGAGATTAATGTCACCACATACTGATATCAATTCTAGGGGGGAAACTTGATTGGCTCACCCTACCAAGGGATTGATCTCCTCTGGATTAGACGTCCACCCTTGAGTCAATCAACTACAGCCAAGTGTTGCAAGGTTACTTGTCCAAAACATAAGGAAATGTAAATAGCGAAGAAACTCAAGAGTAAGAAAAAAAGTGTTCAAGAGGTCAGACTTAGAGGCAAAATATTGGTGAATCCTTTGTTCTTACTGCAAAGCAATGGATGCATAAAGTAAACAATTGTGCCTACTATTTATTGTACTATGTGCCAGGAACTGCAGTGTGCTTGAGTTGGTTGAAGGGGCTTAGCTTGAGTTTCCTGTAAATAAAGACTGAGGCAATGGCTTGAATCCATATAGTTTATTTAGAAATGTGACTCCAGAAATGAGCAGTGAAGATTAGGGTCTGGAAACAAGGGCATGCCAACTGGTCATCAGTCCTGAAAGGCTTTCCAAAGAGTTTTATGGAATATTTCTAAACAGGGGGTAGATGATTAGAGCATTTATTCCCCAGGTCAAAGATATCCCCACAGTCATTAATTCCCCTACACTTTCAGATTATGTGCACAATGCTTCCCAACTTTCAGTGTTAGAGAATCTCAAGGGCAGGAAGTAAGAGGTATTCATTGTAGGCTTAGGTGAGTTGCTGTCAGGCTTCACCTGGTCAAACTAGCACAACTTCCATGTAACTAGTTACTACAGTAAGTGGCTGCATAAAAGATGGGGCCAAAAGAATGTGAAGTAGTGCACAAGGGGATTCCAGGACAAAAGATGTCAAAAGGTAAATAGAATATGAGATCAGGCTACAGTAGCTGGCTTAATCATCATCTCTACTGACTCCTCATTAACCAAGATCACCCACATTCGTCAAGCGCTTATTGTGAATGAAGCAGGATGTTGGGATATAAAAGTAGGAGAGAGAGAGAGAGAGATAGAACAGGAATAGAGCAAGTATTAACTGGATCTCCATTTGCTCCCATGCACACTATATGCAGAATCATGTTAATTTCCCCAACAACTCTGTGGTTTAGATATTCATGTGCCCTATTAAACAGAAACAAAGTGAGGGCCAGTTCAATAAATAATTGTACAAGGTCACACAAATAGAATTAAAATCCAGGTCTACTCCTCCACACACACTTTTTCTTCAAAGCTTAATTAGACACAGCTCTTGCCTTAGAGAAGGTTGCATTCTATGGAAGGGAAAACAATGTGTAAACACTAGTGATTATGACATCATGTGGGATTATCTGATCATTGAGCAGAAGAAAGCCAATAATTGGACTTAGAATTCCAAGGATTGAATAGCTGTGCTCCAAAATATTAATTATGCCTTGCCATTAGATGTATTTAGGTAAACCTAGTGTACAAAGCACAAAAATGAATATTCTTTTTGTTTTGTTTTGTTTTGTTTTGTTTTGGCTATCTTTCAACACAACATTTGCCAACATTCTAAAAAGG
Source organism: Panthera onca (assembly GCF_046562875.1). Taxonomy (NCBI): domain Eukaryota; kingdom Metazoa; phylum Chordata; class Mammalia; order Carnivora; family Felidae; genus Panthera; species Panthera onca. The sequence continues at coordinate 10,815,576 of NC_138342.1, forward strand.
TTCTATTGGGAATGTAGAAAGTGGAATGGAGGAAAGAACGTAGCCACTTGATGCACCCTGTTGAGTTGCTGCCAGGCTAAAGACTTTGGCAAAGTATCAAGCTTAGGATTCTGGAAACAATGTACACATCAGAATTGGGATGAAGAGTTCTCCATCTGTAAATGGGGCAGTTAGCCATTTACAAGGCTAAGATTTGCTTGCTGGGACTCTCTGTGTTCATATAGAATTTAACATTTGTAACATACTTTGCATGCAACTGTTCCCACACGTTGTCTTTGAGGATAAACAAATGAGGACTATTGGGGCTACTCAGGACTGTAACTATTGCTCATTTTCCAAGTGGAGTCACACCATAGCAATACGAATCACGATAAAGCACAGAGATGATAAATTGTGGGCAAAGCTTGAAGTTGAGGTTAGAGATAATAGCCTTGACATGACTATCTCCATGTGGCTTTCTCTAGCAATAGTGGCTGGCAAGGAGCAAAGTAGATAGTAGTAGATTTAAGAGAGCATGATGTCAGGTGAGACTGGACAGTAGGTTGAAAAAGCCAACCTGAGTCTTTGTGGCCACACATGGTTCCAAAGCTAGATGGTGAGACCTTTTGATCAAACGCTTCCATTCCTTTCCTTTTTCTCTAACTCATGGCCACACACACACACACACACACACACGCATGCATGCATGTACACACATATGTAAGTAAGAATTTTGAGAAAAAGAGAAAAACAGAACACTTAGGAGTTAAAAATTCTCAGTTGAAGGTCATTTCTTGTTATTGAGACAATTTCTTGTTGTTAACAATAATAGCTACCATTTATTCAGCACTGATGATGAACCAGGCTTTCTCCCACTAAATGTCCAATACAACTATTTGAGGTGAGTATTTATTCTGCTCATTTCACAGATGAGGAAGTTTGAGCTCAAGGAGGTTAAGTAACTTGCCCAAAGTCCTCAACTAGTGAATGACAAGGTTGAGATTCAATTCCATGTCCCTCTGATTGAGAGCTCAGATCCTCCCAATGTATACCAACTTCGGCATCCATTCTGGCTCTGCTTTAACATTATTTTATTGAGGAGATTTTTAATTGATCTATTCTCCTTTTCTCTTCTGTTTCATCAGACATTGGTAAAAATCACTACAGGAGTACCTGTGTGGCTCAGTTGGTTAAGCCTCTGACTCTTGGTTTTGGCTCAGGTCGTGGTCTCAAGGTTGGTGGGTTCAAGCCCCGTGTGCACCTCTGTGCTGACAGTGCAGAGCCTGCTTTGGATTCTCTTTCTTCTTCTCTCTCCAGCCCTCCCCTGGTCATGCTCTCTCCCTCTCTCTCTCAAAATGAATATTTTTTTAAAAAAATTACTACATTCTGCCCTAAACCTGGATCAAGACTAAAAAGTAACAAATCTTTGTATGTTTTCCACCTAATTTTTATTTTCTTATATTTTATGTATTTATTGATCACCCTTAACAGATTTTAAGTTGATTTCTTGAATCATGGACCATGATATATGGAGCATTGTGCTGAATAGTTAGAAAACACAACAAATAGGCCCCCAGGTTGATAGTTGGGGAGTGTATAGTACAACTAGATGGGAAAGGAAAGGAGACACAGATAAAGATGCAAATTAGAAATAGTGTAATAAATATCACATTGAGGGGTGCCTGGGTGGCTCAGTCAGTTGAGGGTTGACTCTTGCTTTAGGCTCAGACTATGATATCACAGTTGGTGGGTTCAAGCGCTGCATCAAGCCCTGAGCTGACAGTGAAGAGACTTCCTGGGATTCTTTCTCTCACTTTTACTCTGCTCTCCTTGCCCCTGCTCTCAAAATAAATAAATAAACTTTAAAAATATCACATTGACAATCTATACAATGTACTGTGACAGCACAAAAATTTTTGCCAGAACCAAATACAATATCCTAGGTGATTGGGTGGGAGAGATTTTTGGACTTAGCAAAGGAAGGAAAGATTTATCACCATCCTAGATGATAAGGTGGCAGAGTGGATCAGGTTGTGACAGTGGGTGGGGTTGGGAGATAATTAGAATACTGAGTTTGAGTGGTCTGTTAGACTTTCAAATAGAGATGTGAAACAAACAGTTGAATATTGGATGTGGAGTTTGGGAGAGAGGTCTTGACCCTTTAGCACACAAATGGTATTTAAAATCTGATATTGTGTAGTCATCAAAGAAGTAAACTTGTAAGGAAAAAGTAAAAGGACAAATGCTGAACTCAGGGCAGACTCAGATGAACAGGTCATGAGTACAAGTTACCAATAAAGGAAACTGAGAAAAAAAAAAAAAAACACTAGTAAAGTAGAAAAACATCACAAAGCTTTAGAGTCCTGGGCATCCTAAAGAAAGTATTTCAATGGGAAGTGAATCACCTGTGTCAAATGCTGCTGCTGTATCAAGTAAGCTGAAGATTGAGAATTGACCACTGGATTTAACAATTTGGAGGTCAGTGGTGACCTTAAAGTGAGCAGTTCCTACAGATTGGTGGGAAGAAAGCCTTTTTAAAGTGCTTTTAAGGGAAAAGAGAGAAATTGAAAAGAGACAATTCTTTCAAGATTTGAAACAAAGGAAAACATAGAAATGGGTGAACACTCCCAGAAGTAGAGTCAAATGATAATGTATGCTTATTGGAATGATCCAATAGAAAGGAACACTTATTTAGGATGCAACATATAAAGGGAAGAATTGGTAAAGCAAGGTCCTTGATAGCAGATGTGTATATAATAGAAGTGTGATAGAAGTTTTTATTTTATAAAACACACAGAAAAGAACTAGTTATTTGGTACCTGCTATATGCTAGGCACCATGGAAATGCTTTGCATTCACTATTCTACACAGTTGTTTACAATAGCTCTTTTAGAGTATGCCTGAGCCTCAGAAACATTACATGTATTGAGTATAGAGCCAAAGCTTGTATTCGCCTATCTGAGTCCAAAGATAATTCAATTCTCTCATTTGGACACATATTACCTCCTCTGAAGAGGAAAACAAACAAGCAAACAAACAAAAATGAGTTTTGGGCAGGTGTAAAAGATGGAGCAAATTGGGAAACAGAAAACCAATTAGGAGGCCATTTTAATTATCAGCATGAGCAGTGGTGACCATGAGGGCCTTAACTACCTTAACTAGGTAGGGACTGAAGAGACAAGGCCTAACCAAGAGATCTTTCTCCTGGGTCTGGGCTGGTGAAAAGTGGGGAGTGGCATTGGGATCAGGAGATACATAGATGAGGGAAGGACTCTAAGATGCCTTCCAGTCCCCCTATGTGGGTATATAGGTATACCTATATATTGGTATGTGGGTGATCCCCTGGGGTATGAGAGAGGTTGAAAGTGAGCTCTCAAAAGAAAAGAACATAACAGTGTGTGTAAATTCATGCCCCCCCTTTCTCTTTCCTTTTTCCAGAGCTCTCTCCCTCTTCCATCTCCTCCTCTTACCCCTCACTCACTGAGGAATTAAAATTCAACTCCTAGAAGAAAGTTAATCTTGGGTAAAGAAAAGTGGTTATAGGAAAAGGATGATGTTGTCAAAATGATGCTTAAGTACTGACAAAGTAACAAAACAGGGTAGGAAAGATAGGATTCAAAGAGGAAGAAAGGCCTCTAGGAATTTGGCAGAGAAAAGGAAAGGAAAGGTTTTTTGTTTGTTTGTTTTTGTTTTTAATGAAATGACAGTCATTGTTAATATTTATTGGCCGTTTACCATATAGTGCAGACACTGGTGTGTGTGTGTGTGTGTGTGTGTGTGTGTGTGTGTGTGTGTGTGTGTGAGTTGGGGATGGGGATACCATCTTTAATCCTCACAATTACCCAATGACGTAGGTGATTTCATTAGATCTGGGTTACATTTGAGAACACTGGAAGGCTGAAAAAGTGGCCACCCAACAGATATCCTGAAGATTACTCTGTATGGAAAAAATGAGGTTTTCTCAGATATGATTAAATAAAGGATCTTGAGAGGGTATTTTGTATTACCAGATGGGTCGTAAATGCAATCACATATATATTTGTGAGAGTGAGGCAGAGGGAGATTTTCTGACACACAAAGAAGGCTATGTGAAGATGAAGCAGAGAGAGATTTGAAGGTGTTGGCCTTGAATATTAGATAGTCACAACCACAAGCCAAGAAATGCCGGCAGCCACCAGAAACTGGAAGAGGTGAGGGATAGACACTACCCTAGAGAATCCAGAGGGAATATGGCCCTGGTGATACCTTGATTTGATCCAGGGATATTCATATCATATATGTAGCCTCTAGAACTGAGAGAGAATAGGTTTCAGTTGTTTTAAGCTACCAAGTTTGTAGTAATTTGTTGTAACAGTCACAGGAGATTAATACAGCCACCCAAGGTCTGAGAGTTTAATTAATATATGCAGTAGATAGCTAAGCCCTCTTACACTCAGGCAGTCAGACTTGAGTGGCCTTGAACAACTCTGCTATAGTCCCTTCCAGTAATGGTTCCTTTAAATGTTTGAGAGAGACAAGAGTAAGGATCGAATTCCTGTCAGACATCATTCTCTAACAGTAAAACCACTCTGCCACTGATCTTAAGAGTCCTGATTGAAAAGAATTTCAGTAGGAACACAATAAAATTAGCATATTATTAAACTAAGTCTCTAAGGACCACCTTGGGACAGCTTTGGACAGGGCTTCTGAGAGATTGGGTGAATAATGTGTGTGGGGTCTAGACCCTTCCCATTTGCATAGCTCAGACCTCCAGCCAATTCCCAGAGTACACAAGCCCAATCCCCTCCCAGGGATGCTATCTCACCTTTCACTTAAGGAGAATAAAGCCTTGCCTTCATGGGGCAGTGGCGGAAGGCTTCAACCCTCCCACCAGTTTTTGGGCATTTTCTCTGGGCATTCCACAAAGACTAAAGGAACCATCCTTCTGGAATGAGTTGGTGGGATGGGAAAAATATTTAGTACAAAATAAATTCTCCTTGTCTCCTCTCTTTCTCTGAACTGAGGGCTCTCATAAGTCACTCTTCAGAATAAAATTAGAAGCCCTTCTAAAAAATTTCCTATTTCTATGAAAAGTTTCTTCTGTCTCTGAAGGTTTGCAAGGTCTCAGTACTGAGAGGCTGGCTCCTCTGTGTTCCTCAGTACCATGGACAGCCCTCATCAGATGCCTAATCCTGGGATATGAAGCCCCGCCTACCCAGTTTTAGCCCTGCACACCCCATTTCCTACTACACCCACCTCCCCCTACACACATTTTGTTCCAGCCACAGGTTCTCCTCACTTTCTGACATACACGCGATACTCCTTCTTCTTCCCAAAACAGTCTTCTCTGCACCCTCTAGGGCATGCACAACACTCCTGTCCTTGGCTTGACATAGCTATACTCTAAGGGGTTGTGCTGCTGCTGGCTCTTCTAGGTAGCCCTCCTTGACCAACCTCCCACTAGATTTCTGACCTCCTCACACCTCTATACATATTCGTGCTGTGACCTGTAACAATGAACAATATAATCATCTATTTCATTGTCTGAGTTCCACGGGCAAGAATTTTCCCAGAACCCCAGCACATCATAGGGATTCACTAAGATTTGTAAATGACTGAATGACTATATGACCAAATGAATTGGTGGCTTTGGGTTTGTTGTTTCTGTAGCCTCTTTGTTCCTCAGCAGAGCATCTAAAGTGAAGATAATGTATCTTTATTCTCCTGTACTTCATGGGCCTTGACCAGAGTAAATGCTCCATACTGTATTATTGATTGATTCCCATCAAAAATTAATCTTGACTAAAGAAGTCTCAGATGTTTAACCGAGGGCTCTGAGTTCTCATAACTTAGACCCAGAATCCATTTTCAAAACCTTATCCTTCACAATCTCCCTCAAGGTCCTTTAACATACTGGAGTACTAACTTTTCCAACAAGTATGTATACTTAAATATTTCTGTGTTTTTTGTCTATGCTGTATTTTTGTCTCTATGTTTTATGGATATACTTAGAAAGCCATACCCTCTTCTGTCCTTCTAGAAAATATTTCTCATGCCCCACATCCAGCCTCCTTGCCAGCCAGACATCTATTAGACTTTGCATCCACTTTTTTCATATTATTTTCTACACTCGAATCAATGTAGTTGTTTAAACATTGTCTCACTATACCATGAGATTCTTGAAAACAGAATAGTATCTTATGGAACTGTGCTTCCTGCTGATCCTGGGCATGGAATGCTCAATAAGAGTCTGAGAAATGATTACATGGGTGATACCCAACTTGGCCAAATCAGACCCAAGGTAGTCACCCACAATGACAACAATGTAGATTCCTTATTTTCAAGCCATTTTCCAGAAAAATTAGCTGAAATACACAAAAGTGCGTGGAGCCCAAAAGTGTAAAGCAAGTTAGTGGGGGAACCAGTAAAAGAGCTGAAGTCTCCAGACCTCAGCCTGAGACCTTTTCCATTTGTCAGCTCTGAGGGGCAGTTTGGTCTTGTACACAACTTCCTTTATTACATGGGCTTATCAAAGGCTGAGTGAAGGTCTGGTTGCCTCAGAATTCTTACACTCCTTTGACCCCAGGAGGCAAGTGGCTCCTTGTCCTAGCCAGATGTGTCCTCCCTAGGAGGGCTGCAGAAAGACATGATTAGCTCCCTCTCAATAGTCTATGAAATGCAAATGTGTTCCACTCACACACCAGTGACATCCATTGTCTGCCTCTGTGCAGGAGCCAATAATGCCAATTAAATGCCAAGCCTCACTAACAGGTGTGCTGATTGCTTCTGCAAAATGATTTACTAGAGCAACACTCCAAGAGTAGACTAAGAAAGAACATTTCATCTCCCCCTGATCCTCATCTCTGTTATAAGCATTTACATTTGATCTTTGCTTCCAAGAATTAACTTTTTCTCCCTAAAAACAAAATCAGAATCATGTTTCATATGTGAAACTAAACCCGTAACATTTCTGATATGATATTCATCCACTCCCTCTCTACTGCCCCACCACAGTGCTGACCCTGAGGTCTTTCTCTGGCTTCCCCCCCCAAAATCCAACCACCCCACTCACAGCTTCCTGAGTGATCTTCCTGAGGAGGAGAAGCTTTCAGTCTGTCATTTTCCTACTCAAAAGCCTTCAATGACATCCCATTATCTGTTCAGTCAAGTGCATATTCTTCTGATGGGCACTCAAAGTCCTCTATTGGCCCCATATGATTTTCACGAAATAATCCCCCACTGCACATCAGTCCACCATGAACCTTGTACTTTTCATGTCTGCTTTCTTCAGCAAACTTCTGTCTGAAATTCCTTTTCTTGCAACCTCAGTCCAGTGAAATAAAGCTTCCCCCAGAGCCACCCCTTCAAAAAACCTTTTCATGTTTCCTTAGTCAGAAAGTCTTTCTCTGTGCCCCACAATCTGTTATTGGTGTAGAATTACCAGTTGTTGAGCATTTACTGCACGTGTCAGATATATGCCAATTGCTTATTTGCATAACATGATTTCATCTTCACAAAATGAGATGTTGTCATTCTCATTTTACAGATGTTCTCCACTTCGGAGGGATGAAGCAACTTTCCCAAAGTCACAGAGTCAAGAGGCAGAGTTAAGAGGCAATTCTAATGCATAGCTCTTATCCTGTACAGTATATGTTGGCATCCTGGGTAGAATATTACTGATTACTATGAACCCAATAATTACTCATATCTGTGACTACCTGTGTTAGCAAGTTATAAATCCTTACAGAAAAGGGAACATGCCATTTTCACCTTTGTACACTTCCTACTCAAAAGAAGAAGCTAAAAAATAGGTGTTAAAATGTTTTGAAACAATTCAGTCTGTCCTGGAAAGAATATATCTATCCCTGTGTCCACTTTTTACTTTAAGAACATCTATAGACATGTCGCATAATAATGTGGATTTAAATCCTTCTGGCATAGAGGCTGAGATCAATGGTCCTTTTTGCTCTAAGGTCTATGGTTAGGAACTTCAAGGGCTATTCATTTAATGTTTACAGCTTGTAAAAATCAAATGGTATTACTCAGACTAATTGGAGCACTGTATTTCTATCACCTTTGGTTTCTGCCCTCCACCAGCAGAGGACCCTACCCAGAAAAAAATTTTTTCCATCCCTACTGCCTTCTGAGGCTTTGCCTCCTTTATTCAAGTCCATAGATAGTCATAGATAGTCACAGGGCCTACTGCTCCCAGATGGAGCTGATAGAAGTCTTCTCAAAGACAATTTTCATTACAGAGCTCAAACATGACAAGCCCTCCCCTGCTGGATAAGCGAGCCCACTGTTTTCTTGCTAAATTGAGGTCTGTTGAAGGGAACCTGGAAAATGAAACTGGCGGAGGGATTGAGGAGATAGGGAGTGGAAAACAAATTTTTGACAGCTTTTTTCTTTAATTTTCAAATTTTCAGCTAAGCTGAATTTGATGAACTAAATGAACTACCTTTTCCTAAGATACATTGAGAAAGGTGAATAGTGAGGAGGACTTGTTTAATAATAAGATCTGATGTCTGTAACCTTTCATCTAATTTCAAGGGCTCATTAAACTGGTTAATCCTGTACCTAAACTACTGCAGTAGTCTGGATTTCAATTTTGGAGAAGGCCATAAGCATCTATCTTTCTTTTGTAAAGAGGTAGAAGTTCAACTTCCTGGAGCCTAATATCTATGAAGCAGTGGTCTTTTTGCTACCTATGGAAAACTACACACACACACACACACACACACACACACACACACACACACGGCTGGAAGTTTTTCATAGTGGGCAGGAGGAAGATTCTATCTTCCCTAAATTCCTCAGTCTGCTATGTGTCTGAGTTGTCTCTTCTATAACAAGCAGAAATAAATCTGATGGTTGAATAATTAGGATGGTCTAACAGTAGAACTCAGCTACTTAGTTCCCTGGAAAAGAATAGTCTTTTTCTTTCCCTGACAATATCTGCATCTTCAGGTGGTTTTAGGAGAACCCTGTATATAATCAGGAGAAAAGAAGAAGGCAGGAGAGAAAAGGGGACAATTGTGAGACAGATTGTACAGCTGGTCACACTGGTACCCAGAAAGAAGATAAAGATTATCTTCATTTTCACAAATGATTTCTGAGACACTGCCCAGATGCAAGCCCTTCAGTTTTGAAGACACTCACTTATCACTCCTCATACAAAAAACAGGAAACACCTTCCACTCTCATTTGACTCTTTTCCCTGGTGTTAGTAGGAGGAGACCTCTAATCAGGGTCTCGGGACTCTGGAGAATGCCCATTGTTTCAAATGTCCTTGTACAGCCACAAGTGTATAAGAACATTTCTTCTTGCTGATTGAACTCAGTCTTCCAAGGACGATGAGGGAGACATAGGAACACACACATACACACACACACACACACACACACACACACACACGAGTGAAAGAGAGAGAGAGAAAGAGGGAGGGAGGGAGAGAGAGAGAGAGGGAGAGACTGGCTGGGTTGGACCAAGGCTAAGGCTGGGGTGGAGCTAGAACTGATGTTGTAACACCCAACAAAGTTGACTGGGACCACAGACTGGACCACAGTGAAAAAAATACTCCATTCGTTTTTCAGCTCTACTTTACTTCCCTTAATGCTTAAACCCTAGTCCCAAACGTTAAAATACTCTGGGTTATGGCAAAGAAGAACAAGAGAATAATGGTAAGACCTCCTTCCATTTGGGAAAAAATAGCTCTCCTCATTTCAGTTACATGGAAGAGAGATTCAAAAGAGAGAGAGAGAGAGAGAATAAAATGCATGTTCTGACTATAATCTCTGTATCAACTATCAATGAGACCAAATATACTGAAGAGGAAGAAAAAGATCAGTAGAAATGGAGAAACCTCTTTCCTCCTGGTTGTACTCTGACTCTTCTTGCTTTAACAGTATATCTTTTCACTCTTATGTGGATCCTGAGAAACTTACCAGAAGACCATGGGTGAGGGGAAGGAAAAAAAAAGTTAGAGAGGGAGGGAGCCAAAACATAAGAGACTCTTAAAAACTGAGAACAAACTGAGGGTCGATGGGGGGTGGGAGGGAGGTGAGGGTGGGTGAGGGGTATTGAGGAGGGCACCTTTTGGGATGAGCACTAGGTGTTGTATGGAAACCAATTTGACAATAAATTTCATATTAAAAAAACACAGTACAGCGGAAGCATGCTGGGCCCATAAAAAAACACAGTATATGAGAGAATGCCTCATCCATAAATTATACTGTGATTCCCTCTAGTGAACTGGGCCAATCAGTGGTTTGAAAGTGACTAGAAGTGGTAGTGTCCTTCTCTTTAGGGATGCGATATGAGGGGGAATTAAAGAGCCACACATGAGAGAAAATATTCTGGATATAACCATGACATGGTATTATGTAGAGGAAAATAGGAAAATTGAAGGGACAAGAACAGTGGAAAAAATGTGTCTGAATGTTCAGGATACAATTTAAAAGTGGACAGAACACATTTTGTTTCAAATATCACAGCCTCAAAAGCAGTGTGAAATAGTGGAAAAAGTACAGACTTTAGAGTGAAAAGGACTTCTGGTTCTGAATGTGTGCTAAACATATTCCGTTTTACTTTGTCTGCTAATCATACACACACACACACACACACACACACACATACAGAGCCTAGAAAAAAACACATAAGCCATTTGTAAAGGACTCTGAAAGGTACATAAAAGGACTGGTTAGTGGGCTTGGGACTTGAGTAAGGACTAAGTGCCACTCCTGGTTGAAGCCTATGGGTAGGGTTATGACTTCTACTCCATCCCTGAATTAACTAGATGGTATTCTTCCCCCTGCCCAGTCAGAACCATGGACAGTATAGGTTGGAGTCTTGTCATTTGGGTAACACACAAGTTGAGTAGATGAGAATGGCACTTCATGGACTTTAAACACTAAATTTGACATTCAAGTCTTAAAAAGGAACCAGGACATGAGTTCTGAACCTAAACAGGTTGACTATCTACTTGCTATGCACTGCATGTTTGTGCCAACCTCAAATTTGTATGTTGAAACCCTAACCCCTAATTTAGTGGTATTAGGAGATGGAGCCTTTGGAAGATTGGGATGAGATGAGGTCATGAGGGTGGAGTCCTTATGAATGGGATTAGCGCCTTAAAGAGTCAGGAGAGATTTTCTTCCTCTCTCTGTTCTCTGCCATGTTGAAGTTGGCAGTCTGCAACCTGGAAGAGGATTCCCATCAGAACCTGATCATGTTGGCACCCTGATCTCAGATGTCCAACCTCCAGAACTGTAAGATATATATTTCTGTTGTTTATAAGCACACCAGTTTATGATATTTAGTTATGGCAGCCTAAGCTAAGACCCTGCTAAAATAGATGATTAGATAGGAACTAGAGTCTTATAATATTAAAAACATCTGTGACCAGGTCGAAATTTTTCATTATGTCAAGAAACAGAAAAGATATAAACTTCTGAGAAATCAACAGACACCAATACCAAGATGACACAGATATTGGAATTGCCATACAAGGATTTAAAGACCACTAAAATAAAGATGTTCCAGTGAGCAATTACAAACACCCTTGAAACAATAACAATAAATCTCCACAAATAAATAGTAAACATAAATAAGAATCAAATGAAATTTTAGTTTCAAAAAATAAAATAACCTGAATAGAGTAAAAAAACTGGAATAGAGTTTGAGGGAATTGGAAACGTCTAAAATATCGCTCATGCACGTGGCTAGAATTTGGGTTGGGGAGACTCAAATGAGTGAAACCTGGGACTCTTTTGGCTTCTCCATGAGATGTCTCCAGCTTGACAGTTTCAGAGCAAATGTACTTTGTATGTGTAATCTCAGGACTCTAGAGCTGTTTGTCTCAAGGAAGACAGGTGAAAGCTGCCTTATCATTTATGATTTAGCCTCAGAAGTCATGCCACATACATCTCCTGTCTTCCCAGGCAAACTCAAATTCAAGGTGGGAGGGATTATAAACTCCTTTTCTGGAAAGGAATGTTGACAAAAATTTGTAATAGAAGCATATGAATTGGGATATAATGGGGTGATCACTTTGGAAAACACAATCTGCCACCATGTTCTTTGTCTAATATTGTAAATCATGGATTGGCAAACTACCGTTGACAGACCAGTCTGGCCCCCTGCCTGTTTTTGCAAGTAAAGCTTTATTGGAACACACTCAAGACTGTTTCTTTATATATTGTTTATTGCTGTTTTTGTGTTACAGTGGCAGAATTGAGTATTTGTGACAGATACTGTCTGGCCAAAACCTGAAATATTTATTTTCTGGGCCAAAAAAAGTTCACTGACCCCTATTGTAGACAATTTCAACATCCTCTTAGAATCTGCTACCTGCTTCTCAGTAATTTGCTCTTGATGTGGAAAGTATTTTCCTATAACTCCTCTAATGAGTGGCTCCTTCTCAGTCTGAGGTCTCAGATCCTATACGTCCTCCTAATAAAGGCCTTCTCTGTCTACCCAATCTAAACTAGTTCCCCACATTCATTCCCCATTATTCTATCCCACTGCATTTTATTTTATTCCTAATGTTTGTCACAACTGGAAATTACCGTGTTTACTCCCACTCCTATCTTTACTAGAGTACAAGTTTCATAATGGTGGGTCTCTTTTTTTGTTTGTTTTATTTGTTTGTTTTCAGAGCACTGATGGGACACTAGGCTCTCAATTAATACCAGTGGAATTTTAAAAAAATTGTCAGTTTTGCCCCCAAGAAACTGTGAGTAGTTTTAAAGCAGTATTATATTAATATTTATATCTTGAGTGCTCATCAAAGTACAAGGATCATAATGTGTGCAGTACAAATAGTTTCCAAGTACATGGTCAGATGACAGATCTCTAAAGTCTGCTTCACAGTAGATTCTAAAGAACATTGCAACAGTCTCTGGCTATCTTCTGTGAGCTTAACTTATCTCCTCATTTATGTCACAAGCTGTTTAAGGAGAAAGATTATCTACTCCTGGGTATTTAGAGTGACTTATTGGTATTTTAGAGTGCGCATTTATCCACTCACGTGTCACCATACACAAATGATGATTGCAGCAGGACGATGGCCAATGAACAGAACCCAACCACAATGAAAGAAGGAGTCCAAGTGAGAAATGAGGTAGGATAAGATCATAAATAATCTCCTAGAGGGGATGAGATCTCAGCAGGGTTTGGAAACACTCAAGGGTCTAGAGTATGAAACAAGAAATTCAGGAAGAAAGATCATGTTTAGAGGAATAGCATTTTATATTTCACACTTATTATGTTCCACAAACTAATTATGATATGTATTATCCTATTTTTTTTTCTCATATCAGTCAGATGAGAGAGGTAAGAACTATATCCTGACCTAAATAAGGAAATAAAATTTGAGAGAGAATTCCAGATCAGGTCAGTCTGACAATAAATAGTAATAACAACAATAATAATAGTTATATAACAATTACTATGTGCCAGACATTGTCCTGGGCAATTTCTGTATGTTATCTCACTCGGCCACAGAAGACACCCCTGTGAAGAGCTACTATTATTACCCCCAATTCTACAAATAAGGAAAATGAGGCACAGAGGTTAAGTAAATTACCCAAGTTCGTTCACGACGGGGCCAAGGTTCAAAGCCAAACAGTTTGGCTTCAGAGTCCATGTTTATAACTACCACTTACCTGCTCCCTGGGGCTCCCACATTTCTTCTTGACTTTCATTTTGCTCTTACCAATATCTCTATGGTCATAATTATCATTGTCAATATTTCCTTATGTGTCCAGTTTGTGTCAACTTGGTCAGGAGTGATACCAAGTGAGGACAGTTAAGTCTGGACAAGTTAGATGGGTTTATAACTTGAAGGGGCTCAAGTGCCATACCTGGAATTATTTTGATATTTATTCAAAGAAAATACTGAGCTAGCAAATAATTTTCAGTAGAGACCAGGGAACCCAGAAAATAAACTTTTGTTTTGTTGTTTAACTCTTGATGAGACTGGGGTTGGTATATCTGTGCAAGACCAGCCTAGATGTGTGGCTGGACTTTACAGCAGATGTAGGCTTCACCAAAGGGAAGATGATGGATCAGTTAGAGGAGACACAAAGCCTGGCTTTGAATCTTGGGCTCCATTAATTTGCTATCCATGTGATTTTAGAAAATTTGCTTAAACTTTCTATCCCCAGTTTAAAAACCTATTAAATGGAGCTAATATTGTTTTCTACCTCTGAGTGTGAGAAATAGATGACTACAAGTCAGACACATTTACCTTTAACTGAACCCATTGGCAAAACTGAAGTATCGTAAGAGATTCCCTGAACACAGTAGGAATATAAGTAAGTAAATTGAGTAAAGAGTTTGCATCCAGTATCCCACCTTGTATAAATCATATACATAGTAGTAATACACCCGGCACTTTTATATTAAGATGATCAGAATGAAAAATGGTTATTTGAAAAGGACGAAAAAAGTAATCTGGAAGGGAAGAGCCCTTAAAAAGATACAAATAATAAATCGTAATCAAAGAAGGACAAAGGGGAGCTTTTTTGTTATCTGTATTAAGTGAAAATTGGAAGAAAGACCTCCAGCTTCCAGAACCACATCCTTTTCTCATCCTCTGCGTTAGTGGAAAGGAACTCAACTGGCAGGGTAGTGATTCAGACTTCATAATTAGATGGTGAAGGATAATTAATCTTGGGCCCTGAATCAGCTCCCTGCCAGTATGCTTCCTTTCTCTGTTCCAGTTCTCCATAGCCCAGACTCCCACAGAATCACAAACCAAAAACCACTAATTTTAGCTTGGCTTAATTAATTTCCCCTCCAATGTCTCACCTATCGCCTTTGCTCTTTGTTAAGCTTCTATTGAATTTCCCCATAGATTATGTTTGTTTCCTCAGAGCCTGGAGGAAGGACAATAAATGTGCAATTCTTCACCCTTTGCAACAATCTTCAAGGGCATGGTAGAAAGCCCTTCCCCCTTTCCATTTTTGCAAAAACCCTGCATGAAATTGACATTATGCATATGTACACAGTTTATAAAGGACTGCCAAGAACAAAGCCCAAAGGGATGGATATGCTTTTATTTTAAGTTCTATTTTGGGTAAACAAGGTTGAACATGCTTCAGTGGTTCTCACTGTCACCAATGACACCCAAATTATTCTTGGTCAAGTCCTTGCCAGCCTCCATGTGCATCATGTAAAGGAGATAGAAATAAGATTTGGAGATTTGGACTCTGAATGGATAAGAGTTGAGAATGACCCAAGTTTCTGCTTTTGTGCCAGGATAAATAATGTAGGCATTCTCTGAGAAGGGCAGCATTGACAGAGAAGCTAGCTGGAGGAGAAAATATTAATGGGCTGTTTTGAAATGTTGGGTGTCAGTTGTCTTTGGGACTTTAATAATCTTAACCCCAATTTCCTTTCTTCACAAAGCAAACAAACAAAAATAAACACCTTAAAAGAGGTATTTATACCCATTATCTCAGGTTAGGGTTCACAGCAGGAGACCATGAGAGGGAGCTTTGTGTGAAAGTGTCCTACTAGGAAGTGTTCATCCTTCTTCCCAGAAAGGCTGATTTCCACAGAAGGTAATTCTGGCTCAGTCCCCCACAGAGCCACAGAGACTGTACAAGTCACAACTCACAATATCCAAAATGGGGGGGAGGGCAGGGTTTATGGGTGAGCGATGAAGCCTCGTGTTCCCTCATTTGCATTATTATTACTTTATCTGCTTCGGATGCTCTCCTCTTAGGTTTCTAAAAGTCTAGCTCCTTATGATGCAGGTCTCTACTCAAATTTTCACATGGAATCCTTCCCTAACTACCTAATATAAATTCTTTGACCATCACTGCAATTACCATCACTACCTCCCCCACCTACCCTCATCACCATGACAATTGCTATCTCCATTGCCTCTACTGACACCAACATCACCTCCGATGAGACTACCACCCCCACCACCACCATGATCACCACCATCTCCTTCACTGCCACCAAAACCTTCAACATTGCCACCACCAGCCCCCTGCCACTGCCCTCTACCTAATTTTGCTCCCAGCACCTTGCATGACTCAATGTTATATTAGATACCACTGTTTAAAGCTGTATATCTCTCTTCTCTTAGATACAAAATCCTTGACAACAAGGACTAATTTGATGTTGTATCACCAGTCTTGAGCATCCTTGCCACATGCTAGGAATGAATAGATGGGTTGCCTGCTAAAAGACTCCCTAATGAGGAACTGGAGAGAGATGGAATAATTATGGAGGAACAACCTGGAGGAAATGAAAAAGAAATTGAAGTAGAAGCCCAGGAAGGGAGTGAAATTACCCAGGGAAAGGGAAACCTCTTATTTTGATGCTGAAAATGAGGTGTGGGTAGGATTTCACACCTGAAGGCTCCATTTTCTGTGGGAGGTACTTCACATTTTTGCCTGTCTTAGCTTAATTAAGCTTATTAAACATAGTCTAGAGAATTTCTACATTTTGTAATGGTTTTATTTTAAAACCTTATTTTATGAGCTTGTCAATTAATCAAGTGTGCTTCATTTCATATCATGTCTGATACTAAATGTCTTTATGCCATTTTTATGTGTTTGAAAGTAGACTCAGGGAGGGTATGCAATCTCTGATGGCATCCTGGGCTTGCCAGTGTCCCGGTCCAACCAGCTGCAGAAAGCCTTCCCAGAAGGCAGGGGAAGAAAAGAAACTCCTCTCAATGCTTCACATCCTGACATTGGCATCAACACAGCCATTTACTGCTTATCACATTTGATCCCACAGAAGCAACATGGTTTAGAGGAAAGAATTTTAGATGCTCTCCTGGAGGAGACCCTCCTGGTGGCCAAGTGGTCTCAGGCCAATGATTCCTTGTTTCTGAGTCTTAGTTCCTTTGGATCTAGGTGCCAAGTGGAGTAAGTGGCCTCCATGGCTCCTTCCATCTGTGGGGTCCTTGCAACTCTATAAGTAACCAACCTTGTATTGTCACAGAGTTTTTACAAAAGAGGAAGCTGAGGCTCAGGGACCTGAGGCAACTTTTCCCAAGCCACACTGCCCTTGAGCAACAGAGTCAAACATAAAGTGCAGATCTGTCCAGTTCCAAAGCCGGGCTCTTGCCCTTCCCGTCATACTGCTTTCACCGGGGTTTGGAGCAAAGGCCCCACAGGCTGGTGTGCTGCTGACAGTACAACAGCCCAGGGCTCTGAGTTCCAGGTGGGGCTGAGGTGGAGGTGGTCAGCTGTGCTCCCAGGCTGGACCTCTGCACTAATCGACTCAACCCTCACTCCTCCACTCTCCAGCTTCTTTATTCCAAGATACATCATGCCCCCATCCCAGTCCCTGGTGCCAGCGCTGATGTAAAAACTGTCAAACAATCTGGCCAGCCAAGGAGAGAGAGGCAGAAAAAGGGGCAATAAGGAAAAGGAAATGATTAAATGAAACCATGCCAGATTAGACTCAAGGCCCTTGCGAACCAACTGTGAATGTCTTTGCTTGGCTTGGGGAGCAGTGCAGCCAGTGAGGGAGGGCCTGGCCTTGGTGTCTGAGCACACCTGGCTTCACTCCAGCCTGCTGCTTTGTGTGTGATTGGGCAGGGCAGTTCTCTCTGAGCCTCCTTCCTCACTATAAATGGGGGAAACAATACCCACCTCACATAATTGTAATATGAATCACAAAAGAAAAGCTTGCACAATGTCTGACACCCAGTAGGTGTTTGATAAATGATAGTCATTCTTATTTTCTCCTGAACTGAGCAATAGAGGGCTCTCTGAAGTGGCAGGGTGTGAGGAGCTCTTTGCTGTCCTGAGAAGAGGGATGTCTTCAGACAGACGGTAGCACCTTCCTGGGGCACAATACCCCTCCCTGACATCTGCCATCCTGGCCCAACATGGTACCATGCCACAACCCAGGCAGGTAATGATGTTGCCATGGTGATGGAGTTTCGTGCCCAGTCCAGCTCTGGTCATCCAGGACACGCAGGATTCAGCTCAACAGCTCTTTGTCTGGAGTGGAAATAAAGCTGCTAATGATGAGAGAGAGTAGGATAATCAGCCTCAGAACTATCACTTACTCTGTGTGTGTGTGTGTGTGTGTGTGTGTGTGGAAGCAATTCACTTGACTTCAGCAGATCTTGATTTCTACATTTGTAAAAGGGAAATGCTAAAACCATATTCAAAGGATTGTTTTAAAGATTGAATGAGGTTATGCACATGAAATCCCCAAGAATGGTACCTGGAACATAGGAGGTCCTTATTGAATGTCAAGACTTTTCCTCCTTTCCTATTATTTTTAATGAGCTAGGAAGGAAGAGGGAAGAAGGGGGACAAGGAGGAAGAGGATGGGAAAGAAGTATGAGGAAGCAGAAGGAAAGAGAAGGATGAGGGAGGGGAAGAAAACAAAAAAAGAATGATAACCGTAACTGCAGCAAAAACAAATGCATTCTGTGTGCCTGCCCAGACCTGTATGCTGTTGCTCTGGCAGAGCAGACATAGTCCACATAGTGGACAATCTCCACTATATATTTTGTTTCTCATTGCTTCTGTAACCAACTATCACAAAGGCAGTGGCTTAAAACAACAAAAATGTATTATCTCGTGGTTCTGTACGTCAGAAGTCTAAAATGATTGAGCACAGCAGTATTCCTTCTGCAGACTCTGGGAGAGAATCCATTTTTTGCCTTTTTGGCTTTTGGAGGCCACCCTCCTTCCTTGGATCTAGCCCCTACACCACCTCACCCCCACAGCATCACTCTAGTTCCTGGCCTCTTTGCCGTATCCATTTCTCTGACTCTCTGGGCTCCCTTTTAACTTAGAAAGGTCCTGGTGAATACACTGAGTCCACCTGGATAATCCAGGATAATCTTCTATCTCAAAATCATTAGCTTAATCTCATTTGCAGAGTCTCTTTGGCCAGAGAAGATAATATGTTCACATGTTCTGGGAATTAGGATGTAGATATATTTTGGGGGGAGAGCAGGGAGGGAGTATTATTCTACCTACCTCATCTATACAGGCTAGAAGGTATGTATCATCATTCTCATTTCAAAGGTTAAAAAAATAATAAAAATATGACGTGGAAAATTTGAGAAATTCTCCAAAGATCACACACTTGTGAGTGAAACAGCAAAAATTCAAACCACCCTCCATTTGACACTCTGCAACATATGTTTTTTCTGTAGAATATTAAGATACTCATTTAGGTTTTCTCTAAATCAAAGGAGGTTGTTTTGAATTATCTTTGAGGTTTACCTTGTGTCTGATACTCTGTGTTCAAGAAAAAAAGCAAAGGATGAGTTCTTGGCAGTCTCTACCATTGAGGATTTCTCTTCTTTGGCTCTAAACTAAAGGAGAAATGTGAGAGAATCCTGGGATATTCTGCAGAATGGAAGAAAAGAATGGGAACTGAGCAGAAGATAGAACAAAAGCAGAACAAGATCTGCTCCTATATATACTACTTTGGAATTATAAACACAAAATGCACTTAAGATCCTGAAATACTCCCCGATTGGGCTTTTCTCCTGGCAGCCCCACCATCAGAATGAATGACAAACACATTGGTGTTTTGCTAATTGCACCAAACAGGAGGTAACTAGTCTTGAGAAATCCCATAATGAAGTAATTAGCTACTCCATCAGTAAACGGAAATAATAATTGCAGATTGTTAAAGGTGAAAATAAACTTTCCGATTATAGATGGAGGACCTTCAGCCCAGAAATGTATGCCACCTGACACAGCTGTAAGGGACAGAGATAGAACAAACATCCAGGTCTCCCAGCTGCTGATGTAGGATACTTTCTAAAGGACCATCAGTCCCCAGAAGTTTGAACATGACAAGGTGATTTCCCTATAAACTGAAGCACCAGATATGGAATGATGTATTGCATATACATGACAGACTTTGCCCCAGGTAAAAGATAGATTGCTGAAAGGTCAAGTCCATGTGCAGAGTCCTTGGGTCACATACACCTATTTGCACACCATCTGTGAAGGATCGGGTTTGTTTTTCCTTTTTTTTTAATTATAAAAATAATGGGTCATGACTAAAGATCATTTGAAACATTTTTTTAAGTAAAAATTAAAAAAAATCATCCTTCATGAATTCCACATGTGAATCACCATTAATATTATGAAGAATTTCCTTCCAATTTTTTTCTCTATATCTACATAATAATTCTTTGGAGAAACCAATCCCTCCCTTTATATATCAAAAATAAAATATCAGGGGAGGAGCAAAGATGGTGGAACAGCATGGAACTTTTTTGTGTGTCTCGTGTCCATGAAATATAGCCAGACCAACACTAAACCATCCTGCACACCTAGAAAACTGATCTGAGGATTAACACAACAATCTGCACAACCTGAACCACAGAATTCAACAGGTACGCAGTGCAGAGAGATGAACTGGGAGAGAGAGAAGCCGAGGAGGTCAGGGAGCTGCTTTTGTGTGTGGAGAGAGGATGGAGACAGGGGTGGGGTGGGGGGTAATGTGGGAAAAACACCCCTCCCAAGGGCAGCTGGAGAGAAAGTGGAAAAGTGGAAACAGTGGCATCAGGGACTGAACTAAAAAGGGAGAAAGGAGAGGGTTTAAATTCCATTAAGACTATAAACAGCGGGAGGGCAGAGTCTGAAACTCCACAGCTTGATACGTGGCGGTGCTCTGGTGGGAAAGGGAAATCCCCAAGAGCAGAGTCGAGTCCAGGGTTTTTCAGGCCACATGGGGAGAGGCAGTTCCCCTTCTGGGAGGACACCTGGTAGAGGCTCTGTGGGTCCCCACAGTCAAGGCCCCAGTGGACCGGGGAGAACAACCACATTTGCTGGTGCTGGAACAAGGTCGCTGGAGGTAAAGCCTGGTGCCAGATGCATGCTGTGATTTCCCATAATCCCTAAAACTCTGCTGCTACACTATCTTGTGAACTTTTTCTGGGGCGAGCAGGCACCTGGCCGCAATCTCTGGGCTTCGGCAGCAGGGCAGTCCTGCAAATGTTCCTGGGTACCGCTGGCACCCGGCCATTGCTCGGTGAGACCCTCCCACAGAGGGGCAGAATGGGTCAAAGCCGCAGTCCCTCAGAAGTAAGGCATCAGGCAAAACAGCCACATCTGAGATAAAACTCAGGAGGCAGGTGCTGCCTGGGGCTCGGTCACAGACTGTGTAAAAGCAGGAAGTGGACGGGAGCTAAAGACAAAGGACGGGTGCATGATTGCTGATCAGAAGATCAGAGTTCGGGGGCGCCTGGGTGGCGCAGTCGGTTAAGCGTCCGACTTCAGCCAGGTCACGATCTCGCGGTCCGTGAGTTCGAGCCCCGCGTCAGGCTCTGGGCTGATGGCTCGGAGCCTGGAGCCTGTTTCCGATTCTGTGTCTCCCTCTCTCTCTGCCCCTCCCCCGTTCATGCTCTGTCTCTCTCTGTCCCAAAAATAAATAAAAAACGTTGAAAAAAAAAATTAAAAAAAAAAAAAAGAAGATCAGAGTTCGGATCCTAGAGAATGGGTAGCTGGGTGACGCCATTTGCACCACTCCTGTGCATGCACGTCCACACCTACAAGCACCACAACACTCCACCCTAGTAGGCTAGCAGCGCCATCTAGTGAAGAACAGAGCCCTTACACTAAGCCCCGCCCAACTGGGCCAACCACGATATTCAGGAACACAAGTCTCTCGGCCTGCTTAGTTTATGGACTATAAAGTGCTTCATAGTTTGACTTCTAGGGGAAAACGAAGTAATTTCAGTCCTATTTCAATCTGTTCACTGTTTCATCTATTCAATTTTCTTTCATTCTTTATTTTTTTCTTTTTTCTTTTTCATTTCTTTTCTTTCTTGATTACAGAAAGAAAAAAATCATTTTTATTTCCAATTTTTATTCAAAATATTTTTCTTTAATTTCTTTCCACTATATATTTTACTTTTGTGTAAATTTTTTCACATTATATTTCACTTCTATCATTGATTTTAGTCTGTCAGTGTATTCATTTTTTCAAATTTTCAAACATTTTCCTTTTTTTCTTTCCCCTTTTTTCTCTAATATTTCAAGCTCCTTTCAACAACCAGACCAAAACACACCTAGGATCTAGCATCAATTATTCAATTTTTTTGTGCATATGTGTTTGTTTTTAATTTTAATACTTTTTAATTTTAATTTGTTAACCTCATTAATTCCTTTTCTCAATTCAAAATGATGAAACAAAGGAATTCACCCCAAAAGAAACAACAGGAAGAAACAACAGCCAGGGATTTAACCAACACAGATACAAACAAGATGTCTGAACCAGAATTTAGAACCACGATAATAAGAATACTAGCTGGAGTTGAAAATAGATTAGAATCCCTTTCTGTAGAGATAAAAGAAGTAAAAGCTGCTCAGGATATAATAAAAAATATTCTATAATGGAGCTGCAATCTCGAATGGATGCCATGGTGGCAAGAATGGATGAGGCAGAACAGAGAATCAGTGATATACAGGACAAATTTATGGAGAATAAATAAGCAGAAAAAAAAAGGGAGATTAAGGTAAAAGAGCATGATTTAAGAATTAGAGAAATCAGTGATTCATTAAAAAGGAACAACATCAGAATCATAAGGATCCCAGAAGAGGAAGAGAGAAAAATAGGGGTAGAAGCGTTATGTGAGCAAATCATAGCAGAAAACTTTCCTAATCTGGAGAAAGACACAGGCATCAAAATCCAGGAAGCACAGAGGACTCCCATTACATTCAACAAAAACCGACCATCAACAAGGCATATCATGTTCAAATTCACAAAACACTCGGGCAAGGAGAGAATCATGAAAGCAGCAAGGGGAAAAAAAAAGTCCTTAACCTACAAGGGAAGACAGATCAAGTTTGCAGTAGACATATCCACAGAAACTTGGCAGGATAGAAAGGAGTAGCAGAATATATTCAATGTGCTAAATCAGAAACTATGCAGCCAAAAATTATTTATCCAGCAAGGCTGTCATTCAAAATAGAAGGAGAGATAAAAAAAATTCCCAGGCAAACAAAAATTAAAGGAGTTTGTGACCACTAAACCAGCGTTAAAAGAAAATTTAAGGCAGATTTTCTGAGGGGAGAAAAGATGAAAAAAAAACCAGATAAATAAAGACCAAAAGCAACTAGAATGGGCCAGAGAATACCACCAGAAACTCCAATTCTACAAGCAACATAATGGCAAAACATTCATATCTTTCAGTACTGAATCTAAACATCAATGGACTCAATGCCCTAATCAAAAGACATAGGGTAACAGGATGGATAAGAAAACAAGATCCATCTATATGCTGTTTACAAGAGACCCACTTTAGACCTAAAGACACCTTGAGATTGAAAATAAGGGGATGGAGAACCATCATGCTAATGGTCAACAAAAGCAAGCCAGAGTAGCCATACTTATATCAGACAATCTAGACTTTAAAGACTGTATCAAGGGATGCAGAAGGGCATTATATCATAATCAAGGGGTCTATAGACCAAGAAGACCTAACAATTGTAAACATTTATGTGCCAAATGTGAAAGCACCCAAATATGTAAATCAATTAATCACAAACATAAAGAAACTCATTGATAGTCATACCATAATAGTAGGGGACTTCAACATCCCCACTCACAGCAATGGACAGATCATCTAAAAAGAAAATCAACAAGGAATCAATGGCTTTGAATGACACACTGGACCACATGGACTTAACAGATACATTGAGAACATTTCATCCTAAAGCAGCAGAATTCACATTCTTCTCCAGTGCACTTGGAACGTTCTCCAGAACAGGTCACATTCTGGGACACAAATCAGCCTTCAACAAGCACAAAAAGATCAAGATCATACCATGCATAGTTTTAGACCACAATGCTATGAAACTTGAAATCAACCACAAGAAAAAATTTGGAAAGATAACAAATATTTGGAGACTAAAAAACATCCTACTGAAGAATGAATGGGTAAACAAGAAGTTAAAGAGGAAACTGAAAAGTACATGGAAGCCAATTTTCACGATAACACCACAGCCCAAAACCTCAGAGACGCAGCAAAGGCAGTCAGAAGAGGAAAGTATATAGCAATCCAGGCCTTCCTAAAGAAGGAGGAAAGACCTCAGATACACAACCTAACCTTATGCCTTAAGGATCTGGAAAAAGAACAGCAAATAAAACCCAAAACCAGCAGAAGACAGACAATAATAAAGATTAGAGCAGAAATTAATGCTATTAAAACCAAAAGAACAGTAGAACACATCAATGAAACCAGAAGCTGGTTCCTTGAAAGAATTAACAATATTGATAAACCACTAGCCAGTTTGATCAAGAAGAAAAAGGAAAGGACCCAAATAAATGAAATCAAGATTGAAAGAGGAGAGATCACAACCAACCAACACAACAGGAATAAAAACAATAATAAGATAATTTTATGAGCAATTACATGCCAATAAAATGGGTAATCTGGAAGAAACGGACAAGTTCCTAGAAACATATACACTACCAAAACTGAAACAGGAAGAGATAGAAAATTTGAACAGACCCATAACCAGTAAGGAAATCGAACTAGTAATCAAAACTCTGCCACAAAACAAGAGTCCAGGGCCAGATGGCTTTCCAGGGGAATTCTACCAAACATTTAAAGAAGAGTTAACACCTTTTCTCTTGAAACTGTTCCAGAAAATAGAAATGGAAGGAAAACTTCCAAAGTCTTTCTATGAAGCCAGCATTACCTTGATTGCAAAACCAGACAGAGACCCCACTAAAAAGGAGAACTATAGACCAATTTCCCTGATGAGCATGGATGCAAAAATCCTCAACAAGATATTAGCCAACTGGATCTAGCAATACATTAAAAAAATTATTCACCACGACCAAGTGGGATTTATAGCTGAGATGCAGGGCTGGTTCAATATCCACAAAACAATTAACGTGATTCATCACACCAATAAAAGAAAGGACAAGAACCATATGATCCTCTCAATAGATACAGAGAAAGCATTTGACAAAATACAGCATCTTTTCTTGGTAAAAACCTTCAAGAAAGTAGGGGTAGAAGGATCATACCTCAAGATCATAAAAGCCATATATGAAAGACCCAATGCTAACATCATCCTCAATGGGTAAAACTGACAGTTTTCCCTCTAAGGTCAGGAACAAGACAAGGATGTCTACTCCCACCACTGTTATTCAACATAGTATTGGAAGTCTTAGCCTCTGCAGTCAGACAACACAAAGAAATAAAAGGCATCCACATCAGCCAGGAGGAGGTCAAACTTTCATTCTTTGCAGATGACATGATACATTATATAGAAAACCCAAAATATTCCACCAAAAAACTGCCAGAACTGATTAATGAATTCAGCAAAGTTGCAGAATATAAAATCAATGCACAGAAATTGGTTGCATTCCTATACACCAAAAATGAAGCGACAGAAAAATCAAGGAATCAATCCCATTTACAATTGCACCAAAAAACATAAAATACCTAAGAATAAATCTAACCAAAGAGATGAAAAATCTTTGGAAACTATAAAATCTTATGAAAGAAACTGAATAAGACAGAAAAAAATGGAAAAAGATTCCATACTCCTGGATAGGAAGAACAAATATCGTTAAAATGTCAATACTACCCAAACAATCTACATAGTCAATGCAATCCCTATCAAAATAACACCAGCATTCTTCACAGAGCTAGACCAAATAATCCTAAAATTTGTATGGAACCAGAAAAGACCCCAAATAGCCAAAGCAACCTTGAAAAAGAAAACCAAAGCAGGAGGCATCACAATCCCAGACTTCAAGCTATACTACAAAGCTGTAATCATCAAGACAGTATGGTACTGGCACAAAAACAGACACTCAGATCATTGGAATAGAATAGAGAACCCATAAATGGATCCACAAACATATGGCCAACTAATCTTTGACAAAGCAGGAAAGAATATCCAATGGAATAAAGACAGTCTCTTCAGCAAGTGGTGCTGGGAAAAGGGGACGGCGACATGCTGAAGAATGAACCTGGACCACTTTCTTACACCAGACACAAAAATAAACTCAAAATGGATGAAAGACTTCAATGTAAGACAGGAAGGCATCAAAATCCTCGAGGAAAAAGCAAGCAAAATCCTCTTTGATCTTGCCCGCAGCAACTTCTTACTCAACATGTCTCCCGAGGCAAGGGAAACAAATCAAAAATGAACTATTGGGACTTCATCAAAATAAAAAGCTTCTGCACAGCAAAGGAAACAATCAGCAAAACTAAAAGGCAACCGATAGAATGGGAGAACATATTTGCAAATGACATATCAAGTAAAGGGTTAGTATCGAAAATCTATAAAGAACTTATCAAATTCAACACCCAAAAAACAAATAATCCAGTGAAGAAATGGTCAAAAGTCATGAATAGACACTTCTCCAAAGAAGACATCCAGATGGCCAATTGACACATGAATAAATGCTCAACATCACTCATCAGAGAAATACAAGGCAAAACTACCAAGAGATACCACCTTACACCTGTCAGAATAGCTAACATTAACAATTCAGGCAATAACAGATGTTGGCAAGATGTGGAGAAAGAGGATCTCTTTTGCATTACTGGTGGGAATGCAAGGTAATGCAGCCACTCTGGAAAACAGTATGGAGTTTTTCAAAAAAATTAAAAATAGAACTACCCTATGACCCAGCAATTGCACTACTAGGTATTTATCCAAGGGATACAGGTGTGCAGTTTCAAAGGGACACATGCATTTTCAACAATAGTAAGTATGGAAAGAGCCCAAATGTCCATCGATGTATGAATGGATAAAGAAGATGTGGTATATATATATACAATGGAGTATTACTCAGCAATCAAAAAGAATGAAATCTTGCCATTTGCAACTATGTGGATGGAACTAGAGGATATTATGCTAAGCGAAATTAGTCAGAGAAAGACAAATATCATACGACTTCACTCATATGAGGACTTTAGGACACAGAACACATGAATATGAGGGAAGGGAAGCAAAAATAATATAAAAAGAGAGAGGGGGACAAAACACAAGAGACTCTTAAATATGGAGAACAAACAGAGGGTTACTGGAGGGGTTGTGGGAGGAGGGATGAACTAAATGGGTAAAAGGCATTAAGGAATCTACTCCTGAAATCATTGTCGCACTCTATGCTAACTAATTTGGATATAAATTTAAAAAAATAAAATTTTAAAAATGTAAAAATAATAACAATAAAATAAAAATAAAATATCACTGTTGTCCAGTAGACCTCATTGTTCCACTAGTCTCCAAATGATCTTTCCCAGGCCACAGTGATATGTTCAAGCATTGCCATGTTAATGAAGACTAGCCAAGAGAAGTCCTCTCTGGGACTTTTTCTAAAGTTTCCAGCAAGGGTGTCTCTACTCTGAAACATGAGGTCTCTGTATCAGGTTGGCCACGGACTCTTGTTTTCATGTGGGGGAAAGTGTACCCCAAAATAAAATGAAGCTAAACAAACAGAGCTAAGAGAGAGAAGGAAATGGAGAAAAAAAGAGAGAGTGATAGAGACAGAAACCTGAAAGCATCATTCCATGTGGGTGCCTCAGCCTAAATTTTCTTAACAATAGCTCTGCCCAGTAGATTTCCTAGTTTTTCATGAACCAATAAATGCTCTTTCTGATTAAGTTTGAGTGTCCTTCACTCACAATTGAAAGAAAACTGAATGATACTAGAATTGGTTGGTGTGTACAAGTGGCAGATGCTAAAACATGCAACTGGCTGGTTGAGGTGGGGTGTGAAGCAGTGAGTGGGTGACAGTCTCCCAACTCGGAAGCAGAGTTCAACATCCTGCGCTAATGTAGACTCTATGTAGTCACTTCATGATATTTACATACAATTTGGTGTCCTGCTTTTTTCACTTAGCACAGTTAGAGTGATAATGACAATAGTTGTAATTATTGAACATTGAGCATTGTGTATTATGCACTTTCTAGGCATATCTCAATTTATTGCTCAGCCCTTTCTATTGGGCAAGTGTTATTATGTTCAGCATTTGTAGGCCTAAATGAAGTTAAGAAACATACTGCAGTTCAGACAGCTAAAAGGATTCAAGCCCTATTGCATGACCCAGAATAAGAGTTCTTAACTATTGTTTATTTATATTTTTAAATTTTGTAACCCTGTGTCTATGGGTTGCTTCTTTCTTGTAAACATTTTTAACAAGAATATTATATTCAATTGATAACATGCAATAATCTTTTCCCCCTTTTTGTAAAGGACATAACAATACATGGGTCATTGTTTCTGAGACAAGTTTTAAATCTTGGTGACAAAAATGTTGATCTCCCCAGGGAAAGTAGATTGGCTAGAAGTCTTCACAAGGGATTCATCCCCATCCTCCTTCCTACCAGGCCCCAGTAACTCAAACCATTTCTTTTTATCACCACTCCCTTTGTCCTCAACAGAGAATAAGATAGGTTGTAACAGCATAAGAGGCATTCTACAGCTTGAGGTAAGGAAAGGAGGCTACTTCTTCAACAAAGATGTGTTGACCTTACTCTGTATGACTGGAATTATAACAGTGAACTAGAATAGAAATCCTTGTCCTCATAAAGCTTGCACTCTGCTTAGGGAAGACTGGCCAAACAAGCAATGAATCAACTGAACACACAACGTGAAAGATGCTAGCTGGTAAGTGCTATGAGAAAAATGAGACATGGAAAAGGAGCTGGGAAAGGTTGCAAGTGAACTGAGTCACTGGGGGAGGCCTTCAGTGTGGAGGTGACATTTAAGCAATAACTTGAAGGCTGTGAAGGGCCAAGTAATGTCGACATATAGGGGAGCATTCCAGGAGTGTATTAAAGCCAACACAAAGGCTCTGAGATAGTAGAATGTCTCATGTGTTTGAGGAAGAGCCAGGACCCCAGTGGCGTAGAGGATAATATTAGGAGATGAGGGCAGAGAGGGCACAGGGTCAAGGGCAGAAACTATGGGGCACTGCATGCCATATAAGTACTTTGTTGTTAGCTCTCAATGGGATGAAAGACCATTTGAGCAAAGGAGTGAGATATCTAACCTAGAGTTTAATAGGATCCCTTTGGTCTGTGTATGAGGAAGGGAGGAGGGGAGGAAGCTAGATATGAGGAGACTAAGACAGATGATAATGGCTTGCACTAGAGTTGTATGTGTGCATGTGTTGAGAAGTGATCAAGCCATGGACAAGTTGAACATAGAGCAGAAAAGATTTGATAATAGAGTAGATGTAGGGTGGGGGAATGAGGATGGCCACTGCGATACAAACACCTCCCAAAAGCATCTTTGTTTATACTAGGATTGTTGGAAATTTGAAGTGGACCACGGCTATGGCCTTCATCTTACCTGGAAGAAGGAGGTGGGTCGCTGAAGATGGTCCATGCCACACCCCTGCTGCAGTCATTTAATGGAAAGGAAGGTCATTTTGAAAATATCCCTAGTAACTGGCTTTTCTGTTACATAATTGGTCATATTGGAACATTGTAAGGTTATTGGTCATTAAAAATGTGCCTTTCTTAGAGTGCTCCAAGTGAGTTTGAGTTTTACTTTTCTGCTAGTCCATTTCTTTTTTTTTTTTTGAATTTTATTTATTTATTTATTGTGTGTGTGTGTGTGTGTGTGTGTGTGTGTGTGTGAGAGAGAGAGAGAGAGAGAGAGAGAGAGAGAGAGAGAGAGAACCCCAAGTAGGCTCCATGCCCAGCACAGAACCTGATGTGGGGCTGAATCTCATGAACTGTGAGATTATGACCTGAACTGAAATCAAGAGTCAGATGGTTAACCAGCTGAGCCACCCAGGTGCCCCTCTACTTCTCCATTT
Source organism: Panthera onca (assembly GCF_046562875.1). Taxonomy (NCBI): domain Eukaryota; kingdom Metazoa; phylum Chordata; class Mammalia; order Carnivora; family Felidae; genus Panthera; species Panthera onca. Next base: position 10,845,294 of record NC_138342.1, read on the forward strand.
CTAAATCAGGTTTTGCCAAGTTGTTCTGTTCTGTGTAATTTATGGAAATAACTTAAATGTCAAGGAGTTATTTAGAGGACTGACAAATTGTGGAAGATAACATGAGAGTATTTATATTAAATATTGTTATAGTAAAATAATATATAGAGAAATATCTGGGAAGATCTTAGTTGCACATGGCAGTTTTAACAGTAGGTGTTGAAGTGGGGGAGATTATGAATGTTCTTTTTGATTTTACTTTAAGGAGTTTCATTACTTTTTAATAAGAAAAAATAAGAGAAATGTAATAAAAGATGCAATAATAAGAGTATTAAAATAATTCTATTGCAGGTTATTTGGGGTGTTTCAACTAATCTCTTGCTATTGGGCATTAAATTCTTTCACTTTATTATTTTTAATGAATATAGAATCAATCACTGGCTAAAAATATTTTAGAATTGAAAAAGAAATAGAGTAGAAAAATACTCAAAATTCTAGGGGAAGAAAAGGACAAATTTATTAGGAAAGCATTAATATTGTTAACATATTCCATAGAACATGAAAATTACCAATATAGCACTTGGAAAGTAAAAGACTGGGGTTTTAATTTCAACCAAATCTTCATGTTGACCAAACTGTAATGATACTCATTTTGCTTTTAATAAACTTGTCATCTGTTACCTATACAAAAGAGAAACAAAAAACAAAAAAAACAAAAAAACAAAACATGAAGGCATGCACAGCCTCATGGAGAAGCCAACAGGTGCTGTGGTCAGATCCCTAAGTTTTAACCAGACACAACATGTTGTTTCCCTATCTACTTTGGAAAGTGTATGATAAATGCATATATGCATGTATGTTTTTTCATCTGAACAGTGCTAATGCTAAGTTTCTCCCTCTTGAGATTATTGTTGTGAGAAACAATAATAATGCACCAAAAGTTGCTCTTCATGCTATTTGTCATAAGGTTAGTTCTCAATAAATGGTGACTGCTTTGTCCTTTCAGATTACTCTTGAACATCTTGAAATTCCCATCTGTCAATCTTCTAGCTTCCAACCTAGCTTGTTACTGTTGCCTACTGAGATACTGGGTCCCTGTAGGGGACGTCTTATGTGCTGAACACAGCTTTTCGTGTGTTTGCTGTGTTATAAGGGAATGAAGCAGAGTTGGAGCCAGGGAAGGCCTATTTCCTCACCACACCAGACCCAATGGAGTATTCTGCAATGCTCCCAGGGAGGCACTGCAAACTCTTTGCCCAAAAAACACTGTAAGTAGGGTTGCCATATATGCAGCACATGGCACATTGTGTTATAATTGGTTGTAATGTTTCTACACTTGGTCTGTTTTCCCAACTAGACTGACAGCTCTTGAAACAGGGACTATGGCTTATATGTGCTTTCTTCTTAGTTTCTGGGACAGAGTCTCTTACACAGAGATGCTTATTAAATGATGGATGAATGGGTAAATGGATATATCAATAAAGATACATAAAATCAGGCTTTCTTGGGTGAGTGAGTGAGTGAGTGAGTGAGTGTGTGTGTGTTTATTCCCTGGCTTATTTGTTTTTGTTTTTGTTTTTTTTATGTAAAGCCAAGAACAAGTCCCAGCAATAGAGTAAAAATAGTCACCTTGATATCTTTCCAGTTCTATAAATGGGGCAAATTTAGCTTTCTCTCAGCAGTTACCAATAGTAATAAAAAGGCATAGAATTGATTTCCCAATTCTCTGACATAATACATCAGTTAATGTTGTGTTCACTAAAGGGGAATATAGTCTATTTAAAACTCTAAAAATGTATTTAACTTTTTCTTAAGTGATGAGGGTTTTAATATTACTAGTGGGAAGGAAGAAGGCAGAGAACAAAGAAAGAAGGAAGGCTTAGTAAATGCTTAGTAAGGAAAAATCCCTGAGCTCAGAAATATGCCTTTATTGATGCTTCCTTTAGAATCTTCACCTTTTCTCTTTCAAGTACACATGCACATTTTATGAGGGTCAACCTTACTTGTTTTTGGCCCACCATTTTCAACTGACTAGCCCTCGAACCCCTTCCCTTTGCCAAGCAGATGACCTCACATCCTATCTCGTGAAGACGATGTAAGTAACAAAAACAAATCAACAAACAAAAACCTAGAAACTAACTCTTTTCATCTGCCCACTCTTCTCCCTTTCTCTAACAGTGGAATTGGTGCCTCTTCTTCCATCTGAAGTCCAATATCATTACATTCAACCTTCTTAGGGGTTGAGATCATCAGTTATTCCTCCTCTTCTCTAACATACTTTCCAATCTCCTCTTCTACTTGTACCCCACCCCCCATTGAGAGGGAAACATTTCAAGTTTGCCCAATTGAATTACAAGCTGTCCATTGTTCTTTATCCTCTTCCAGGTACCATTCTCTCTACATCTTCATATCCAAAGTCGTAAAATACTTGTCTACTTCCACTGAGAAGATATTTTCTGTCTTACTTTACTGATCATTTAGCAATCCATATATCTACCTGTATACACCTATATCTTCAACCCAAGATATCCCCATAGGAGCACATCTGTGAAATCGTTGCACTTCTTTCCTTTCCAGTGAAGTGACCCCGGATGAGGTCACTTCCAAAACAGCTCCTCACAGGTCCACTTGCTTTCACAGTGTTCCCTCTGACTAATTGTCTATAATGCAACTAGATTTACAAATCTTATCAGGTCTCTGTTACTTACATCATCCAGGGACTTCCAGTTACTCTTTGGAAAAAGTCTATAACCATAATTACACGTGGTTAGTGGGAATGAGTGGGGGTTGGGGGTTCTTGACCAGGAAAGTAGCAATTTTACCCAGATTTATATTTAGTATTGGATGTGGGTCATACTTGCTAATATCTTTGCTAGAGAGTGCCTATTGTTGAATGTTAATAATCCCCATTTTCATCATGGAATCCACAATAACTTTAAAAATAACACACACATACTCATACACAAATATATTGATGTATTTCTCCTTTTCCTTCAAAAGGGCCCATAGCCATCTGTCTGCTTCACCCTCACCTTCTCATTTCCCTGTACCCTCCAGCTTGAAGCAAACTATTTTTTGTTCTTGATCCTTCCACAGCCTTTCATATATCAGAAACTTTACATTTTTCCCTGAGTTTTCTCCCTTCAAAAGACCTTGTACATACTCAGTTTTATCAGATCTCCGCATTTTAGCTCCCAGACTTAATTCAACTGAAACTTCCCCACTTTGCTACAGAACACATGGAATGGAAACCCATTTTCTTTCTTATTTATCTCCCAATCTAGCATAAGAGATGAGAATCTCAGAAAAATGAATAAATGACGTAAATAAAAGAATGAATGGATGGGTGGATGCATGGAAAGATGGGTGGGCAGAAAAACAATAGACAAATAAAAAAACAGATAAAATGAATGGATCTATTTCTTGGAAATCCCTCTAAATTGCGGTGGGGATGAGGGTAAATATTCCTGGTCTCATCTCATTGGTTGGTAAATTAAATTTCAAAGATGTTATTACATGTACAAGTGATCCAACAACACGAATCAAAATGAGAGAAAGAATCTATTCTTCTAAATTCATATAAGGAATCTGTGTTCCAGACTGAGATGTACGGTTTTGGCCTGACGACACCACTGGCAGATACCCCTGAGTAAACACAAACTTTTCTCACCCCAAATCCTATATATCCTCATACTTCTCCAAAGCACAGTGCTCTGGAAACTCTCTTCTGGGAATTGCCCATGAGTGGACATCTAGTCCTCATAGATCACCTCTCCACTGTGTCAGAATTGGGGCTTGACACCCTCTAAGATCATTCCAGAATTGAAGATTCTGTAATCTATTATAGGCCCTGAAAAGGACAATGGGAGAAATAAATCTCAGGGAGTTATCAGCCCCAATCAGGAAAACAGAAGCCACACTAGGTATTTCACCAGGAAAAAAAAAAGGCGGTAGGAATTAGTGAAATAAGTGCTTAGGTAACAAAGCAGAAACATAGTTTGTAGGTTCCCAGCTCCAAAATTAAAAGGAAATGTACAGAAAGATGGATTTGGTGTTGGGATACTAAGAAATGATAGCTTAATATGAGATAAATACAGTAATCTTGCTTTCTAAAAACTTTGACCCTTGTCAAGGGTTATATAGAAAAGAACAAAATATTCTTTAATAATACCAAGATCTTGTAGAAGAGCAGCTGGATAAGCAAAATGCAAATGGGAGATCTGGAAAGAAAAATTAATTTTATATCTTTGGAATGGCTTTGGTAGCCAGTAGAAAGAGACCCAAGTGGAAGATACCAGATTTAGGCAAATTAAAATGTTCATATGACATAAGCTATGTGTGTACATAAAAAACTAATTTACATAAAAGAGAGTAGAAAGAATCTTATTCTTTCCCCAGTGAGGCAAAGCAGGCTTAACTCACTAGCAGGACATAAAGACTGTCAGTTAAGAGCCTGGCCTCTGGATCCAGAAAACTCAAGTGTTAAATGCTGAGACTGACTACCTCTGTGACTTGCAGAATGTTCTGGACTCCCCTGGCTTGCATTTTCTAATCATTAAAATGAAGACATAAGACTACCTTCCTCCTAGTATAAGTCAAATAAGATAATTTTGAGAAGTAAGTAAAATCTGCTTGTAAAGTGTATTACAAACACATATGGCACATAGTAAGTATCCAATGCATGATAGCCATCATCACTGTGTCTCTCTCAGCCCCCCTACCTTCAGCAGGCCCTTCCCATATTTTCTCAAAAATTCAGAAGGTGACAGGTTAGGACACTTTTGTAGAAGACAATTTGCATGGGAAATTTTTAGAACTGAGGTTCTTGTTCATTCTTGTTCTCTGCCTATACATTTGAAAGTCCCAACTTACCCCAACCCTTCTCATTAGACAAAGTTAGTCCAGATTCTTTTGACTAACTCTGAACTGTGTTTACACCCAAGGCCCAAGAAATCACCATCCTTGTCCCCAGCCGGTCCAAAAGTTTCAGTCACTCCCTGCTTTTCCCATGTGACTTCTTCTCACCTCCAAATCAAGCTCATATTAAACCACCTGAATTCATCAAACAACACATGAGTTAAACACAAATTAGAACAAAACAGAAGAGACTTATTTCCTTCATGAACGTAAAACAGTCTTCAGTTTAGAAGGGTACTACCATCAACATTCCTGTGTTTTCTCCATTGGTGAGCAGTATGAATCTTCCCTTTCTCTACTTGAATTTGAATCATTTTATTTTCTTCATGAGAGGGCTGAGAGTGGAGCAAATGAGCAATTTAGATAAAATGACTTTTGGCATTTGTGTCAAAAATGGACAAAAATTAACATTTGTCATTAAAATAAACAATGAGAATATGTGATGAAAAGCTCTGTGAAACCAGATCCAACTATAGAATCTGATCAGAAAAAAATATTTTTTCTTTTTTTTCTTTCTTTTTTTTTGTTTAACAAAACTGAAGCAAAACAAAGCAAAATATGCATTTGGCCCATCTGTTCCTGGTCATTGGAAATAGTGCGGGGCTTACTCAAATTCAATCTGGTGACATAATCACACATTGGACAAAAGCAATCTAATTTTGTCTCCAAAATCAAGTAAGAGTTTGCCACTCTAGATTTTTTCCACAAATTGCATTACTATTTTCCCTTATTTTAACTAATTACTCAAAAGTGTCCTTTTGAGGATGAACATTCTATAATGGGTACTTACAGTTGGTTAAATGGTAGACACATAAAATGTTTTCTGTTTTTAGGTTTTGTTTTGTTGTTATTTTTGTTGTTTGAGTTCTGATGACTCTTCTAACATAGACTCAGATTTGAATAACCACAAGTGAAGCCATAAATGGGAAGTATAAATTATATCTCCAGATATGGGGAGCGTTTCTCATCACACACCAACATTCTCCTACTTCTTAATCTAAAAACTACTAAGACGGTTCATGGTTTCAAAGTAAGCTTTTCCATGCTTGGAAATCATATGAACATGATATGATAATAATTTTTAAAAGATTTGCACTGGAAAAGATGATGAGGTGACAATTACTTGGGGATAAAATGTAAATGCCATGTCTTTTTCTAAGGTTAAGATTTTCTCAATTGTTTTTCCTGCAGTTTATCCCAGTCCTGTATCTTAAATCCCATATGCAGGATGTTTTTCAGTTCACAGTGCACTCCTACTGTGATTTCATCATTTGGGTTTTATAATATCTGAGGAAGAAATTACTATTATTCCTTTCTTATGGGTGAGGAAACTGAGGCCTAGAAATTGAGCAATTTCTGGACCGAGGTCATACAGCTAGCAAGAAGCAGAGCTTGGATTGGAGTCCAAGGAGGCCTAGCACCAAAACTTATGCCTTTTCTAAAAGTCCTCACTCTCATAGGTCCCTACTCTTTGTCTCCTTGTTAACCTCACGAGCCCTCCTGGAGAATCTGCAATGAAAGGGAAAGGCTTCCTACTTTCATTTCCTGTTGGCTTGAAGGGCAGAGACCCATTCTCATTACTGTCTACTCTGCAGAGCCGACAAAAGGTCTGGCATCCATTGGCACACCTCTGACTGAGCAACTGAGTTCTCTATTTAACATACACTCATTGAGTCTTGTTGGAAGGGAACCAGGAAACAGAGATGCAGAACTATAGTCTAGTCCTGAGCCCCAGTGGAGAAAGCAAAGGGGAAAGGGGAAGAGGAAGGGATGGAGAATGGGGGGGGGGGGCAGAGAACCCATGTGTCCCCAGTCATGACATATGGTGCTCATGAACCCCACTCAGGTTTTGGTTGACCTTGGAGAAGACTTTATGGGACCAGGATGAGAAGAGCCGGCCTAAAACAAAAAGTCATCAGGAGCAGAGTAGCTGGTGCAGAATACCCCTGGATATCAGCAGGAGAAACAGTTAGAGGCAGAGGAAACACAGGTTCTTAAAAATAACTTGTTCTACTCTCACACTGTGAAATTTTATATCTTTAAAGATAGAGATAGGCAAAAGTGCCAGAGGTGAGGGCGGTGGGGAGATTGGTAAAAATGGGTGAAGGAGGGTGAAAGAAACAGGCTTTCAGGCATGAAATGAATAAGTCATGAGAATAAGAGGTACAGTGTAAGGAATGCAGTCAATGATGTCATAGCATTGTATGGTGACAGATGGCAGCTACACTTGTGTGAGCACGGCGTAGTATATAAACTTGCCCAATTACTGTGTTCTACACCTGAAACTAATGTAACATGTGTCAACTATACTTGAATTTATATATATATATATATAAACATATACATAAATATTTATACATATGTAAATATATGTAAATATTTATACATATGTAAATATAAATATAAATATTTATGCACACACACCAGAATTTGCTGAGTTAATAATCTGGGGCAGGCATTGAGTTAGATATCTTCCTATCCTGCTTTATTTATTTATTTATTTATTTATTCATTTATTTAGAGAGTGGGGGAGGGGCAGAGAGAGGGGGAGAAAGAGACAATCCCAAGAGGGCTCTGCTGTCAGTGTGAATCCCAATGTCAGGCTCAAACTCACCAACCGTGAGATCATGACCTGAGCCTCAATCAATAGTTGGACACTTAACCGACCGAGCCACCCAGGGGCCCCATATACTGCCCCATTTAATCCTCACAACAACCCTATGAAATAATTATTCTGATTTCCCCTTTTACAGATGAGTAGAATAATGCTCAGAGAGGTAAATAACTTGTCCAAAGTCACAAAACAGGAAGCTTTCTCAGCATAAATGTCCTCCTCTATAAACCAGGGTTTATAACAGCCCCCTCTTGAGGTTGATGGCAAAATGAAAAGAAAAAATGTATATAGAAAAGAGTCCAGCATACAACAAATAACAGATCTTGAGTCTGTTACTGAAAGCAGAGGAACAGATGCAGTTTGGATGCAGGTGGCTAAAATCCCAGGTTTTACAGACAAATACAAGTGTTTAAATACGTGCTTGAAGATGGCATTTTCAGCTGTGCGGGTTGTCTTCACTCTGTAAGTTGCTCCTGCTTCCTTGTCTCTACCTGTTAATACCAGCAATAGAATGTACCTCCCAGAGCTACTGGGAGAGTCAACTGGGGCTGCGTATTTGGTAGGTAGAACTCTACCAGGGCCTCATGATCTCTCCCCTCTGGTGTCATATCCTGTGCAATCCCTTCCCCTTGAGTGTGGGTGGGACCTCTCACTTGCTTCTGCCCAACAGAATATGTCAAAAGTGAGAGGCTGTCACTCCCATGATAAAGTTCTATCACATAAGACTTTGTTTTAGCACAGCAACAAACAGCCCTGTTGTGAACTACCTGGGGAGAGGGTTTGTGGGGGGTACATATGAGGGAACTATGGGTGGCATCTAGATTCTGAACATGGCCTTCAGTCCACAGCCAGTAATAATTGTGACCTTCAGTCATAAAGCCACAGTGAAATCATCTGAATGAGCTTGCGAGCAGATTCTTCCCCAACTGAGCCTCCAGTTGAGAACACAGCCCACCTGACACCTTGCCTGCAGTCCTGTGAGTCCCTGACCTACTCAGACTCCTGAAGCATAGAAACTAACAGATAATAAATGTGTTGCTTTAAGCTGATAAGTTGTGGTGATTTTTTATGCAGCAATAAACAATTAATGCATGCATATAAAGCATTTGACACAGAGCCCTGTTTGTGTTAGCTGTTATCTTCTCTATATATCAATCAATAAACAAATGTTTACAAAGATTTGTATTTATGCATAATATATCCCTGCAAAATGATCTGAGTGTAGCTATTGGCTTCGTGCCTTCTATACAGTTAAGGAAAAAAGTATTTTTAGAATTTTAGTAGTTAACTTCTCCTGGATAAGGTATAAAGTTAAAGAATCATTCTTCAAGCCCTTTGCAGCTATCCTGTAACCAGGTCTCAGAGAGGCTGTGGGTGTATAAGATTCAACTACACCTGAAATATTAAGGGCCTCCAAAAAAAGAAGGACTCTGTGGAGTGAGTGGGTGAGAACAGACTTTATATAATAAGCCATGTCACTTCTTTTTAGCTTTTCATCATATTATTAAATTAAATGACAATTTTTGGCAGATTGGGTAATAGTAGCAAACATTCAGTTTAACAGCCATGATACAATGTGCACATGCTTTTAAAAGTCAATCTTACAGCCGGTTGGAAGTCAGCCTGAGATGAATTCATAAACACATCTTTTATAACCTGGTTCATTAGCTGTTAAAGGATGAGGCTGGATTTATCTAGAAATTATTTAATGAGTCAAAATAGAATACTTTCAGAGTGAAGACTACTCCTTCTCTAACGCTGTCAATGTTTGGGGGCTTCTCCCTTAGACCCCAAATGTCATCAGAAAAGCTAATGTCATGATGCTGAGCCCATCAACAGAAGCCCTGAATGGCAGGGGCACCTGGGTGGCTCAGTCGGTTGAGTGTCTTGGCTTCCACTCAGGTCATGATCTTACAGTTCTTGGGTTCGAGCCCTGTGTCAGGCTCTGTGCTAATAGCTCGGAGTCTGCTTGGGATTCTCTTTCTCCCCCTCTCTCTGCCCCTCCTCCACTCATGCTTTGTCTCTCTCAAAATAAATAAATAAACAACAACAACAAAAAGAAGCACTGAATGGCAAACTAAAAGGAATTCTGTCTTTCCATGCACAGAGCTCTCCTTGGATACAACACCGAGTAAGAACTCTATTTACATAGCCTTCCCATAGCCAGATTTGCCTTTGTTTTTTTTTCTCATTATATCAACCCCAAGAAGCAGAAACTATTTTTTAATGAACTACCATCTATTTTTTCAACAAATAAATTGAGTACCTCCAATAAGCCAGAAAAAAATAAACAGAGAAATCTAAAGAAGTTGAGACATTCAACTGAGGATACATGCTTGGAAAGCAGAAGGGTTAAGATTTGGAATCATGGCTCAGCTCTGTTGGGCTACTCCGGACATGCCCTTAGGACACAGCAACACTTACTTGTTTCTGTCATAGTGATGTAAGATACAACTTTAAAGGAAGCGAGATTCAATATGAGTTAGCTCCACAAGACAAATGATGCCTTGTTGTTCTGAAGGGTTTGGCCTAGGACTGTAATCATCACTGGGGAGATACAGAGGTTAATGTCCCCAGACAGTGTAGCAGGAAGGCACCAGACCCTTTACTGTCACAATGTTCAGACTGATGAGTCAATCATGTTGGAACTTTTGTTTGTAATTATATCAATCTATTATAACCTGTGCTCTGAGGTACGCTTTCCAAATATACCTTCTTTTTATTTGTTTTTGAGAGTGCAAGTGGGGGGGGGGAGCAGAAAGAGGAGGGAACAGAGGATCTGAAGCAGGCTCTGAACGGACAGCAGATAGCCTGATGTGGGGCTTGACCTCAGGAACCACGAGATCGTGACTTGAGCCGAAGTCGGACGCTCAACTGACTGAGCCACCCAGGTGCCCCCAAATAAACCTTCTTAGAAGGCTATTGGGATGAATGATAGCAACAAAAATCCCACACCACTTATTTAAAGGTCTTTACCATATCCTACTCTCAGTGTTTGTAACCAGCTACATAAATTATTTATGCATTCATTTAACAAATGATTATAGAGCACATCCTATACGGTGGCAGAGTCAGGATGGAATTCATTTCCACTAAAAAAGGATAATCTTAATTATTTCCCCTTGCATCTCTCACCTCTTGCCCTCAGTCTTTGCTATGAATTGTGTCTAGCTTCTGATGCAGTACCCTAACAAAACCATTCTGCTATTTCCAGATTTTGTACAGAGATTAGCATGCATGGTTACACTGGCCAGCTGAATAGGCTTGAAGAAGAAGCACAAAAGTAGGGATTCCTGAACCCATGGCATGTAAGGAGGGCTGTATAGACAGGTGACTAGGAGGATCCCCTCTGTAGCCAGATTACATGGATTTGAAACGGGTGCTGCTCAATAGCTGTGCACAGTCCTAGGTGAGCTATTTCACCTGTCAGTTACCTAGCTTTATCTGTAAAGGAGAATAATAATAATAACAGTAAGTATTTCATAGGACTATTGGAAGGATAATAAGAGCTAACATAAGTAAAGAGCATAAAACAGTAATTGACATTTGGTTAGCACTCAAGAAGTGTTAGTTATTTTTATTAAAAAGAACATTAAATATTTCCATCTGAACTCTAAATCCTTCTATATAGCACGTGATTTAGCTTTCCCTAGTACATTTAAAAAAAAACTATCTTATAAAACCCTCCATACCTTTTGGGGGAGTAATTCTAAAGTTGTTACCATGAACATGGATTATTGTTTTATTATTACGGTAAGAAGAAATGTTAGAAATGTTATTTTAGATATGTTATTTCTAAAACTATGATTTAAAACATGCATCGGTTCTCTTATCCTGACACCTTCTCCTCTTCGGCCTCATAGTTCAGATTTGCCGATTCTTTTGTATGTTCCAGGCCCTTGCTAACCACCCTCCCTTTTCACTCTGGTTACTTTTTTCTGGCTCTTGAGCCAGACTACCTGGGTTTGTGCTCTGGTTCTTCTACCTTCTCTCTATGGGAACTTGGAAATGTACTTAACTCTCTGTGCCTCAGTATTTCCATCAATCAACTGGGGGAGAATGTTTGGCTCACCCCTTAGTGTTGTTGGACCAGAATAACACTTTGCATATATAAGTTCCCAATAAATTCTAGCTGCTATTATCATTCTGAGATCTCAGGACAATTTTTATTTCTTTATTTATTTTACTTTATTTATTTTGAGAGAGACAGAACAAGCAAAGGAGCAGGGGAGAGGCAGAGAGAGAGGGAGAAAGAATCCCAAGCAGCCTCCACACCATCAGCACGGAGCCTGACACAGGGCTGAAACTCACGAACTGTGAGATGGTGACCTGAGCCTAGATCACGAGGCAGACACTTACTGGACTGAGCCACGCCATCGCCCCTCAGGACAATTTCTGATCCTGTGGCTGTTCAGTTGGGACTTGCTGAATTTATGTTCTATGAGCAGCAGAAGAAAGACTCAGCAAGAAAAGTGTGGGGTGGCTTGTGAAAACTGCACAAAGTTCCGTGAGGCCAGAGCACACGTTGCTCTAGCCAGGGAAGCCAAAACTCTCCCCCAGATGTCAGAGCACTCCTGCCCCCAGGCATAACCCGAAAGCCAGGCCTCCCCAGTTCGTTTGGCAACTAAGGCCAATAAGCTGCCTTAATTCGGAAAATTCCACTCACGTTCCCGGTCTCTGGCTCTCCACACGTCCCCAGGGGCTTTTATGCCAGCCTTGAATCTCCAACGTTGAACAGGAAGAAAGGAGGGAATGGAAAAACAAAGAAAAAGGTAGAGGAAAGGTCGGAAATTTAAACTGAATTGTTTGGTAATGGAAAGTCCCTTTCAAGTCCCTTTAATTCTTTATTTGGATTCCATTGAGTGTGTGCCAAGAGGGAAAAAGGAAAGGTTAAATCCTTCTATCAGATCTGGCAAAGGAGCTCAGTCAAGCAGCTTAAGAGACGGATTAGCTCGCCTGCAATGCAGAAGTGTTAATACACAGGATGCCAGCAGGCCCCACAGACCCCTCCACATGGCCTTGGCATCCACCCGCCCTGGGAGGGGGCCTGCGGAGGAAATTGGCCCACAAGGCAATAGTTAGATCCCCAAGGAAGTGCAAAATGGTCCCTCTGCCCAGGGGTGGACCGAGGCCTTAGGTAAATTCACCCTTTGAGAATGTGATAAAGCTTCCCATCCTCCTCCCCGAGAAATACTTACATCTCAGAGATTTTGCCAAAAACCTCAGGGGATTCAAGGATTTCATGTGTCCCACCCACAGACCTTGCCCTCCTGCCTTAAAACTTTGAGATTTTTTTTTTTTTTTTTTTTTTTTTTTTTTTTTTTTTTTTTTGCTTGGAGTCTTACTGCTTTTCACATGCTTCTTCCTGGCAGACTTCCCTAAAGTCAGACCCTTTTTTTTTTTTTTTTTTTTGTAAGATCAGATCCAAAATCAAAATGTGCTTGTCTGTGGCCTGATATGTCTGTGCTTAATTCAACAAGCAGACGAATTTAGTGAAAAATACAAAAACTCGGTCCTTGGAGTAAATGCTGGACTCTGCTTTTGGTTCCAGCAGGCCACACTGGGTGACCCTGGGAAAGTCACTATGAATCAAATGGAGATTTACTAGTCACCTGCCAACCTCCTCTGATATTTGCTAGGTCGCATATCTTGTATGGCAAACTGATTTTCCAGGGATAAAAAGGACCATGTGAATAAGATAGGTCGGTGATCAGCTACAACATGACATACTCTGGAGATGCTAAGATAAGGGGACATAGCCCTTCCTTCCCCAAAGGAGCTTTCGTGGAATAAGGAGATACTCCAAGAAATCAGTGACCACAGCTCACTGCAATGAAGTGTTCCCATAAAGGCTTTATGAGGACTCATGGGGGAAGGATCCATCCCCTCTGAGGAGATCAAGAGAGGCTTCCTGAGGGAGAGAAACATCAGAGCTGAATCTCCAAGGTGGTAAGAGTACCCCACTGGGGAAAGGAAAGATAGAATATTTCAGTCATAAGAATCCCCAAGTTCGAAATCAAAAAGGACAGGTGTGACAATAATTGTTGTGTCTTTCACATCACATGGGCCCAAGCTCATACTGTGTGGCTGAGAGTCTTGGATTAAAACACAAATACTTAGAGGGCAGTTCAGGGCCCAGGAATGGGATTAGAAGGGACAGATTTTTCCCTCCCCCGACTTTCAGAAAGGCAGAGGTTGGCTGTTGAGAATGTTCCTTTTCTCTGCCTCCATGACCCCCCACACCAATGTCTCCAGCTTCTGTGACTCTTTTGAGTAGATATACTACAAAAGTCCATACTTCCCTTCATGTTTTAGATTCTTTTGCCTTCTTTTGGGCTCTTTCCCCCAATTTCAGATCGGAGGAAGTGCTTATTTCTTTGGGTTCTTTGGGAGCCTATCCCTAAGTGGGGGACCCAGGATGGACATTAAGAGAGACAGCTGAGTTTTCTGGGCAAAAGATGCTGGGTTGGGTTTCAGCCTGAATAACATTCTCTGAAGTGCATGCGTGAGTGTAAATGTATAAAAACATGTGGGATTTGGAAAAGCCAAGACAGCCCCTGCCTAGCACTTTTCCCATGAAGTTTTAAGCTTGTGTGTGTTATAAAGGAAATGTAATCCACATATTTCTGATGTACTTAGGTTGAAAACGCCCAAATGCTCCATAATAATTTCTGCCATCCAAGTTCTTAGAGCTTGGAGTTTCAGTCAAGTTTTCCCCTTAGAAACAAGAAACTTCAGGTTTTTCCAAGAGTAGAAAGAACGTGTAAACAGGCACACAAAACTTCAGTTTTTTGTTTGATGCAAGAAAAAAAAATCCCCTAGAATAAGTCCTGCTTTTGAAGCCCTCAGCTGCCCTTTCCATGTGGCGTTTATACTCACCTTATTCTTCACAGGGTGACCTCACACATTCGGTTGCCCTAGTCCTGGCTCATGCCCTTTGCTCTGGCCTTATAATCTACAGTGCCCACTTCTTCCCCCCAAATATCCTGGTTTGAGGAATGAATGGTCCGGTTGCCCTGTACAGGGCATGGCTTTGACATCCCATCATTCTCTCCATGCTTTCCCTTTGTTAGAGTCCAGACAGAACCACAATGCAAACCATATATGTGGTTTAAAATTTTCCAGGAACCACATCAGAAAGAATAAAAACAAGCAAAATCAATATAAATAGTATACTTTGTCTGACCTAATATAACTAAGCTTTTATAATTTGAAAATGTAATGAGTATAATATTCATGGGAGATTTTACATTGCTCCACTCATACTAAGTCTTCAAAACTTACTTACAGTGCATCTCAAAAGGGACTAGCTCTATTTCAAGTGTTCAACAGCCACATGTGGCAATGTCTACATACTAGACCATGCACTTCTCCATTGGGAGCAGACAGGCACAGAGCCCCTTACAAGTGGTAGCTTACAATTCTGCCTGTAAAAACTTAATATAAGAAAGAACATGCTGTAGTTCCCACTGTTGAAGTCTAAAGGCAATAATTGAGATTTATTGTCACCTTCATCCATAACCCATTCTAATTTTCTCATGAAATTGCAACTCAGTTCAATTAATGGACTCTCAGTCTTTGAAATAACTTACATTTTTAAACTGAATGAGATACCACAATTTCCTATTGTAGGAAGGAAGGAAGGAAGGAAGGAAGGAAGGAAGGAAGGAAGGAGAAGGAGGGAGGGAGGGAGGGAAGGAAGGAAGGAAGGAAGGAAGGAAGGAAGGAAGGAATGAGGGAGGGAAGGAAGGAAGGAAGGAGGGAGAGAGGGAAGGAAGGAAGGAAGGAAGGAAGGAAGGAAGGAAGGAGGAAGGAGGGAGGGAGGGAAAGAAGGAAGGAAGGAAGGAAGGAAGGAAGGAAGGAATGAGGGAGGGAGGGAGGGAGGGAAGGAAGGAAAGGAGGGAGGAAGGAAGGGAGGGAAGGAAGGAAGGAAAGGAGGGAATGTAGGCCTCTTTGAACAACAAAACATTAGTTGTTCACAGGCCGTGGGGGTACTCTAGTATCAAATAAAATGGATGGGGAAGGAGGACAGAGGGATGGAAGGAAGGAAGAAAAGGAAGAAAGGAAGGAAGGATGGAAAGAAAGAAGGAAGGGAGTAATTATTCGTCCATGTGGCCTCTTGCAACAACACAATCATTTAACCATTGAGTCTGTTGCACATTGTCCTGTGGGGCAAGGTATTCTGAGTGCCACTCTGACTTTGATGCGCATATGGTCATGATGTCCACCTTGCTTCAGTAGTTAAGTGCTGCCACCTTGCCTTTGCTATTCCAGAAACCCATCATTTTATTTGATACTAGAGAACCCAGGCCTGTGACAATATCTTTTGTGTTCAACAGTGGCCTAAAGAGATCAGACAATGTTCAGCTTCTCAAAGTTCTCTCCCTTACTAAAACATGTCTTAGTGAGGAGAATGTCCTTAATTATTTGAAATGTAGTCTCACACTAAATTCTCTTAAACATTATATGTATTTAAAATACTAAATATGCTTAGAGCTCTTAACACACACACACAAATAAGAAACTCAATTTTCCTCAGAACTTCTATAATTTTATTTACTTATTTGTTTGTATTTTTGTTTTGGGGGGGACAGAGAGAGAGAGAGAGAGAGAGAATCTTAAACAGGGTCCATGCCTAACCCAGAGCTCAATGTGGGGCTCAATCTCATCACCATGAGACCATGACCTGACCCGAAATCAAGAGTTCGACGCTTAACCGAGTGAGCCACCCAGTTGCCCCAGCACTTCCGATTTGTAAACTGAGATGTTCTCAGTCTCATACACGGTGTACAATGGGAGCTTCATAACTTAGAGAAGGGCCAGTCTCAAGGTCCTTGTCCTTGACACAATGCCACTCTCCGATCTACTTTACCTAAGTCATCAGGCTAAGCTTATGATTACATTTTGCATTTATTAAGATAATAAAATGCATTTTTCTGCTAATTCTGTAGACCTTTGAACTTGGTGGGCCCCTACATTCTTTTCATGGCAGCCGACATCTTGCTGAAATAAGATGATGGAAGTTTGGATCTCCCTTGTGATGTTACCTATTTACTTAAAACATCAAAGGCCATTCCCTGACATCTGCCACTAGAAATGACAGATTTTCTCCACAACTGCCATATTTGATTAATAGTGAAGCCAGTTCTCATTTTAGTGTCACTTTCTCATCAAAGCACATTCCTCCGTGGTGATGTTCATTACACACACGTGTGTACACACACATACACATTCTATTACTAATTTATATGGGCTCTTGTGAATTCTTATAAAATATACATCTTACATGATTTTTTCCTTCCTCTCCTCCTCTATTCTTTCCTTTCTTCCTTCTAAGTATGTACCACTGAGATTGGCATATGATAAACACCCAATAAGTACTTCTTGGCTAACTGATGTAGTGGACAAATTCAAAACGGAAGCAAGATTTTTTGAATCCCTTAAGAAAAGTCACAGCTGAACATTTCAACACCAAAAGAGCAGCTTTGAAACTCTATTTGTCATTACCACCCCGACCCAACAGCATCACACCATTTATAAAATCTGGAAAACTCTAACATAAAACTGATTCTGTTACATGGTTAATGGGACAAAAATTACGGTGACTGTGAAAACTTTAACACAGAGCCCCAAGATTTGAGGATAATTAAAATCACAGCTTGAATGCTTAGGAATAACTATTTGAATTTAATTTACTATTGTGAGCAATACCAGGGATGATTACTTTCCCCCCAGCATTTTCCGCTTTGATATAATTTCTGTTTTGTGAGTTAAATTGACTTAACTGTCCATATTTTGCAATTCAAAGTACAAATTAACTTTATGTGTGTGTTTTTTTTCTAATAAAAGCAACATTCAACACAATTGTAAATGTTCTCTTGTTTTGCTTCTGTCAAACACTTTGGATTTGAGTTTTATTTTAAGAAATGTGTGTGTCAGCATTAGCAAACCCAGAGTGTTTCTAGAATACGAGCCTTAATTGTCAAGTGATTTCTATCATAACGTTGGGTTTCCTCTTAGACTCCTTGTCCTTTTTAATCTGAGAAGGCAGTGTGGAATAATCAAAAGAACATTGGGTCCATAGAAACTGTCTGTGGGACGTGTGGTAAGATGTTTTAATCTAAGTCTCTCCAAAATAATAATAGTAATAATAACAATAATAATAAATAAGTCTTAAATGATTACTCTGTGCCAGGCACTGTTCTAAGTACTTTTGAAATATCTCACTTAAAAATGTTTTCATCTCCCCATTTTGGAAATAAGATAAAATGAGGCTTAAAAGTGTCAAATAATGTGCTTAAAATCACAGTTAGTAGAGAGTAAAATCTTGATCCCAACTGATTCAGCAGAATTCCAGCTCCACTGCTACTCCTACTCATTAGACGCTGCAAACTGGAAATAGTAGCACTATCAGGACATAGCCTAGGAATGCTGATTCATGGACCCCAACCTTGAATGGAATGCAATGCTGACAGTGAATCTTTGTAGTCCAGACTTGTCCTAAACTCGTTCTCTTTCTGACCTGAGAGAGAATCACCCAAAACCAGAACGTCGGCTCCCTTTCAGTGGCCCAAACTCCCACAATCCTTCAAACCTAATGCTGTGCCAGCCACTTGGAGTGGTCTGCTTGCCAGGCTCTCTCTTGGAAACTTTGCAGGCTCTGGGTCCCAGCTCAGCCCTGTGTGTCCAAGTCTAATTCACTCCGCATACGGTTCAAAGAATCAGGGGGGTACATTGCAACCAGACAGCATGACTGGACCTGGAGACAAGGGCTCCAAAAGTTCAACAACCTGTAACGCTCAGGGCAGAACAGGGGCCCTTCTTGCCTGGGCATAGAGACAATACATTTTATTAGTCAGATGTCTAATCATGTAGAGGAGGTCCATCTGAGAAAGAGCGATGGAAAGTCTCGGCAGCGTTCACATTCCCAGATTGCCCCCATGCCCTTATACACAGCAAGAAACACCTTTGTATCCTCCCACTAATTAAGCTCATCTATTTTTGCTTAAGCAAATCAAAGACCTTTCTCTTGAAACCAAAATAATTTTCGAGAATGCACCAGTGAATAAAGTCATGCTGGTGATTTATCCCGGGTTTGGCTTCAATGCAAAACTTCAGAGGGCTGAACTAATCAAAGCAAGAGTGTGAGATCATGAGTTAGGGCAGAGAGGACAGGTTCCTTGTCTGCCTGCCACCTTTTAAAGGCATGACTGCTAGCAAATTCTTCCACTTCTTTTTTTGCTCAGTTTACTCACTCTGTTTAAAATCACAAACATACACACCAGCCCTCCCTATCTTTCTTCCTCACTTTATTTTCCCCCCAGTACTTTTCATTTCAAATATACTGAATAATTTACTTATTAATTTTGTTCACTGTCTTCCCTGCTTAAGTGCAAACTCCACATAGATGCAGCTAGATTTTCCTGGTCCAGAATTTAATCCAATACATAAGAATTCAAAACATATTTGTGGCAGTTGTTGAATGTATTATGTGAGTTGATTAGACCATACCAGGTGTTACCCTCTTGAGATCCTATGGACGCTGCAAGTTCAAAAAGACTGCATTAGGAAAGCCTTAGACTAATTCGAATATTGCGAAAAACATAATGGAGATGGTACATTCCAACCATCATGACACTCCTCTGGCTAACACATCTGCCATCTTGTTAAAGAAGAGACTTGAATGCTGCTTAAAATTGCTAATTTTTTATTGCTTTTCACCATTCTCATGAATTATCTTTATCTCTTGTTTAGTAAAAACGATGATGCCATTTGTATGACCAAAAGGGTAGTTTTTTGAATGAGTGAAATAAGGACACAAAGGAAGAAAAAAGCTATAAAAGAATTCTTTGGTGTGTGACGTTTCTCAAGTTAATTGACATTTCCAAACCATATTCTACTGACTTAAAAAATGGTAATAACATAATATATAGCACATAAGTAGCCTAATGTGTGCTCAGTGTTAGATCTTTCTTCCCTTTACAGCATAGAAGTTCTTCTCTAGCCCCGGATCAAGGATTCTGTGTTGCCCCAATTATGCAAGTGTGAGGCTACGCTTAAGTACAATATTAGTCTAGAATTTACAAAATGTTATATTTTCAACATAATTCTTCAATTAAAGACTTCAATGAAAAGCTACTAGAATTGATAAATGAATTTACAGTCACAGGTTACAAAATTAATATATAAAAATCTGTTGCATTTCTGTACACTAATAATGAAGTATCAGAAGGAGAAACGAAGAAAACAATACCCCTCTAAAAATTAAAAATAGAAATACCATGTAATCCAATAAATCCACTATTGGATATTTACCCTGGGGAAACAAAAACACTAACTTGAGAAGATATATATAATGAAATATTACACAGCCATAAAAAGGATAAGATGATACCATTTGAGACAGGATAAATGGACCTAGAGGGTACTTTGCTATGTGAAATAAGTCAGACTGAGAAATACAAATATCATATAATTACAGTCATAAACAGACTCTAAAAATTAATAAACAAACAAAAAGCAAAATTGGAACTATAAATAGAGAATAAACTGATGGTTTCCACAGAAGGGAGTGAGATATTGGGCAAAAGGGGTGAAGGGGAGAGAGAGACACAGATTTCCAGTTATGGAACTAGCAAGTCATGGGAATAAAAACTGAAGCATAGCAATAGTCAATGATATTATAATAGCAACGTAATGGGACAGATGGTAGCTATATTTGTGGTGAACATAGCATAATGTATAATCGTATCAAATCATTAAGTGGTACATTGAAACTTATGTAACACTCTGTGTTAACTATACACAAATTAAAAACAAAAAAAAAAAAGATTTGAGCATTTAGCTAAGTGAGTTGGATCTATCAGAATAACTTCTGACTTATGAAAGATTTTTTTGACTGAACTTAGTTTTTCTTTGGTGTAATTCTGTTTTAATGTTTTTGAAAAAAACAATCCCATTTCTTTTTGAATAAAAAAAAAAAAATACCTAGGAATAAACTTAACCAAGGGGTTGAAAGACCTGTACTCCATAACCTAGAAAACATTGGTAAAGAAAATTGAAAATAACACAAATTAAAAGATATCCCATGCTCATGAACTGGGAGAGCCAATATTGTTATCATCTCCATACCACCAAAAGCAATCTACCGATTTAATATAACCTATCAAAATACCAAAGGCATTTTCACAGAACTAGAAAAATAATTCTGAAGTTTTTATGGAACCACAAAATATCCTGAATAGCTAAAACCAAAAGAAAAAAAAAAAAACTGGAGATATCACAATCCCAAATTTCAAGATACACTACAAAGCTGTATTAATCAAAACTGTATAGCACTGGTACAAAAATAGACACATATATCAATGAAACAAAACAGAGAGACTAGAAATAAACCAGCACTTTTCTGGTCAATTAATCTGCAACAAAGGAACCAAGAATATAAAATGAGAAAAAGACAGTCTCTCAGTCTCTCAGCACAAATAGTGTTGGGAAAACTGGACAGCTACATGTAAAAGAATGAAACTAGACCACTTTCTCACATCACACCCAAAAATAAACTCAAATGGGTTAAAGAACTAAATGTGAGACCTGAAGTCATAAAATTGCTAGAAGAAAACATAAGCAGCAATTTCTTTGACATCAGCCACAAAAATAATTTTCTATATATGTCTCCTCTGGCAAAGGAAACAGAACCAAAATTAACCTATTGGGACTACACAAAATAAAAAGCTTTTGTACAGTGAAGGACACCATCAACAAAACAAAAAGGCAACCTACTGAAGGAGAGAAGATATTTGCAAATGATACATTCAATAAGAGACTGATATCCAAAATATATAAAGAACTCCTATTACTCAACACCAAAACAAAACAAATCATCCAATTAAAAATGGGAAGAGGACATAAATAGACGTTTTTCCAAAGAAGAGATACAGATGGCCAGCAGGCACATGAAAAGATGCTCAACATCACTAATCATTAGGGAAACACAAATCAAAACAATGAGATATCACCTCACACCTATCAAAATGGCTAAAATCAAAAACACAAGAAATAGTGTGGGTGAGAATGTGGAGAAAAAGAATGCTTGTGCACTGTGAGTGGGAATGCAAACTTGTGCAGCCATTGTGGAAAATATCAGGGAGTTTCCTCAAAAAATGTAAAAATAGGACTACCAAATGATCCAGTTATTCCACCACTGAATATTACCCAGAGGAAATGAAAACACTCATTCTAAAAGATATATGCACCCCTATGTGTATTTATTGCAGCATTATTTACAATAGTTAAGATATGGATGCAACCCAAGTGTCCATCATTAGATGAATGGATAAAGAAGTGATATACATGTACATGTATTTGTTTTGTATTTGTTTTACTTTGAATGACTTATTTCACCTAGCCTTATACCCTCTACATCCATCCATGGTGTTGCAAATGGCAAGATTTTATTCTTTTTATAGCTGAGTAATATTCCATTATATGTGTGTGTGTGTATAATGTATATATATACACACTGTATGTCAATTATACTTGAAAAAAACTATATATATATATATATATATATATATATATATATATATACATATATATACATATACACACACACAGACACACACACACACAGACACACACACACATAATGGAATATATATAATGTATATATTGTTTTTCCTTTGACTGACTTATTTCACCGGTGAAATAAGTCAGTCAAAGGAAAAACAATACAAAAAGATTTCACTCATATGTGGAATTTAAGAAACAAAACAAATGAACAAAGGAAAAAGAGACAAAGGGAAAAAAAGACTTAAATACAGAGAAAAAAAACTGGTGGTTGTTAGAGGGGAGGTGGGGAGGGGGGTAGGTGAAATAGGGGAAGGGGATTAAGAGTACACTTACTGTGATGAGCAGTGTGTAATGTATAACATTGTTGAATCATCATTTTGCACACCTGAAACTAATATAACACTGTTTGTCAACTATACATAAAAATAATAAAAACTAAAAAGAAAAAGTTTCAACAGCATGTAAGATTCAGTAAATTCCTACTAAATTAGCATGCCCTTAACCCTCACAATAACTCTTCAAAATAGGCTGAGAAGATGGGAGCTCAGAAAAGCCCCATGGAGTTTGGTGACAAGTAATATAGGTGAGAATAAAGCTTACCTCTCTGGTTCTCAGAAAAAAACCAAAAAACCAAACCAAAACCAAAACAGAAAAACAAAAAAACCAATGAGAGATTTTAATTTGGCGGTTTGTGATTACAAAACGAAGAGTAGATACAGGCGAATCGTATAGGGTCTTAGATGAAACAGGGAAAAAGGACATTGGAAGAAAGAGTGACAGGGAAGGTGGGTTACCAAGACTAATTTTTGCCTGTGCTGAGGACCCCGCTTATTGCCATTAGCATCTGAGGAGTACAAGAAAAATGCATATTACTTTTTTTCCCATTGGTTGCTAAATGACACCATGGAGGAGGTCAGAAGAGCCAAATACGAAATTGTTAGCTTTTAAAGTTCTCAACATTTCTCATGCTTCTTGAAGGCAGGGACCTTTTCATGATTACCTTTGTCTAGAACCACGGAGGCTATGCGCTGGGTCTTAGACATAATAATAATAACTTAGGAGCAATTATTTTATGCCCAGATGTTACCTTGAAGCTTTACACATATTACTTGTTTAATTTTACCTTTCCAAAATTCCACATTTTGTATAGTATTATTAGTCACACTTTTGAGATGAAGAAACTGAGACTCAGAAAGGTTAAGAGATATTATTAATCAAAGATAGGCTGGAGCTCAGCGCCTGCAGAGGCAGAGGATGGAGTTCTTTGCTGCAGAAGCCGCCCCCAGAAGCCTCCCCCTCCTTATTATCAGCAGCCCAACTTAAGGCTCCCTGGCAGCTGTGATACAGCCTGTCTTTCTAGAGCACCCTCCTTCTCCAAGCAGTTTTCATATAGAGAAAAACAACAAAGTAATATTACTTTACAAATAAATTCTCCAAATATAGCAGCTTTCAGATTAAAGATGAGCAGTGATCATATACCTTCTGAAGCTAGATCAGCGCACCGGGAGCTCTAAGAACATATCAGAAGGATTCAGTGTCTTATCTTTCAGGCCCAGTCATATTCACAGTGGAAAGAACAGTAGACTCTTCTGCTCAAAAGACCAGATTTTCAGTTTGCTACCGATGGCCTCTCATGAGCATATCAGTGGATCTCTGTCAAGAATGTTTGCTTAACGCCAGTGGCCTTGAACCCTTGTTAGCAAGAAGACAAGCTTCAAGGTCCACCCAAAGTAGGGAGTCTGATAGGAGAGTCCCCTCATTTATAAAGTTGGGCTCTAACCTTAATTTAAGGATGAACACAAAATAATTCCACCCCCCAACCTCTCTCCAGTACCAACCTCTCTAGTATAACACTAGGGAAAGGGGAAAACATTCTTTGAACTGTTCCTTGAAAGGAACATTTCTTTCTTTCTTTCTTTCTTTTTCTTTCTTTCTTTCTTTCTTTCTTTCTTTCTTTCTTTCTTTCTCTTTCTTTCTTTCTTTCTTTCCTTCTTTCCTTCTCTTTCTTTCTTTCTTTCCCTTCTTTCTCTTTCTTTCTTTCTTTTCTTGCTTTATTTTAGAGAGAAAGAGCATGAGTGGGGGAGAGGGGCAGAGGGGGAGAGACAAACAGGAGAGAGAGAGAGAGAATCTTAAGCAACCCCCATGCCCAGCATAGAGCATGACATGGGGCTCAGTCCCACAACCCTTGGGATCATCACCCAAGCTGAAATCAAGAGTTGGATGCTCAACCAACTGAGCCACCCAAGCACCCTGTCCTTGAAAGTTCTTTACCACAAGTTGGTCCCTAATCATATTTGCAACCCCAAATCTCAGTAACTATGTGGCCTGAACACCGCTAACTGAAAATTTGGTTTAAAGTATTCCCAGAGCAGCAGAACAAATCTTGCCTGGGGGAATCCAGCTTCAAATCAGCCCTCAAATAATTCTTCAGATCAGAAATAAGAAATCAAAGCTTACTATCACCTCTTTCAATCATTGTTTGTCAGAAATCTTAGCAGAACAGAAACAAGAAAAATAAACAGATGTCATGAGCTTATAAAAATAAAATAACAAAACTCTTATGATTTGTGGATGAAATGATTCACTGCACAGAAAAACTGAAACTGACAGGTTATTTAACACCACAGATATATTATCAGGTATTCTTTTTTTTTAATTTTTTAAATGTTTATTTATTTTTGAGCCTGAGAGAGACAGAGTGTGAGCAGGGGAGGGGCAGAGAGAGAGAGGAAGACACAGAATCTGAAGCAGGCTCCAGGCTCCGAGCTGTCAGCACAGAGCCCGATGTGGGGCTCAAACTCACGAACCATGAAATCATGACCTGAGTCAAAGTTGGATGCTTAACCGACTGAGCTATCCAGGCACCCCTATCAGGGAATCTTGATACAAATTAATAGCAAAGAATGAATATATTTTTGGATGTCTTGCTGCCTTGATTAAGCCTCTGACTCTTCATTATGACTCAGGTCATGATCTCACAGTTCGTGAGATCTAAACCCATGTGGGGCTCTGCGCTGACAGCACAGAACCTGATTGGGATTCTCTCTCTCCCTCTCTTTCTGTCCCTTCCCTGCCCCTCTCAAAATAAATAAGCATTATATATATAATATATATATATTATATATATATATATTATATATATACACACACACACACACGTGTGTGTATATATATTTAATATATATATTAACATGTTTTTAATATATATTTTTACATATATATTTTTTAAAGGAAATAATTTATAATGGCATAAATTATCAAGCACACAGGTATAAATATAACAGAGAGAGGAAAGAGCTTTATGGAAAATCTTACAAAATTTTATTGAAAAACATTAACGAATAAAATTAAAGACATGCTTACATCATGTTCATGGACAGTAAGACTGAATGTCATTTCTTAACTGATCTATAAATACATAAAGTCAATGTAATTCTAAGAAAATGCCAACAGGTTATTTTTTAAGACAAATTGACAAATTGACTCAATCATGTTATATGGTGCAACAAGGGCCAAGGAACTGTCCTGAGGAAAAGAAATCATGGGATTTGGCTTTCAAAATACCAAGCTTCAGTATTATCTGATGGTAATTAAAGCAGCCTGGGGTTGGTGTGCACATGGATAAGTAAGTACATGAGAAGAAAAGAAAAGCCTAGAAGCGGGCCCCCGCATGTACAGAAATCTGATTTATGACAGGGCCAGCATGAGATATCAATGGCACGAGATGAACTAGTCAATAAATGATCCCGGAACAACTGGTTATGGACAAGAATGAAATTTGACTCCTATTTCACACCATATATAAAATCAATTCCAGGTGGATTAAATATATAAATGTTAAAAATAAAACTATAAAACTTTTAGGAGAACACCAGAATATCTTTATGACTTTTGGATAGAGCAGGATTTCTAAACAAGAAATAGAAAGGACAAATCATGAACAAATGATGATGTACTCAGCAATATTAAGAACAGCTGCCCATCCAAAAGCATAATATGAAAACTGAAATGACAAACCACAAAGTAAAAGAAGATGTTTGGGCACATGTAATGACAAAATTAGTATTCAGACAGTAAACATAATTTACATAATCAATAAATTAAAGACAAACAACTCAATAGGCAAAAAATGTACAAAGACTCCAATAAGCACTTTATGAAAGCAGAAACTCCAATGACCAGTAAACATTTTTAAATGTTCTCAACTTACTAGCAATCAAAGAAATGCAAACTAAAACCCCAAGAATTTACCATTTTTCATCCAATAGATTGGTAAAAATTAAAGAATAACAATATAAAGGATTGGCAAGGATTGGAGGCAACTATTAACCCTTATATACTGTAGGTAGGATTGTAAATGGTTATAGTTACTTTATAAAACAAGACAATAGTATCATATAGTAATGTCAAACGTGCTCCAGTCCTATAACCCATGTCTCATTCCCAAATATCTTTCCTTTAGATAATCCTGCCCACACACACCAAGAATTTATATAATAATGTTGATAGGGGCATGATATAATAAAAAAGCTTAAAAGGAAGCAACCGTGATGCCCGTTAGGAGTAAAACGGATAAGTGAATTCTGTCATATCCATACACTAGTATACTCTACAGTACTGATGGGAATCAATTAAAACTACATGAACAACATGGATACATCTCAGAATACCATGTTTTGTTTTATTTTTTATTTTTTAATTTTAATTTACTTTGCTTACTTATTAGAATTCAAGTTAGTCAACATACAATGTGGTCTTGGCTTGAGGAGTAGAACCCAGTGATTCATCACTTACACACAACAGCCAGTGCTCATCCCAACAAGTGCCCTCCTTGATGCCATCGCCCATTTAGCCCATCCCCCCACCTCCCCTCCAGCAACTCTCAGTTTGTTCTGTGTATTGAAGAGTCTCTTATGGTTTGCCTCCCTCTGTTTTTATCTTATTTTTCCTTCCCTTGCTAAGCAAACAAAAGCAAATAACAGGATCAATGGCAATGTTATTCCATATACATAGTAAATGTATAGTAAAACCTTGGTTTGTGAGCATAATCCGTCAATTCATTCCAGACACATGCTTGTAATCCAAAGCACTTGTGTATTTAAACGAGTTTCCCCGTAAGAAATAATGGAAGGAAACTCAGATGATTTGTTCCACAACCCAAAAATATTCATATAAAAATGATTACAATATTGTAATATAATACAAAATAATAAAGAAAATACAAGACATAAAGAAAAATAAACAGAGGGAGGAGCCAAGATGGCAGAACAGCATGGAAGCTTTTTGTGTGTCTCGCGTCCATGAAATAGAGCCAGACCAACACTAAACCATCCTACACACCTAGAAAACTGATTGGAGGATTAACACAACAAGATGCACAACCTGAACCACAGAATTCAGCAGGTACGCGGCGCGGAGAGCTGAACTTGGGGAGCAAGAAGCCGAGAAAGGTAAGGAACCGCTTTTGCGGGCGGAGAGAGGACGGAGACTGGGGAGGAGGGGAGAATACGGGAAAAGCACCCCTCCCCAAAAGCAGCTGGAGAGAAAGTGGAAAATTGGAAACAGCCGCAGGGACGAAACTAAGAAGGGAGAAAGGAGAGGGTTTAAATTCCATTAAGACTGTAAACGAGGGACGCGCAGAGGCTGCAACTCCGCAGCTCCATACCTGGCGGTGCTCTGGTGGGAAGGGCGAATCCCCAGGAGCAGAGTGGGGTCCGGGAGGTTCTCGGGCCACACGGGGAAAAGCGGTTCCACTGCTGGAAGGACATTTGGTACAGACTGTTGAAGCCACCTGGTCCCAGCAGACCCCAGAAAACGGCCACTTTCTCTGATGCTGGAACAAGGTCATTAAGGGTGAAGCTTGGTGCCAGATGTGAGTTGTGATTTTCCATAACCCCTGAAACACTGCTGCTACACTGTCTCGCGAATATTTTCTGGGGCGGGCTGGCACCTGGCCGCAGTCTAGGGGCACCGACAGCAGCAAGGTCCAGCGGGCATGCCTGGGTGCAGCCAATATTCGGCCACTGTTCATTCGGCCACTGCTCGGGGTGACCCTCCCGCAGAGGGGCGGAGCGGGTCAAAGCCGCCGTCCTCCGGAAGTAAGGGGCCGGGGAAAACAGCCACATCTGAGACAAAACTCGGGAGAGAGGTACTGCCTGGGGCCTGGTCACGGAGAATGGAAAAGCAGGGAGTGGACGAGAGCTGAAGACAGAGGACTGGTGCTCAATTGGTGATCTGGGAGAACAGACTAGGTGGCCGGGTGGCGCCATTTTTACTGCGCATGCGCATACGCACCTACAAGCGCCGCAACACTCCACCCCAGTAGGCTAGCAGCGCCATCTACTGGACAGCGGAGCCATTACACTGAGCACCGCCCCCCCCCCCCCCCCCCAACTGGGCCAACTTCTCTCCTCAAGAACACAAGTCTCACTGCGGGCTTAGCAGGTTCAATTTTCTTTCTTTCTTTTTTTTTTTCTTTTTCCTTTTTCTCTTTTACAATTCTTTTCTTTTTCTTGAATACAGAAAGAGAAAAAATTCATTTTTATTTTCAATTTTTATTAAAAATATTTTTTATAACTATATTTTTTACTTTTGTGTAATTTTTTTTTCAAATCCTACTTCTGTCATTTTATTTCAGTATACTTCAGTGTACTCACCTTTTCAAATTTTCAAAAAATTTCCTTTTTTTCTTTCTTTTTCTGTTTTCTCATTTTTGTTTCTTTTCTTTTTCTTAAATGCAAAAAGAGAAAAACTTCATTTCTACTTTCAATTTATATTAAAAGTATTTTTATTTAATTTTCATTACTATATTTTTTCTGTTATGAAAATTTTTTCAAATTCTATTTTACTTCCATTATTTTTTTTTGGTCTACTACAGTGTATTCACTTTTTCAAATTTTCAAATGCTTTTTTTCTTTTTTTAATCTTTTTTTCTCTTTTTCATTTCCTTTCTTTTTTCTTAAATACAGAAAATGAAAAAATTTATATTTATTTTTGATTATTATTAAAAATATTTTTCTTTAATTTTTTCTACTATATTCTTTACTTTTTAAATATTTTTTTCAAATTCTATTTTACTCCCGTCATCTCATTTTAGTCTACTTCCGTGTATTCATTTTTTCAAATTCTCAAACGCTTTCCTTTTTTTCTCCCCCCCCCCCTTTTTTTCTCTAATCTGTCAAACCACGTTCAACACCCAGACCAAAACACACCTAGGATCTAGCATCATCTATTCGATTTTGGTGTGTGTTGTGTTTTTAATTTTTAATTTTAATATTTTTTAATTTTTTTTTAATTTTAATTTTTCTACTTCATTAATTCCTTTTATCCCTTCAAAATGAAAAAATGAAGGTTTTCACCCCAAAAGAAAGAGAATGAAGAAACGACAGCCAGTGATTTAACCAACACAGATACTAGCAAGATGTATGAACCAGAATTTAGAATCACGATAATAAGAATACTAGTTGGAGTCAAAAATAGATTAGAATCCCTTTCTGCAGAGATAAAAGAAGTAAAAAATAGCCAGAATGAAATTAAAAATACTATAACTGAGCTCCAATCATGGATGGATGCAGCGGTGGCAAGGATGGAAGAGGCAGAACAGAGAATCAGTGATACAGAGGACAAACTTACAGAGAATAAAGAAGCAGAAAAAAAAGAGGGAGATTAAGGCAAAAGAGCACAGTTTAAGATTTAGAGAAATCAGTGACTCATAAAAAAGGAGGAACATCAGAATCATAGGGGTCCCAGAGGAGGAAGAGAGAGAAATAGCGGTAATAGGGTTATATGAGCAAATCATAGCAGAAAACTTTGCTAATCTGGGGAAAGACACAGACATCAAAATCTAGAAAGCACAGAGGACCCCCATTATATTCAACAAAAACTGACCATCAACAAGGCATATCATAATCGAATTCACAAAATACTCACGCAAGGAGAGACTCATGAAAGCAGCAAGGGAAAAAAAAGTCCCTAACATACAAGGGAAGACAGATCAGGTTTGCAGCAGACCTATCCACAGAAACTTGGCAGGCCAGAAGGGAGTGGCAGGATATATTCAGTGTGCTGAATCAGAAAAATATGCAGCCAAGAATTCTTTATCCAGCAAAGCTGTCATTCAAAATAGAAGGAGAGATAAAAAGTCTCCCAGACAAACAAAAACTAAAGGAGTTTGTGACCACTAAACCAGCCCTAAAAGAAATTTTAAGGGGGACTTTCTGAGGGGAGAAAAGATGAAAATATATATACAAAATTAAATACCAAAAGCAACAAAAGATTAGAAAGGACCAGAGAACATCACCAGAAACTCCAACTCTACAAGCATCATAATTGCAATAAATTCATATCTTTCAGTACTCACTCTAAACATCAATGGAATCAATGCTCCAATCAAAAGACATAGGGTAACAGAATGGATAAGAAAACAAGATCCATTTATACGCTGTTTACAAGAGACCGACTTTAGACCTAAAGGCACCTTCAGATTGAAAAAAAGGGGATGAAGAACCATCTATCATGCTAATGGTCAACAAAAGCAAGCCAGAGTAGCCATACTTATATCAGACAATCTAGACTTTAAAGACTGTATCAAGGGATGCAGAAGGGCATTATATCATAATCAAGGGGTCTATAGACCAAGAAGACCTAACAATTGTAAACATTTATGTGCCAAATGTGAAAGCATCCAAATATATAAATCAATTAATCACAAACATAAAGAAACTCATTGATAGTCATACCATAATAGTAGGAGGCTTCAACACCCCCACTCACAGCAATGGACAGATCATCTAAAAAGAAAATCAAGGAATCAATGGCTTTGAATGACACACTGGACCACATGGACTTAACAGATACATTGAGAACATTTCATCCTAAAGCAGCAGAATTCACATTCTTCTCCAGTGCACTTGGAATGTTCTCCAGAACAGGTCACATTCTGGGACACAAATCAGCCTTCAACAAGCACAAAAAGATCAAGATCATACCGTGCATAGTTTTAGACCACAATGCTATGAAACTTGAAATCAAGCACAAGAAAAAATTTAGAAAGATAACAAATATTTGGAGACTAAAAAACATCCTGCTGAAGAATGAATGGGCTAAACAAGAAGTTAAAGAGGAAACTGAAAAGTACATGGAAGCCAATTTTCACGATAACACCACAGCCCAAAACCTCAGAGACGCAGCAAAGGCAGTCAGAAGAGGAAAGTATATAGCAATCCAGGCCTTCCTAAAGAAGGAAGAAAGATCTCAGATACACAACCTAACCTTATGCCTTCAGGATCTGGAAAAAGAACAGCAAATAAAACCCAAAACCAGCAGAAGACAGACAATAATAAAGATTAGAGCAGAAATTAATGCTATTAAAACCAAAAGAACAGTAGAACACATCAATGAAACCAGAAGCTGGTTCCTTGAAAGAATTAACAATATTGATAAACCACTAGCCAGTTTGATCAAGAAGAAAAAGGAAAGGACCCAAATAAATAAAATCAAGATTGAAAGAGGAGAGATCACAACCAACCAACACAACAGAAATAAAAACAATAATGAGAATTTTATGAGCAATTATATCCAATAAAATGGGTAATCTGGAAGAAATGGACAAATTCCTAGAAACATATACACTACCAAAACTGAAACAGGAAGAGATAAGAAATTTGAACAGACCCATAACCAGTAAGGAAATCGAACTAGTAATCAAAACTCTGCCACAAAACAAGAGTCCAGGGCCAGATGGCTTTCCAGGGGAATTCTACCAAACATTTAAAGAAGAGTTAACACCTTTTCTCTTGAAACTGTTCCAAAAAATAGAAATGGAAGGAAAACTTCCAAACTCTTTCTATGAAGCCAGCATTACCTTGATTGCAAAACCAGAGACCCCACTAAA
This sequence comes from Panthera onca, assembly GCF_046562875.1. Lineage (NCBI taxonomy): Eukaryota > Metazoa > Chordata > Mammalia > Carnivora > Felidae > Panthera > Panthera onca. Next base: position 10,877,264 of record NC_138342.1, read on the forward strand.
AAGGAGAACTATAGACAAATTTCTCTGATGAACATGGATGCAAAAATCCTCAACAAGATATTAGCCAACTGGATCTAGCAATACATTAAAAAAATTATTCACCACGACCAAGTGGGATTTATAGTTGGGATGCAGGGCTGGTTCAATATCCACAAAACAATTAATGTGATTCATCACACCAATAAAAGAAAGGACAAGAACCATATGATCCTCTCAATAGATGCAGAGAAAGCATTTGACAAAATACAGTATCCTTTCTTGATAAAAACCCTCAAGAAAGTAGGGGTAGAAGGATCATACCTCGAGATCATAAAAGCCATGTATGAAAGACCCAATGTTAATATCATCCTCAATGGGGAAAAACTGAGAGCTTTCCCCCTAAGGTCAGGAACAAGACAGGGATGTCGACTCTCACCACTGTTATTCAACATAGTATTGGAAGTCTTAGCCTCTGCAGTAAGACAACACAAAGAAATAAAAGGCATCCAAATCGGCCAGGAGGAGGTCAAACTTTCACTCTTCGCAGATGACATGATACTCTATATGGAAAACCCAAAAGATTCCACCAAAAACCTGCTAGAACTGATCCGTGAATTCAGCAAAGTTTCAGTATATAAAATCAATGCACAGAGATAGGTTGCATTCCTATACACCAACAATGAAGCGACAGAAAGAGAAATCAAGGAATTGATCCCATTTACAGTTGCACAAAAAACCATAAAATACCTAGGAATAAATCTAACCAAAGAGGTAAAAAATCTATACACTGAAAACTATAGAAAGCTTATGAAAGAAATTGAAGAAGACACAAAAAAATGAAAAAGATTCCATGCTCCTGGAAAGGAATAACAAATATTGTTAAAATGTCAATACTACCCAAAGTAATCTACATAGTCAATGCAATCCCTATCAAAATAGCACCAGCATTCTTCACAGAGCTAGACCAAATAATCCTAAAATTTGTATGGAACCAGAAAAGATCCCAAATAGCCAAAGCAATCTTGAAAAAGAAAACCAAAGCAGGAGGCATCACAATCCCAGACTTCAAGCTATACTACAAAGTTGTAATCATCAAGACAGTACGGAACTGGCACAAAAACAGACACTCAGATCATTGGAATAGAATAGAGAACCCAGAAATGGACCCACAAACGTATGGCCAACTAATCTTTGACAAAGCAGAAAAGAATATCCAATGGAATAAAGACAGTCTCTTCAGCAAGTGGTGCTGGGAAAACTGGACAGCGGCATGCAGAAGAATGAACCTGGACCACTTTCTTACACCAGACACAAAAATAAACTCAAAATGGATGAAAGACTTCAATGTAAGACAGGAAGCCATCAAAATCCTCGAGGAAAAAGCAGGCAAAATCCTCTTTGATCTTGCTCGCAGCCACTTCCTACCCAACACATCTCCGGAGGCAAGGGAAACAAAAGCAAAAATGAACTCCTGGGACCTCATCAATATAAAAAGCTTCTGCACAGCAAAGGAAACAATCAGCAAAACTAAAAGGCAACAGACAGAATGGGAAAAGATATTTGCAAATGACATATCAGATAAAGTGTTAGTATCCAAAATCTATAAAGAACTTATCAAACTTATCAAACACCCAGTAAACAAATAATCCAGTGAAGAAATGGTCAAAAGTCATGAATAGACACTTCTCCAAGGAAGACATCCGGATGGCCAACCGACACATGAAAAAATGCTCAACATCTCTCATCATTAGGGAAATACAAATCAAAACCCAATGAGCTACCACCTTACACCTGTCAGAATGGCTAACATTAACAACTCAAGCAAAAACAGATGTTGGCAAGGAAGTGGAGAAAGAGGATCTCTTTTGCATTGTTGGTGGGAATGCAAGCTGGTGCAGCCACTCTGGAAAACAGTATGGAGGTTCCTCAAAAAACTAAAAATAGAACTACCCTACGACCCAGCAATTGCACTACTAGGCATTTATCCACAGGATGCAGGTGCTCTGTTTCGAAGGGATGCATGCACCCCCATGTTTACAGCAGCACTATCAACAATAGCCAAAATATGGAAAGAGCCCAAATGTGCATCGATGGATGAATGGATAAAGAAGATGTGGTATATATATATATATATATATATATATATATATATATATATATACACACACACACAACGGAGTATTACTTGGCAATCAAAAAGAATGAAATCTTGCCATTTGCAACTATGTGGATGGAACTGGAGGGTATTATGCAAAGTGAAATTAGTCACAGAAAGACAAAAATCATATGACTTCACTCATATGATGACTTTAAGAGACAAAACAGATGAACATAAGGGAAGCAAAACAAAAATAATATAAAAACAGGGAGGGGGACAAAACAGGAGAGACTCATAAATATGGAGAACAAACATAGGGTTACTGGTGGCATTGTGGGAGGGGGGATTGGCTAAATGGGTAAGGGGCATTAAGGAACCTACTCCTGAAATCATTGTTGCACTATATGCTAACTAATTGGGATGTAAATTTTTAAAAATAAAAAATAAAATTTAAAAAAAGGAAAATAAACCTGCACTTACCTTTGAAAACCTTCATGGTTGGTGTGAGGGAGACAAGAGAGAGGAGGGTTATTGTGCAGGACGACTTTCACTATCACTAATGGAATCACTGCTGTCTAGTGGCTAATGGAATCTTTTTCTTTTCGTGCAACTTTAACAAGGAGTCTATCCATTGACCTAGAATGAATCAAAGCATCCCTAAGCTTACTCTTATATGGAAAAGCAAAGGACTGTCAATAGGTGCTTTGAAGTGACCAAAAAAAAAAAAAAAAAAAAATACATCAGTGCCAGTTGTGGGCACCCTCCAATGTTCTGAAAAATTACTGATTTGTGCCAAACACCATGGCCTGAGACTGAGCATCCAAAAAGGAGATGATAACCCGTAATCCAGCAGCGAGAGGCAGAGAGAGAGAGAAAGACAGAGAGAGAGGTAAGGAGGTAGAGAGAGAAAAGAGCTCAGTTGTGATCATGTGACATTTGGCATTATGTACTACTTGTATTGAAAGACATCGCTCGTTTATCAAGTTAAAATTTAGGAGAAATGTTTGCTCATCTTGCAGAACCCTTGCAGAATAAGTTGTATGCAATCCAAGAAAAAATTCTATTGTTAAAAAAGACAAACACAAATGGTATAATGGTAAAGACAGAAAGGGTAGGTTCTACACAAAATTCAGGTTTGCAGTTTCCTCTGAAAGGAGAACAGGTATGTGATGAGGGGATACATATGGTGGGTTTCAAAAGCATTAGGTGATGGTATGTAGGCATCTTTATTGTTATTTTATATAATGTGTGTATTTTTAAAATTAATTTATTCAAATTTAATATAAACATTAAAAAGAAATTGAATGTGCAAATGACTTAATTGTATACCATCTTGCATTGGAAATCATTCACTTATTTTTCCTTTTATGAAGTATTGTAGCTAATGATATTCATAACTAATACTTAATAAACCCTTACTACATGTGAGGCGCTGAATAACTACTTTATATTTATTATGTCACTCAATTTTCTCAGACCTTTTAATCTTTAGGTCAGTAATGTAGATAAGTAGACTAAAGCACAAAGGCGTTAAGTATAGTCCCAAGGTTTCATAAATACTGAAGTGGCCCATGTTGGCTTCCTTGAGTTCACCATGCCCTAGTTTTCAGTATCCTGTGCAATTTCTAGCTGCTGAATACATATTCAGTAGTCAATGGACTAGCAGTATGGTTCCTATTGCTAAGAAAGTTGGGTAGTCTGACCCAATGATCTTCTGAAATGACCTTTAAGAGTATGACTCTTCCAAGTAGAGACTGATAACTAGTGAAATTCAATAGGAAAGATGTCAACCATCTTGGACACTATAAATAAGTCAATTCATAGAGTGAATCCAAAACAATACAGAAATGCATGGGTTTGTTTTCTAATAGGATTCTTGAAAAACACCCAAGCCTGCTGATCAAAGGAAGAATCAGAGGGAACCCCCAAGTATGGAGCAGTCCTTCCAGGTGATATTCTGTTTCTTTGAGCTCCCTCGTTTTATTTTCACATCCATTCTGCCGTGGGAGTATTTTATTTTCTTTTATAGATGAGAAAACTGACACTTAAGCATACTTTCTGCCTCACCCATAGGGTGCCCCCTTAGCAATGAAGAGATGTGCATTAGAATTCAGGCCTGTCTGTCTCCACAGCATCTTTCCTCTGCAAGATCATATCAAGAAGGAAATACTTGGGGCATCTGGGTGGCTCAGTCAGTTAAGTGTCCGACTCTTGATTTCGACTCAGGTTGATATCAGGGTCATGAGATCAAGCCTGTGTCAAGCTCTGCACTGAACACAGAGCCTGCCTAAGATTCTCTCTCTCCTTCTCTTTCTGCCCCTCCCCTACTTGTGCATGCAGATGTACTCTCTCTCTCTCTCTCTCTCTCTCTCTCTTAAAAAATATATAGAAGGATGGGAGCCTGATTAAGTGTTCGACTTTGGCTCAGGTCATGATCTCATGGTTCATGAGCCTGAGGCCTGCATCGGGCCCTGTGCTGACAGCTCAGAGCCTGGAGCCTGCTTCAGATTCTGTGTCTCCCTCTCTCTCTACCCCTCCCCTGCTTGCGCTCTGTGGCTCTCTCTCCCAAAAAAATAAACGTTACAATTTTTTTTAATTAACAAAAAAGAAGGAAACACTATCAAGCCACTGCTATGTGTCAGTGTGTCCAATGGGTACAAAGTGGATTATCCTGGGACATCCCATGCCATCAGCTTTGGTGTCAAATGATATATTCGGGTTTGAATACAGAATTTACATGAACCACGATCTTTATAATTCTCATCTGGAAAATTGTAATAATTAACAGTTATAATAATAATAACAACAACCTTACAAAATTGTCATAGTGATTACAAAAACTATTACATATAAAATGTTTGACATCTAGTAGACGTTTATAGGGGTTTATGCTCTTACTCATTCTGCTATTCTCTGGGTAGGAAATTGGTCAACTGGGCTTGGATTTTCCACCAAATAGCTGAGAGGGCTTGATGAATTCATTCCCCTCCTCTAGGGATTCGTCATCAGCCCTAGGTGGTAGACCAGATGACATTAGGAAGATCAATCCCCAAGAGCCTCAGTGGACTAATAAAGTTTCAAACATGAGATGGCAGAGAGGGGAGAAAATGAATCCCAATCTATTCTCTTCTGATACAGCAGGAAACCTAACCCTCACCACCCACCTCGCTGGGATCTGGGAAGGATTAATGAGACATAATGCTCAGTGCTCTGCCGGGAGCTTTACTGCCTTACAGAGGGAAAAATCCCATTGTTGCCAGCAAACAAGACTGACAATTTGATGAGGTGTGAATATTTTTAGTGTAACAGTATGTAAACACGGCTTTTTTCATCTAAGTCATCACTCTGTGCACACACCCTTATGCATTTTTATGAGGCCATTTCTCCATGGCTGTAAATATTCTTTGCTTGCCCTTTTCTGGGAGCTTGAAGAATGTGCTGACCAGGGGCCCCCGCTGAACCTCTGAGCTGATTCCTAAGGCTCACCACATTCTCTGAGAGAAATGTTAATAGGCATATTCACATTTCATGCCAATGTGTATGCCTTCCCTCTGGCCAATACAAAGTGCATCGTGCAAGGTCAGGCACAAAAGGAGGCCTCTGTTGGAGAAGGTTCAACCATCCTACAGTGATGAATATGGGGCAGCAACACGATCGCCAAGATATAAATGTGGAAAAAAGGCACGATGCCTGATTCCAAATTGTGTCCCTGCCACATTGCTTAATACAGCAGAAAAGCACCAACTCTTCAAACCAATACCTTTTCAATAAGTAATCACACATTCACTTGTGTGCATGAAATTCATTCATTTCCGTGTTACCAGGCAGTAAGTGGCAGATGCTATGCCACTTACTAGGATGTGAAAGTGAATATGAGCCAGCTCCAGGCTTCACAGCGATCATATTTTAGTAAAGGACTTGACAAATAAACAAAGACAGCTCAGAAAGAAGCGCTTAGCGCATAGGTTCTCTTCCATGCCTTCCCTTGGGTCATCTCACCCCTAGTGGCATCTTCTTCTACAATGTCTTGGAAAGAAGTAGTTTGTCTCCTGTCTTCCTCAAAGGGGTACCCTTGGCAACTGTTTCCCACCTGATATTTTCTCCCCAATTCTCACGCTGTGGCTAGTTACATCTCAGGCTCTAGGTCCATCCATGGCTGTCTGTACTGTTGATGGGTTCAGGCACTGGGTGAATGAAGGGCAGGTCAGCTTTTGCCTCAACACCATATTCCCTACAGTACCACTGCACAAAGCCATATGCACCTATCTAATGTCACTGAAGGGTAGCATGCATGGAAATAAAAATACAAAACTTGATACTAAAAGCAGCAAATCCAGCCACGTCCACCCCCAAAACACCCCGAAACCAACCGCTTCTCCTCACTGCCAATGAAATCGCCCTAATCCCAGCAATTCACAATTGCTTTTAATTTGACTAATTCAATAGACTCCTGATTTCTCAGATTCTACTCTTTGTCTTCCTACCCCCAAAATCTATTCCCCCTTAACAGTCAGAACAACTTTTAAAAATATAAATTAGAACAATAAATTATGTATTGCATAAACTTGCCAATATTTCTATGACACTTAAGGGTCACAATCTTCACTGTGGTCTTCAAGATCTGGCTCCTGCTGTCCTCTTCCAATCTCTCCCTGACTTCCCCCCACCCTTTACTCTTTAGATCCAAGCCACACGTTGTTTCCTATTGCTTGAAGATGCTCAGCTTATTATCCTGCACCCCATGGGGTGCTCCATAACAGTATCCACTTATATTTCTTGCATAGCTGTCATTAAGACCTGATTGCATCTTGTATATTTCTTTTTTTTTTTTTTGTATTTACTATATGGTATGTCTTGCCCCACCATGTTTCTGAGTCTATCAGGAAATGCATTCTGCTGCCTACATTCTCTGTATCTCTAGCACAGAATACCTAACAAAAATCAGTGACTCAATTAATAAGTGAATATCCTTGGGGCACCTGAGTGGCCCTGTTGGTTGAGTGTCTGATTCTTAGTTTCAGATCAGGTCATGAAATCTGAGTTCAAGCTCCACACCAGGCTCTGTTATGACAGTGCAGTCAGCCTGGGGTCTCTCTCTCTCTCTCTCTCTCTGTCTCTCTCTCTCTCTCTCTCTCTCCCTCCTCCTCTTCTCTCTCAAAATAAATGAATACATTTTAAAAATAAGTGAATATCCTTATAATGCAAAGGAAAACTATAAGCAAAGTTGAAGTGTTAATATTTCTCAGACTACTCACCAAATTGTGGTTCAGAATACCATATTCTTTAAGCCTTCAGTGCCAATTCCTGACCCTTACCCACAAGGGTTGGTCTGTACATAGAATTTATGCCCTGCTAAGTGCCTGATCTTTTACTCTACCCCCAGGAGCTCTAGGACACACAAGCATCACACAGCAGTACATTTTCCAAAGTCTGAAATCTCGTGTCCAAAGTTGCAGCAAGATACTCCAAGATGAGCTCTGGCCTTCAACATTTATCATAATAGTTCAGCCCCCTCAAATTCTCTTTTCCTGAGTGAGGTACAGAAAAGTCCCCCTCATTCTTCATAATCATCAAATGAAAGACACTAATTAGACCAAGGAAATAAATACACATTTTCTAGGGATAAGCATTAATTTCCAAACATAATGCTATCTGAATTCATCTTAAGTAAGGGGGACATTTTCCTAACAGGAGTGACATCTGCATAATTGGTATTGCCCATTAGTTAGAGCACCTTCCAATATTATGGAGAGCAATGGCCACTTGCCTTCAGACAATGTCCTGGGTCCTTTGTGATTTATGAGAATAAGGCTCCATATAGAACCATCTGTTCCCCTTGACCACCTCTTAATTACCAATAAGCAAGTAGAATTTTTGAAGCTATTTTAATTTTTTTTTTTTATTTCTTGCTCCTTGATCCAGAGCATTTCTTTGGTAGACTGTTTTCCTGTTGTCTCAGAACACAGAAGGCTATGTAAGAATCTATATATCTGCAGAAGTTGGTGGAAGGGGGCTGGGCTATTGACCCTATTTTGTTTGAACCATTTTTCTTTTTTTTTTTTTAATGCCGCCTACAAGAAAACCACTTTATTTATTTATTTATTTATTTATTATTAATTAATTATTTAATTAATTACTTTTTAAAAGATGATTTATTGTCAAGTTGGCTAACATACAGAGTACACAGTGCGCTCTTGGTTTTGGGTGTAGATTTCTGTGATTCATCGCTTACATATAACACCCAGTGCTCATCCCATTTTTTCTATATTTGACTTAAAATTATATTGTTTTCATGATATTTTAAAAATATTTAGCCCAATGTTCATTAAAAACATATATTATGAAAAAGAAGAAGGAGGATGGGGTGCCTGGGTCGCTCAGTTGGTTAAGCATCTAACTCCAACTCAGGTCATAATTTCACAGTTTGTGGGTTCGAGCCCCACAATGGGTTTCATGCTGACAGTGTGGAGACTGCTTGGGATTCTCTCTCTCTCTGCCCCTACCCTACTCATGCTTTCTTTATCTCTGAAAGAAAGAAAGAAAGAAAGAAAGAAAGAAAGAAAGAAAGAAAAGAAGGGAGGGAGGGAGGGAGGGAGGAAGAAGAGGGGAAAGAATCTGTTGTCCAAGATAGAGAGAAAGACTATTTTCCCAGGAAGGAGTTGTTCTTCTAAGTACAGATGACAGGGGTAAACCCTGAGTGCTTTGACAACTTGGAGGGGAGGCCATTGGCACAGCTCAGGAGTGACAGCTGGGTGTGGCAGAAATTGGAGTAGAAGGTTAGAGAAGGATTCCCAGGCAGGAGGTAGTGGTCCAGCCCTAAATAGTGAGTAGTTTGTAGGCATGGAAGAAAGAAGAGAATTTCATATAGAATCTTGCATGGGCAAAATCCTGAAGGCAAGTGAGAGCATGACACATGCTGAGAATCAGGGACTTCACGCAGCCAACGTACAGGGAGGCAGAAGCAATGACAACAGATGTGTCAGGAGAAGTGAGAAAAGCTCCTCTCATGACTAACCCAGTGACTACTAATAAGGCTGAATACTTCTGTGAAAGCCAAAGCATAAGAGTGAAAGGCTTTTAAGCAGAGGAGAGTGGAGTTTGGATTTCAAGATTTCATTTTGGCACTAGAGCTTGCTAAGACAACACCTGCCCCCTCCTCTGCTGGTGGGTGTCATGCCAAGCCCTGTTCTCTGCCTTGTTGCCCTATACCTGAGCACTGACTCATCACCAGGTACTAGGATTTCTAAGAACATCAACCACAAGCCATTACCTGAGAAACAGGTTTGTGTTCATCACCATGGAAGAGACCTAATTGAAGTTCACAGTAATTAAAATAAGCAAATGTTACTTATATAATGGATTATTAATTAGACTGCTTGTATTTCCGAATGTCTTGTTGAAAAAGACCTTGATATTTAGAGGGGATTTTCAATGTCAGAGGTGTCTTTCTTGTGCCTTATGCGAGACTGTTGATCCTTATCCAAAACAAATTGAGGTCTGCTGGCTAATATTTATGCAATACACCTGACATTTTCATTCCTAAGGTTATTAATCAGTGGCTGTATACCAATTCAGGTTCATGTAAAAAAAAAAAAAAAGCCTAACATATTATCCACATGTATTTTTCAAGCCTTCTAAATATTGTGTGTGTGTTTAACCAGTATCCTTCTGCATAATGTTCCCAGCAAGCCAAGTAAAGAAAAGATTGGTGCTTTTTGTTGTGCTAATCTGTCTACACTCACCACACAATTAAAATATAGCTTTATCGTACAAATGGGAAAAAGAGTGATACACAGTAATTACAATATCAGGTGCTGAACTTTAGAGGCCCTGCCTGTTAGAAGAATAAGCATTAAGCCAGGGATCAAAGGCCTCCATTTTCACCAAAGCTTTCCTCCTGGGTTATTTTGTTACCTTGAATAAACTCCTTAGCAAAATGGGCAGCACGAATGGGGTCATCGAGGGAAGCTCCCCATCACGGTTGAGAGCAGATGTCCTAATGAGGAAAAAGTGCTTGTCATCACCACCATTACGCTACTGGATTTTTTAAGATGATTATTGGAGGCCAATTTTTTATAGTGTTTTCATTTGCCATAAGCAGGAATTCAGGGTTTGTTTCATTTTGCCTTTGACAGGAAAGAACACTGTATTGGGAGCCAGACAGAATGAGGCCCACACTCACCAGCTGTGTGTCCCCAGCAAAGTTAAGTAATCTCTTGTAGCCTCTATTTTCTCCTGAGCATGATATCCTCTACCCCGAAGAACTGTTATACTGATGAAAGACACCTCTGCACAGGGCTTGGCGTGTGCTAATGCTTAGTCTCTGTGTCCTATGGAAAAGCTCTACTGCAATTTGCCACTGGAACAAGCTAGTTGCCTTCAAGAAAGGCAACAGAATCAGGAAAGATGAGCAATACCTCTCTCTGGAGGCCTTCCCGGACCCTCCATCTGTCCTCTTAAGTGTTGCCTCTGGACACTGAGCTTCCCTTAGTATAAGGCTAGTCATATCATGTTGTAGTCTACTGTTTATCAGGTCATCTCCTCAACTGGACTAATAGTGCTCTAAGCAACTGTAAAATAGCTGTATTTTTGTCACCATTGTCCCCTCAGGACCTTACACATTGTCTAACATGTTTATAATAGTATTGCCTGAAGATAACATAAAAGAAAAGCACTGAAATTCCTATGATGGCAAATTGCTGAGCAAGAGACTCAGTGGGTTGTGAAAACACACTTCCCAGGCCCTCACCAGGCAACCCCTCTCAGGAGCAACCATTGCTTACGACAGCTCACTTTCATGACTTGGGAGCCGTTGATTCACTGGGAGTGTCTCTTTGATTTCTCTTTCTTTTAGTAGATAAGCCGACCTACATTTTCATCCCATTTGATGGTTACTGTTAGCCACCTGGAATTCAGTCAAGGCCTAATACTTAAATAAAAAGTGAATTAGAACTGGGGGTACCTGTTAAGCGTAGTCAGTTAAGCATCCAACTTTGATGTCAGCTCATGTCATGATATCGAGGTCATGAGATCGAGCCATGTATTGGGCTCCACACTGAATGTAGAGCTTACTTGGGATATTCTCTCTCCCTCTCTTTTTGTCCCTCCCAATCTCACTCTCTCTCTCTCTCTCACTCTCTCTCTCTAAATAAACTTAAAAAATATATTAGAACTAAAAATAATTCAAATAAACCATCCACTCCACAAAAAAAGAAACCTTTCCCTACGTGATAACCATAGACTTCTGCCATCATCTCTCCCTACTTCCTTCTGTCAGAATGGCTAAAATTAACAACTCGGGAAACAACAGATATTGGCGAGGATGCAGAGAAAGGGGAACACTTTGGCACTGCTGGTGGGAATGCAAACTGGTGCAACCACTCTGGAAAACATTATGGAGGTTCTTCAAAAAATTAAAAATAGAACTACCCTACGACCCAGCAATTGCACTACTAGGTATTTATCTGAGGGATACAGGTGTGCTGATTCAAAGGGACACATGCACCCCATCGTTTATAGCAGCACTATCATCAATAGCCAAATTAAGCAAAGAGCCCAAACGTCCATCGACTGATGAATGGATAAAGAAGATGTGGTATATATACACAACGAAATACTACTTGACAATGAAAAAGAATGAAATCTTGCCATTTGCACCAACATGGATGGAACTAGAGGGTATTATGCTAAGTGAAATAAGTCAGTCAGAGAAAGACAAATATAATATGATTTCACTCATGTGTGGAATTTAAGAAACTCAACAGATGAACATAGGGGAAGGAAAGGAAAATAAGATAAAAAGAGAGAGGGAGGCAAACCATAAGAGACTCTTAAATACAGAGAACAAACTGAGGGCTACTGGAAGGAGGGTGAGTGGGGGGACGGGTTAAATGGGTGATGGACATTAAAGAGGGCACTTTTTCGAATGACCACTGGGGGTCATACGTAAGAGATGAATCACAAGGGTCCACTCCTGAAGCCAAGCCTGCACTGTATGTTAACTAACCTGAATTTAAATTTAAATAAATAAATAAATAAATAAATAAATAAATAAATGTAAGTGAATAAGTAAATAAGTAAGTTCATGGACTACTAGGTGCTAGAGATACAATGGACCCAGCTGTGGGCGTAGCCTGACTAGAGATTACACGACCCAAATAATCATACAAGTGTATCATTGCCCATGTTGATAAGTGCTGTAAAAGAAAAGTATTGAGTACTATGAAAGCATGTAACAAGGTAATCTAGTCTCTTCTCTGAGGTCAGGGACATTTGTTTCTTTGAAAGTATTGCTTAAACCTCAGTAAGTACAAACATCATTTGTATGTGCATGCCTGGGTGTAGGTTGATATGACAGAAGGAGGCTAACATTCCTAGGAAAGGATAATCGTAAAAAAAAAAAAGAAAGAAAGAAAGGATAATCGTATGTATTCATAACCCCCTGGCATAAGAAAGGATGTTTCTTGAACACTTAAAAAATCACGCCATATTCAACAAACATTTAGTGAGCACTTATTGTGGGCTAGGACTTTCAGGCAATAAGAAGAAGGCAAAAAATAAATACAAAGTCTCTGATTGATGAACAAAATAATAGGCATATAACAGTCATAGGCAACTGAGATAGAACAGTCATGGAAAGTAACACCAAATTTGTTTGAATTAATGTGTGCTCACCACATGCCAGATAGTGCTATAAGCATATTACGCCAGGGCATTATTTTATTTTCATAATAATTCTATGAAATAAATTCAATTTTTAATCCCAGCATTATAGATGAGAACACCAAGATTTAGAGACATTAAAGATATTGTCCAAGTTGGTAAACGTACATGATGAATGTAAGAGGCAATCATAGAAATATTTGAGTTATAAGCTATTGTCAGAAGCATGGAACATACATTCTTCCAATGAATATTGATAATAGATACTGTGCCAAGCATATTGGTTCTTAACATTACCCTCAAGAAGCTCACCTATATTCTAGTGGGAGAGACACACATAAACCAAGATATACATTTGTTAATTATTTCCATCAGTTAAGTATAATTTAAATACAACAAAAATATACCAATATTAAATTTAAAATTAAATAGGTTTAGGCAAATAAATATAGTCATGTGACTACCATGACCCTCATGATTTAGAACATTTCCATTGTTCCAGAAAGCAACCTCGTGTCTCTTTTGAGTCAATTACCTACTTTACCCCCACGGCTCCTAGCAACCAGTAACCGAATTTCTGTCACTATAGTTTTGCATTCTTTTTTTTTGTTTTGTTACTTCATTTAAACAGAATAGTACAATGTATAGGCTTTTGTGTCTAGCTTCTTTTGTTTAGCATAATGTCTTGAGGCTTCTCACGCTGTTGCGTTTATCACTAATATCTTCCTTTTCATTGCTGAGTCTTATCCCATTGAGTAAATGCACCATAATCCGTTTCTCCATTCGCTAGTTACTGGACACTTGGGTTGTGTCCAGTTTTTAAGTTATGAATAAAGCTAAAATGAACAGACAAATATTTGTATGAACACATGTTTTCATTTCTCGGGTAGGCATCTAGGAGTGAAAGTGTTGGTTGCATAATTAGAGTATATTTAACTACCCAAGAAATTGCCCAGGTGTTTGTCAAAGTGGTTATTCAGTTTCACATTCTTGCTAGTGCTCTCCCTCTGGGCCTTTCATCCATCACCAAATCCTTCCCCACATCCTCAACCTCTTCTACATGCCGGTCACCTTGTTCCACCAATGTATACTATAGGACGAAAGGGAGAGGTAGAAAATTCTGTTCATCCCATTGCTCTTTCCAGACCATTTGTCCTCACTTGGCCCCCAGAAACTCCAGTTCCTCCTGAAGTAAAATCTTCCCAACAACCCTGGTTTCTGCAACATACCCACATTGCTCTCACTAACGCCCTCTGTATCACTGCTCCTATTCCACCAGAGGTGTTAGCACCTGCATCCCTGTCCTCCTTACCAGTATTCCTTTCGCCATACATATTCTACTCAACAAATATTTATAGAGGGCCCATTTTGTGTCAGGGACAGTTCTAGCTATTGGGGATAGAGCATTGGACAAAAAAAAAAAAAAAAAAAGAAAGAAAAGGTAAAAATCCCAGCCTACATTGAGCATGCCTTCTACTTAGGAGATATATACAGATATATACATACATGCACATGAGTACAAATACTACACTTTCCTCCATACTTCTAATACGTATATTCTATGTTCTATATTCTTCTAATATGTGCCCTTATTTTCATGTATATGAAACACCTTAGATGCCTTGGCCCATTTCTGTACAGAACGTTAATGGCGCCACCCATTGTTTGCTCATGAAGTTCACTTTCTCCTCCTCCTCCTCCTGCCATTAAACTCCACATTGCAAAGCCCTGGTCCTGTTAAATCCCAATTCCCCACTACTCTGTTACTACCCCTGAATATCGCTGGTGAAAAAGTCACAACTGACGACCACAAATATTCAATATCCACTCAGCCTTGCTTGAAACCCTAATTTATGTCCTTGATGACTTGGCTTGCTCACTCTTTGGGATGACCATTTTCTAACTTCTCAGATGGTTTCAAGTGTTAATTATTCCTTTCCCCTCTTCTCAGTTGATTGTCAGGTTTCTTACAAAACAGAAACAGATGTGAACTTCCTCATCTCTGTAACCTTAAATCTATCACCCTGCTCATATCTGTACCTATTTTTACTTGTCTCCAGTTAAAGAAGATGAACATCCCTGTTCCTTCTGGAAACCAGTTCTCTAAGCTGTATTCTTTCTCTTCTCATCTGGTAAGGAATTTTATTCTCATAATTGTGTTTTTCCCATCTGAATTGTTATTCCCTCATCTACCAGACTATTCCCAATAGCATGGGAGCATACCATAATAAAACTCATCCTAAAAAAGTGCCCACTATGGGACACCTGGGTGGCTCAGTCAGTTAAGCATCCAAACTCTTGGTTTCAGCTCAGGTCATAATCTTGTGGTTCATGAGTTCAAGCCTTGTGTCAGGCTCTGTGCTGGCAGTGCAGAGCCTGCTTGGGATTCTCTCTCTCTCCCCTCTCTCTCTGCCCTCTCTTGCTCATGTTTTCTCTCTCTCTCTCTCTCTTGAAATAAATAAATAAACTTTAAAAAATTCCTACTTACCCTGTAATGGTGAGAGTGTGCATCCTTGTCTTGTTCCTGACCATAGGGGAAAGGCACTCAGTTTTTCCCTGTTGAGGATGATATTAACTGTGGGTCTTTCATCCATGGCCTTTATGATGTTGAGGTACATTCCACCTATCCCTACTCTGTTGAGGGTTTTTATCAAGAATGGATGTTGTATTTTTTCAAATGCTTTTTTTGCATCTATTGACAACATAGTTTTTATCCTTTCTTTTATTAATGTAGGGTATCACATTGATTGATTTGCAAATATTGAACCAGTCCTGCAGCCCACTTGATCATGGTGAATAATTATTTTAATGTACTGTTGACTTCAATTTGCTAGTATCTTGTTGAGAATTTTTGCATCCAGTTTCTTCAAAGATACTGGCCTGTAATTCCCCTTTTTATTGGGTGGGGTCCTTGTCTGGTTCTAGAATCAAGGTAATGCTGGCTTCATAGAATCAGTTTGGAAGCTTTCCTTCCATTTCTATTTTTTGAAACAGTTTGAGAAGAATAGGTATTAACTCTTCTTTAAATGTCCGGTAGAATTCCCCTGGGAAGCCATCTGACCCAGGACTCTTGTTTGCTGGGAGATTTTTTATTACTAATTCAATTTTGTTGCTGGTTAAGGGTCTGTTTTCTATTTCTTCTTGTTTCAATTTTGGTAGTTTGTGAGTTTCTAGGAATTTGTCCATTTCTTCCAGAGTGCCCAGTAGGTTGGCATATAATTTTCCATAGTATTCTTTTATAATCATTTTCATTTCTGTGGTGTGGGTTGGAATCTCTCCTCTTTCATTCATAATTTTATCTATTTGGGTCCTTTCTATTTTCTTTATCATAAGTCCAGCTAGGGGATAATCAATTGTGTTCATTCTTTCAAAGAACCAGCTCTTGGTTTCATTGATCTGTTCCACTGAGATTTTTGTTTGTTTGTTTGTTTGTTTGTTTCTATATTATTTATTTCTGCTCTAATCTTTATTATTTCCCTTCTTTTGTTAACATTAGGCTTTATTTTCTCTTCCTTTTCTAACTCCTTTAGGTGCAAGATTGTGTATTTGGGACCTTTCTTACTTCTTGAAATAGGCCTGAATCACAGCATACTTTCCTCTTAGGACTGCCTTTGCTGTATCCCAAAGTGTTTGGACTGTCGTGTTTTCTTTTTCATTTGCTTCCATGTATTTTTTTTTAATTTCCTTTTTAATTTCATGGTTAACACATTCATTCTTCAATAGGATGTTCTTTACCTTCCATTTATTTAAGGACTTTCCAAATTTTTTCTTGTGGTTGACTTCAAGTTTCATAGTGTGATCTGAAAATATGTTGAGGGCTTATTTGTGACCCAATATGTGATCTATTCTGGAGAATGTTCCATGTGCACTCAAGTAGAATGTGTATTCTCCTGCTTTAGGATGAAATGTTCTGAATATATCTGTTAACTCCATCTGGTCCAGTGCGTCATTAAAAACCATTGTTTCCTTATTGATATTCTGCTTAGATGACCTTTCCATTGCTATAAGTGGGATGTTAAAGTCCCTTACTATTATTGTATTATTATCAATGGGTTTCTTTATATGTGTTATTAATTGATTTATATATTTGGGTGCTTCAAGTTGGGGGCATAAATATTTACAGTTGTTAGATCTTCTTGATGGATAGACCCCTTAATTGTGATATAATGCCCTTTTTCATCTCTTATTACAGTCTTTGTTTTGATAACTAGTTTGTCTGATATAAATATTTCTAATCTGGCTTTCTTTTGGCCTCCATTAGCATGATAGATTGTTTCCTATCCCCACGCTTTCAATATGCTTGTGTTTTCAGGTCTAAAATGAGTCTTTTGTTGGCAGCATATAGATGGATCTTGTGTTTTTATCCATTCTGATACCCTATGTCTTCTGATTGAAGCATTTAGTCCATTTACATTCAGAGTGATTATTGAAAGATATGAATTTACAGCCATGATGTTACCTGTAGAGTTGGTGTTTCTGGTGATGTCCTTTGTAGTCTTTGCTGCTTTGTTTTTTTTCCCCCTCCGCTCAAAGAGTCCCCCTGAAAGTTTCTTGCAGGGCTGGTTTCGTGGTCACAGACTCCTTTAGTTTTTGCTTGTCTGGGAAACTTTTATCTCCCCTTCTATTCTGAATGGTAGCCTTGATGGATAAATTCTTGGCTGCATATTTTTTCCCATCAGCACATTGACTATTTCCTGAAATTCCCTTCTGGCATGCCAAGCTTCAGTGGTAGGGTATGCTGATAACCTGATGTGTCTACCCTTGTAAGTTAAGGACCTTTTGTCCCTAGTTGCTTTCAAATTCTCTTTCCCTTTGTATTTTGCAAGTTTCACTATGATACATTGTGGTGTTGGCCTGTTCTGTTGATTTTGAGGGGAGTCCCACTTACCCTACATTTCCATCTACCCACTTCCCTATTTCTTTGCTTCTCTTTAAAATACAGCTCCTTGAGAGTTTGCTTTGAGTGATTCCAGTTTCTTACTGTCGTTCTCCCTTCAACACATTTTGTTAGAAACTTCCCCACCAAACCATAGAAACCACTCTTGAAAATCATTATTAACAATATCCATCTTGCCTAATTCAATGGCCAGTTTTCTGCCCGATGTTCTTCAATATCCACAGCATTTGACACAGTTGGTTTTCCCTCCCTCTTTAAAACACTTCCTTCCTTTGGTCTTCAGAGCACCACCCTTTCCTACTTTTTCCTCCTACCTTGAGATGATGACACCTTCTCAGTCTCTTTTTCAGGATCTACCTTGAAGTACCTCAGGCCTCCTCTCTCTCCACTGGCCCCCTTGGTGATCCCATCCTGCCCCAGATACCACCTATACACTACCACAAGTGTTCCCAAACACCACAATTATTTAGTCGCTTAGTTGCTTATTAGGGGTCTCCAACTGTATGTCTAATAGGCATCTCAGCCCAAACAAAGTCATAACAGAACTCCCAATTTCCCACCACTACCAGCATCCCTACAACCCAACACACACATCTGCCTTAGTCCCAGTCTTCCTTTAATAAGTGACACTACTACCCACCCAATTGTTTTAATAGATTGCTAGACCTACCATAACAAAGCATCACAGACTGGATGGCTTACAACAGAAATGTATTTCTCATAGTTCTGGAGGCCAGATGTTTGGGTTCAAGGTGTCAGCAGATTTGGTTCCTTTTAAGGTTTCTATTCTTGCCTCACAGATAACCGCATTCTCATTTGTATCTTCACGTGTTTGTCTCCCTGTTCATGCACATGTTTGATATATTTATGGGTGCCCAAATCTCCCCTTCCTATGAGGGTGCCAGTGATGTTGGATTAAAGTCCACCCTGAAGACCTCATTTTAACTTAATCACATCTGTAAAGACCGTATCTCAAAATACAGTTACTTTCTGAGGTGCTGGGGTTAGGACCTCAACATTTTGTGGAAATAAAATCCAGCGCGGAAGAGTCGCCAAGTCCAGAACTTGAGTTTTTAAACCCTATTCCTCTGTTTTACTACTCAGTCTTAGTCTTCTCATTCTTCAACCATATTTCAAATATAAACGCATATAATCTCTACTTCTAGACCCAAGTATAAGTCATGCCCATTTCTCCGCTGGATATTAGATGCTGGATATTGGAGTTGCTTCCTAACTAGTAGTCATGCTTCCACACTTGCCCACACACAGGAGCCAGAAAGATAATTAATTAATTAATTAATTAATTAATGCATTAATTCATTCCATGTTTTTCTAATGCACTCAGAATAAATTCCAAACCCTTGCCATGGGTTGTGTGATCTAGACACTGCCTCCCTTTCATCTTAGCACCCATCCTGTACCCCCTTTATTACTACGTTCTACCCACACTGGGATTCTTGCTGTTCTTTTAACACACCAAATTAGTTCGAGCATCAGGAACTTTACATTTTCTTATTTCGCTGTGTGAAACACTCTTCCCCTCTATTTCTGCATGGTTGACCTCATCATTTAGGTCTTTGTCCCCCAGTGATATTCCATCCTTCTTACCCTGTCTTATTTTCTTCACAGTACATATCACATTCTGAGTTGTATTTATGTGTTTACTTATCTGTTGTTTGTCCCTGCCAGTAAAATGTAAGGTTTGAGAAGACAGGAACAATCCTGTCTTACCCACTGCTATACCCACAGTGCTTAGAAGGATATAGCACAGGGATACCTGGGTGGCTTAGTCAGTTAAGGGTCTGACTCTTGATTTTGGCTCAGGTTATGATCTCATAGTCATGAGATTGAGCCCTGTGTTGGGCTCTGTGCTGAGCGTGGAGCCTGCTTGGGATTCTCTCTCTCTCTCTCTCTCTCTCTCTCTCTCTCTGCCTCTCCTCTCTCTCTCATAAAATAAATAAATAAACAAACATTAAAAAAGACGGATATACCACTGCTATATCCACAGAGATAACTGCATATATTACATGTTCAGTACTTAGGAAATAGATGAATCAATGGATGAACAAATGATTATTATATTTCCTCCCATTTTGTAGCTTTGAAAACTTAAACTCAGAAATTTTAAGCAAGTTGCCCAAGGCCATATAGCTTTCAAATGGCCATTCCAGAACAGAAATACATTTAATCTGAATCCATATCTCATATATTCTCACCACAGCCCAATGTATAGCTGGGATTTACAACAGCCATCTTGGTTAAAAGGAAAAAGGGAGAAGGACACACTTGATACTAAATTATTGGCACTTCAACTTCTTTTATGTTGCCTTTTGACAGGCAAGTCTTTTCATAACACCAGAATGAAGACACGCAACTTATACTCCTGCCCCCAAAACAAAATCCAAGGAAATCATACCTTCCAGAGCAAAACAGAATTACATAGACTTTGAAAGGGCCCATCCTTTTCCCTCTGGTGTCCTGTCCAAGCAAAGAGAAATTTTTATTGCAGGGGGAAATGTTGTGGATTGGCATCTGCTTTTGTTTTCAACATTTTTTTTAAATATATAAACTCATAAGACTGGATTAGCTTAGAGCACTGGCAGTTAAGTGTAAACAGAGCAAAAAAGATCCCTGCACAAAGTTGCCTAAATTCCAGGAAGAGAAGCGCATTCCTAACAGAGACAAGTGCACATGCCCTAACAGAGAACAAGCTGGACAATGTATCAAAGGAGGGCAAGATCCCCTATAACTCACTTGCATAAGAACCACCTAGCCTCACTTCTAAGAATAAGCTACCCACTGTTTTCCAAGAACTGTGGGAAGTAACTATTAAAGGAACTAATGCTAATTGAATATTTACATCTTGAAAGACATTGTTTCAAATATTTTTCCCATGTGAATGTATTTATTCCTCGTAACATCCGCATGAGCTGGGTCCTGTTACTATCCCTATTTTACAGATGAGGGAACTGAGGCACAGAAAAGGTCGGAACATGTCTAAGGACACAAAGCTAGATGGTAAATCCAGGATTTGAATTCAAGGAGACTAGTTCCAGAGCTCCTGCTTTTATGGAACACATTATGTAACCTCTATATACGAAGAAACAAAAATATAGTCCTTAGAAGCAACTCTGGCAAAATGTTAACAATCGTTGAATCTAGGTAGTGGGTTTATGGGTGATCACTGTTTTTTCAACACTTCTGTACACCAAGAAAGAGTTGAGGAAAATATGGTTTTTGAGAAGTTTCCAACAATGTGATTAAAGAGCGTGCATGCACGTACATGCACACACAGTCACAGTAATGTTATAGTTCAGTAAAGGAGAGTAAATGCTAAGTACCTAAGGCAGAGTAGGATTTATCTGCTGGCAGGTCCGAGTGTACCCTACTCCCAGTTCTAAGCTCTAGAGGGTAGGAACTGTGTCCTGTGACCACTGTATTTCCAACACCTAATGCTAGATCTAGAACATGGTTGGTGAGCAGCGCCTGAGTGGCTCAGTCAGTTAAGTGACCGACTTCAGCTCAGGTCATGATCTCGCTGCTGGTGGATTTAAGCCCCGCCTTGGGCTCTGTGCTAAATGCTTGCTCGGAGCCTGGAGCCTGCTTCAGATTCTGTGTCTCCTTGTCTCTCTGCTCCTCCCCTGCTTGTGCTCTGTCTCACTCTGTCTCTCAAAAATAAATAAATGGAAAAAAATTTTAGAACATGGTTGGTGATTAATAAACACTTAATGAGCAAGCAAATGAAAGAAAGGGGGTGGGAGGTATAGTCTGCACAGGTAGGGAGGAAGTACAACTACGATGTATCAGTTTCCTACTGCCACTGGAACAAAGCCCCACACAGACAGGGCAGCTTCAAAGAGCGAACATTGTGTCCCAGTTCTGGAAGCTAGAAGTCCAAAATCATGGTGTCAGCAGGGCCATGTTTTTTCTGAAACCTGCACAGGGGAGAATCTTGTATTGCCTCTTCCTAGATTCCAGGAGTGGCTGTCAATCCCTGGCCCTTCCGTGCTTGCCACTGGATCACACCAATCTCTGCTTTTGTCATCACATAGCATGGTATTCTCACCATGGGCCTCTCTGTCCTTTTAATATAAGCACAGCAGTCATACTGGATTAAGGGCCCCTCCTACTCCAGCATGGCCTTAACTGAACTAATTACATCTGCAAAGACCTGGTTTCCAAATAAGGCACATTCTGAAGCACTGGGGGTTTAGGACCTCAAATATCTTTTGAGGAGTCATAAGTCAGCCCATAATGTAGGTATTGGGAGAGAAGCGTGGAAAGGGAGCATCCGTCTTGGAGTAGTTCACCTCTCTAAAATGTCCAGAAGGACACAAATCCAACCCGAATGCTCCAGCGTGTAAGGTGGAGAATGAACTTAATATATCTTCATTGACAATACTGACATTCCAAGGAATTTTACAACCTCCGCCAATCGAATGCCACCAACAGCTGGCTTCCCCCCAGAGCCAAGTCAGCTTTCCCTAAACAGCTTATGACTGGCTTCTCAGCGGCTGTTTATGTTTTCAGAATATTAAGCAGTGTTTAGTCACTTTCTCAGGAAGGGCTTCTCAGTGCGGTTTCTAAAAATGTGCTGAATGCGTTTGCAGAGAGGAAAGGCGCCAGAGGGCCTTTGGTGGGGCATGCTGAGCCTTGTAATCACAAACAGATGACAGAGCTTCCTGGCTCTGACTCCAGGGAACTACCAAGGGTCTTGAACACCAGCTCATCATCAGGCTGGATAAAATCCCCAGGGTTTATCTTAACAAAAATTTTCAAACAATTTCCTTGATTCCTCAGTTCTATCAAGTCCCTGACCCTCCAGGGGACTCAATTTTCCTATATGGTAAGGAGACCCAGTCTTCCCAACCTGACAATTGAAAATCCAAAAAAGAAAAGCCATGGCTTCCAGTTGAAATAAAGAGATCCCCAAAGGATTGCGCACTGAGCAAAGCCAGGGCTTTGGCCCCACGCTTTCATGGGACCCACTGACACTGGTGAGCTCTTCTTTCCACTAGGGTTCTTGGAGTATGAGCAACAGAATCTCACTCCTTTAAAGGGAGAGAGATACTTCTTGGATGGACACCGTGGGAAGCCCGAATAATCTCAGGCCTTAGGAAGACTGGAACAGGGAACATATTAGGGCCCGAAGCAACGAGAGAGTTCTGATTAGAGCATCCTCATAGTGGATGATCCAAGAGTCCTGGGTGCCTGGGGGTGTGTGGTCAAGATTCCTATTCCTAACCTAGATGGAGTCATCTGCCTTCCTGGGTAATGAATAACTTGGGGCTGGGGGGTATGAGGTGGGGAAAAGCACTCTTAAGATGAAGAAGTGCTGTTTTCAGAAGAAGGAAGAGATTGAAGAACACTGAGCAGGGAGAGGAAGCAGCTCCCGTGCAGTGCAGAGGACTCAGTGAGTCTGGTTCCAAGGTAGGTCTACTGCAGCCTGCTTCTCAGACCACATTGCCTCATAAACTCAATAGCCGCTGAGTCTCTTATGCACCCAAACCACGGACAATAAGTCTCAGATGAAGAACGACCCAAAGAGAAATATATCTAGAAGGAATTCCTAAAAGAGAGCCTACTGAACAAGATCAAGGCCCTTTACTGTCCCTGTTCTACCATATAAACCTATCACCTGCAGAAAGCAGGAAGCCCAGGGAGCCCTGCTGTAGTTCCTATGGGAGAAAGATCAGCTTTTTTAGTCTGGCTTTGAAGACCTTCTCTGACAGCAACTTTCTAAACCCAGGATATTTTGCAGAATGTGCCCTTGGCTTTATTCTGGGCTTCCATAATACCTTGAACCTGGGATCATCTCTGCCCTTAACACAAAATGAGAGGGGCCAAGCCTGGGAGCACTCAGCAAATGCAAGCTTCCCCAAGCAAGTAGAAATTCCCCTGATTCTCCAAGTAGTAACCATTATATGGGCAAAGAAGGGAAGGGAGTTTGGTAGGCAAAGGAACAGTACAGTCTGGGGATCACAGTACAATTTCAAGATCACACAAGAAATATCAGCAACAGAAAGGAGGTGTAATAAGGGCATTGTGTTTGTTCAGAGAAATAAGAAAATCCTTAGCCAGATTTAAAACTATAAAGTATTTTTAAAATAATAATAAATGTGGGTCACCTGGGTGGCTCAGTCGGTTAAGCGTCCGACGTCGGCTCAGGTCATGATCTCATGGTTCGTGAGTTCAAGTCCCATGTCAGGCTCTGTGCTGACAGCTCAGAGCCTGGAGGCTGCTTCAGAGTCTCTGTCTCCCTCTCTTTCTGCACCTCCCCAGTTTGTGTTCTCTCTCTCTCTCTCTTTCAAAAATAAACATTAAAAAAAAATAAATGTGACCATAATAAAAAAATAAAAACCAAATTTTTAAATACCTCCCACTAAAAATCCACAAAATTAAGACACAAATAACAAACAGGAAAATAAATACATGCAGCACAACTATATCAAAGGGTGTTATTATTTTTTTTTACTCTCTAAAGAGTCCATTCAGACTAATAATAAAAGAAACAATTGCACAACAGTTTATTTAATTGTTCAACAAATATTTATTATACACCTATTATGTGCTTAGTTCAGAAAAAGAAAAACAAATCCCTCAGAATGATATGAACAGAAGCTTAACCTCACATAGTGATTTAGTAAATGCAAATTAAAACAACAGGATATTGTGTTTATTTTTACTTAACAGATTGGCAACAATTAAAAGGATTACAAAACATGGCATGGGCAAGATTTTGCAGAAACAGATATTCACATGGTGGTAATGGGAGTATATATTGGCATAACCTCTTTGAAGGTCAATTTGGCAAAAGGTCAATGTCTATTACAATATACTTTAGCTCAGAAAGTCCCCTCCAACGATTTTTTTTTTCCTATAGACATACCCACATATGCACTCAGTGATTTATGGCTAGGGATATTCATCCAGTATTGCTTGGAAAAGAAATAAAAAAAATTAAATGCTGGAAACAATCTACCTGTTTATTAATAGGTGATTATGGATATAGATTCAGATGCATTTATACAATGAAATGCCTTGAGCCATGAAAAATAATGTGCTAGAATGACATAAAAGGAATAGTATGTACCAGTATGAAAACTTCCACAATATATATTAAGATAAAAGAAATGGGAGGGACAGAACAGTGTTTATAGAGCCCTTTCATCTGTGTGAATGTATCAGATGGGAAGATAGGGTTGTGAGTGTGTCTGGATTCTAATTTATTTGCATAGGAATCATGCATAATACTTTCTATTTCATTTTGTTTACTTTCTATCAATTGTGTGAAATCCATGTCTTGAAATCTACAGACTTTTACCCGATTACTTTGCTTTGGGATCATTACATACTTGTGGACTATTTTGCTTTCTCTAGAGCATCTTCTTTTTTTATTTTTTCAACTCTTGTTCCATATTTTTTATACCCTCACATCGTAATCGAGCTCTGAAACATACTACACATCCTAATGTTTCTTGAACAATCCAGAAAGTGGTGTTCAATTTGTGATTTGGTTGTTTTTTGTTTTTTGGTTT
This sequence comes from Panthera onca, assembly GCF_046562875.1. Classification (NCBI taxonomy): domain Eukaryota; kingdom Metazoa; phylum Chordata; class Mammalia; order Carnivora; family Felidae; genus Panthera; species Panthera onca. The sequence continues at coordinate 10,902,438 of NC_138342.1, forward strand.
TTGTTTTCATTTAAATGAAAGACCTTGTATTTGGAATTATTAAGTCCAAGGACTGGATGCTCTGACAGAGGGAAACATCAAGATGGCCTAGAGAACTCTAATCCGTGTACTCTAAGCCAACCCTTGTGCACAATACTCAATGAGCAAAATCCCCAAAGTCACATTGGCTCTGTCTATTGGGTCTGGCCCATTTTTCTGATAAGCACACCGCAGGAGACGAAGAAAATATGGTTGGCCATCAGGTGCGAGCAGGTCACTGCAGTCCTAGAAAAATACTCATCAGAATTCAGAAAAAAAAAAAAAAAATTAAGCATCCGAAATGTCCAAAAGAATATCACACTCGATTTGTTCTTCCTCCACATCAGCTCAGCCTCCCAGGTTCAACTATCAGTTCACAGTTCACACCATTTACACGAGACACCGCAGACCATTTTTTCAGAAGTTAGGGAGCTCCCCAGAGGCTGGCAGTCCTGATGGGAAGACAGAGCAGCTGGACAAGGGGCTGGCGTCCAACAGCCTTCAGAGAACCAGCAGACAGAGATTCAAGCACCAGAACCACAGAGACATTGTCTGAGCTGGTGCCGGAAGTCATGACTGCAGCTTACACGTTACCCCTCTCCTTCTCAATCGTGCTGTTACGAATGGCTACGAAATATTACAGCAGTCGCCCTGCATCACCAACAGGCCTTGTGAAAGATGCTATTAGCCCACCCAGCAGACAGTTGTCCAATTAGAAACATAACATCCCCGCTCGGCTAAGATTTTGGAAATCACAGTGGGAGGGAGCACACCAGCAAGCAGCATGTCCCGGGAACCACACACAGGACACAGGCACCCTGGAGGTTCATTATGCCTTTTCCGGTGGAAGCGGAGACCTTGCCACAGGTCGTATATTGAATAATAAAAAATAACAACAGCGACAAGCACTTATGTTGTGCTGCCTGTGTGACAGGCTCTGTTCTAAGTGCTTTTGGGTGATGCTCATTTAATCTCACAATAGCTCCATAATCCCTGTCCCCATTAACGCCAAATGTCAGGCAGGAGGCTGAGGCCAAGAGAGACAGAGCCACGTGGCAAAGGCCACACCGCTAGTCAGTGCGTGAAGGTAGGTGACACTGGAACTCCAGCAGGATGGTCACCCTGACCATGAGGCTCTATTACTTCTCTATAACTTAACTACATGGCTTCATCGAGGCTTCCCTTCCTCCTCGTCTCAGAGCAAGTACCATGGGCACCGACTGAGCTTTCACCTATTGCCTTGATCACTTTTGCATAACGTAGAAAGATCACAGGCTGTGGAATCAGGCCTCTGTTTGGAATTCTCTCGGCCCCTTGCTCACCATGGGACCTTGAGCTGGGTATCTGTTATCTTTGACTAAACTTTCTTCGTCTGGAAAGTGAGAAAAGGAATACTCACCATACATGGTGTCAGAACGAAGTGAGGTGTTTGCAGTGGTCCTCGGTGCATACTGGTTCTTTCCTCTGTCTTAGCTCTTCCTGCTTCAAAACCCTGTCTCTTATTCACCTCAGAATAGAGACGGTAATAGAAAACCTCCTTTCTTTTTTCAATAGCACTAGGTACTCCTTGGCTTGAAATGTCAGCATCTCGGTCTCTGTCTCCATGGTCACACGGCATTCCCTCTCTCCTGCGTGGCTCTCTCTTCACGTGGTGTTCCTCTTTTTTTTTTTTTTTTTTTTATATAAGAATACGAGTCACAACTGGATTAAGGCCCATCCCAACGAGTTCATCTAAATTTGATGACATGTGCAAAGACCCTATTTTCAAATAAGGTAACATTCATCAGGGCTAGGGGTCAAGAATTCAACATATTTTGGGGGGAACACACTTGGACCCATAAGAGGGACGTAGACATGGCAAATACAGAGTAGCACAGCATTGTGCCTGGGTAAACAGACAGAGAGCTAAGGCACATGCTTGGAACTTTTGGTAGACTTGCTTCTCTCAATCAGGAAACATGAATCAGCAACCAACGCACTTTATGGGGGCGGTAACAATGGATCAGGAGACCAGAAGTACGGGAGGAGTAAACTCGCTGCCCTCATGTCTACTATATACTGTTCCCCTCCACACCACCATATTTAATCCCTCCAACACCCCTAAGAGGCTGGAAGTCAGGGAAGTAAATTGACACTCATAAAAGATTAAGCAACTTGTTTAACATGAGACCACTGGTAAACTTCAGCCCTAGAATGTAAACCCAGCTCCGTCTGGCTCCAGAGCCCGAGAACTTGAGAAAGCCACTGGAGAAAAAGTCCATCACAGCTATTCAGTGTTATGTATACATAAGGGATTAAGATAATTACAATATCATTGTGGGCCTGTCATTACTACTGCCACATGGAAATGGCAACCACGAGGTGTGGGTAAGCTCACCAAGGGGACCCAAGATAACTTATTTCATTGACCTGATTTCTCTAACCATCCTTCATCTTCCTCCCTTACCCTCAGATCCCATCTTATCTCTGGGTCCAGATGGGGTAATCCCTGAGGCGTTTGTGCAGTTGTATCCCATTGAGACTTCCATAAATTGGCCACAGGGTGGAGTGCTAAGATGTTTTGCAGAGTCTGAGTCTAACCACACCTGAGTTGACAATCCTGCAGTCCTTAACTAGCTCTGTGACCTTAGGCAAGTGATCTAATATCACTGAGTGTTTATTTCCCCATTTGTAAAATAAGTACAATTATGCCTAGTCATAGGGTTATTGTGAAGAATAAATTAAATGTGGCAATACATGAAAGGCACGTGGTATAGCACCTGATACCTAGTACATATTCAACTAATTATGGTTGATATCATGACTTTCTTACCTTTATAAGCCAATGGGCTCTCCCATTTTAGTTCATTGCACTAGACTCCTGTAATCTGACCCAAATGGAAGAGTGGAATGAAAGAGGACTGGAACTATAAAACACAAACACAATGAGATTTTGCCCAAGGGCAGTCATACTTCGAACCAGGTGGTGCAGGGTACAAGAAAACACAGGAGTCATTAGTTTCCTAGGGCAACCATAACAAAGTGCCACAGACTGGGAGAGTTAAAACAACAGAAATGTATTGTCTCACAGTTCTGGAGGTTGGAAGCCTAAAATCAAGGTGTTGGCAGGGCCATGTTCCCTCTGAAACCCCTAGAAGACAATCCATCCTTGATTCTTCCAGTTTCTAGTAACCTCAGGAGTTCCTCAGCCAATAAATGCATCACTCCAATGTCTGCGTCTATCTTCACATAATCTTCTCCCTGTGTCCCTGTGTCTTTACATGACTGTCTTCTTTGTAAGGACACCACTCATATTGGATTCGAGGCCCCCCCTACTCTAGTATGATCTCATCTTAACTATTCACCTCTACAATGACCCCATTTCCAAATAAGATAACATTCTGAGATCCTAGAGGTTAGAAAATTAACGTGTCTTTTGTGGGGGACACAATTCAACCCAGACAGACCACGCAAACCAAACTCCAAGAAGATGGAGTTTCTACCTTCCCCTCCAGGGTGCAGGCTGCAGTCTGGCTGATGAGACCACTGAATCCTCAGATTCAAGAGACTCCTTGTGTGCATCTCTTTCCAAGTCGACATTCAGACAAGACTGATGAAACCAGCTATGGTGGGAGTATTCACACTGATGACCAGCAAACACTGCTTAGAGAGTCTGTTGTTCAACCTTTATCAGCCCACAGCTGCCTGAGGGAGTCCCTTAGTTCCTGTGGTATTGAAAAGAGCCAGAACCCATGGGTTTCACATTAAAGTGGACCAAAGTGAGGAGAAGTCTCCTATGGGAACTGAGAAAGTCAGTTCACTTCTCCAAGGAAGTGTGTAATGGAGGTCAGGATATTTTCCATGCTACCCCATAGCCCTATGGTAAAGATTATAGGATTACCATGTTGTACTTTTCTGGTAGAGACTTGTCTTATTCACCTCGAAAAATAAATAAGCCTTAGGCATGGCACATGGTGGGTGCTCAGTATTTGTTAAATTGAAATCCTATCATCCCAGTCAGAAAAGCAGGTTTTCTGCACCTTGCTCCAATTTAGCTTTGGTAAAAGAATAAGTAAGTCTAGGATACTGGCCAGCTGCTAAGCCAGAATAACTTCTAGAAAGACCTTATCAGCAATTCGCCTTGACAAAAATTCACACAGCAGTGGCCAGTGTTTTCTCATCTGTCTCCAGCTGGAACCTGGAACGGAATATCCATCCCCTGTGTTCTCTCCTTCATCCACCCATACTCCCATCAACCTTGTGCACAGCCCCTGTTCTAGGGCCTTACTTGGACTGTGGCATTATGACATCAGTATCACAATAGGTCTTCCGGGCTTCCATCTGCTCCACCTACTCAACCATCTTTCTACCCTATGCCTGGGCTGCTCTTTCTAAACATACATCTGACCATTTCATCTTCTAACTTAAAACCTGAAAACGATTTCTGCCACCCTCAGAGGCAACCCAAACTCCCTGGTGTCGGATTCAAGGCTTTGGGGTATTATTTGGTTTGGGTATGGGTAGGATACCTTCTTCTCCTTTTGTAAACAGACCCTGACCCCACCAAACATAAGGCTGGTAAGTAGAGCCAACCAGATGTTCTCATGTCCTGGTCACTGTGATTGGTGATCCAGGAAGGTCACATGACTCAAACAAAGCCAACTGGTGTTCCCTGGGACTTATTCTTTTTTAACAGAGGAGTTCCTTTTACTTAAAGCCGTTAGGTAGCAAAGAAATAAACCTAAACTTATATATGACCATGTTCCTTATCACATGAGGAAATTCCATCTTGGCAATAAGATGCCTTTAACCTCGGGTCCAGTTTCTCTGGGGCCAAGCCCTTTCTTGCCCACACACAAGCTATGCCACATAAACCCACCCCCATTTTACTCCTCTGGTTGGGTTTCTGTGATGAAAAAGAATCCTGACTAGCAGGACAGCCCTTGGCACTCTGTCCCAGCTTGTCTCTCCAGCCTCACCCATCTCCCTACCCCGTGATATCACCAGCAGACTCCTGGTCTCAGATCATGCCATGCTATCCACATTTCCATCCTTTGGCACAATCTGATGTCTCTTTCTGGAATTCTCTTGTCCACTGGTTTAACATCTGCTTTTTTTCTCCTGGTTATTTTCTTTTCTTTGTGTGCTGTTTGTCTATCTTTCCCAGTGTAGATACTTCAAAAAATAAAAGTATAAATTCACTGCTCTGTCCCTGCCACCTAGCTAGGGCTGGGTACATAGTACATGCACAATACTTTGTTGAAGGAATGAATGCATTTATCCTCAAGATGGGAGATAATGTGGTCATAATAGAAGATCACAGACTTTGAGGTCATAACCTTGCTAGACTTTGAACTTGCTGAGGATAGTCCCCAAGTATTACCATTTCTAATGCCCCAGCCCTGCAGACAGTGCCTAGCACAAGGTGGGTACCTAGTAAAACTAGACCAAACTTAGCTTGTAAGCTTTTGTGGCCTGAGCCAAGACTCAGAGTCTCCTAAAGACTCGAGGGCACTCACTAAAGCTGTGTTTAGATGTGGGTGACAATTAATCTAACTTCTCTACTTTCTCACCTTTTTGGAAGGGATAATGAATTACCTTATTGTTGATAAAATAACTTACATTTATTTTTGTCTTACTAAATTCAATATGTTTTATGTCATTTAATCCTTATAAGAACCCAACATCATAGCTGCTATGTTTTTTTCCCCCCTTTTTACAGATTAGGAAGCTGAATGTCACAATTGTCAGGCAATGTGCTTGGAAGTCCATGGCTATAAGTGTCAGAGCAGGACTGAAGCCCCAGGTCCACCTGACAACACTCCTGTGCCCTTGATCATTCCACCATCACCTTCACTTAGCTGAGACCCTGTGGAAGGTTCCATGCTCATGACGGACAGAAAAGTCAATGGGACACTACCCTGATCTTCAAAGAGCTGGGGACTCCTGGAAGAACAGATAATGACATGAAGGTAGGCATATAAAAGTAAAGTATAGGAAACAAAGAGTTAATCCACACTGAGAGAAGACTGAGGGGACCAGGGGAATCAGAAAAAGCCATTGAGACTGAATTCTAAAAATGAGTGTTAGCCAGAAAAGGAAGCAGAAAGGAATACAGAAGAAAGGAGAAGGATAGCATGCGCCAATGAGAAAGCAAGTGCAAAGGGCTGAAAACAACAGAACATAATACAAATAACTCAAGATACACTCAAGAACTCATAATACACTCAATATTTGAGACAGAGAGTGGGGAGAAGGAAGGACCAGATCATCAAGATACCAAAAGCATGGGCTTCTCACCAGGAAGTTAGCCTATCTTGAAAATTCATACATAGAACCAATATAACTCAGTGTCCTGGGCATGGGCTTCAGAATCAGACAGATCTGGGTTGATTCAAACTGTGTTCCATAGAAAGAAGAGCCAAAAGTAAGGGTCTATGCGACATTTCTTTATTATGATCTAAGAGAGCAGAGTGAAAGAAAAGGGAGAAAATAGGAGGGTGGGCCAATTAAAAATACTTTCTCAAGTTGGCTGCCACAGGTACAACTGGTTGTCTGACACTGAGAGACTGTCCTCCAAGAAAATATAAAATATGAGCACCGCACAGCCTATCCCAGGGAGTAAAAGAGGTGGAGGAACATCAATCCGTCTGTTTCCCTCTCGCACAAGTCGAACGTTTGCCCTATGCGGCGTTAATTCCCCAGTTCTGAGCTATGTATGCCCAGGTGACTAGGGGTACCGTGGATTCAAAGCCATAGAGCGGTCCCAGGACAGGAGACAACAAGCACACTACAGAGGGTGCCCAGGGTGAGGTACTGGCAGATCCCACCTGCCGGAAGTTGGTGGAACTGGTGCTGAGCTGGTTACTATAGTAACCCCTGGACCAAAACTCAGGTGAGGCCTAGAGGATCTGAAGAAGTACACACATCTAATGAAGACTTTCTCATCACTTACTGGCTGTTGTATCTCATGTGCTCACTAAAGACCACTCTATACTTCAGTTTTCTCTGATGAAATGGGAATAATAATTGTCTGACCGGTGAGAAAATTCAAGCGCTTAGGATTGTGTTTGGTATCTAGAAAATGCTCAATAAATGGAAGCTATTCTTCCTATTACTGCCATCACCACCAACAACCACTTTATTGAATGACCTTTCTTTGAGATTTCTACCTTGAGTCACTATGGGTTTTTAACCTACTATTATACACACAGGAATATATCATGGAAAAAAAAGCAAGAGTAACCTTGATTTTTAAAAATAAAAAGCAGCACTCTATTTTAAATCTTTCTGATCTCTTTCCCTGGAACCAAATTGATCCTTCTCTCTAGAAACCTGACTAGAAAGCACTGTTTGTTGAGCTCCCAGAAGATATGGACCCTGGTTTCATCCTTGCACACGAGCTGCATGTTCTTGGACAATTCCATTTGCTCCAGCCCACTAAATGCACTGACTCTGGGCAGACCCTGGGCTTTGCCCCAGGGATCACAGACTCATCTGTTTTGGCCTTCTCAGAGCTCACAGTCTAGCAGGCAGATAGAGACCCTAAACCAGCTGAATGTGGTGTCAGGCAATAAAGTCTTTATAAGCATATAAGAATCCCAAGAGGCAAACAGAGAATCACACTGGGCCTCTGGGAAATTGGCTTTGTCATTGGTCAACAGAATGCACCAGTGTGTCCCAAAATGTATATCACAGAGTTCTAGTAAATTGAGATGAGTTAGGTGGTACACAGGACATTAAATTATATTGAATAGTGTAAGGGAAAGCTACTCTTTTTGCAATCCTTCAGTTTCGTTCAGGAGAGATCCATAATCTGTGGTTTGCTAATCTTCATTTTTTAATTTTATTTTCTTAGAGAGAAAGAGGGCAGGGGAGAGAGGCAGAGAGAGAGGGAGAGAATCTTAAGCAGGATCCACACTCAGCACAGAGCTCAATCCTACAACCCCAGGATCATGACCTGAGCTGAAGTCAAGAGTCGTACCCTCAACCGACTGAGCCACCCTGGCACCCCTGAAATTTTTATTTCTAAATATACATATTTAAGTTTTAAAAAGTAAGTTGATTTAAAAACACATTATGTAAAAATCATATAGATGGTATGAAATGTAGGGAAATAACTTTTTCACTACATGATTGACTATGAAGTAATTGCTTGGATGGATGACATTGAAGTATAGTAAAAATCATGAAAGAGGAATCAAAATGTATAAAGGTTGGGAAACAATAGAGTAAATGACCTACAAGTTCTCCTACTTTTTAAATACCCTATTGTCTACTACACAAATATCTTATAGAAAACATTGCTTGAAAGACTCTTCAAGGGGAGCTGACTCAACTAAGATGACTTACCTGTTTTATCCATCTGTGGCTTGGAATAAGGATATGATGCACAGAGCTAAAGTAGCCATTTTGGATCATGAGGTGGTCTTGAAGATGGATGCCAAGGTCTTGGAGCAGAAAGATGCTTGGGACACTGACGAATACAGAACCACAAAAGTGGTCTTAGGCTAGCTACTGCTAGACTTCTTTTATATGAAACTAAAATAGACTTCTTTCTTGGGTATGCCACTGTGATTTTAGAATTTCTGTTATAGGTAGCAGGACCTAATCTTAAACGATGCAGAATTCAGTTCTGGCGAGAGAGGTACTATAAGAAACAGAATCTAAAATATGGCATTAGACAACACACCAGAAGCAAACAGTAAGCATATTGCAATTCTTTTTCTGCTGCTTCACTATTGGTGTATAGAAATGCAACGGATTTCTGTATGTTTATTTTGTATCCTGCAACTTTACTGAACTCATTTATCAAAGGATATTGCAGCCAAGAAATCTGGCACCCCATGCCATGTGGTGGCAAAGCATTTGGCCAACTTATTGCCTACTGGTAGTTGGAACACAGACCATACACTCACTGAGGCTGTAACATTTAAAATAGAAAAAAAGGAAAATTCCAGAATATTAGTGTACTAATTCCATATTGCTGCATAACAATTACCTGCAAATTTTAGCAGTTTAAAACAGCAAATGTTTATTATCTCATATTTTTTGTGAGTTAGGAACCCAAGCCCAGTCGAACTTGGTCCCTTTTGATCAAGGATTCTTTTAGGATTGCATTCAAGGTATCATCTGGGACTTCAGTCTCATTGAAAGGCTCAGTTGAGATCCATTACATTTCCCCGCCCTCCTTGCAGCTAGGTAAAACAAGGTGACTAAGTTCTTTTCAATGAGATAGAAGTTGAAATGGTGTGGAGAGCCTCTGGGAAAACTCCTTAAGGAGAACTGACTCACCTTTTCCCCAACACCCTGTCTTCCTCCTGATGCCTGAGAAAGGAATCTGATTGCTAGAGCATCATGGAACACGAGGTGACCTGGAGTACAGAAACTAGTACTTGAATAATGAAGCACTTGACACTGAGGGAGCCTAAGTCTCTGATGACCACAGACAAGGTAACTTCTACCTTATCTAAGCCGCTGGTATTTTTGCTGTTTACTGCCACATGGTGCCGAACTGAAGCAAGTGTCCAGGTCATGGCCATTTCTATGAACAGAGAAGCTCTTAGAACAGGGCCTGGCACACAGCAAGTGCTAATACCTATGAGATGTCATTACCACTCTAATGCCACACATTGGTGGACCCATTTGGCCGTCCCAACAACGCAAGAGCACATGGGCTTGATCCGATCTTCACTTTCCATGTGTGAATTCTGAGGCACATTAACCCCAGCGAGCCAGTAAATAACAGAGTAGAGATTCAACCCAGGTATTTAGGCAGCAGAATGCATGCTCTTCAGCATTGCCCCCCGCAATGTCTCCTAATCAAATTGAGCTGTCACTGTTTTCACAACCTACATGCCCATAGATCCATCCTACACTTTTTCTATGAACTATAGTGACATTAATGTGCAGTCAGGGGCTCTTTGAACTAGCTGAATGTACTATAAAGGGTTAACAAAATACGAATTGTAGGAATGTGTTTCCTGCTACGGTGGACGACACCTTTCTGCACACATTCTGTTTCCTACTCCTGGTAAAACAGGTACTCATCTTTCCTTTTGACCAGTCCAGAGCTGGCTGCATAGAGCTGACCTCTCCTTTCCCCACCCTGACCCTGACCTTTGGCTATTAGAAAACCAGAGGCAGGAAAAGACAAGGAGTGGCTGTTAAATTGCTACTAATCTAATTAGGTGTCAGGGTGGAGGCCATGTTAGTGTTGTTTTAAGAGAAGAAGGGGGACACACAGTCCAAAGAGTAGAGGCTCCGAGAGGAACTCCTCCTTGGAAGCTGCCACCTTATTTACACCTTTGTGTCAACTGTTCTTCTTGGTGAATCCCCTTGCACACGGCTAAAAGGGCTGCGTTGCAGAAGCAGCTGAAGTAAAGCAGGAATTATTGGAGATCAGAGGAAGAAGCGGAAGCTTGGGACAACTAACTCAAAGGCCCTGGGTGAGCAGCTTCCAAAGGGAGTGGAAAAGGTTAAATGGACACACCCTGCCCACTGTGTGGTATTTTTGATCCTTAACAACAGTCAGGAAAGTAAGGGGTCAGGTTAAAATTTCAGGACTGATTTGGAAGTTGGGAAACTATGTTCCTCCAGGCTGAGGCCATCAGTCTGTTGTGGAGAGGAAAACCAGAAATGGGAACCTGAAGGTGAAAGTATAGAAGGAGAGAGCAATCCTCAGCACAGCCTGACAATTCGAAAAGCAGGATGATGATGATCGTGACTATGACTCTGATTACGTGTGAGCACTGTTCTAAGCACTTCACATACACCACTAGTCACTTACCCTTCTCAACAAGGGACACCAGGCATCCCCATTTTACAAACGAAGAAATTAAAGCATGGGTAAAGTTAAATAACTTGCCCAAGGTCACATAGCAGGACGCCAATCAAAGCATTCAGTCTCTAGGGACCATGTGCTTCATTACCAGTTCCTCCGAACCAAAGTTTTCAAGTCAGCAAGATGGGAGGAGGTGAATCAATTAATGAATGACCAAATTAATGAATAAGTAAATTACTGAAAGAATCAATTTACAGATGAATGAACTGAGTAAGTGAATAAATGGATGCCACCACTTTTGTGAGGATTACATTGGATTTGTTAGGTCTCCTTAGTCTTTCGCTCGAGAATACATTTTCCAAGAAATCTTTGAATCTGAATTTCATCAAAATTTCTATGAAGGGAAGGCAGGCTGTTATTGGTGTCTCTGTAGGTACAGTAGGGGAGGGTGATCCAGTGTAGGAGAGAGAAGGGAGGCCATCAACACGGCTTTATCTTTCCCTCCAGGCCCAGCCTTGGTGTCTCCCATTTCTCAGAAGCCAGATCACCTGTCTGTTACCTTCCAAACAGATTATATTTTTCTCCTCCCAAATACCATTATAATGAGATTCATCTGAGTTTCACAAAATAACACAGGCTGGAAGTGTGCTATCAACATTCATACTTCATCATTCATTTATTTATTCATTAATTCATTTGTTCAAGATTTATTAAGTCCACCTATGTGATCTGTGTGGACCCAGTCCTGCACTGAGATGAGAGGAGAGTCATTTTCCTAGCTTTGATTCTCCCAGAACTCTGAGGCCCAGGATGGGTATGCAAGAGGTTTATTTGGAGGTGATCCCAGGACAACTGGTAGAGGAGTAAGGGAGTGAGACTGGCCGGAGAAGGAAGGTAATATAGGCCATGTTACTATGCTGGTAAATGCTAGGCTCAGCCCCACCTGAGAACTCGGGCACGTGTTACAGAACTTGCCTTCAAGTGATCCTACCAAGGGGTGATAAAGTTGGGCTACTTATCACCTTAATCTCATCCAGCTTCGGTTGAGGTGAGGTACTCTCAGGGACTGTAACCCTCTTGAACTTCTGGATTTCTCTGCCTGCAGATGCAGAAAAGCTACTCAGGCAGAAAGTTGCAGGTTCCCATTGCAGTATGCTATGGGCATGCACTAGAATAGTGGGTGCCAACAGGTTATATATAGGTGGGGTCCTAAGGCATCTGCTACAAATGGACATGCAGATGATTGATGAAATCAGGAGCTCAAATAGAAGCATGACCAAGGGACTATAATAGCAGACAGGAGGGAACCATAACTTCTTCTCCAATGGGTTTCCCTGATTACCCTCCATCACTCACTTTCTCTCTCTCTCTCTCTCTCTCTCACACACACACACACACACACACACACACTCACACACCAACTTCAAGGCTGATTAAACACCTTTCCTGGTTTCTTTCACAGCTCACAAGCATTCCTTACTAGAAAATTTAACACAACTATTCCTTTTTCCCTTTTTGCAACAACAAAGGACGCTTGAGACCCCCAAGCTTGGAAAAAATCATAGTCCCTTTTCTTCTAATATCTAACTCAACATAAAATCACTCCTATGCATTAATACATGTAGGAAAGTTCAAGACCGTTATGATATTTTCCCATGCTGATAACATAGTTGTGTATATGTAAAAGTATCAAATTATGTCCTAACAATTTCTTGGTATTCCTTCTTTGTTGGTTCCCAGGCACATACTTTGTCAGCTCACTGGGCAGTCTCTATGCTCTTCCCAAGACTTAAGTAAGCATCACGAGGAAGAGAGGGACCTTAGTAACCAGTTTAAAATCAATGGTATCCTCAAGATTCGCACAAAGTAGGAAATCATCAAATACTGTATGGATGGGTGGATGGGTGGATGGGGAAATGGGTGAGTTCTGTTTGGATAGAGAGAAGTACCAGGACATGCCAGAGGCTTGAAAGAAGAAAACTCTGAGCCCAACCTTGGAGGATGGCCAGTGGAAGTCCTCAGACAGAGATTCAGGGTGGCAAACAAGCATATCTTGACTTTTTCTCCAAGTATTATGAGCTACCATTTAACTTAACTGAGCTCTGCTCACAGGTTGGAATCCCTCAAGTCCCTGGGGTTAGAGCCTCTCAGGTCCTTCTAGTCAGCTTGACATGGAAAGACCTCATGGGTGGTCTCTGAAGTTGTCAGCAGCTTTGGCCACTGCCACAAATAATTTATTCCTTCTGCTTGGGCTTTTGCTACTGAGAGGGACAGGCTAATTGGGTCTTCCTGGCAATTCACGTCAGCTAGAAGCTTCCTGCTAAGATCCCTCTACCTCTTTTCCAACCTTTCTCGGTGCCAAGGCATAAAGAGGAGGAACATTTATAAAGCACATGCCTGCTGAGAATACCCTCTAGTGATTGTTTTCTCCAATCCAAGCATTCCCTGCCAGCTACTTCAAAGGCTTTTGAAGTCACTGCTAATTTAAAAGCAATAATAAGATTGACACTGAAATGCTTCCCAGCTGGTTTTTCTGGGCAATAACTCTCACCAGTTCCTTTACAACCTGCTTTCTGTTACAATTTGGGGTTTGCAAAACATGACTTTTAAAACACATTCAAACAGAGCAGAACAAGTTTCTAAAACAAAGAAATAACATGGTCCTAGCATGAATGTAAACATGTTCTTCTCCATTTAGGACATATTTCTTAATAACGAACCTCACTGAATGCACGTTTTAAAGGCAGTGAATCCTAGGCTCAAAACCAACTCTCCCATTTATTAATCGGACAAGCTATTTAACCTCTCTGAAACACCAAGTCCTTCTCCAAAAATAAGGAATGAAAGTACCTCTCTTGAAAGCTGGCCAGGAAAATAGAAGCCCTGGGAATGGAAAATGCAGGTATAGGATGCAGATCAAACCTGGGGTCAAATCTCAGCTCTGCCACTTTTCAGATGGTATCTTAGGCTTGGTTAATTCACCCAATCCCTCTGAGAATCAGCTTCTTTATCCATCAAATGGAAATGATAAGATATATCTCATGTGGTAGGGATAAGGATTAGATTTTATGACATATAAAACATGGCTGAGTAAATGTTCAATAAAATGGTAGGTTTTGTGGATGGGGAGATGAAGAAGAAAAAGTGTGCAAGATGCTGGTACATGGCATTGCACAGCACGCTTAGCCAGCATCATCTATTAAAAAAAAAAAAAAGCTGTTGTCATTGGAGTGTATCAACCGTTGCTTCATAATCAATCACCCAGAGCTCAGTGATTGATTTTATTACTCTTTTTATTAGTTTTACAGTGTTTCACTATAAACACTTTATCAATGTTTGAGCCCAGGCTTAAAACAACAGTTAAGCGTGGCTCATGATTCTACACTTCACCTGCAAGTTGGCAGTTCTCCTGATCTAGGACGGCCTCAGTTGCAATGGTTTGTCTCCACTAAACATGGTTTCTCATCCCCTGGCAGGCTAGCCTCAGCTTGTTTACACAGGGGCTGGGCAAGGTCCCAAAAGAGAGTGAGTAAAAGCTTGGAATTGGCACTTCACAACTCCTGCCACATTCATTGGCCAAAGCATATCACCAGGCCAGCCCGGATCCAAAGACTGGGGGAAAGAGGGTACCTTTTAATGGAAGGAGTTGTAAAATTACATGCCAAGGAAGGGGAAAGCATGCCCATTTTTACAATCTACCTCATTTCCCCAAAATAAATTATAGTGGACATTTTACAACAAGTTTATCATGGGAATTCATAAGCTCTATCTTCAGGCATAGGTTCAGAAACAGCCTTTCAGAAATGATCAGTTACAAGATTTCCTTTTGAAAAAAAAACTTGTCAGGCAAGTGGTTTGCATCATACGTCCTTGGGAGAATTAACCTGGCTTTACTTACATGCTGTCAGTAAAATAGTTTACCATCTGATGGCACCTTCCCATGCCTGTGGTAGGACAGATACATTGTCATTGTGCAGCTCTTACCAGAGCTAGGAGAGGATAATGGACAGGATGCAGCTCCTGAATTCCAACCTTGTCACAGGCCATCCAGTTCAGGGTGGGTAGCTTTGCCCAGGACCTAGAACTTGTTGGGGCTACAAGAAAGGCTAGAGCCAGTGCCTTCAGGGATGGGAGGGGATCAGTCATAGCAAGAGTAGAAATTCCAGCTTATTCAAGGAGGGAGAGAAAATTGCTCTTAAAGTTTTGTCTCATTTCCAAGGTTTTATAGAGAATTTATTTTTCAAGAGCACAGAATTTAAAATTAGAATTTGGTATGAATCCCAGTTCTGCTGTTTATTCACTCTGTGACCTTGGACAAATTGCTTACCACTCCTGGTTTCCATTCTTCCCAGCTCTAATATGGGGACAACAATACTTAATTTATAGTGATGCTATAAGGACCATATTAAGGAAATACCAGAAAGGGCCTGATATAAGCTGGGCTTTCAACAAATGTTTGGTCCACATTCCATCAAACCAGCAGCCTCCCAAAATTAAATATTAGTAGCAAAAATCAGAGTGAAGTGTTTGAGTAATGAATGTTGCATATATTCTTTCTGACATAGCACGACTGTGCACCAACTAGAGATAGTGAAGAAGAAAGTGACCCAAGTTGAGACTTCAAAAAACTGGGCTCCTAAAAATACCACCCCTACCTTTCAACCCATTCATCCCCACCTGTGACTTCTTATTCTTCAGTTTTTCTCTTCTAAGTTGATCTGGGTGGTCAGCTTAGCCAGAATTACCTGTACAACCTTGAAGCCAGAGAATAATGGGAAACATGGGATTCTGAATCCCAGCCTTCTGTTTCTATATCCAGCCATTCAGGATAGAAAGAGAGGTCAAAGTCACCTATCATGCAGACCAGGTCCTAGAATTTGATCTATCACAGGCCCAGCCTCAGTCATCCATGGCTGGATGTTACCCTGGAACATAAGTTTCATTTAACACAAGTGTCAATAATTTACTGAATATGTAATATGTGCAAAAGTATGTGTTATAACAGTACTAATAACTAGTACTTACTTGGTGTCTACCATGTATCACACACATGAAATATATAGATACATATTTAGATATAGGTATTCTAGTTCTTACAATGATCCTAAAAGAAAAGTGTTGTATAGTTAGGGTGAGGTTTGGCTAAAAGTAAGGGAGACCAGAAACTAAGAGTGCCTTAAGACAAAGTTTATTCCTCTTTCATCATAAAGTTTAAGACAGAAAGTGGCAAGCTATGTTGACTTTGCTCCAAAAATTTCTTAGGAACCCAGGCTCCTCTGGGTGTGGCCTCCATTCTCAAAGTCTCCTCATGGTCCAAAATGACTGCCTTAGCTCCAGTCATTATGCCTGCATTCCACCCAGCAATGGGGAGAAAGGGAAAAAGTAAGGGCAAAAAGTATACACCTAGCTGTTTTTTTTTTTTTTAAATCCAAGTAGAGACTAGTGACATATTACCATATACTGTATATCACTGGACAATACTTAGTCAAGAGCTGTGAGACTTGCTGGAACATATGGAAAATATAGTCTGCAGTCTGGGTGATGATTATTTCTAAGGAGGAAGGGGAGAATGGATATTGGAGAAAAACTAGCAGTCTATGCCATTGTCATTAAAACCCCTTTATACAGAGAAGGAAAGACCCTCAGAGATGGTGTCACTTGCTGAATTGGTAAATAGCTAACCCGTATTTGAGCCCAAGATTGCGCGAGTTTCTACATCCCACTCTTTATACTAAATTATATTGTCAAATTCTATTATTCTAGGGGAATCAAGACCCTGGATCATGTCATTAATGAGGATATTAGTGTAGTGTAGTTCCATAAATGCCCCATCCAAGACTTTGTACCTCTTCCTTCCACTGCCATACAGCAAAGATAATGTTTAAGGATTATTGCTTTATGCTGGTGAAACCATTTACTAGCTGAACAATTTTGGAGAAAATCACAAAAATGCATTGCTCTTTTGAGTTTCCTCATCTGTAAAATTGATATAATAATACCTATCTACTAAAGTAAAAATCCAGGGCTTTAATATATGTGAAAGCAATATACAGATGAACACTACAAATAGATATTAACACTTTTTTATATAAGGCATTGGGGATGTTATTTTATTTAAGTGTGTTCTCAGAAGTGAGGAAAATTTACTTCTGCTTGGGCCAACTTTTGTGGATGTTGCAGCATTTTTATTTATTTGGTGGTCAGGAAAGTGGAGAGGAAGGTGCTCCAGGCAGAGCCTCCCATATAGGGACATAGAGTGTTTGAGAAACAGTAGGAAATGAAAGGAGAATGAATCTCCATGGATGTTTGGTGAAGGTCAGTTAACCTTGCAATTATGTGGCCACACTGTGGATGACCTTCATTCTCAAGGCTACCTTGTGGTCATGATATTAGGTGGCTGCCCTAGCCACCCTGGTCACCATTGTTTTGTCCAGGGCATCTTTTGGAAGGAGAGAAGGCAGGAGGAAGTTGGCAGAGGTTGTGGTAACTCTGGAGCCAATTCCCAGAAGAACATCTAAGAGATGGGCCAATGAGGGATTAAAAAAAGACCCTGGAAAGAGGACATCTCACCCCATTTCCAAATCAGCAAGGGCCAGGATTATGCAGTAGATGCTCTTATATTAGCTCATACCCTGAAGATCCGAGACTTTGATGTTATTATTCTTTTATCTTAAATCTAACAGTAAAAAATCAGAAGAATGCTTGTGCTTCTTTAGCAACATGATAATAGAAGGAGCAGCCATCACATCATCCACAGCAGCCGGAACATAGAGTACCACCTGAGGCATGAAGGAGGGGAAGAAACAGGTAGGAGCAGGCAGGCTGCTCGTAGAAGCCAAAGGATAAGTTCATAAGAGTCACAGTGGGTTTTCCAGTGCTGGAGCCCCTGAACTAAGCCTTGGCCTTCTCCCTTAGCTTAAAGCTAAGATTCATAGTTCATTCAAATACATGTCTACACTTCTTTCCCAATGCAGAGAGAAGGCTTTGGGCTGTGTAGGGCTTGAGGCTTATGCAACTCAGGAAACCTCTGTGAGAAATAGAATACAGATTTAGGATTATCGACTTAATTTTGCAATAGACCTGTGCAAAGAGAGTGAAGGGGAAAATAAGGTAAAGAGAAAACCAGTTGGTAAGGAAACATTATCATGGGATTGGATTTTAGACTTGGCTCTAGAATCGCTAACCATCCATGGGACAATAGATGGGTCACTTGCTTCTCAGAGACTCAGCTTTCCTTCTGGAAAATGAAGGTGTCCCCCAACCCCACCACTCCATCAGGTAGGGTCATGGCAGGAAACAAAGGATTCCTTCACAATGGGTCATAGCAGAAGGATTCAGTTGGGGAGAGCTGGGTGAGGATAAAGCATAAAAGGTGCTGGTAGAGCAGCCAGGTTTTGCATAGCAGACAGTTGCCACCAACACTAGTTCCAGAAAGACAGGCAACTGAGCCCCAGAAAAGGTCAGTAACTGCGTGGAGACAACCTCTCAACGGTGTCCTCAGAGATGCAGCCCACACTGAGTAACCTCAAGGAAAGAGACTGGGAGAATAAATACCCCATCATCATTCACCTACCACCTACCACCTGCCAGGCCTCCTTGTTGGAGAAACCCACTCAGAACTCAGAAGGTAAGGGAAGCCATCAACGTGGTCCAAACAGGTCAGTCTTCTGAGGCACAGGGGAGAAAGAAAGATGGACATGGTCTGGAGGAGCAAAGACACCTGCGAGAGTTCCTGGTCTCCTCATATCTGACATTCTGGTGGGCTGTCTGTACAGAAGGTCTCCACCCATTTCCTGGCTTAAAACAGAGTTTAAAAGCTTTATCTCCTGATTTTCACTCTCCACTATAAAAATGGCTCTGCCCAAAGATAATAAAGGCAGCTATAACATGGTGTCCCATACCCCCTGAAAATGGAATGCTCGAGCTAGACTTTAAATTCTGGCTTTGGGCCCATCATGCCATTTCTTAGAGCCTCAGTCTCCTCATCTGCTTCACAAGATCATTGCAATAACCAAGTCAGATCATAAGGTTTGAGCTTTCTAACCTATAAATCAGCATGCTTGGTCTTTTCATCAGGTCCTATTCCTGCTACGGTTTTATCCTCTGATTATATCAAAGGGCCCACCTTCCCTGAGATTGGCATTTACCTTTTGCCTTTGGGCCCCTGCATGCACCATTCCCTCTGCCTGGCTTGCACTCTTAATCTCTCGAGATCAAACTCAAACACTGTAAGCCAGTTCCAACGTCCCTGCTCTGCCCCCAGACATGACCAGTGTTGCACTGCCCCAGAACTCCCTACATCCTCTATTATAGAGTTTCAGAGGGTGACCACTTACCCGTGTCCCTCTCTCTGCTCTAGATTCTGAGCCCATGTCACATACCTCCTGGGCTGAACCCATGTCTTGGCATATGATGAAGGGATTCTAGGGGTTTGATGAAAGATAAAACAGGAAGCAAAGGAAGGAAGAAAAGAGAGGAAGGAGAGACAGGTTGGGTCACCTTATGCTGCTGTGGATCTGGGTTTCTAAGGCTACAGAGTTGGTTCACACTAACCGCCGATACAAAGATTCTCCCTTCTTAGATTTTGTCTCCAAAAGTTTGTGAAAACACAATCTTCCTGGTTTTTTTGGGCTGAACCCATATACTTCTCCACTGAAGTGAGGTTGTATTGTGGGCTTGCAGGTGGTGATGTAAGTCAAGAACATTTATTAGCCTCAGATCAGTTCTGGAAAGCATCTGCCATCTTTCAAGCCACCAGGCAAAAGATTGTTTCAGAGCAAAACCACCTTCTGAACAGCAACCAAGCTTTTAGGATTGGCTTCCCTAACATCACAGGTGGAGGGGCTGGGGAGGAATACAAGACAGGAGCACTCTCGGAGTCAAAGTTGGGGAGTACATTGTTACCTATAAAGTATGAGTTCACTTCATTTGCATTTGCATGACATCTTCTACCTGCCTGTGTGTCTTTGAAGCTATAATCGCCTGTTGCTGTGGCTTTTCACGAGACGTTTGATGAGGATTTTGTGAACTGAGAGAAGTCAGTGCTGAAACATGTGAAGGATGAGTACCTATCACCTCTCTATCACCGAGATAGGTACTGTTGGCATTGTCATTCTGGGGAGGCAGTTGAAGGGTCTAGGCCCCATAGTTATCAGCTATAAGTGGCTCCCAAACAAAGACAGGTCCATGACCTTACTTCCAGAGCCTGTGAAAGTGACCTCACTTGGAAAAAGTGTCTTTGCAAATGTGATTTAAGTCGAGGATCTTGAGATGAGGGGGTCTCTGGAACTATTTGGGTGGGCCTGAAATCAAGTGACAAGTGTCCATATAAGAGACACAGAGAAGAGACACAGGGGAGAAAGCAATGTGACGATTGATCAGAGAAGTGGCCACAAGCCAAGGAATGCCAACAGCAGCCAGAGGCAGGGAGAGGCAAGGGAGGACTCCTCCTCTAGAGCCTCCCGAGAGAGTGTAGACCTACTGGCTCCTTGACTTCAGACTTCTGGCCTCAAGAACTGTGAGAGAATACAATTCTGTTGTTTGAAGTCACCAAGCTTACAGTCATTTGTTATAGCAGATTCAGGAAACTAATACAGTGTTGAAGCCAGGACTCAGACACAAGTCTGCCTGGCCCTGCTCGATAACTTGGGATTTTCATTTCAGAGACCTCATTTCCTAAACTATAGAAGGGAGCTACAGCAAAGATTAAGCAAGGTAATGTGTTCATGTTAAGTACCTGATACACTGCTTAGGAGGGAGACCTCTGCCATACCTTAGTGGAAATTTATGGAGCCAGCGGGGCACAGAAGGAGACGAAACTCAGGAAGCCTCAAAGCTTGGGTTCAGAAGACCTGAGAATATTTTCTGCCATTTCTTGGCTGTGGGACTTTGGTCAATTTCCTTAACATCTCTGAGCCTGAGTTTCCTCATTAGTAAAATGGAGAAAATATCTACCTTCCAGGACTGTTCTAGATAGCAAATAAGAGCAACTTGAAACATGGCATAATAAAGATTAGCACAGTGCATGTTCCTTTCTTCCTTCTTGGTTGCTCAGAATTAGTAACATAAGCCAGTTTCTCTGCTTAGGACATGTTAGATATGTATAAGGGAAGGTATGCCTACATTGTTTTCAAATATTCGGTGAAAAGTCTAGCTCTTACAACCTCGGATTGAGTCCACACTAAGCTAATCGCTGGAAATACAGAGTTGAATACGGATGAGCAGAACTCATTTCACCAACTTAAAATTCTCTCAGAATTCATGATTTGAGCACTCTGAACTGAACTTGAACTCTTTGGCATTCGAATTGGCTTATACAGTTTTGATTGCAAGAAAAGAGAATTTTAAAAAGTCATTAAACAAGGTGAAAAGCCTTATTGGACACGAATTGGCTCTTAAAGAATATTACAATGATATAAAGCTCAAATGGGTCAGAAATTTATGAAAGTCATTTCCCTTAAATAAAACATGATTTTAAATATTCAAGGGAGAACACTTTGCAAAATGTACTTGGTGTTTAAAACATCTGAAGAACTGCAAGAGTTTTTGCTCATTCCAAAGACATTGTTCTGGATGTCAGGACAGCTGCATCAGAAGTAGGGCTCTACTGGGCCACAGCCTATGCACCGAGCAACCTGCACAGTCCAGCTGGTCTCGGGAGAACCACACTAGGCACTCCTTGTCTGCCTAACCCAGAAGGTCACTTAAAACCTGGGCAATGGATACACAGATTGGAGCCCCCGTTAGTACTGGATATAATACAATGGAACTGCCTGCTTGTCAAATAGAATGTGCATTTCTTAAGAATAATTAATAGGCTCTTTTCACTGTTACATTTTCCAACACTTAACAAAATAAGGTAGTCAATAAGTGAGGGATAGATGGCTGAGTGGATGAGTAATTAAAATAAAGGGGGGATGAAAAACAGTTATAGATAGATAGATAGATAGATAGATACATCCATCCATACATACATACATACATACATACATACATACTTGGATGTATGTATGTATGTATGGATGGATGGATAGATAGATGATAGATGATACATACATACATACATACATACATACACACTTTGACGTATGAATGGATGTATGGGTGGATGGATAGATAGATAGATAGATAGATAGAATAGATGGAGTAGATGTACAGAAGGATACATGGATAAAAAGATGGAAGAATGGATGATGAATGGATGAAAGGAAGAAGGAAAAGATGGGTGAATGGGTGGACAAATGGATAGATGAAGATAGTGCCTACCCAGGAATTGCGGCTTGAATGAACTAACAATACCACACTTGAAGATTCTAGTTCCAAATTTTTATTTCACTTCCAAAAGATCACATTTATCATTTAAAATGGTGGTCTGTAATGCTTTAATCCCCAAATAATACATGACATCTTCTAGTTGTTCTTTCCAGTTAACAAAGAACTTGTAAGTGGCAATGAGGAAAAGCAATTTGGTGGTCACAGAATCTATGCTCCAATCTAGAACCCGGCACCCACAAACCAGGTGGCCTTAGCTAGGTCACTTTACGTCTCTGAATTCTGTGTCATTATTTCTAAAATAAGGATGGATCCAATACTATTAGTTGAGTATCAAACGTCCCCCTTTTACTTGCTAACAGTATTTTCATTTGATTCAGAAGCAATTTTCCCAATCCCAGAGGGTAAATCCTGACTGGTTTATGTCACAGAATCTCATTCACATTTGCCAATTACCCAATCCTGGCCAATGAGAAATAAGAGGAAGTCTAGAATTTCTGGGGATTTAAAAACAAACAAAAAACAAAAATCAGCTGACTGAGGAAAATAACCTGGACCATCATCCCTCCCCTCCCTGTTTTGGGTTGTGTTGTATGAAGCCTTGAAGCTTGGAGCTCAAGCAGCAGCTATTTTATAACCATGAAAAAAAAAAAAAAGACAAGGAATTTCAACAATTCTGACCCATACTTTTTTTTTTTTTTTTTTTGAGAGAGAGAGAGAGAGAGAGAGAGAATTCACATGCAGGAGCAGGGAAGAGGGGCAGAAGGAGAGAGAGAATCTTAAGCAGGCTTCATACTCAGAATGAAACCCAACATGGGACTTGATCCCACAACCCTGGGATCATGACCTAAGCCAAAATCAAGCGTCAGAGGCTCAACCGACTGAGCGACTCAGGCGCCCATACTCTTGACATTGTTGGAGCTGATAATTCAAATTCAGAATCTAGGTATGTTCACCTTCTTGCTGTCCTAGACCTATAAAAAATAGGTATCACATATCATACTTTCCATATGTCAGCTAGTACTGTACATAACAATTAACTTATTTACCCCTCACAACTACATCTATTATTACACCTGTTTCACAGATGAAAATAACAAGACACAAAGAGGTTAAGAAACGGGCCTATGATGATGGCTAATAAATGACAGAAGTTGGATTTGAATGAAGACAATGGTCATCATGTAAACATCCCATCATACTTCTTTCTCTTGTTTGCTGTGTTTAAGTTTGGATGCAGCCAAAGCCATACCAAGTAATACAAAGCCTATCTTTCTATCTTGCATGATTGTTGTGTGCCAGTGTACAAAGTAATCTTGAAAGCAACTTTAAGACATATCTAATATTATTCTCAAATGTATAAATTAGGAAAATGTCGAATACAAAGGTTGAATCATCTGCCGAAGGCCACACAGCAGGTAAATGGCAGAGCTGGGATGGAAGAGTCCTGGTTCCCCTGGCCCTGAAGCTGATTCACTTTCTATTTCTGTGCCCTGCCTTCCTATGAGATGCTCATTTCTTTGTACAGTGATAAGCAGGCCCAAAGGAGTCGTCAGCGATGCTAATGAAACCTGAGTCCTAGGTTGAAAATAGTGCAGCAGGCCAGTGAGGAGATTTGGGAGCAAATCCCAAAGGGGTGTTTAATACTCTCAAATGCTCCTACAGTCTACACTCCTCTGATCCAACTCCTCAAAGGTCACTTCTTGCCCCTAGCTCTATAATTTAGAAAGACATGTTCATCCTTGGGGACTTAGCACTTACAATTTCAGAAACCCTGGTTCTTCCTCAGCATGGGTCATTTCAGTCTTAATGCTGAGAAACACTACCAGCACCCATGTCATCTATAAACCAAATCGGTTTCCACAGTGCCTTGCGATCAGCCTGTTGTGTTTGGAATGGACTGTGATGGAGTTAGAGAGGGAGTAAGTCAAAGGAGGATGCAAGGCATGATGAGTGGCCAAGAATCAGAGACCTTGTGACCTAAAAAGATGTAAAGATCATTTGGTCTAACACCTTCAATTTACAGGCGGTGAACATGAGACTCGGAGGCATTCATTCATAGTTGCAACTATCATCCACACACCATCCACTGTGGTGTTTGAATTCATTTAATCCCTACAAAAATCTGAACAATAGGTGATATCTCAAAGATAAAACTAATGCTCAGAAAGAACAGGTGAATTAGTCAAGGTTGCAGAGCTAATAAGTGGCAAAAGCATACGATGCAGGCAACATTTCTATCCTCAGACAACTGCTTTTTGTAGTTACTGAGCTTGTTGAAGCCCCTGAGGAGGGGCTGACATTCACAAAAGAAATCAAGGAGTGATGAGGGGGAGAGTCTAAAAGGACACTGAGAATGGAGGAGGGACTCAGGGCTAGGCTTGCTGGGATGTGCGGTCCCCAAGAAATGCATGCACAAAGATGTGTGCCGGTGTGCATGACTGGAGAGGAGGAAAGGCACCAAATCTTTAGCTTTAGCGGATTCTCACAGCTGCCTATTAAAGTCTGTTAAGCACACTGGTTTGGTGGGATTTGGTGGGAGCAGCAATTAGGGAATCTCTCCAAGTCACAGGACAAAGTAGTGATAAATGAAATTACCACTCTGTGTGTGTGTGTGTGCATGTGTGTGTGTACCCTTGCTTTTCCAGTACACAGTCTGTGTTTTTTTCTAGTCTTAGAAAAAACTTAGTCTTTCTAGTATTTTCAGAACTTCAAAAAGTTCTGAAAAATTATCTGGGAAAAGAAGGGAAAAAGAAATTACAAACAGAAATATGGCTGCTGTGAATTTCAGAAGGCACTGCTGTGCATTAGTCGTGTATGGCAAGTAGGCTGAAGGAAACACTATTCGGCTCTTGGTACGCGCTTTTGGTGCCTTTTGGTGCTGATATTACAAAATAGTCAATCCACCTGTGAGCTTTGTTCCCACTGAAATTAAGTTGGCAGTTAAGTTGGCATCCCAGCCAACTTTTTCTTCTTGCTAAGACAAGTTTAGCACGGAGGAAGACATGAGTGTGACAGAGTTTGAGATTTAATTATAACCTTTTAGGTACTGTTCTTCCACTCCCTTGTGGTGATATTGGTAAGCCATGCCATGCTCTGAGGTTGTTTTTCATCTCTAAAGTGGAGAGAGATGATAACCATATCTGCTGCCTTTCTTTCCTCTTCCCTTCAGCCATGCTGGCTTTCCAGCATGCTCAGGCATGCCTTCCGACTTCAGCCACACAACTTGGGCAGGCACTACTCCTTCGGTCTGGAATACTCTCCCCAACACTGCCCTTATCATACGGTTTCCTAGATATGTCTTTTGACCCTTGTAGACCCACACAAGTTGTCCTTTTACGTTTATCACAGGAGCTTCTTCTTTTTTTTTTTTTTTTTATATATAGGAAAGGATAAGCTTTATTCGAAAGAATTATTTGCAAGAGGGGAAAGGCCTCTAGCAATAGGGTAACCCCTCTGGTTCAGAGTTCTGCAAGTGTTCTAAGACTAGCCAGAGAAGGGCTTTTCTGCAATAGGGAGGAATGAAAATGTTCCCTGGGTATGGGGAGGTGGACAGGACAGTGGATCAGAGATGTTGACCCTGAGCTCAGTTTATTCTCAGGAGGGCCCTTTTGGGGGGGGGGGGTTGTTTGGGGTAAATGTGGGTCAAAGTTCAAGGGCCTGGGGATGGAGAGAAGTTTCAAGCTTGGTCAAGCCAGGTATTGTGCAGATTGGCCAGGGGAGACAGAGCTCAAAGAATCTACAAGACAAAAATGGGAATTGGAAGGTTGAGTCTGGCCATACTCTTGGCTTAGAAGTCAAAGAAAGGGAAGAAGAACTTGGGCACTTTATCTAACCAGGTTTTGATTTGTAGGAGAAAGTGCTTTGGTGAAAGCACCACGAGATCAGCTCTGACATTGCCATGGCATCTCTCATCCATGAAGACTGAAACATCCCCCAAGATAAGGGGATCATGTCAGCTTTTGCTTGTCATTATAAGGGCCCATGCCCTATGCCCTTCATGGAGTGGGCACTCAAAAATGCATGTCAGATTACTGAGTCTCTTTCAAAAGGTTGTCTTAAGGATCGAAGGATTTAATGTATCTAAAGGAGCTGTGTGAAACTCTTCCTTTTCTCATTTTTTAGCACCAAAACAATGTGAATTTTGATAATTATCTTGGAGAGAACATGGATACAAATGCAGAATCATATGGTGTGGGGTTTTGCCATGAGCCTGCCACTCTCTCCTCCCATGCCTGGAGTCAGATGTGGAACATTCCAGTCCTGCCTCTTTGACCTTGAGCAGATGAGGCAAACTGAGAGAGTGCCTGAGAAGTCATGGACCCTCCATGATAGTTCTCTTTTTGTCCATTTGGTTTATGGGATGATTGTGAAGAAAACTTCAGATGATGGTGATGCAAATTCTTTAGAGAAGAGCTATCATTTGACATGACTGTTATTTTCTGAGGACATGCCAGACTCCCTTTCCCTGATTTCACACGATCTACCAGAGACCGTGCACCTTCTTTAGCAGATAGAAAGACCTCCACACTCTGGTTTCCTTTTCCACCTTCTCTCACATAGTTGCTGGCAGTAGTCCATTGGTTTATTGGGTGGAGCTGATCTACAATAGCCTCAAGCCCTGGGGATTTGGCATCTCTCTTCCCTTCACAATCTGAACCAGTGAGAACAGTAATTCAAATTAGGGGATCCAGCTTGTAGACTCAAACGTCACCAGGGGGTGCTACCCCAAGGCCAAGACAGGAGTCGGGAGTTAGCAAGACCATTTTCAACCTCCCTCTAATGTAGGTTCTTCTGCACAGACTATCAATAATAAATCTAACATTTTGGCTCCCTCTCTCTGCTGATTCTTTTGCCTTTTTCTCAACTGTTTCAAAACTCAGCAAAGAGGGGTGCTGGTTCTGGACAGAATCACAGACCATCAACACTGCCCCTACCCCCTGTATCTCATTGTCTAACACAATGCTGGGCACACAGTAACCACTCAGGTGGGGAATCTAACAATTACTGAAGTCTTATCATGTGCTAGTCACTGTTCTGAGTGCTTCACATATTTTGCTTTGCTCTGGTTTTCACTTAATCCTCATAATAACCCCTTGAGGCTGATTTTAGTATTAGAATTCTCATTATACAGAGCAGTAGAGGCAGGAACAGAGAGTTTACATGACTTGCCCAAAGCCATCCCACAAGTAAGTGTCAGGTGTGGGATTTGGGTCTTGTCAGAGCGACTCCACAGAACGCATACTTAGCCACTATACTCTTTTTTTTTTTCAGAGATTTTCCAATGACTTTATTTTTTTTTTTAATATATGAAATTTATTGTCAAATTGGTTTCCATACAACACCCAGTGCTCATCCCAAAAGGTGCCCTCCTCAATACCCATCACCCACCCTCCCCTCCCTCCCACCCCCCATCAACCCTCAGTTTGTTCTCAGTTTTTAACAGTCTCTTATGCTTTGCCTCTCTCCCACTCTAACCTCTTTTTTTTTTTTTCCTTCCCCTCCTGTTAAGTTTCTCAGGATCCACATAAGAGTGAAAACATACAGTATCTGTCTTTCTCTGTATGGCTTATTTCACTTAGCATCACACTCTCCAGTTCCATCCACGTTGCTACAAAAGGCCATATTTCATTCTTTCTCATTGCCACGTAGTATTCCACTGTGTATATAAACCACAATTTCTTTATCCATTCATCAGTTGATGGACATTTAGGCTCTTTCCATAATTTAGCCACTATACTCTTGAGTGCTTGGTTAAAGACGACATCTAACAATGCCATTTGCCTTCCATTGTAGTGCAAAGAACCTGTAAAAGTGCTCAAGGAAAAAGAAATGTTTGGTTTTTCGTAGAATCACAAACTTGATGACTCAGGAATGGGGGGTGAGAGTGGGGTATCCAGTCATTTAGTATACATTTAATTATTTAGCCCGACATGATGAAAAATGGGGTAGTTGAGAATAGTCTCTGCTTTACACTCTTTTATTTAAAAGTCATAGGTAGAAATAATAAGTATTAGGACAAGTAAAGTTATCCCCACATCCCAGGATAACTGAGACCAACAGAAGTGGCTTGCCTGACAGCACCCTCTGGCTCTGCTCCTTTCTGAGACCGCATACTTTGAGCCTCACCCAAAGCTTCTCCTGTGCTTAAGCACATCCATGCTGAAAACCCCAACAGCAGGCCTGATCACTTTTAGACAAGGGAACCGTAGATGATCGGACCGGTTGTCAGCCATGCTTTGTCCTCTTGCTCCCCCAGGGTTTTTATCTCCCTAGGACTCATTCATTTACACCACACCTGGTTCAGATCAACCTTTTACAACAATCTAATGTCGTGGGCCTGTCGTTTTACTACAGGATTTTAAAAATTAGAGGTGCCTGGGTGGCTCAGTTGGTTAAGCATCAGACTTCAGCTCAGGTCGTGGGTTTGAGCCCCACATCAGGCTCTGTGCTGATGGCTCAGAGCCTGGAGTTTGCTTTGGATTCTGTGTCTCCCTCTGTCTCTGCCCCTCCCTGCTCATACTCTGTCTCTCTGTCAAAAAGAAATTAAAAAAAAAAACATTTTAAAAAGTTTAAAAATTAATAGGTATCTAAAGCCTCTTATAGCTCAGGAGTTTAAAATTAAAACCAGCCATTTACTGATAAATACCTACTACATGCCAAGTATCTATGATACATTCATCTTACTTAATCCTTATAATAATAATAATAATAATGTATTATTCCAATTAAGCAAGTGAGAAAACCAAATCCCTGAACAGTCACGTGACTTGCCCAAATTAACACAAAGGCAGGATTTGAACTCAGATCCTTTCCTGACTTTATGTCCCTTCAACAGTATGCATTGTTACTAGATAGGCAATGACTTGTGTTCTGATTCAATGACCAAGGGTAACCCTGCAGTTGCTAAAACAATAAATGACAATCATTTCACTTCAGACAAGCCTTGTGGCCCACAGTGTTATCACTGGCTAGCATCTGGCTTGTTGGTTAAAAAAGCAGTCACATGACTTTGTCATTAAACCTCATCTAGGATACCTGGCTGCCTATTTTCCAAGAGTGGGGCTCCAGTCAGCTCCACCTGGTAAGCCAGTTACTCTTCTCGTCATTAAACCCTTGTGTCATTAAACCTCACGGTCACCAAGTCTCATGAGCTCAGGAGCATGTGGCCCTGGCTGATGGAGAGTTCAAGTTAACGAAGTACCAGATGACTGAAAGCTGATTGCACGCTGCAGACATGAAAAGCCTACAGACAGAGAAAACTGATACTCTTAGTGCTAGTGGGAGCATAAGAACAGTTTGGTCAAACTGAGCAAAATTATAAATACAAATACTTTGACCCATAAGATTCCTCTTTCAAGAATTTACCTTATGGATAACACACATGGGCATGGAACCACGTACACATTAGCATTGCTTGTGAGAACAAACATTGGAAACAATGAAAATGTCTATCAGTAGGGGCAGTTTAAATGAAATAATAAATGTCCACAGTTTCTTACCCAGAACCCTCAGAGTCAGTTTTGACTCAGAATACAGATTCTTTTTTTATTTTAGTAAAGTTATACAACCCAGGTATGTTATATACTCCCATTTCCAGCAGACTCTTAGCAGCACCCAGCTATTAAATATACTCATTCTCAGGGCGCCTGGGTGGCTCAGTCGGCTAAGCGTCCGACTTCGGCTCACGTCATGATCTCGCGGTCCGTGAGTTCGATCCCCGTGTCAGGCTCTGTGCTGACCACTCAGAGCCTGGAGCTTGTTTCAGATTCTGTGTCTCCCTCTCTCTCTGACCCTCCCCCGTTCACGCTCTGGCTCTCTCTGTCTCAAAAATAAATAAACGTTAAAAAAATTAAAAAAAAATAAAAATTAAAAAAAAATATATACTCATTCTCCCAAAGCATACCCCAGGAAGCCAAGTGGGATTACCAAAACGATAAATATTTTCATATAAGCTCAAGTTACTTTTACTGCTAGATAAGTTTGGGTGTCAAATATGGTGTGAAACTAAGTTTTCAGGGCTTTGGGGATTTGGGAATTAGAGGTCATTGTTCTATACCTGTGCTGGAGTATTATAAAACCAGCTAAAAATAAGTAGGGCAAGTCTATTACTGATATAGAAAGTTCTCCAAGAAATCGTAAAGCAGAAAATGTTATATGTCAGGCAGTATAGACAGAATGGTATCAGCAGTGTTGTTGTTGTTGTTTTAGTGTTCATTTCTTTTTGAGACAGAGACAGTGTAAGCTGGGGAAGGGGCAGAGAGAGACAGAGACAAAGAATCTGAAGCACGCTCCAGGCTCCGAGCTGTGAGCACAGAGCCCAACTCGGGGCTCGGAACTCATGAACCGCGAGATAGTGACCTGAGCTGAAGTCAGACGCTTAATCGACTGAGCCAGCCAGGCACCCCAGTATCGCCAGTGTTTTCACACACAGACGCACAGGATCAGAAGATATCTCTGCAAAAATACACAAAGGAACCAATTTTGGTTTTTGTCTCCGGAAAGGAGACTGGGGAATAGGAGTCAAAGACAGACCATCTTTTGCATTGCTTACACACTCTGGAGTATTTTACAGTTTATGGGGAGGGACTGTGTTTCCAAATCAAATTAAATGCACACATTAATTCTCTTGACCATCTCTGAACACCCACCCACCCACCCCCGCCATCATGCTCGGTCACAGCCCTGTGTTTTATTTTCTTCCTAGCACATTCTACCAGTCACAATTTCTTCTTCGCTTGCTCATCTTTGTATTGTGGGGATCTCTCTATAAAAGGAAAGTTTTTTAGCCACCCCATTCCCAGGATCTAGATAGTGGCTGCTGTTGAATTATGAGGAACTATGAATCCTGCACCAAGGGGCAGGCTGAGGTTCGAAGTTCAGGGTAAATTATGCCAGGTTGCATAGCAAAACCTGCCTTTGGTATGCAGACAAAGTTGGCCTTTCTGGTTGTCCTTAAAGGACACTTTTTAAATTATTTTCCATTAGAGATGGAATCTGGAAGGCTAGCCACGTTCTCACCTATGACCCCATTGTAACCCAAATTTTGAACAGGTCTCGTAAGGCTAAGAGGTTCTAAGCACATCCCTCTGTCTCTTCCTGTCCTCACAGAAAGAAGTCCACACATCAGCACCTGCCTACAAACCTCCGTGCAGCCCATCTGCCAGGAGGTCCATTCACAGAACCCTTTGCCTTGAAAAACTCCACACCCCCTTTTGTGCTATATGGGCCTCCTCCCTGCCCCTTCTGCTCCTGAACCATCTGCCCAGCAGGCCCTTCAGCAGGACCTGGTCTTTCCTTTAAGGTACAACTTGAAACACCATTTCCACCAGGAAGTCCTCCCAAGTTCCTAAGAACAAACCAGTGACTTCTTCCACTGTCCCCCCAGGCACTGGGATGGGCAGCTCACTTTAGCTCACCTGACCTGACGTTAAAGTCAGCTGTTCTCAGGGCACCTGGGTGGCTCAGTCAGTTAAGCGTCCAACTCTCGGCTTCAGCTCAGGTCATGATCTCCCGGTTTGTGAGATCGAGCGTCAGATCTGACTCTGTGCTGTTGGCGAGAAGCCTGTTTGCGATTCTCTATCTCTCCCTGCTCCTCTCCTGCTAGCGTGCTCTCTCCCTCTCTCTGTCTCTCTCTCAAAATAAATAAGTAAACATTTAAAAAAAAAGTCAGCTGTTCCCATGTAAACATCCCCAGGAGAGTCTCGGAATGCAAAAACCCCATCTGAAGGGACAGTCTTCTCTTTATTCCCAGGGCTCACAGTTAAAATTGGCACATTCTTAGAACACCATTTGTTTTAACTTTTAGGTCAGGGAACACAGGCCAGACAATAAGAATATTCAAAAGCAATAAATAGCCCATGTTGTGAAAAAGAGTAAATGCTTTGGAATTCATTAAACTGATTTTCAATCTTCGCTCTGATACAATTCTGTAACCTCAGCTGTTCTCTTAACCTCTCTACACCTCAATTTCCTTGGCTCTAAAATGGGCCAATAAGACCTACTTTGCAGGAATGAGGCAGAGATTAAATGACAGAAATGTGACAGAAGCTGCTTAGAAGTTTATTTAATTTGAAAGACAGAGCCCGAGCAAGCACAAGGGGGGAAGGGGCAGAGAGAGAGAGATAGAATCTGAGGCAAGCTCTGCACTGTCAGCACAGAGCCCAACACAGGGCTCAAACTCATGAACCAATAGATCATGACATGAGCCGAAACCAAGAGTCAGTTGCTTAACAGATTGGGCCACCCAGGCGCCCCTAGCTTCTTTTATTATATGAAAGAAAGAACAGATGAGTAAATGATCACCCATGGAACAATAATAATCTTGATGTTTACTGTTATATCACGTTCATAACTGGGCCACAGACAGGTTCAACTTTTGGCCTCTTTCCCCTAATCTCAGGTCCAATTTCAGTTTGTTTAGGATCACCGCCATTTAAAGGGATTGAATAGATCCAGAGGAAGAGTGGATGGCCTCAGCTGCCTTGCGCACAACCACTGCTCCCACAGATGCAGCCATGAAGCCCCTGAGCTTTCAGACCAAAAACGAATTCTTCTAAAATCCCAACCAGACAAACTTAACATGTCAAGATTTCTCCAACCTTTGAGGAAAACCAAACGTGGGACGGCAACTGTCCCACTTTTGGGGACATTCTGTTCCGGATTCTGATTCTCTCTCCCACCAGAACCAGGTGAAAGTTCAAGGCAGACTAAAGAAAGAGCCCTGCCCCGAGCAGCGTCCCTCAGCATCTCTGGGAGGTTAGCATGTATTTCTTCTGTTTATGTTGTGCTACCAGCTTGTCCGTTGACCTGTCCCTTGGTCCCTGCTCTTTCTGCCTTCAGTTGAGTCTGAGGGAATCAGGTCCTTTACAAATGAGAAACATGAAAAAATTGGAAGGCAATTAAATGACCCTGCGCTTGCCTAGTCCTTCTTATTACCAATCCAAGAGTCCGCCTGAGTTGCCATGGACATGAAGAGTTGCCACGGACATGAAGAATTAAGTCAAAAGTACCTGCCAGATACACAGATAAACTTGACTATGTGGGTCCAGAACTCTCCTTAGTTGTGAAATTTGTGACATGTCACAATGCCTGCTTTGAAAACAACATGCAATTCTAGCCTGACCTTCTTTGGGCTTTCTCCCTAGGGGGGAGGGAAGCATTATCCTTCTGAGGCTCCTATAGATGCACCACTTCTTAACCTTTAAAGGATCTTAGGCACTCTTATTTTCAGAGGCCTCCCTGCATACTTCATTACAATAAAATATATCCACAATATAACTATATTGATTCATCTAAGAAAATACTAAGGATTATAAAACTACTTCTGAATTTGTTTTAGTATAAATCATTGGCTTTTTTCCTTGTTGTTTAGTTATATATATATATATATATATATATATATATATATATATATAAAATGCATGTATACATGCATATACACCCAGATATGTATACACATATGTATACACACTATATCTATAAGCATAAATATTTTATATGTGTATATTCATGTGTGTGCTGAATCACACTAGGTCAGCTGACATAATGTAAAGTTTTATAAATATTTAACTTAGCATTTATTTGCTTTTTTTATTTTTGAAGTTTTCTTTTTGCCCTTAGGAGCTGTTTTGTTTTGTTTTGTTTTTTCTCAAATATCAGATATTTGTATTTAAGTCCATGAAAAACTCACAGGTCCAAGATTCCCTGCTCCAAGCATCCAACGAATGAACTGGGTCAGACCACAGTCCTTTCCCCCTGGTATGTTGGAGGAAAGTCCGTTTTCATGGAGGTTCTCCATTTGACTGTCAATCTCTCAGGACAGGGTTTTATGTTATATTTGCAACATCTGTAGATTCAGGGGGCCTCCGCAGAGTGGGAGGCCTTTGGACACTGTTGCAGAACTGAGATTCACCCAGAATGTTCCTCTCGCATTCTCCATTTGAGATCCTTTCTAGTTTTCACCAGATGGGAAGCATCGCAAACCTTGCTACCTGTGTCTTTTTTTTCTCCTTCACCAAAAACTTCAACTCAAATGCCACTTCATGGTAGACTTAAAATATTCCTTTCAATAGGGCTGGAATGTGAAGGTTGATACAGAACTTCAAACTTGGAATGTTATTTTCTGGGGCTGTAGCTCAGCCATGAAATTTTGCTGCAGGCAGATTTCAACATGCTAGGTCTGAGCTGGAAGATGAATGTTTCATACCTTTATTTCACCTTAAAACCAGAAGCTTTTTTTTAATATATTATTGTTTTGTACATAAAGCTGGGCAAAGACTGTTCTACAAGATTCTCTCTCAAAATTGGGTCCAATGGAGCAGTTTAGAATCTTTTTTTGTGGGAATAAAACAGACTTTGTTAAAGAACTATTACGTATTAGGCACTGGGCCGAATGCTTTTCACGTATGTTAGTGCCTTTTTAACCTTGTAACAACCTTGAGGAGGGTAGATAGCATTGTTCTCACTTTACAGATAAGGAAGCTGGAGTTGGGAAAGGTTAAAATCTTGACCAGAGTCAAACATCAAAGACTCATCAAAGCCTGCATTTGAAATCAATTCTTGCCACTCTACGATTATACAAAGCGCCTCAAGAGATGATTGAAGAAAACAAGACATTAAAAGGAAATATATTCTGTATGTTGTACCTGCGGTTGTATCAGTTCTGAGAGAATTTTCCCATCAAGAAAATGAAGACAACATAGGAGGTCCAGTAGATGGTGACTTCAGTGTCTGCATTCATGCTGGAGAGATTAATTCTCCTGATTGTCATTGCAAACCCTTCTCAACTCTCCCTCCCTTTTTACTCTTACCCTTATTTCTAGATTTTTGTTTTAGTAATTCCTATGGTTTTTACAATAGCTTTGATTCCCAGTACTTTTTCCTTCCTCTGCCTTATGTCTTTTTTAGATGTCAATGTTAGATCGGTCTCCCTACAAAGGGGACACTACCCAGATGGAACGGGGCGGTGGAAGTCTGCTATCCCAGCCTGAAAGTGCTGAGGGCAGATGCCTGTATCCCTCAGACCCTTCAGAGATGCCTCAGCTGCAGAGATACCACCTCAATCAAGTCTGCACCCCTTCCTGGGAGCCCCACATTCAGTGACCAATTAAGGTGAGATCACGAAACCTCCCAGCCATGTTGGCCTAATTCAGAACAACTCTGAAGAGTCATTCTAGCTCCAGAGCTCTTTTGAGGGGTGGGATGAGGGTGTCACATAGCACAAGTCAACTTGTCCACATGCCCAGTCCTGCTCCCTTCCTTGCTCTCCTCCAGGTGTTCCTCCCAGGAGAACTCTTCAATAATCACGGTGTATTGAACTGTCCTTCAGAGTCAGCATCCCAGAGAGCCCAGCCTGCAATGCCTTAGCAGGGGGGAGGGGAGAAGGGAGAACTGAAGTAAGCAGGATCACTCATTCTCATGAACTGCATGTTTTCTCCTTCCAGAACTCCCAGAAACCCCACTGCTGCCACTATTTTTAGTGTTAGACCACATCTTCTCTAACCATTCATCAGTCAAAAGACATTTGGGCTCTTTCCATAGCTTGACTATTGTTGATAATGCTGTTACAAACATCGGGGTGCATGTGCTCCTTCGAATCTATATGTTTGTATCCATTTCTGATTACCACTCATGAAATTATTTAGCCAGGTGTGGCAGAAAGAGGAGTATCTGTTCGGACCCAGACTGGATCATTCTCCCATTTTGCCCTGACCAAGTTCTGTGCCCTTCTGTATCCTCATGCTTCCATGTCCCTCTACCCTGTGATGTCCTTTCCTTGTTTCAAGGCCCATCCTCCCAGTTTAGTTCCAATG
Organism: Panthera onca; assembly: GCF_046562875.1. NCBI lineage: Eukaryota > Metazoa > Chordata > Mammalia > Carnivora > Felidae > Panthera > Panthera onca. The sequence continues at coordinate 10,938,303 of NC_138342.1, forward strand.
TTAGTTTATGAGTCATCGGAAACAACTGCGTTAGATAACGTGGTCTGTGCAGTGTTGGACAAACATCTGAGAATGGCGGTTCCGTTTGCATGGTTTTGCAGCCCAATGAATGCATTTGTCTCTTTGATTTGAGCATTTCGTGTTCCGAGCGCTATCTCTGTGCTGCATGCCACACCTTTGACTTCGACACACACACACTACACAAGTTGAAGCGACTCACTGCTGGAGGTCTGAGCTCATGATGAGTCCTCTATAGACAGAGACAGATGGCATGACACTTTCTTGAGTTTCAACACTTGCATCCCCTGGCTGTTTAGCTGGGGATTAGCTTAGTCTGGGGACTGACATTTAGGAACTCACACTCATGATTGTGCAGGTTATGCTGGTTTGTTTTTTCCCACTGATCATCCCAAAGCACATTGACTCTGTTTTGCTTTCCTAATTTCTCAGCATGAATCTTCTGTTCTTCAGACACTAGGACTCCTGGTATTCATTGACCCTTGCTTTTCTATTCAATTTAAATGTGATCCTACAGGGGTTCTTAAGAGGACTCAATAGACAGCTACCCTCTTCCTTAAGTTCAAAATTAATGGATAAATAAAACAAAGGAGGCAGGCAGAGGGGGCCAAGGTTTGATCATTATTAAGTTAGTATTAGAGAATTGGGCTTATATCCACAGTCATTTGAACCTCCTAACACTGAGTCCCAGAACCAGTCAGCATTATCCATGCATCTCTGGGCCAGAGCCAACCTGAATCTGGAGGAGCTGAGTCACACACATGTGCTCCAATAAGCCCCTAAGAAGAGAAGCTTCTGTGCACAACCAGATTCTCCCTCTAAACACTACAATGAGGGGTTACTCCTCGGCTCTGGGGGAGAAGGTCAGGTGTGATACAGCAATCCATGTTTCTCCACATCAATTAAAAACACCAAGAACAGCTAACACTTGTATCTAATAACTGACCCTAGATGTATCCTATGTGACAGGCACTATTCTAAGCCCATTACGTATTTTAGCTCACTTAATCCTCGTAATAATCCCGTCAGTTAGGGATTATTTCTAACCTCCACTTCAAAAGATGAGAAAACTGAGGTGCAGAGGCTAATAAGCTTGCCTGGGGTCACTCTGACAGTAAGAGGTAGAGCCAGGATTTGAACCTGAGAAGTCAGATTCTACAACCAAGACTCCGAACCGCTGAGCTGTGGTGGGTTCAAGATCCACTAGGCATGCAAATTTGCTCTTTCTTAACCCTTCCCTTCTCTACAGTCCAACTCTGCCCACCTTCAAGGAAAGGTACAAGCCCGCATGCCTCCAAAAGCCTTCCCAATAAAGCAGCTCCTGAGGGTCTCCATTAGGCTTGCAGGACTTTGGCGCCCCATGAACAGCCTTCATCTTTAAGCCCATTCCTCACAGCCCGAACACTGTAGACTTTCTTCAAGTGTGGATGAAGCCAGGGATACAAGGGTGAAGCCGAGAGATAAGGTTGATTTGTTCTGATCTGTTATAACAGGTGAATGAAATGATATAGAGAAAAAAAATAGCAAGGAAGTACAGTCTGGTTTGTATCTTGCAACTTAACTGTGTGCTCGATATTCTACCACTTTGTGGCATTTGTATGAGTGCTGGCTCTGTGCTGGGCACTGTTCTTCGACCTGGGGAGAGAGAGCTGAAAACAAAACACACAAGCAAGCAAGCAAAACCTCCCTGCTCTCAGGGACCTTACTGTTGGGTCAGGAGGCAAGTTGAATTCTGCAATCACATAAGCGTGCTACAGCACGCTGGACTAAGTTTTGGGAAGAAAACAAAGAAGAGGTGAAACCACCATGTCTGGGGCACGAGATGTCAAGAAGACTTTCCCCGGGAGCCATTTAGCTTACAAGTTGAAGGATGAGAGGCCACCCATGGTTTGAGTAGAGCAGGGGGCACATTCCAGGCAGAGGGGACAGGGGGGCACAGAGATTGGGGAACAGCAGAGAGTGAAAGTGGCAGGCAGCTCTGGTGGCCAGTGCCCAGTGGAGGTAGAATTAAATGAGGCTAGAAAAGCATGGAGACCATATGAGGGAGCTTGGGGTTTATTCTAAAAGCAACGAGAGGTTTTGCTTCATGTGTAATTCATTCACTGACTCATCCACTCAATAGATATGTTTGCAAAATCTGAAAGGTGCCAGAATCTGTGCTGTGGACATTACAAAGCTGAGTAAGACAATTTGTCAGTTGGGGGAAATAGATAAGGAATGATTAAAATACATTTTATTATGTATTTTACATAATACCTCAAGAACACAAAATGGAATTTTAACCACATGCACTAAAGGAAATCATGAAGGGTGACAGGGAACCAACCAGGCTGTGCCCAGGAGAGGGAAGGGCATATGCCCCAAAGAGCCCTGTGGGTCAGGAATCTCAGTTATGAGTAGGTGCAGAAAACAGCCATGGATGACCTTCAGGTGAATGGGAATAAGAAGGAAAAGGCCATGGCATGCCATTCTGACGTGTCCAGACTTTATCTCCTCGCATTAGCCTGTTTGGGCTGTTACAACAAAATACCACAGGCTCGGTGGCTTAAACAATAGTTTATTTTCTTACAGTTCTGGGGCCATGAGTCCCAGGTTAACGTCTGGTGAGAGCTCTTCTCCTGGCATACAGACAGCCGTCTTCTCACTGTGTCTTCACACTGTAGAGAGGGGGCTTCTTAGAGAAGGTGTCTTCCTGGAAGGCTGATAATCCTACTGGAACACGACCCCACCCATATGACCTCATTTAACCTAAGTACCTCTTTTCATTGATTTTTATTTTTTTAATGTTTATTTATTTTTGAGAGAGAGACAGAGTATAAATGGGGGAGGGGCGGAGAGGGAAGAAGACATGGAATCCAAAGCAGGCTCCAGCCTCTGAGCTGTCAGCACAGAGCCTGACACGGAGCTCAAACTCACGAACCTTGAGATCATGACCTGATCCAAAGTCGATGCTTAAGTGACTGAGCCACCCAGGCACCCTGACCTAAGTACCTCTTTAGAGGCGCTACCTCCAAATACAATCACATTGGGGGTTGGGGCTTCAACACATGCATCTGTGGTAGGTGGGAGAGGGGGGCACAATCCAATCCACAGTGCTCCTGATGTGCAAAGAGCCACTGAAAGATTTTAAGCGTGAAAATAATACGATCAAACTATTAATTTAGAAAAGTCGCAGTGGTCACTGGGTTGAAACTGGATCAGAGCAAGGATAAGATTTGGGACAGGGAGAGAAATTGTGGCGCTATTTCTCATCTTCTAGGAAAAAAAATGAGGAGGACATAGGGATGGAGAGGGGAGGCTAAGTTGCAAAATGGCTAAGGAGATGTTCTCAGCAGGAAGCGGCGACTCCCAGGTTTCTGGTTGCAGTGATGGGACAAAAGTGGTGGCCCTCACTGAGATTAGTCGCGCCGGAGAAGCAGATCTGGGGACAGTGGTGAGTAGGAAAGGAGTTCAGGCCTAGGAATATTGACTTGGAAGCAAAGGTGGATATGCACAACATTGTAAGCATCCATTCTGATGTCAAGATCATTACTGAGTATAATTTTTTTTTAATGGGGATTTTGTTGGTCAATTGAGAAGTAAACTTGAAATTCATAAGGGATAGAGACTTTGCATTTCTACAAAGAATATCTCAGTCCTTAGTCCAGATCCTGATTCTTGGTTCAGCATGGCCTGGCCTCTTCCTATCAAATTTCCACTCGTGAAAAGTTGAAGCTTTTACTGTAGGGCACTGCATTAACACTGATTGTATTTCTTTCTAAAGAGCATTCGGTGGTTCGGTTTGGAGAAACAAAACTGCAGTCAGCCTGGGTACATGTGCCTTTGGAAAAGATATTAGTCACCATTTACTGAGTTCCCAGCACTGGACACTTCCCTTCAGTTAGACATACGTCCGCAGAACAACTCTGTCATTAGCTAACATATGAACTCCAAGATAACCAGGAGGATTATGAGCATCTTAATTAGACAGCCTGGATATGGCATTTTATAGATGAGAAATCTGAGACTCTGAGGAATTAATTAACTAACCCGCCCAGATCACAGAGCTGAAATAATGGAGTCAGGTTTCAAAACCACATGGCTTGGTTCAAAACCCATGCTCTTCCCCTTTCCCAAAGGAACCGCACCAGTAGAATTTTCACTCTCTTGTTTTATAAGATATTTGTTACCATTTTCCCAGTTTGGACTGTGTTTTCCTGTGCTTGGATGGGACCCTGGGACAGGGCCACCTTTACATGCTCCACTCCCCCAGTTCTTGCCCCTCCCCCCACCCATGCACTACCAAGCATATTGGTTTCCTATGGCTGCCATAACAAATTACCGCAAACTTAGGGGTTTTAAGCAGCACACATTTATGATCCAAGGTTCTGCAGGCTAGAGGCCCAGAACCTGTCTCATTGGCTAACATCAAGGAGTCAACAGGGCTGCAGTTCTGTCTGGAGGGTCTAAGGGAGAATCTGCCTCCTCGCTGTCAGCTCCCCCTGCCTCCCCTCGGGGTTCCTCCATCTTCAAAGCCAGAAAATCAGGTTGAGTGCTTCTCACAGGGTCAGTTTCCTCCACTTTTAAGGACGCTTGTGATTATCTTGGGCACCTGTGGCTAATGCAGCCTACTCTCTCTCTCACTTAAAGCCCACCCGATTAGCATGCTTGGTTCTACCTGCAGCCTTAATGGCATTTTGTCCTGTAAGCTAACATATGCACAGGTTCTGGCGTGGACATCTCCCAGAGTTCTTATTGTGCAGACCACACCAACTACCTCCAGGTTCTCTGTCGGCTGAGGCTGTGTCTGAGGATAGGGACCGTGGAGATGGTTCTGATTGACTTATTATGAAAAAAAGGGGGGGAGGGGGAGAAGGGCTACCTAAGGCATATAGGATGGGCATTGTAGACAGGAGGGGAGGATTACCCTTAAGAAGATATCGCTGGGGGGCGCCTGGGTGGCTCAGTCGGTTGAGCGTCCGACTTCGGCTCAGGTCACGATCTCGCGGTTCCTGAGTTCGAGCCCCGCGTCGGGCTCTGGGCCGATGGCTCAGAGCCTGGAGCCTGCTTCTGATTCTGTGTCTCCCTCTCTCTCTGCCCCTCCCCCACTCATGCTCTGTCTCTCTCTGTCCCAAAAATAAATAAACGTTAAAAAAAAAAAAATTAAAAAAAAAAAAAAAAAAAAGAAGATATCGCTGAATTCCTGAGACCAACCAGGCTTCTTCAGAGTCTCTCCCCAGCCCTATCAAGCCAGTTTGGGTCCTCCTTCCCAGAAACCCCTGTTGGGTTTCTGAATGTGATTTGGGGAAGGTGCCTGCCTGCCACAAAGAAGGGCATAGACTTACTGCTGGATAAAGAAGTGTCTCTCACATCCCATCAAATGCCTCAAGGGAATGATGGACGGATGAAGAGATTTCAGGCTGTCATCACAACCCCTCCCCACCCGTGTTGCTCCTTCCCACTCTCCAACACCCACATTGTCCACCCTGAAATCTCCCCTAACATGTTTGTCACCAGAATCTGATTCGGGGTCACTGTGAGCACACGTGCACACACAAGCTCAGACACCCCAGGCTGTTCCTGTATGGAATCTTTCTTCCATTACAAGTTCCCCCTGTTTCCTTTTAACCCAATTTCACTCAGCCATGTGTGCTGTGGAGAAATGTGATTGCACTCACGCTGACTTACTGAATTGAGTCTCCACCCACACCCCTCTGTCTAATCTTTAACCTCCCTGGGCCTCAGTTTCCTCATCCGGAGAGTAGAAATAATAACACCCAATTCACACATTTCTAATACATAGTAAATTAAATTCTATACATGGAATTGTTTAACCCAGCACCCGACACATATTTGGTGTCAGTATCTCAATGTCTTTAGCTTCTGTTCTCATCCCCTACAAGATTCATGAGATGATAATACTTAGAGAAATAACTCAACAGCAGCAAACACTGATTATGTGTTTCTATGTGACAGGCACCACCCCACATGCTTGACATGAATCATCACATGTATGTAAGCTTATATGTGTTGCACAACCATCCGACAAGGTATGAGCCTGTTATACTAAAACCCAGAGAGGCTGAGTAACTTCTCCAAGGTCACAGGTGAAGGAAGGTGGAGGGGGATTTTAAACCCAGATGGATCAAACAATGAGGACGGCATTCTTAGGAGGAGCCTGGCTTACAAATATGACAAAGGAAAAAAAGACTTTAAAAAACCTTTCAAACTTTCCATGCCTTTTCTGGCCTTCTGTCTATAATTAGCACTCCAACTTCTGGCCACCAGCCAGATTTTTTCTTCCCCAAGGTTTTCTACCACCTGGATTCCACAGCCCAGGAAAAGAGGAAGCATGCTTGCCTGAGTAATCTGGATGGTCCCTGAGCCTTCTCCCATCAAAAGGCTGGCTTTCCAGGAAGCAATTAACACCCAATTCACAATTGCTGGTATCTCTGTATCTGTTCGCCAGACCTGCTGACAGTTCTTCAGCGTTTTATTGTACATATCTTCTTTGGAGGCCTTTCCGGGTCTATAGTCTGCTGGAAATAGCAGCTCTGGGCTAACAGGCAGGGAAGACAACCCCTCAGAAGTCCTGTCTAAACTCACTCTGGCAGAAGCCAAGGAAGCATCTTCAACCTGGGAAGGAAAGTGTATAACTGATTAGAACCCAAGATTGGCAGAGCAGGTGAGTGAGCCCCAATAACCTTGAGCACCAATATAGACTTTGGTTTGGCTGCATATTAGAATAATCTATGAAGGTTTTAAAAAAAATACTAGCGTTTGGGTCTCAACTCAGAAAACTGAATCAGCATCCCTGAGGGTGGGCCCAGCCATCACCAGCAGTTTTTGAAATCTCCCGAGGTGATTAGTGTGTTGCTAGAGTTAAAAGCCAATGTCCTACTGCCTCTTTCACAGATGAAGAAACTGAGGCCCAGAGGAGTCATCCTTGCCTCAAAGTGACAATTGCCACCATTTGAATTGTAGCTGCTGCTCACTAATGTGTAACCAACCTCAGGAAGCAATATATGATGGGAAAAAAATAAAGTTAAATATGAAAATTAGAGAAAACAAAGTACCCTCTATAAGAAGATGCATTTGCAAATAAAAGTACTCTAGAACTGCCTGCATTTAATTTTTTTAATGTTTATTTATTTTTGAGAGAGAGAGACACACAGAACATGAGCAGGGGAAGAACAGAGAGAGAGAGACACACACAGAATCTGAAGCAGGCTTCTTGTGAAGGTGGAGACGGAGATTGGAGTGATCCATCTAGAAACCAAAGAATACCAAAGACTGGTGGCCACCACCAGAAGCCAGGATGAAGCCAGGAAGGAATCTTCCCTAGAGCATTTGGAGGGAGAATGGTCCTGCTGACACCTTGATTTGGATGCCTAACTTTCAGAATTAAGAGAATTAAAATAAAAAAAAAAGAAATTTCTGTTGTCCTAAGCCACCCGGAGTGTGGTACTTTGTTATGGGCAGTCCTAGTGAGCCAACATGGCCATTGACTCAACAGCATTCCTGAATTCATCTTTGAAAGTGAGTTCTGAAGACAAAATGTTGGGGTTCACAAGACACCCCCATTCTTAGGAGCTGTGCAACCTTGGACAAATTGTGGAAGTTCTCTAAGCCTCAGTTTAACTACCCGTAAAATGAGAATAAAATAGCACCTACCTCACAGAGTTGTTGTGAGGATTAATTGAGTTAATATATCTGAAGTGCTTAGCATAGTACTTGTTCTATAATAAGTGTTTAATAAATGGTAACTAATATTGTATTGGTGACATCCCAGATCTCCAATACAATAGTTGCCTGGTAATACCTCTCAATGCCTTGTGGCATTTCTGTAATAGCCAGGGCCTCTGGACCACATGAAGTCTGATTTCACTTTCTAAGGGTCACGTTTTATCCCATCACTAGATAGGAAGCTCTTTGCTGCTAGTGCCTCACCCAGGTCCCCTTGGCCCACCCTCGAAGCCACCTGTAGACAGTTCAGCACACACTGAGGGGTCATATGTCTCTTTGCCTGAGGGTGTTCTCTAGCCACAGAGCATGCCCAACACTCCTGAGGCAGGTTAGATGGGCTTAGGGTTGACCAGAGGGAACCAAATCACTAAACACTGAGGGAAGGGATTTGTCAGATAAACAGGTCAGCTCTTTTGCTCCTCAGTAGGACAGATGGAAAAACATGTATTTCCAGTGATTCTCCAATGTGACTGAGCTTCAGTTGTCCAGAGGAGGGACCTTCTAGACCAGGGGTCCTCAAACCATGGCTTATAGCCCCAATTCAACCAGTACCTATTTTTATAAATAAAGTTTTATTGTAACACATGTATCTGTATGTTCTTTTATCTATATGTCATCTATGACTGCCTTCAGGCTACAAGAGCAGAGCTGAGGAGCTGCAACAGAGATTGTATGGTCCACAAAGCCTAAAACACTATCTGGTTCCTTTACAGAAGTGTGCTGACCCCTGCTAAGATTCATTGGTTTCCTTTCCTTCCCTGACTCACTTCCCCACTTATTTGCACTGCTTACAGAGCTCACCTCCCAAGTAAGCTGTGCCCAAATCCTTGTGCTGTGGTTGGCTTTTGGAATAACCCAAACTAGGACCTCTATTAAAATAACTTCCCCATCTCAACACTCAACTCCGTGCCAGCATAGAGCTCTCAAAATGTTGTTGTATAGATAGATGGATGTTGTTGTATAGATAAATGGATGGAAAATATTAAGAGGCTGCAAGGTCACCAAATTAAAGAAGCCTGTGAAAGGGGGTAACTATTTGCCAGGGGCCCCTTCCCTGCTCAATTACCACCCTTGGCTTCTGAAACCCCAAGATCTCTACATCGTAAGTAAACTTGACCCTTGCAGGCACATTCTCTGAAAGGATAAATACTCCTCCCAAGATTAGGCATGTGGTGCACAGACCCTAAGTCTGGACCTCAGCACAGGTGCTTTGATAAATTCATTGCCTAATCAAATGACGATGACTGGAAGTAAAGTGGGGAGGGTACAGAAAGAAGAAAAGCCAAGAGCCGTCACATGCTCAGCCCTCACTATGTCTGGCATTGATGTCTTATCAGTTCCCTTAGTAGATAAAAATATTTTTGAACACTTGCCAAAAGGAATGTCATATGACCAGGATTTGAGGGCAGATATGCTCTTTCCTTCATACTTGAGCCCCTTCAAATGTTTCTTAAGTGTCTTCCTCTGTGCCACTACACTCAGCATCTTATACTTAGCCAATGTGAAGGCTTTGTTGCTTCCATTTGGCGTAGAGGGATCCTGCCTCCCAAGTTTGGGGGATGGTATATCACCTCATATCCAAGTGGTGGAGAGTCACTTCTGTGCTGGGAACTGTGTAAGGCACTATGGTGCCATGAGGACATACTCACATACCTCCTGAAGCTAAAGCTGCTACACCCGAAGTCCCCCTCATTGACACTGAAGACACACCCCTCACAGGCTGCCTCTCCACTATGACAGAGCCCTGTGTGGACTCTATGCCTGACCCCTATCTGGAGACATGGGTTCTGAGACTCCTTTCCCGACCAGCTTAGGTGCAGGACTTCCCTGCAACTTGGTCAACCCTCCCTTAAACAGTAGTCTTGGATGCTTCCATACAACCTCCTCGCCCCCTCCCCTTTATATCTGAGGCTCTCCCAGCCTTCCCAAACTCCCTCCCTATTTCCTTTCTCACGGGAATTTCTCCCAATAAAATCTTTGCATGTTTAATCTCGTCCTGGTGTCTGCATCATGAAGGACCTGAACCAACTGGGTTGGCTCATTTAAGTCTCATGATTTCTATCTCTAGTTTTTATTAAGTCCTGAGAAATTAACTAGCCCACAGTCAGGTGGTCAACCAGGAAAGGCTTTGTGCTTAACCTCAGTTTCTCCCAACTCAAACACGTCACAGTCTACACCATTCACCTTCCAAAATGGACAGTCTCCTTCCTGCCCAGAAATCTTCATGGAGATTGGTGGAAGGCATCAGGCACTTCCTGCATTACTCATGATAAACACAGAAGATAAGAATAAAATACACAGAGCCTTGAAATAATGGACTATAAGGGTAAAAAGACAAGATGAGAGGTTTACCATGTATTGGGCAGGATTCTGTGATGGAGGGAGAGAGGACAACCAACACACCCACTAATGCAAATGACACAGTGACTGAAATGCTCAAAACTATTTTGGGGATTCTGTTTAACAAGAAACTGTAAAAAAATATCTGTACATTTGATGGAAAAGAAAACCTTAAAACACCATTTTTAAAAAGCAAGAGAGGGAAAAATAAAGCTGGATTCAGATCCTGGTGATAAATTTAGGATTTTTGTAAACCTGGTAACTTTGTCCTAAACTTCATAAACAGGCGAAATAATAGGCAAGTGGCAAGACTGGATGATAAAATACAGAAAGCTTCTGTAGAGCTTTCCTGTCTCATCCCCTAAGGCCCCTGGAAGCAGCAATGGAAAGGTTAATACACGGCAAAACTAATCTCTAGGAAACTCTCCAGCATCTTGACCAGAACCTACTCTGATTGGTCCAGCATCACCATAAATAGGAAATTGTCTATCAGATCATCTTCTACAGAGAACCTTCCTGACCCCCTAAATGGCATCAGCTGCCCCTCTCTCTGTCCCCTGCCATAACTCCTCTGTTAATTTCCATCACAGTCTATGCCAACCTGTACTGGCTACACACTAAGAGCACACACGCATACACATGCGCACACACACACATACACACACACATACGTGGCAGGAATTATATCTATGGTTCCCTTGCCCCATGTTTGGCACATCGTAGGAGCTCCATTTAGCCTAGCTGAATGGTTAAATGTGTAGGTGGAAGGAAGACCTGATGTATCACTGGAAATGGCACTTTTTGGTTTGTTTGTTTGTATCCTGACCAGTATAACCAAAGCATTTTCTGAAGTAGTTATTATACATCTGGATGCATCTTTCCCACGTAGTTAAATATAAAACTCTTGTCAATACACCTCATTTATGGCTGTACCCATACTAGTTTTGAATCTTAGAGCCAATGACTTAACCTGTCCAAATATCACAGAGGCCATGGTATAATTCAGACTTTACAAGACAGCTCACATGCATGTCCACTAACAAAGTCACAACGCAGCCACAAAAGACAGGCCATAGCTAAAATGCCACTACACTGGTTTGGGAGCATTTGCTGAGTGCCTACCATGTGCCAGAGACTTTTCACTTAATCACATTACCTTATCCTCATAACGATGCTATGAGGTAGTCATCATTATCCCCATTTTACAGGTGAGTAAATGGGAGCTTGATAAATCTTACCCAAGGATAAACAGATAAGCATGACCAGGATCCCGATCCAGGACTGCCAAACTCAGTTGAATGCCTTTCCACCTAAACCCTAAACCAGGTCTTCTGACTCAAAGCCAAAGTCTGGTCTTCTCTGTGACAAGTGGGTGGCCAGGGAACTCAGACTCTCCTGAATATTCCCTGAGGGGTGTAGAGTTGCAGTTCTGAGTGTGCAGAAAGAAGAGCGCAGGATGATTCTAGGAGATACCACCCAAACACACTGGGCTGGAGACTAGCTGCTCTCATTTGCTTGATGTCCAAGAAATGCCTCCAACACCTTGTGCCTACAGCCCAGAGGCATGCAGAGTTCAGAGATGCGAGAGCACATACTCCCTGAAGACCGGGACCATGCCTTGCATCCCTCTGTCATAAACACCAGGCTCAAAAATTGTACATGGACTTCAAACTATATTTTAAAGCCAGTGCTTTTCAATGTAAGTGCATTTTTCTAAGCAACAAGGAAATGGGAGGAGGGAAAAGAACAAAAACTATGAAAATTGGAGAGGGTCCAAAGTGAGTATGAAGAGATTTATTTAAGAGAGAAAAATTAAAAGAAGCCAAAATGCATGACTTGGCTAGCAGACAAAACATAAAGAGTGTAAGAGCCTAGAGATATTGGAAAGGCACAAACAAGAGGAGCACCATTTCATACTTTGTATTCAAGCACAATAAGCATAGCGTTCTCTTAGTTTCAGGTGTACACGCATATGGTTTTTAATGTTGTGGACAGTTGGGAGTAACCAGGGTAAATGGTCTGGGATAGGAAATGGACTAGCCGGCAGGGTCCAGAAACAGAGAAGTGGTTTGCAATGGCAAATTTAGAATCCCAAGCTTCCCGATTTAATTCTCAACATGATCTTGGCAAGCCAATGCACTCATTCATTCATCCATCTAACAGTATTCATTGAGCAGCTGCTATGTACCCAGAGCTCTGCACATAGCGGCCTGGCTACCTGCCCAGTGAAGCTCGCCATCTTCCAGAGAAGAGACACATTAAGATTTAGCGGTGGTAGAGAGTGGAGAGTTTCACTGTGAGTGCTGTAGGAGCACATACAGGGGTTTACAAGACACGGAGGTCTCCCTGGGGAAGAGATGGTTAAACTGAGACTACAAGAATGAGGAGACGTTTGTCAGTGCAGATAGAGGTAGAAAGGATTCCAGAAAGAAGGAAATGCATGTGAGTGGCTCCTGGGTGGCTCAGTTGGTTGAGCATCCGACTTCAGCTCAGGTCATGATCTCACAGTTCATGAGTTTGAGCTCCGCGTTGGGCTCTGTGCTGACAGCTTGCAGCCTGGAGCCTGCTTCAGATTCTGTGTCTCCCTCTCTCTCTGCTCCTTCCCGGCTCAGGCTCTCTCTCTGTCTCTCTCTCTCCTTCAAAAATAAATAAAAACATTAAAATTTTTTTAAAGAAGGAGATGCATGTGAGAAGGTGCTACGGATGGCATGTTTATATCCTCCCCAAATGCATATATTGAAGCCCTAACCCCCAACGTGGTGGTATTTGCAGGTGGACCTTTGGGATGTAATTAGAATTGGATGAGGTCATGAGTATGGGGCCTACGTGATCTGCATAGGAAGAGGAAGAGACCAGAGCTCTCTTTCTCTTGCTACCATGTGAGGACACAGTCAGAAGGTGGCCATCTGACAGCCAGGAAGAGGACTCTCACCAGCATCCAACCATGCTGATACCCTGATCTTAGACTTCCAGCCTCCAGAACTAAAAGAAGATCAATCTCTGTTGTTTAAGCCACCTGGTCTGTGACATTTTGTTGCAGTACCCGAGCTGGCTGAGACAGAAAGTAAGGAGGTGAGAGAGAGAGAGAGAGAGAGAGAGAGAGAGAGTTGCTGCTAGAGAATTGAAAGGTTAGGAAGGGGGGGGTGGGTAGGAGGGGCTGGTGGGGTGGGATTCAAGAGAGGGGCAGGCAAGGGCCAGGACTAGCCTTTTATGCAAGGCATCTTAAGACCAAAAGGGAGCTGGTAAAGGGTGATGAGCCAGGTTGCTGTAGGATCAGATGGATATTCTAGAAAGTTCTTTGGGGCAGAAATGTGAAGAAAAGATTGGATCAGCGTGAATGGATCCAGGAAGAACAGACTAGAAGCTGTTCACTAGTCCATGAAAAATAATTTAAAACCTTCCCTGTGACAGTGACACATGAGCTGAGTGCCAACAGATGAGTAGAAAATTGTGAAGGGAAATCCTGGCAGCCACACAGCCCAGGCAAGGCAGGAATGTATAAGGGACAGAGACCATCAGAACAGCAAGAATCTCTTGTGGCTGCAGAGTGGCATGAGTGAGCAGGAGTGACAGGCCAAGACATGAAACGCCTTGTGTATTAAACCAGGGGGTAGAGACTTTCCACTATAAGCCAGGAGGAAGGAGCAGAAATTTGAGACCAGAAATACCAGGGTTCAAATCACAGCTGTGCCACAGCCTGTGTGCTCATGGCCAATTGACTAATGACTGGGCCTCAGCTTCCTCACCTGTAAAATGGGAACTCTGTATTGAGCAAAAAGTTAGGTGCTCAGAGACACCTGAAGACATGATTGTGCTTCTAAGGGGTCTAGAGGACACATATAAGCAGGGGACCACATTCTGGGTATTCTCTGGACATCACATGAACATACTTCTGCTTGTCTTCTCCAGAGAGCCCAGAGAGGTTAACCTTGGACCTATCCAACGGGGATGAGTAGCCAAAGCCCCCAAAGGCTCATGTCATGTTAAAATGTAGTTTTTCTTAGAACACAGAGCTAAGCAACGTGAAAGCTCTATGGGGTCTCTGATTCTCTGTCCGATGTCTTCTTGAACTCAAGGTGCCTCAAGGTATCTACCTGGAAACAACAGGTCTCTTCATACTCAAGTACCATCCTATACCCTGACCAACACATGTCATGATCTACATGAGAATGTCAGCAAGGAGACTGGTGACAATTGGGTGTGCCCTTTCAGCACGAAGTTCCTCTTCCCCCTCTCCCGGGCCTCCTGCAGACAGTGCTCTTACTTGACCCACCAAACTCCAACCAGGCTGGGGCCGCTGTGACCCAGGAAAATGTACCGTCCATCCTTGGCCTCCAGCAGGTGTGAGATGGATCCCAGACGAATCCAGGGTGCCTACCCCCTGGACCGCCCCACTTCTTCACTGCATGTCCTACAGCCTGTGGCCAGATGATTTACTGGCCTGCCAGGGAGGGCCTATGGCGAAGAGGTAACCTTGGAATTCTAACCATTGTGATCAAAGCCCATTCCACTGAGCAGGTGTGTGATCACCCCGCACCCCCACCAAGTTACTTTCTCTGTGTCTGGTTTCCTCATCTGCAACATGGGGATAATAATCCACCTCACGGGGTGCCTGTGAGGGTCACACGAATTAACATGTGTAAAGTATTTAATAAATGTCGACTATCTCTATGATGACAATGGTGATGATGATGGTGAGTTTGGGGCCACTAAAGGTTGAGGAAGCCTGATTCTCCTTCTTTGGAAGAAAGGTTGGTGGGTTGTACAGGGGCCCCCTGCCTCACCGTGTTTCACTAGTGTTCACACACTGGAATATCCGGCCTGGGACCCCAACTATTTAAAGTCAAGCTAGTGCAAAAGGCAAATCTCTACAAGACAGTCATCCATGGTAAGTTTCCCTGACCTTCTGGGAAGTCAAAACATCCAAGCAGAAAGAATGAACCCACGCTGATGTCCTGATCTTAGAGGAAGGACATCTAAGGCCAGAGAGGGACAATTAACCAGAGAGGGCTAATTGTCAGGACTCTTGACAATTAGCCTCATGGCCACACAAATCTGTCATGAAGGGACCCACAAAATTACCAGAATTCACTGAAGACCTACAATGCACCAGGCCCAGGTAAGAGGGTTTGACATTCACGATTTCATCACATCCTTACAACGAAACTGAAAGTGGATGCCATTATCCCCGTTTTTGTGTAAGGAGGAAATAACGACCAAAGTCATAAACCCATACAAATGTGCACTACGGGCAAGTCCTCTTCTAGTGCGTGTGTGTGTGTATGTGTGTATGTGTGTGTGTACTCATTTGCTCATTGGATGCTCATAACACCTTGAAGAGGCACAATATTGTTCCCTTTCCACATAAAGACACTGAGGCACAGAACATTAAGTAGTGTGCTCGTATAACAGAGTCTGTGAGTGACAGATTTCAAAAGCGAATCCTGGAAGCTGGAGAAATGAGAGATCATTTCTCAACTGAAGGGGGACATAGTCCTTTACCTTGCCTGCATAGAGTCATGATTCAACTCAAGCCCAGATGATTCTGAGAACCTGGGTCTCCCATCCCTCCACACACATTCCTGGCCCCTCCTGGTGTCTAGCCATGTCTGAGGCTCTGAGATCATGTAATGGCATTTCTAGGGGTTTCTTTGAGCAGTTGAGCCCGGAAGAGGAGCCCTGAGAAATTTCCATGGCTGGGAACCTGCCGAGTCCAGTGGGAACCGCATTGGGGATTAAGAGAAGAGAACACGATTTTGTTCCCGCCTGGCCCCTGGCCAGGATCCTGAGATTAGCAGAATAACTGCCAGATGGGTTCCTGAATTTCTGTGCATTCCAATTACCAATATCTAAAAGCCCATTTCCCATTCCAAGCCCAGAGCAACTTGCGGAAAATGTCATCCTTGCTCCGAGAACGCTCACCTCGCCGGGTGGGTCACTTCAATTTCCGAGCTGGCACATTAGCACGGTGGGCTCTTTCTTCCTCCTCTTCTGGCTCTTTATCTTTCTGTTTTCACTGAGCTGAGCTCTGTGAGATGAGGGGCTGCTCCCAACCCTGCCCGTAGCCCCAAACCCCCTGCCCGCCACACAATGGACAAGGAACAACGGCCCCCCTATGGGCAGAGCCCGAGGCGCGCTGGCGGGCCAGGAAGCCTGTGCAGCAGACCCACACGCCAGCTCCCGCCGCTGGCCAGCTCCCCAGTGTGCCAGCTGGGGCTTTTCACTAATGTCAAAGCACAGCACCTCTTTATAAAGCAGCGCCCCGCCCAGTCTGCAGGCCCCCCCTCAAACCTCAGAAAGGCTTTCTTCTCCAATGGCGCCAGGCCCACGCCACTGCACTGGGGGCCCTCAGACACTGGACTCCTGGCCTGGAATGATGGGGGACTTTTTGTCATTTCATTGCAACAAACACTTACAGCATATCTACTAGGACTTGCGTTTGGAGCTCTGGGTGAAGAGAAGCCAAGGAAAACAGTGACTTCAGAATACCCACTATCTAGGAAAGGAAGGGTGAGGCAGGGAGGGAAGGAGGGTCCTCACACAAAGACAGAGGCAGAACAGAGCAGCCTGAAGTTTGTTTAAATAAAAAAGTAGTGAGAATCATAATCTATTACAAGGGACCACAAAGCTTAGTGCCGCAGGTGGGAGTGGGGTGCAAATCCAGTCTGCCACTTATTTTTATAAAAAAAGTTTTATTGGAACACAGCCATACCCATTTATTTACATATCGTGCATGGCCATTGTTGCCCTACAATGGCAAAGCTGAGAGACTGTATATACACTATAAGCCCGAATTATTTACCGTTTTGCCTTTAATAGAAAAATTCTGGGGCGCCCGGGTGGCTCAGTCAGTTGAGCGTCCGACTTCGGCTCAGGTCATGATCTCACAGTTTGTGAGTTCGAAGCCTGCGTCAGGCTCTGTGCTGACAGCTCAGAGCCTGGAGCCTGCTTCAGATTCTGTGTCTCCCTCTCTCTCTGCCCCATCTCCACTCATGCTCTGTCTCTCTCTGTCTTAAAAATAAGTAAAACATTAAAAAGAAAAAAGGAAAAGAAAAATGCTTCTGATCCTCAATCTTCCTGGGAATTTTCCATGTTTAATTCCACGTGAGAGTGACAACAACCCCACTTTGCAGATAGACGCATAGAGAAGTTAAACAAGCAACTGCTCAAGGCACAAAGAAATGAAGAGAAGTATCTGTACTTGACCCAAAGGCATTTGCTTTTCCTCCACACCCGTGGACTGAGACTTATGTTCAGTCTCTAGGTTAGCAAAAGACTCTGATTAATGGCAAGGGGTTGGAGAAAACATACCCAGTGAGGAGGAATGGCTTGGGGGACAGCAGAGTGGCAGGAATGGGCACAGCACTAACAGGGGAGAACTGGAGAAGGAACGTGAGAATTGCAGAGCCAGAAGGAGCCCTCAAGGTCAAGCTCATAAAAGTCTGTGTCTGAATCAGCTTGGGCTGCTGTACCAAAATACCATAAACACTGGTGCTTAAGTAACAGACATTTATTTCTCACAGCTCTGCAGGCTGGAAGTCCAAGATCAAGGTGCAGGCAGTCGGTTCCTGCTGAGAGCTTGCTTCCGACCCTCTCCCTGTGTCCTCCCACAGGGAGGGGCTCCACCCTCAAGACCTCACCTAAACCCAATCACCTCTCAAAAGTCCACCTGCAAGTAACATCACATTCTGGATCAAGGCTTCAACATGTGAATTTGGGTGGGGGTGGAGGTGCACAAACATTCAGTCCATACACCCTGTCAAACTACCAAGGAGACTAGAGACCAGAGAAGCAAAGCAATGTACCCAAGGTCACACAGAAAAAAAAAAAGGCCACGAAATAAACTCTTAGAACACTCTTAGAACTTTGCAGAGTCTGGGTCCTTTCTGGGCCAAGCATGCCTCCCTATCAGAAGTCCTGTGTTTACTCTGAGCCAGTCATAGTCCCCAGGAGCCCTGGAGCCACATGCCCCTTCACACTGTTTGGAGTCGTAATCAAATTGGTTGCAGCCTTGATGTTTGTTTTAACTGTACACCCTCATGTGACAGTAATTTCTGTTTGACCAGGCACAGAGAAAGGACACAGGACTGGAAACCAGGAGACCTGGCATCCTGTTTGCCGCTGGCTTCATGTGTGACCGTGGACGAGTCACTTAAACACTCTGGCCCCGGTCTCCTACTATGGAAAACGTGGGGGGCTGGGACAGACAACAATTTCCCTTGAGCTCACATTGTTCCTACTGAATGAGACTGATTAATACAGAAGCCATTAAGGAATCCAAGGAAACCACTTGCGTGGCTGGCCTTGTCTACTGATGTCACCAAATCAAGAATCAGGATTGTTTCATTTGAATTTGTGAGACGTAAAATATCTATAAACCAGAATTCAGGCATTCATTCCACCAAAAAAGTATTTATCGAGCTTAATTTTTATCAGGATTCGTACTACATGCTAGGATGCAACTGTGAATAAAACAGAGGGGCGATGGTGGAACGCCAGGTGGTATGACAAATGCCACACACGAGAGGCGGTTTAGAGTTGCTGCACCAAGTGTCTCCAGAGCCAGACAACATGGGTTCAAAACCTGACCTCACCTACTTACCCGTATGGCCACAGACAAGTTATTTAACTTCTCTGAGGCAGAGTCCTCCTCTGTAAAACAGAGATCAAAACGGTGTCTGCGTCAGGGTTGTGGAAGAAGATCAACTGAGTTAGCTCTTGTAAAATTCTTCAAGGAGTGCCTAGGTGAAGCCCCGTGAACATGAGCTATGATGATGATGATGATGATGATGATGGAGATGGAGATGGAGATGCCGTAGATGACAAAGGAGAAAAAAGAAAAGCACCTATGCAATCCAGGACAGGAGTGGAGCGAGGTAAGCAGTGAAGGCTCCCCAAAGGAAGGGACATTAAAACGAAAGCCCAAAGATGAGTCAGAGTAGAGTTGGGGGGTGAGGTGGGGATGAGAAGTCTTCTGGAAAGTGGCAGTGGGGTGCACAAAGGCCCTGAGACAGGAAGAATGAGAATTTGGGGGAAACATCAAGAGCACTTACAGGTCAGGATGGGGTGATGAGCCCATATCTGCTCATGAAAGCTTTAGAGCCCCCTCTCCCATTCCCGCTCTGGAACTAGACACGGATAACCCATCACACAATTTATCTGTTTAGTCATGTGGAAAGCTCTGGGGGAATTCCATCCCTGCCTTAGGGACCAGGCCAGCTCTGGGGGTTGGGACTCAAGTTGGAATTTGGTCAGGCAGGACATTTGCCAGAAGCTGCCGGGAACAGAAGAGCCCAGGGTGGGCGAGTGCTGGCTGCACGCAGTGAGGTTCAGCCTGGGAAGCCAAAGGCCCACTGTTGGGGCTGAAAACAAAAGCAAGAGGGCCAGAGGGCAGCCAGCTAGAGGTTAGAAGAGAGGAGGGAGACAGATTGGGATGGAGAAGCCATAGCACTCGAGACAAATGCCCAAAGACAGCCCAAACTCCAGCAGCCTGTTTGTATGGGTCTGCTCACAAGGTATATGGGGGGCCAGCCTGGTTTGACTGACAAGGCTCAGGATGGATACCAGGCATCCTTAGACACTAACAGGCTGAAAAATGAGGAGTAGTTTAGGTAAGGTGAGCACACAGAAGATCTCCATTTAGACTCATGACTGTGCCCAAATCCTCCCTCATCCAGGGCTGAGGTGAGGGTCATGCCACGGGATCATTTCCTCCATTCTCATCAGTGTATCTAGAAGGGAGGTACTGGGAGAAATACAGCTTTCAACAGCCTCTGCTCTAAAGAAAGAAGGTCTATAATCACGACTGTATTTCCATCTCATTTACATGTAAGTAGAATAAGAATAGAACTATCAGATTATATTTTATGAGGGCTACATGAATTAATATAGGCAAAGCATTTAAAACTGTGCTCGAAACGGAGTAAGTGCTCTGTCTTATTACTTGGTTTGGTTTCACTCTACTCATTCAAGAAAAGATATCAGCACCTACATTCTAGGCTCCGTGGCGTCTGCTCAGAATACAAAGAAGAATAAGGCATGGTACCTGCACTCCAAAAGCTTACAATCTAATGAGTACAATAGGCCAGTGAGTGGATGAGTAAAGGTCAGGGGTATAGCATCTGTGGTGGAGAGAAGCCAAAGATAAGACTGAGGATAGTAAATGGAGAATGATATGTCTTGATTGTTCCCACTTCTAAACACGACCCAAGGAGGAAAGAGGGGTAAACTACAACAAAAAACAACAACTGTGGACATAAAGTGGTGGCAATGCCCTGAGAAGGTGCAGGGCTGCCATATTGCCAACTCATTGGCCGCCTACTGGAGAAGCCACTGCTCTCCATCATTAAGGAGAAAAGGACGCTGATGCACAGCACTCTTGTGGCTCAAAATAAATATGTATTTCAAAGACTTATCAACAACTTGTGACCAAGTCTCCTTTCCTTCCTGATTTTCAGGCTTCTGGGTTTTATTGTTCCAAATCAATTTATAGATGCAATAAAAATAAATACGAGAAGCAATGGATTTGTCCTATGTAAAAAAGGAAGGCATCAGCGAGTTTCAAATACATTCAGGGCTTTTATTTCTACTTGAAGTTCCATGTTTGGAAAATTAAATATATTAAGGATTAGGCCAACTATAATTCTTAGTAGCTCCGACATTAAAATA